>NC_046317.1:29303456-29975540 GCF_009819535.1 Lacerta agilis | reverse complement strand
GTTATGTTATAAGGTGAATTGCACTGGGAGAATCTGTAAAGCAGGCACGCCCAAACTGCGGCCCTCCAGATGTTTTGGCCTACAACTCCCATGATCCCTAGCTAACAGGACCAGTGGTCAGGGATGATAGGAATTGTAGTCTAAAACATCTGGAGGGCCGAAGTTTGGGCATGCCTGCTGTAAAGGATCTGTATTACTTATTAAAGTGTTTTTTGTATTTTGAAATTGATAATCTATCAGTTCAAAAGCAGTTCTGAGGCCAGTATTTTGTATGAAAAATGATTTGTTTGTTTCATGGGATGAATTGTACAGAAGCAATTAAGATGCCTGTGATCTAACACTAATTTTGGGACACGGCTGTTGTCCAGATCTTGTACTACAAGCCACTGCTCACAACTAGAAAGTAAATACCATTAGAAGTTCGTGTTCCTCAAAGCCACCCATTACAGCATTGAGGAAGGTTGGAGCCCAAATAGCTGCTTGGGTTAACTTGTCTACTGTGCTACTACTGAAAGCTTATTGCAAACAGGATAATTTGTGCAGCCATGCTTTCTTTAAAGCATTCCTTTCCAGCTTAATTCCTAAGAGCTTCTCTAAACATTATGGTCAGAAGCCACCAGAAAGCCCATGCAGTGTTCCCCACTGATTGCATGCTTCACCTTTATACTTCTGTGGAGCTGGCAGTTCCAGAAGTACAGATACTACACATGACAGGAGAGGCAAGATGTTAGCTTTACATGCTGCAGAGCCATAGCTGCAGGGGGGTGGCTAGCCAGGTATTTTGTCCCAGGTGAAGCCTCCATTGGGGTGCCATTGAAGTTACATGCCTGTGTGTGTGTGCAAATGCATGTGAGGAGTGCCAAACTGGGTCTTTGACCCAGGTAAAATAAAGCCTAGTTTCGCCCCTGCATGCTCAGTGTTGTGCTGAATGTTGACATGGGCTTTTGGGTGACCTCCACACAGGCATTGTAGCATTTAAATTTACCCATAACTTTTGATCACTGGAAAGGTGCCCTTTTAGAGTTCTTTCTCTTGTTTTACAATGCAACAAACATTCATTGTTGCTGTAAACAGTAACTAAGCCACCCTTAGCCTGCCAGAAATTCCTGTATTCTCAGTATCATAATGAAAGGTGAAGCATGTGTAATTAAGGTCTAACTGAACAGTTAGCCTTACAGACTGTGGCAAGTAGAGGTTGCCAAATATTTAACTGAAGCAGAGAATGCCTGGGTATTGTGGGATCTAGTATGTAAAGGACGGTTTTACACATTAGATATTCACACTAGATGTTATAGGCACCCTTAAGTAACAATGTACTCCACACCCTGTCAAATGAATGCAGTGTGTGAAATTCAAGAAAACTACCTTTGTTATTGTTGTAATTATATTTATATTTATATCCTGCCTTTCCCCCCAGTCCTAACCCAAACATAGTCCCGGACATTAACCAGGAATCAAGAGCTTGATCCACTCCTATCACATTTGAGTATTTTTAAAGTGATATATGAACATTTTCACATGTGGCTCATAGCTGAAGGACCTACCTATCCATAAATGAGCACAAAATAGGGTTGTGTGACGGAATCACCATATAGATTAAGGCCTTGGCCAGACATTATTCTCCAGGGGGAAATCTCAACCCAGTAATACGTTAGGCTGTGGAGAAAGATACAAATTAGGTGCGCTGTTCTGTGCATAGGTGAATGCAGGCTATCCCTGCTACAGTAGCAAGGATTTTAAAGGCTTTCCAGGACACAGGGACAGGGAGACTGTGCTTTTCCAGTGAACATGCTTCAGCTCAGTTCACCTGTTACCAACCCTTCACCAGCCATCTACTGCAGGTCTCCTGGGGCTTGCTGGTTTTGCTGCTTGCCCGATATGATAAAACAGGGGCTCTGCCCAACACATCACAGGCCATGGTACAAAGTTAGTGGGTTGTGTTCAGTGTGGGAGCTTTCTAGCTGCTGCACATGGTGTACAATGGAGGAGGGCATGCTAAAGTCTGAACCTCTTGCGCAGTTGAGGTAAATACATCTGGAGAGCAATGTCTGACCAGCGGCTGCTTAGATTAGATGTACACACTGGAAGAGCACCTTTTAACGCCACATTTCGATTTGTCATTCGGCACAATATTTTCAATTTTTAAAAATGTTTTTGCAAGGGGGAGCCAAAGAGCCAAAGTAACATTATTGTGTGAAATTCTTATTTAATAGATTGATGAGCAGTTAAACAATTCGGGAAGCGAATCGGCATCGGAGGTAATCAGACTTCTTTACCATGAAACATTCACCTATTTGTGACTCACTGTTTATTACATATCTAGTAATGGCCTGGTTTAACAAAAACACTTGGGAAAGACACGAAAGCACACTTTGCTAGCAGAGTATACTATCAGACTGATCAGTGCTTTCGGCACTCGCCATGAGGTAAATGTGACCAGAATTACAATGACTTTCGCTTCTTTACACTGTGACTTTTCTTGACTCTTTGCCATTTGCCGGTAACCGTTGATGACATGGACACCTGCACATTATTTTACAATGCTGTTTCTTAATCTGTATACTTAATCTGCTTCTGGCTGGGGTGAAGGGAATGGTAGTGTGATACAATTGGAAGGCACCATGTTGCTTAGCCCTATTCTTACAGTAGTGAGAAGTGCATTCTGAAATGAGGTCAGTAGCCCCAAGGTAAATGTTGTGGTCTCATAAACCCTAAGGCTGCTACTGTATTTACTGCTTAAATTGATGTAATGCCATTACAGACACATTGTATGTGGCCTATCTGCAGACAGCACTATGTTGATTCCACTATGGCAGTTGCAATACATCTACATACAGTAATTAACAGAATTAGGATTACATCTACCCGTTATGCTCTGAGACAACTCCCCCCCCCCAAAAAAAAGTTGTGGAACAAGTTAATAGCCAAATAATTAACCAGACACAAGTGTCTTAATTAAAGCCAGCTTAGGCTTTCAGAGCTGTTCACTTTCTAAGATTGTCTTTATGAAGTCCTTTGAATTTTTTAATGTTATTTGCCTTGGCCTTATCTTTTAAAATTAAACATCCCCCAAGAAATTGGCTACATTTTAAATGACTAAGATTTAGGTAGTCCCAGATGGGAAAGGACCCTTGCTTGAAGCTAGGCCGATTTGCATCTGGTCAGTACTTGAGTGTGGAATTGCTTGGGAATCCTAGTCTTAAATTCTGTAATGGGAGAAAACATAAAAATCGATTGAATAAAAATGACATTGCTGTGGTTTCTGAATTCCCACCCCCACCCCATGGACTACTTTAAAATTGCTGGTGGATTTGGCAGGCCACTTAATGGTTTTCCTGCCTGTTGTAGCAATTTTAACAGCTGTGGTAGATGCTGTGTGATTTTTCATTGTATTTTCATTACTATTTGTTGTGTTGTATTTTAATGCTGCAATCGGAATTTTATAGATTGCAAATGGTAGTACAATAAAATACAAGAAACAAAAAAGCAATGAAAATCAATATGAGTATTTAATATTGACATGCCTTGGACCACCTCAATGAAAGCTCGTGGGCCATTGATAGTCCATGGATCAGTTTGGGTACTCCTGTTCTAATGTATTTACCAGAAATTAGGCTAACAAAATGTTTTCAGATATCCTACCATTATTTCATGGAGTGTAACTCCCATCTGCTGACAGTCATCAAAATAGCTGCTCCTGCATGAAAGTGAATTCTTCTGCATAGTGGATGAGGAGCATAGAATCTGACGTGAGGATTACTACACTGCAGCATGGTCCCACAATTTTACCATGCCCTTTGTGTGGTACCACCAGTTCTTAACACCATGGTGTTTTTCTGTATTGTTTTGTTTTTTTGGCGTGGAAAGTAGGTTTGAGGACAGAAGAGGGTGCCATCCCAGGGCTGTGTGTATGTGTGCGTGTGATCTTCTTTTCCTAGCAAGTGTTGTAATAGGAATTTTAATACTGATGTGTGGTAGATCTGTGCCTGTATTAGTAGCACTGTACTTCCCACATATTCATTTATATCACATTCACCAAAGTGGCACAAATAGGAGTGCCCTGCCCGCTAGATATAATCTAGATAAACATGGACCTTCTATAGTTGTTGTTGTTTGTTTTTTGTTTTTTTTAGCATATGCCCCAGACATTTAATAACCATATGTGCTCTATTTATTCAAGAGCATCCTTTCACACTTCACAACAACTACCTAGATCAGAATAGAAAAGGGTATTTACTACATTTGGAGCTAATCTCCTGTACCCACCCCACCCTCATCTTTTAATGCTTGAAAAGTACAAGTAAAGCTCAGTTTAATAGATGTAGTTGTCTTGAGATACCGGTAACTCTTATCAACTTAAGTACCTGGTAGGCAGCATATCAGTGTTAAATTAGGTGCTCAGCTTCTATCCAGACTGGGTTTTTACCTGAATGACCTGAACTTTTGAGAAAAAGATAAATGGAGTTACAATACGTTTGAGTCTCTCATTTGTCACAGACTTACAGTACTAGGTGGTTTAGGCAAGTCTCTCTTAGCTTCTCCATCAGCAATATAGGAATAATACTGACCTACCTTACAGGGTTGTTTTAAGGACTACAAACAGCTTCATAGATATACATTATTCTGCTGAATGTTCAGAAGTGCTATGCTGATGGCATGATTCAAGTATTCACAAATGATTGACAGCAGCTGCGCCCAGAGCTGGAGCAGCATCTCCTCCTGATGCCATTTTGCTACCCTAAAGACAGTCAGCTGTGGCCACAGATTTTGTCCAGACACCCTCCAAGAAATTTAACGTTTTGGTGGAAGCGTAATTCTTCACAGGCAGTAGTAGTTGCACAGTCCAAATGTTCATGGCGACATTTGTTTTTAACAACAGGAAGGTGATGATTCATTGCTAGTGACAGTAGTTCCTGTAAAACCTAGCAAAACACCTGGGAAGATGAAAATAAGTTTTGAGGACCTAGAGAGAGAGAGAAGAACAAGAAAGGCGAAAGCTTGAAGAAGAAAAGCGATTGAGATATGAGCAGGAAAAGCAAGCTCTCAGGGAAGTCAAATATTTCTCACCAGATGTGGTAAGCAAGATTGCGGGGGGAACCCCTTGCATGTTGACCCTAAGCATGCTTCATTGGAAAAAGGCCCCAGTTATTACAGCAAAACTTGCTTCCAACTATGTGGATTCAGGAGTGCAGGGAAACCTGGGATTTTAAGACTGCATGCATTAAGTATCATGAGGATTTAAGTCGGAATAACAAACTTTGTATATAGGATGAAGATGAAATGCTTGACAGCGAAAGAAAAGAATCACCCAGCCCTGGTAAAGTGAAACTAACATTTGAAGAATTGGAAAGACAGAGACAAGAAAATCAGAAAAGGCAAGCAGAGGAAGAGGCGAGGCAACGTCTGGAAGAGGAAAAACGTGCCTTTGAGGAGGCAAGGCAGCAAATGGTAAGCATATGGAGCAAAATGTGGTCTTAGTGGAGGATGGACATGTATGCCTGACCATATGAATATTCAAAGCAGGGGGACACATGCAACCCTGCCTCAATGTTCTCTCTCACATCATGCCCTCCATGAATCCTTGTACTATGCAGGCGGCTTCCACTCGCATTTGCTTGAATATAACTTGAATTACTGTGCTATTTACTTATATCTATTTTAGCTTCTATGCATGACCTTTGGTATATTTTAGTGGGAAGGGCGTGGGAATCTATATACATTATTTTAATACTAAAACTTTTTAATTGGTTATTTTTAAAAGTTCAATACTTCCCAAATTTGCTGCACATTTCATTATTATTATTATTATTATTATTATTTAAATGTTTTTTTTTCTCTCTCTCCTGAAAGCTAAATGAAGATTATGATGATCAGGAAAATGAAAATTCCGTCAAGGAGTTCCGTCCTGGGAAACTGATACTTACCTTTGAAGAAATAGAAAGGCAGAGGCAAGAAGAAAAAAAAAGAGAACAGAAGAGGAAGCCAGAAGGCGCATAGAAGAAGAGAAAAAGGCATTCGCTGAAGCAAGAAAAAGCATGGTAGGTCATTTATTTATTCATAAAAATACTTGTATACCACTATTTCACAAAAATATACAGAGCAGTTTGCCTATTATATCTATGCAATAAAAACTATGTAAGACTTTTAAACCACAGAGCATCAACAAACTATCCCCAAAGTATTCCTAATTGCTTGGATAAGCCTGGCAGCATAGAAACGTTTTTAGCAAACGTTTTAAGGTCAAGGGGAGGTGCCCACTAAATCTCTCTTGGAAGAGCATCACATAGGACTGGGCTGATGACACTATATGCGCCATTTCGTGTCAATGTCAAATGAGACTCAACAACTTGCATGATGCCCAGCACATCTTAAGTCACTTTGGTGGCATCTCTCTCTCTCTCTCTCCGTACACACAAGAGGAGGAATCCAACAGCTTAGTGTGTCACACAGATAGTTCAAGGCAAACTGTAGCAGGAAAACCAACTAGTCCATAGGCTTCAACAAACTTGCTCTTCCATGCACAGAAGACTTAGATCCAGCAGTGTCCACATGACAGGCGTTTCCCACCAAATTTCCCTTGCAGTGCCCATGTCTCCTGCTTTCTGTTGCAGGAGCTCCCCCACCATATTTGCAGAGAGGCACCCAAGGGTCCAAGTGTAAATCACCTCCAGGACCGTCTTAGATGGATCGGCCACCCTGGCGCAGCGATCCCTCGGCGCCCCCGGCCTGCCACCTCTCCGCCCGTCTCCCTCCCGCGCTGGCCGCCCCTCGGGAGGGGGGGTGGGCGAGAGGGGGATGAGGGGCGTGGCGTTGGAGCGGGTGCTCGTGCGCCGGCGGGCGGAGGATGAGGGGCGGGCGGGCGCTCACGCACCGGCGGGCGGGCTGCAAGCTGGCCGCCCTCGCCTCCCAGAGCCCCAGCTGGAGTGCTGGAAGGGCGCGCAAAGCCCCGCGCCGCTCCATCGCTCCAGCTGGGGCTCCGGGAGGCAAGGGCGGCCGGCTTGAAGCCCGCCCGCCCGTGAGAGGGTTGGGGAGGGGGAGCCCGGTATGCCAGCGGGCTCGCGGAGGCGCCTCTGGGGGGCCGGCGCCCTGGTGCGCCGCGCCACCGGCCCCTATGGATGAGACGGCTCTGATCACCTCCCTCACATCTCCTATGGGTGCAAGTTATGCTCATGGGATTATAATCTGCAGAAGATCAGAAACACACTGTTCTGTTTCAATTTACTGAAATTAGCACATGTAAATACAAAGCATTTACTTCAAGAACTTGTTTCCATTAAATATGCAACTGGTCCCTGTCCCATAACCATGTTACATTTTTCATGTGATCTTGGCAGAGGAAAAGGCTAGCAGTTTAAGAAGTTAAGATAAAAATTGCAATCCTCTAATTTAGCTCAGAGAAAGAGCACTTCCCATTATGGTCTTGGAGCTACTAATAAGTAAATAGGGATTGTGACTATTGTGCAGAGGGTAAAGATTGCATCTGGTGAGGAAATGGAGCATGTGGTGTTTTGCTTTAAATGTGGGAACATCACGGAGCATTTGGTTTTAATTTCCTATTTGGAAGAACTGATTAGTGTCCAGATCCTGTGTCAGCATTCTGCTGGCAGTGTTTGTAGGGTTGGTTTTATTTAGTATTTCACTTTTCAGAATCTTTTAATACATTAATGTGCTTTTGGTACATTAACATCTTACCTTTCCTGGTCAAGCTGTAACTTACATATACATAACTGCCCTGTCGACTGAAGGTGTTTTTTTGGTGTGTGTGTGTGTGAGAGAGATATGATCAGTGCTCATTATGAGGAAGTTGATCCCCTTAATTTCAATGGAGATTTTATCCAAGTAAGAAGCGATGTTTTATATCAAACCCTTAGTGTAGAGTTACAAATAAGCAAACATATCACAACTATCATTAGCGTAGCTGCACCTTAGACCAAAAAACACCTGTACATATAAATTTTATAGGTTTGGAGCAAGAGAAAAGCCTGCAAAGGAGGCCTAGCCGAAGCTGATTTTCTTAGTTCTTTCTTCCAATCAGGCCCTGCCGTTGCTCCTGAAAAGCATTTCCAGAGGCTTTTGCTGAATTGAGAAGGGGGGATTTTTTGGGGGGGGGGAGAACCGATGTGATTGGTCAGTTAAGTTTCTATTGTTTTACTTGATATAGGGGAGCAACTGTCCCCCTTGGATACGCCCATGGAGGTTAAGGAGAAGGGATACTAAAAAAATCATATAGAAGCACTTTTTGTGAGTGCCAGAGGTTTGTTGGGGGCTGTTGAGGGGCCAAACAAAGTGAACCTCTTCAAGGACCTCTCTAGATCCAAGTCACTTCGTGGATCTAAATCAGGAGCCAGCAAACTTTTTCAGCAGGGGGCCGGCCCACTGTCCCTCAGACCTTGTGGGGGCCCGGAGTATGTATGTATGTATGTATGTATGTATGTATGTGTATATGTGTGTGTGTGTGTATATTTTTGGGGGGATGAACAAATTCCTATGCCCCACAAATAACCCAGAGATGCATTTTAAATAAAAGGACACATTCTACTCATGTTAAAACACGTTGATTCCCGGACCGCCTGCAGGCCGGATTTAGAAGGCGATTGGGCTGGATCTGGCCCCCGGGCCTTAGTTTGCCTACTCATGATCTAAATTATAATATAATGGGATGCTCAATACAAATGTAATATTTTATCAGTGCAATGATAAAACTATTTCGAACAGAGTCCAGATGATGAGCTTTCGCCAATGTCTAAAACTGTATCGCAAGAATCTCTCACACCTGGAAAACTGGAAATTAACTTTGAGGAGCTACTGAGACAAAAAATGGAAGAAGAAAAGAGGCGTACAGAAGAGGAGCGCCGACAAAAACTGGAAATGGAAAAGCAGGAATTTGAGCAGCTCAGACAAGAAATGGGAGAGGTCTGTCAATTCTTAACATGAATTGCTGTGATGAGTGCATGCAGAAATATCTGCTTCTTGAATTAATATGTGGGGCGAGAAAAGCATGCAGTTTAAAAGCTTGTGAAAATTATAGTTAGTAGCTAACTGGACTTCAAAAAAAAAAAAAAAAACAGCAGGCAGAGTGTTGCGGACCCAGGCAACTCAATGCCACTGCTCAAAGCAATGTAAATTACATAATTAACGGTGCGTTATTTAACCACTGCACAATTTTTTTTGGTATTATTTGATTGTCAATAACCTTGCGGCATTTTCCTTTAAATAGGAAGAGGAGGAGTGTGAAACGTTTGAGCTAAGCAGGGAATATGAGGAGCTAATAAGATTAAAAAGAAGTGGCTCTATTCAAGCAAAGAGCTTGAAGAAAAAGTTTGAGAAAATTGGGCAGCTGTCCGAAGAAGAAATACAGAAAAAAATTGAAGAAGAAAGAGCAAGGAGAAGAGCTATGGATCAGGAAATAAAAGAAAGGGAAGCAGAGAAATTTCAAGAGGTAGGTCCCATTTTCAATTCAGTGGCTGCCTTGTTGCGCTAGCTTCTGCCAGGGCTTGTGTGGCTACCACAAGACTTGAAGCTTTGCTGATAGCAGTGAAGCACTGTTTGTGTAAACCTGTCTCCACATGGTTACTACTTTTGCATAACTGGATCCTATGGGATGGTGGGAATGTTTCAATCTAGCAACTGCAGGTAGGAAAGGTCACAGTTACCAAATTTAGACGTTGCTGCAACCACGGGAAACTTGCAACCACAATACAGACATGTACTCTTATCTATCAAAGAAGCAGTATTCTGAATCTGCCTCGTGATAACGTCTGAGCAGCACTGGCTTGGCTGAACAGGTCTTGTTTTTCTTTTTCTTTAACCATTTTGAAAAAATGTGGAAGCATTTTTTTAAAAAATCTTTGCATAGTGTGCACAAGACAATATATAATAATAATTATCAACAATACAGATAAAAATCAGTAAAATTTAAAAGCAAGTGCTTAACTGGAAAGGCTTGTTTGAAGTAAAAGTGTTTTTGCAGGCATCCAAATTTACATCCACTTCTTGGGCTACTAGCTGATACCTATAACTAGTTGTGTAAAATTACAGCTTGATTAAATCCGTAGTATGTCAATTTCACAGTGTCTGTGTGGCTAAATAGAAACTATGCTGATCACCTTATGCCTAAAGGTGATCTACTATGCCAGCAGACCAGGCATAGGCAAACTCTACCCTCCATGTTTTGGGACTACAATTCCCACCATCCCTAACCACTGGTGCTGTTAGCTAGGGATGTGAGTTGTAGTCCCAAAACATCTGGAGGGCCGAGTTTGCCTATGCCTGCAGCAGACAGTTATTTAACCAAAGTTGTTCCAGAGATCTACTAAATTTAAGAGTACAAAAAGAGTCCTGTGGTCAGAATGACCACATTCTGTCTAATGTCTTCTTTCCTTGCCTTTTGAAATGGATGTGGGCAAAAAGGAAGATCTAACTCCAGGAACCTATTAAATATGACACTTATCTTCAGCATGCGACATCTAATCTGAGTGCTACCGTATGTCACAGCGCCATTGCTGTATGTCTGATTGCTACTGTATAGTGATTTTTTTTTTTGCCGTGTCTTGTTTTGATCATGGACTGTGCTCCTTTTACCTCTAGCAAGGTAGATAAAAACTGCTTCCCTTCCCAGATTTCATACGTATTATTTATCTCCACAAAATGGAAAGATCGAGTAGGTTTAAAGGCAGTAGCATTTATGATCCAAGTTCCACGCAAATCATGTAGCAACCACCACCCTTTCAGGATTATAAAGTTTAGAATTGTTTAATTGTAACAGGACACTGTAATTTCTTTTCCTTGAAGCATTAAATTATGTTGATACTACAGGATATGCTTTATGTCACTAGAAGAAACTTGTTTTGTTTTGCCTACAGCTTGACATCTTGTGGTAACAGACTACATATATTCAATTTATGGATTTTTCTGCCTGTTTCCATATCCAGTAATAACAGCTCTCGCCCCGCCCCCTTTCCCCCCCAAAAATGGTGCCAGCTCACAATGTTTTTATTATTCCAGGAAGATGAAGTAGATGTAAAGCCAGCCACAAAATCTGAAGCTCCATTTACACACAAGATAGACATGAAGGCTCGATTTGAACAAATGGCAAAGGCAAGAGAAGAGGAGGAGCAGAGAAGAATTGAAGAACAAAAAATGCTACGTATGCAATTTGAACAGAAGGAAATTGATGCTGCATTGCAAAAGGTGATGCAGGTGGTTTTCGCATGCCCATTGCCCAAGCTAGTTTGAGCCATTAGCAAAGTGTCAAGTGAGATCAGGGATTTACTCTGTGGAGTCAGGAACCCACAAAAGTGACTGGGTTTAGTAGGGTGGGGAAGGGAAAGTAAAACAAAGCTAGGAAATGGGGTGGGAAAGTGGGGCTCTACCCCACCCTGGGTGCAACAGAGAATTCCCAGGGAGAAACAGCATCCTTTCTTGTTAGGATAACAGAATCCTTGCTGTGTGACATTTTCCCTACCCCACCCCAGTCCTTTGGGGCTCGTTCTCCACCTTAAAATTCACATTAGCCACCCCGAATAATAAACTCTTCCCTTGCAGCAAACTCCTGCAGTCATAACTCCAATATTGGAGACCATGCCTGCAAATGCGTCCACGTCTGACAGGCAATATACTTTTAAGGTGCTCTGCATGAAAAGCCTTGGGTGCAACTGCTTACAATTTGGCAGGGTTCATAAATTCTGGAGGGGCTCCTATGCCTGTAAATTTTATCTACCATTGTGAAAACGGAAAGCGAATTTAGAGTATTCTCTTTTACAGTGAATAGAAGGAAAGCAGAGGTTGTTTTTAAGAGATAAAAATTTGCTTCCCAGATCTAGCAGAAGCTAGGTACATGCAGCGGAACCAATGCTTTTTTTTGGCAAGTGGGCAGGGATTACTATTGCATTGTTCTACAAGGCCACTGACTTGTTTTTGAGACTTAGGCCTGCTTCTCTTTGCAGAACTCCACCCTTGCATTGTTTGTCACGCTAGTGTGGTTAGACTATTGTGAGGATAGATGCTGAGAATAGCTGTACCTATAATAAAAAATAGAAGGGACCCAGAGGATATTGTCCAAACCTCTGCAATGTAGGAATACATAGCAGCCCATACAGGGATCAAACCTGCAATCTTGTTATCAGTGCCACACACTAACCAACCGAGCTATCCAAGCTGACCATACTGGTAGTTACAGGTAGGTAGCCGTGTTGGTCTGCCATAGTCACAACAAAATAATATTGCACACGAAAGCTCATACCAAGAACAAACTTAGTTGGTCTCTAAGGTGCTACTGGAATGAATTTTTTTTGTTCATTCTAGTAGTTCAACATGATGTATGTTTCAGCATTGTTGTTGCAATTTATATTTAAAATGCAGAAAAAGGAAGAGGAGGAAGAGGAGGATGGCAGCATTGTTAACGGCTCAGTATATGAGGATGAAGAACAGCAAGCACGATCTGGTGCTCCATGGTTCAAGAAGCCCCTTAAAAATGTGTCTGTTGTGGATAGCGAACCAGTAAGGTTTACTGTTAAAATAACTGGAGAACCCAAGCCAGAGGTTACATGGTGGTTTGAAGGAGAAATGTTGCAGGACTGCGAGGACTATCAATATTGAGAGAGGAGAAACCTACTGCCTTTACTTACCAGAAACTTTCCCGGAAGATGAAGGAGAATATATGTGTAAAGCAGTGAACAGCAGAGGAACAGCAGCTAGCACCTGTATTCTCACTATTGAGAGTAAGAGTTAGCATTTTTTTAAAGTTCTCAGATCTTCAGTTCTTGTTCATGTTTGTTGATCTTTTCTTAACTTTCTTTTCTCTTCTTCTTCTCTAGCTGATGACTATTAATATCCTACTTTTTCTGGAGCCTTCCTTCCCTAAATTTACTGCATCCATCTTTCTTTCTCTCTCCTGTGGTGGGGCCAACAAGAAGTTGTTTATCATTCCTCAAATAAGATACCCAATTGCCAGATTTATCTCTTGGTTTCAGACTGAAGTTTGGCAATAGAAGTTTGGTTCATCTGACATACAATGGCTCAATTTCCACTTGTAAACAGCATTGTGGCTGCTTGTTAATGCCACTGAATTGCTTCTGTGACAAGGAGATTCTTATCAGGAAAGCCAAGCTGTTCATATGAAACAGCTTGTCATGGGATCCCATCAATTCTTCACCATGTTAATCAAATGCACGATTGTCTTGAATGTGATCGGCTACTTTATGTAAGTTTACCCTAAGTAGCAGACTTCTTAATGTTAGTTTTCATATAGAAAATTCAGCCAAAACCATATACAAAAACAGTATTAAATTAAATCCAAAGACCACTAAATTCGCTCCACATAAAAAAATATTTCTTGGGTCCTGAAAGCTTTGAGAGCAAAAAGTATATTTTTTGGTTAAACTATTAAGTAGCCAAAAATAATGTAGTGGTTTATTTAAGTTATGCCTTTGTTTAATGCAACTTTTCATTTAATATGCTTTAATAAAATTAAACCAAGATTATGATGGCTTGAAAGCAGAATTATGTAATTAAAGTGTACACACAGTTGTATGTCATGTTCTTTGAAATAAAACATTTGCATTTGTTTTATATTAGATAGTAGGCATTGTCCAGCATCTTGCTTGGAATATTGAACCAAATTTGCATCTTTCAGGTTGAAAGTGTTAGAATCATAGTGAATGATGTTTCAACTTTCATCTCGTATTGTATAATTATTTACTGAATCATCTCACTCAGCATTTACCAGACACAATATAGATATATGTATGTATAACAAGATATCACAGCCATGCTTTTTGCTACATGAGAAGCAACCAACAAAACTCCAATACAGACTAAAATATGTGCTGGAATGGAGAGATATGGAAGAAATTTGCATAATCTTCCATGGGATTTTGGCTTACATTTATTGAACAGGACAACTGATTTACATTTTATGCAGGAGATAACTGGGTCTCTTCCTTAACGATGTACCAAATGACTTATTCTGTACCTGAACTGGAAGGTTAATAAATATGTTCAGTTCCTAAAATTGAGTATGTTCTTTATTTAATACTTGCATAACTGCAAACACTGAAAAAAATGGTAAGTACCTGCCCCCTACCCCCCAAAAAACCACAGGAGACAAATTACCCATTAGTTTACATTTATTGAGAACTTATACAAAAACATTACAATTAATGTGTATTCATGAGTACATACAGTGTCAATATTGCAAGCTCAACACAACATATTGTAAAGCATTTGATTTACCTCACGTCCAAGCTGCATGTCCCTAAGATACTTCCCATCACAGTAGCCTTTTAAAGACAATCTTCTTTTTTTAACACGGGTAGTTTCTGTAGAGAACACTATCTCAGGACGAAAATGCATCTTGCATGCATATAAGATAAAGGTTGCATAAACACAGGACTTTCATAGGGTACTACCAGTAGGAAAGGAGTAGCTACTGTTTGCATTCTGTAGGGCTGAATGTTTTGCCTTATGAACTGCTAGTACACACAACAAAAACCGAAAAGTTCTTTCTACTGCCTAGATTATGAAAAGAAAGATTTCTCAGCAGCTGATGTAATATTTTCAGAGGTGAATGATATAGCCTACCTAGTTACTAAAATAACTGCAATTTACACGAATCTAAAGATCACTTTTTTAAACTAGCAAAGCATATCCTATACAGCACACATACTGAAGGGTGATCTGTAAACATTGTTATTAGTTGAAAAGATCATCTTTTCAAACATTCATTACTCTCACTGCCTAACATTCCATGACTGGGAAATGTGCACTTATTTCCCCCCTGCCATAGCACAAGAACCGCTCAAGGAAAACGAGGCAACTATGTATATAAAAGTTCTAACTCAATGAATGGAATGGAACCTTTTGATTCAATGCAAGGTTTCTGACAGAAATCAGACAAAACTCTATACCAAAACTACACTTGGTGCAAGAAGATGCCTGTAGGTCCAGCAGCAAATTGATAATGAAAATAAAAAAATGCTTAGTATAAATATTATCAAAGCAGATGCATAAATCCCCTATGCCAACAATTTGATTCTAGTTTCTATTACATCCCTTCCCTTGAAATTTCAATTTAAACTATGTTTATTAAAAACTGAGCAGCGAAAACAAGCTGTTTTAAAATGGAGAAACAAAATCCGACCAAGATGAAGCTCTTCAGCACGTATCTAGTTCTCATATAATAATGAAATCTGACATGTTGAACTACAACAAAATATGAAGTGGCTCGAGGGAATTCAAGTACAACTATTAATTTAGTTGTGAAATGCAAAACATTATCTATGCTTGACTATTTAGCAAAGTGTAAATTGATAGATGGTTTGTATTATTACCACATAACAAATTATGGAACATTTATGGTCAAGCAAATAGCACTTTAAAGAATGAGAAGCGATTAAAACAGGCAAATTATACCCTACACCATTAAGTATGGGATACATTTAAAATCGGTATTGTTTTGCCAATTTTACCTTCTACATGGAGCCCTTCTATGGTCCATGCTCATCGGCTCATCATGGCCATACACTCAAAGGAATCCTCTTTATTGGAAGTAACTATGTCAGGACCTGATTTTATGAGCTATGATTTGGTGCTTGCAGCATCTTCAGCACTGTGTGTGAAAATGAAGGCAGGGTTTTTTGAATATTTTTCTTTGATGCAGAGAAAAGCAGGACTTTTGATAAAATCAAAGCATTTTATTAAGTGACAAACAAAAAACTGATGGTACTGCCTTAGCATCGTCTATCTAAACTGAAAAAATGCACCAGTTAAGCTATCTAGATAAGCCATATACAAAACATTTAAACTGGCGAAAATATACAGCGATTCAGCTGAAATAGCAAAGTAGGAAGGAGTTTCCTATAAAAGGAAATATTTGCTGAACTGTTAACATTTCACTGGTAATACATGCTTTCTACAACTATTCTGCAAAATTCAAGTCTAAATTTTCCTTCTTTATCAAATAAGCAAGCTAGGTTATGTTTTATGGTGTATAACTTAAAATCCGTTATTGCCTTGGGAATGAGAGAAACACACAGTATGCTTGAATAAGTAGTATTGGGTAGAACATCCTTTGAACATTATAAAAGCATTTGTGAAGGCTGTTGAAATTCTGACCATATTTCCTGTATCTTGAAAAAATATTTTATATTCATTTGTAACAACTCTGTTATTGAGGAAAAAATAGTAAAAGTGACTTACTCAAAAATTATTGCAGCAATCCACTTATCTTTTAAAAATAAAGATACACATTTACCCAGAAATGTAAATAATTGTTTCAGACTTTCCATTGGAATGAAACCATGAATAGCAGAATACATTTGGGGAAGATATTGGCAGATTGCTTTTGAATACACAAGCACAAAAAATTCTCACAGGGACAACATTAATAAACTGAAATATGTATTTATACACTTCCTTAGGTTGTGCTTACCTGTGCTTTTTGCAGCAGAACCTAAGGTGGAAGGTCTGGGAAGGCACTGTGAAGTATAAATAATTGCACTGTTTGCAATTAATAAAGATTTTATACTTTAAATGAATCAAAATCAACAGCCTCCATTTGGTGAATGATAAAGTATCTGGTGAATTGTTGCTCTGTTTAGTTAGTAACTACACCATTTTCCAATAAGCTACAAACTAATCATGCAAAATATTTGATCTAGAGACTTTATAGCCTACACTAAATATATTTAATAACTTCCTAGTAGTCTTTTCAAAATTTAAATCCTAACCTAAATTGGGATAAAAATAATTCCCTCCTGATTCTACAGTACAACAAAATGCATTTTTAATTATCTGTGCAGTAAAACTACTTCATTTCTGATCTCATTTTGTTCTTTTCTTGCAGCCATCCTAAGAGTATACTCCAAAACAACAAAGTTTTCCAAAAATAAGGCTAATAAAGGTTTAGAAATTAACATATACTTCTATCACCAAATAAATGCAGACAACTGAAGACAATACAACTTCCTCCTGACAAGCATTTCAAACTTTTGTTTTAACAATGCACAAGTTTATATCTGAATATATCTCATTTTTGAACCCTAATGAACAATTATTACTTAGGTAAATGACAATTTCTTTTGCTAAAGCTAAATAGCTCAAGAATACTTACCATTAAGCTCATACACATACATTTATGAACACCTAGGTTTCTGAATTAAGAAGCAATTATGATTTGCTAAAATATCAGCACTGTATTTTATTCCAACATAATATTCACACAGGTATGGCATTTGCATTATGTGGAACACTGACAAAAAGATACTGTTGCAGTTCATCATTTTGTCATTCTGATGTACTTACAGTGCAATGCTCCTTGAAGGAACAATCAAGGATGATACACAGCACAGTCCTCCTCACCCCTACAGAGCTAGTTCTATACTGGCTGGATCAAACCTGCACTTCAACAGACAATGGCAAGACAGACTGTATTGCATGTAATCTAATAGATGCAAAAAAGCAAACAGTGGATTTTAACAGTATACCAATTTTCAGTATGAATTAGTAAAAGTAAAAAAGTTTTCTGGAGATTTTTCAAAATATAGGTTAATGACTAGTCTTCAGCATTTAAAAACAGAGCTCATCTGCAAGACGTTTTTCTGTTAAGCACTCCCAGGCTCCAAATAGCATATTTCTAACACAACGCAGTTTTAGTAACTAAAAAGCATATAATCCTGAATTATACTACACTGAATTCTTAAGCAAAGTGCTGCAAACTGATTGCTTAGCACATATTGCCTTTTAGAACGATTCAGTAACAAGCCTGAAAAAATATACTAAAGAATTAAACCATGTATAAAACAAATGTTAACTATAGCAGCTATATGGGTCTGAGACAGTGGTCATGGATAAAAAAGAAAATGCAACTGTTAATGCAGTAGAAGTATGTCAAGGAACATCTTCATGTACATGCAATTTTTAATCAAGTAGAAAGAGGAGGATATCAAGATGCTAAACAGCAAAATACAGTAATGAAAAAGATCCTTCTATAACTATTCTGCAAAGGGAGAATACCAATGTAAAGCTCAAACTTTCAAGGAAAAAACCTTAATTGTGTACATGTACAGCATTACTAAGAAACCCTTGAATTCTCTGAGTACCCACATATCCAACTTACCGACACAGGAGGTTTCATATTATTTATTGTAAAGCACAAAACAGGCATTTAAAAGTGATCAAGTATACATTGAAAAAGTACATTTATATCACAAAGCATTGACCACATAATAGTTGCAAATACATTTGCTGGAATGTGTACATCTACACTAATGTACTAAAAACAAACCAATTTCCATTTCTACACAGAAATATTACCTCCTATCAGTAGTGATAGATATTTTGTACATTTTCAAAAACACTATTTTTAAACCAAACAAAATTATGATCTTCAAGAAGGCGTCTGCATCCATACATTTAACAAAGGTTTTTTCCCCCACATAATGAAGCAAATACTGTATTGTCCACTTCTTATTATTGGCCCTGTGCGAAGAAATACATAAGAGATACACAAAAAGTTAAAGTATTTTTAAAATTGTGCTAACTCAGGAGTGAAGCCTTTAAGAAAGAAAAATTGGTTAATGTAATGGTGGTGGCTTCCTGCATGGCCTCAAAAACCCTGGGAGGAGAAATTTTTTGATCAAAAACATCGATGTATGCAAAGAAAGACACAGAACTCCAGTTAACAGAGCATAAATCAATTTACAGATTATCTTTTACCAGGAAAAATAATGCATACTCCAGGTAAGATATCAAAGTGGGAGACATGCAAAAAACAAAAAACACCCCACGAAATAAAGGTTAAAAAAAAATCACTAAAATATCAGCCAAATAAGTCAATATTGTTATACCTGTGGTGCTGGAGGATGTTGTGGCATTCCTTGTGGACTTGTCTGGGCATAATAGGCTGCCTGCTGTCTATAGTATTCAGCCCACGCTGCACTATAATCTGGCTGACCCGCTGGTGGGGCTCCGGCTGGAGCTGGAACTGCCTGACCTAGAACAAACATACATTACACAACTCTGGTGCCATAAAAAGGACAAAAGAAGCTCAAAATAATCTCGTTTCTAACAAACATTACCTTGCTTCTTGTAATATTCCTCCCAAGCCTTTGAATAATCTTGTGGCTGCCCTTGTTGACCTGCAAAACCCCCCACATTTTAATGTAAACAGAGCTCCCAGGTACACCAAAATTACAGACAAGAATACAGTGGAAGAGTTCTTTGCTGTTTTATTTGAAGTTTAGTGCACACAAAGAGATAATATTAAATCTCTAATTTGTATATTTTCTTCTACACATTGTTCCACAGTTTAAAATAAAGATTTAAGCACTGTATGCCTACATTTGAGCTCAGCATTTGTAGAATGGCTCATAGCCCCACCCTTCAAAAGTTCACGACAGAAGTGTGGGGAAAAAATCTATTAACATGAGATGCCCCACACCATATTACCGTATATACCCGAGTATAAGCCGACCCGAATATAAACCGAGGCACCTAATTTTCCTACAAAAACCTGGGAAAGCTTATTGACTCGAGTATAAGCCGGTTCACCTTTGCCGCTGTGGAGGAGGAGGAACGAGCAGCCCGAAAGCAACCCTTTGGGCTGCTCCTTCTCTCTTCCTTTGCCAAGTTTGCATTTATGCGAGCAGTTCAGGAATGGAACAAGCTGCCTAGGGAGAGTAAAGAACCGCCGTTCTTGTACACTCTTAAGGAATGGTTGACTGGGGAGAGCGGGTGGCGGCACGAGCGGAGAGAAAGGGCTTCTTTCTCGCCACCCCCACCACCCGCCTCCCTCGAGTATCAGCCGAGGGCAGCTTTTTCAGCACAAAAATGTGCTGAAAAACTAGGCTTATACTCAAGTATATATGGTAAGTATATTGTTACATACATAAACTACCCCACCCAATCCATGCTGTTGCCCCCTCTGTGAGATTGTATTGCCCCGGGGGGGGGGGGGGTGTACAGCACGTTTACAACGATATTCTACAAGTGGGCACACAGGAGTAACTGCCGTGTTCCTAAAAGGTGAGCCAGCCTGAAGTATATCAAACTGAGAAAGTTTGAACATCACTTCATCCAACATTGCTATCAAAAATTAAGAATGCATTTTCCTGTCAAATCTTGTTTAACACACATTTAACAACATTAGATTTTTAAATTGCTGCTTATGCAGTACAACAGGAGCCAGGTTGGTCAATTACTGGTGACCACATGGGTCCCTTTAAATTAGCTCACTTATTAATTGTGTATGTTTAATTAAATAATCAAAATTAGATTTTCGAAGCATATTATATATCTATACTAAATGAAGCAAGATCTTTAAAATCTTAAAGTTGCAAGTGTCAGCAATTTTGAAACAGGAAAGGATCACAATAAAAAAACTAAAAGTAATCAAGCCTGTCCTTGTTTTCCCCATGCCTTCTAAGTGAGTTGGCATGTAATGGTGGGAGAAGGAACTCAAGGGATTTAGAAGCACCACATCCTACCATTCCTCCAAAGAACTATCAGATATATGGAGTTATACTTTTTAGCATCACAAGTAATCCTGTGAAGTTGCTTAACCTATGAGACAGAGGTCATCTACATGAGACCACAATTTCAGGTAATAACATACATATTAAATTAAAAGTTCTGTAACTGGCTCATATCTTTCTTTGGAATTAGACAATTCCAACTATAAGGGACATCCATACTGATAAAAATGGCTGAAGGCAAAGTACTGCTATCCTGATGTGTTACAAGTCTTTCCCACGAGTTGTAATTTATCAGACCAAAAGTGGCCTCCAAATGCCTACTGCTAATTCTATTTCTGAAATAATCAAGGTGGCTCAGATAAGATAATGTATGGGAATCTTAAGTACTGAACACCTTAGGAAAATGGTAGAATAGAAATACTGATGTTTAACATTAATGTGATATTAAAGTATAGCATCTTGTTTCAATTTATTGATGCATGTTTTAATATCTTACTATAAACAATATAAACTTGATATATTGTTATATCATTTAAACCAATTGATGTTTTAACTTAGGTTTGTTTATGAGAAGTTTGAAGTTATTTTTTTATGGATTAGCAGTGAATTTTAAAGATTTAATTAATACAAACCTTATTTGTTGCGTTTATAGCTTAAATATTTTATATACAATGTCTGCTCTGAAATCGTCTGGTCTGTTATTCCTAATAAAGGTTATTGAATTGAACTGAATTGATATTAACTTGATCCATGAAAGGATTAAGTCTACATAACTTTTAAATACATCACTGTATAGTCAAAGGGAGTTGAGGGGACAAATGAACAAGAAATGCACAGAAAAAACTAGTGCCAAGTTGTAGCAAAACTTTTGCCAAAATGCAAATTGTTATACTAACAGAACAACTTGGTTGGATACTGCTCTTAGTGCACAGTAGCAAATGTATTATTTTTTATTTTCTGACACTTAAACTTAAGGTGGTATACATGGTTCCCAGATAGTTGCCCATCTAAACACTGTAACTGCTTAGCTTTAGCTGTGCAACATTCTGGAGTGGAGGGCATAGATATTTCCTGCAGTGATGCTAATAAGCTACTTTTACAAATACGTCACAGATGATGATGATAATAATAATAATAGCAGCCTTGGATATGACTATAATCTTTGAATGGATCCAAAGATTCCACTGCATCAATGTAAGGCATTTCTGCTTGTCCACAGGAGTGTATTAGTGACTCCACCACCCTCTGTTCTCAAGAGCCATTCTAGAGAGTCTAACTATCTGGAACCAGGTTATAGGGGTGCATCACTTCTTTCAATATGCCCCTCCACCTGAGGGAAGCGCTTTCTACTCATACATTTGAGTCTCTGGATCCAAACCTCTATTTTGCTTTAACAAGGTTTGAATAAATTTGTAGCAAAGTAAGTAGTAGAAAAACACAAACAAGGGTGTTATTGTGAATCAATTCATGCTAGAACTACTGGTACAGTTTATACTCATCAAGTTATAAATATTGAGAAAGCAGTACTAGGGTCTTAGCAGTTTCTCAAGAGAAACATCATATGGAATTGCTGCAGTTGAACTAGTCTGTAGATCATATATGCCAGGCTGATTAAAAACATTTGGATGAATTCTAAACACAAGAAAATGCCTACCTTTATCTGCTAACAAGGCTATTATGCCCTCAACAGCTAATTTGGCATTCCTTGAAATCCAACTGAAAAAACTAGTCCTACATATACTCATTTTAAAATCTCTGCTCCACAAGTCAGTAATGATTAACATAATTTTAATTTACGAGCACGCCCAAGCACAAATACCAGAATGGGGCTGGTCTACGTTAAGAGATTTAGCATCCTGTTAGACCTGCACGTATTTCCTTAATTGAGAATACCTGGCTAACCTTATTTCTGAAATATATGGGATTTATTGTAAATTTCTGAATTATGCTCAGGTTAAAAAACCCCAGGATGTGATAATTCTGTAAGAACGGCTAATGTCCCTTGAAATTCCAAAAGGGCTCATCTCTCTCAATCATATTTTTGTTGTTCCTGCCTCAACCTAACTCACATGGTACAGCTTCACCTTTCCTCTCCTCTCTTTGCAGGCACAGTGACACTGAATTCTGGTGTGTCCCTACATTAGAGAAAGAACTACATGGGTCTTGTCATGACATACATCTGGCATGAATGGAAATGTTGGCTCATGATGGAACTGTGAGATGGTGTCTATTAAGTGTGGCAAACTTTTCCATTTAGCTAGCTAGAGATATGCTTGTTACTGGCAGCGTGTATCATCTGATATGATGATGGTCATTAGTGTAATGGCTGTTGTTATCAACACTGATAACTCCACAAGGTAGGGAAAAAGATGGTGAGATGTTTTAGGCTACAAAATCTAAGTTATTCTACACTTCATGCAAAATAGCTATCCTTGCAATTCCCTGAGAACCCACTTTTCTTGATACATAATGAAGAAATTCTTAATTTCAGGAGGCAACTGAGTAAATTGTCTTGCTACTTAAACAAAAAAAGCATATGAAACAGCAAAGCTTTTTAGAGAAGTAAATAATAAAAGCATCCTTTTTACATCAATAAAAATGTAAAACATACCCATTTTTTTATAGTACTCTTCCCATGCCTTGGTGTAATCTACCTGCCCTGCTGGTGCTGGATTTGGCTGATCTCCTACATGAAAAGAAAGTTGAAAGAACGTTTTTTTGTGCGAACATGCATAGAAATACTGGCAGAGATAGTTCTGCGTTTAAATTTACACACATTATGTGAAGTCAACGGCTGACAAGAGACCAAAAAACCCACAAGGTCAACTGGAAGGTATCTCACAGTACAATGAGAAAAATCACATTATGGGTGAGTCTCAGTCACTTATTTAGGAACTGCAGAGGAAAAGCTTTGCCATATTGAGATGCCGAAACTGAAATGTAGAAGCATACAGCTTTATGCACCCAGCTGATGCAAACTACAACATACACATTTTCCAAGTAGTTTAAAGCAATGATTCTGAAACTGGTATTTTTTACAGTCAAAGACTCAAGGCATAGGACATACATGATGACTGCTGGTAGGCATCCCATATCCATCAATGTCCATTCTTCAAAAAGGTTAGCAACAAAAAAATCCCTTCCACTGATTTGTATGGAGCCTGGTTAAGAGTTCTCTCAAATAATAATAATAATTTATTATTTATACCCCACCCATCTGGCTGGGTTTCCCCAGTCACTCCTTTGCTCTACCAAGGCTCCCTCAGATTCCAATCTGACCAAGTCTGGTCTATGTACCATGATGGCCACATGTATCTGAAAATGTGTATTGCAACATTTGGGGCTTTTTAGTTTAGAGAAAAGGTAAGTAAGAAGGGACACAAAGGTGCATACAATTATGCATGCCGTGGAGAAAGTAAACAGTGAAAAGCTTTTCTTCCTCTCACAAAATACTAGAACTTTGGTGACATCCAAGGAAGCTGAATCTTGGAAGATTCAGGACAGGAAAAACTTGAGGTAGAGATGGCCACTGACTTGGAAAACTAAGAGGATTGGACGTGATCCAGCAGGCACGTCCTAGGTTATGCTAATTCCCCCTGCAGAATCTGGTAATCTCTAGTCTCAATGTACCAGCATGCCACATTTGGTTATACCATCAAATTCTCAGGATTTCAGGTCGAATTTGTGAGGCAAGACTGTGTGTCTCAGATTAATGTGACTATCTGGTCAAAACACTGCCCTGGATTCAAAGTTTGAATGAACTCAAGGAAGTTTATGAAATGAAATTTTGCCACCCCTCCCTCCCACCAACTTGTGCCTCCCCTGAAAAGCCTCTTCTGCGGACTGGAGATTCTTTAATGGACAATGTGGGATGGAGACTCACCCTTCCAAGGGATTCTTGCACATTTCCCCTCATTATTCAGGAGAGGTACCTGAAGAGCTTTTTCAGAGTCAAACCTTCCTTCAGTGAACTTCCTTAAATTAAAGTTCTTAGGATCCAAGCCTCCAAATACAATGATCTTACAAAACTGTTTTTAATTAATGGGTACCTTGTCCATTGGTCTGAGTAGCTGGTGGTGCACTGGGCGGAGCTGCAGGTGGTGGCTGTGCTTGCTGCTGATAGTAGTGAGCATAATAAGCTGCCCATGCTGCTGAATTAGGGTCTGTTGGCTTACCTAGGAAATTGAACATTACTTTAAGTTCAACATATCTTTGATAAGGTTCCTTTATTTTCCATAGACTATAGTTTAGTCACATAGTTCCTGTCTAATTGGCCGTATACTAACCATATTTTGGTTCAAGGCTGCAATCCTAAATACACTTATCTTTAACACTATGGCATGCACAGGATTTTGCTTTAAGTCAAAGTAGCCCAGGTCAATTTCTTAAACTTTCAGCAGTATTTAGTTTGTAGTCACGTGACTCAAATTGCAATCCTATGCAAACTTACTTGGGAATGAATGTCAATAAATTCAGTAGGATTTGTTTCAGAGTCGACATATTTAGGAATTTTAAAAATAATGTACCATGTTATTTCTAGTTTTAAACATGGAACTCAATGCAATCAAACACCATCTTGGCTAGAAACAAGAATACATGTAGTATTTAAACTGTTTCTCCTTACCAGGATCTGGAGGATTCGGTGGCTGCCAGTGTGGATAAGCATTACCCCATCCTTGTGGAGCATATGGTGCTGGAGGGCCACTAAGGAGGAAGCGTATGTGCAATCATTATATAGAAATGGACAGCAACAAAACACAGCAGCTGCAGCTACTTCAGACTTCTAAACAAGTCATGTGGTTGCCACTGGTGCTTGGAGGGGCAGAACCCCCAATTTACAGCACTTTCTCCACCCAGTGCTGGAACACCCTATTTCTGGGGAAAGCTCTAATTAGCTATTTGCAGCTGCAACTACTGTAGCAAATGCATTAAAAGCAATCCTGGAAATAGGTTGAAACCAAAGGGTTATGCAATGTTTTTGGTTACTTGGTGAATAAAAATGTTAATTTACTAGCACTTAGCAAATGTGTTATTAGGCAGTAAAAACAAGTTCTGGCCTGAGTTCTACTGATGTAGCCCCATCTTCGGGGGGTGGGGAGAGTGAAGGTGGAGAAGGGGTCTGCTCAGTTTTGTGGTTAAGTAGCTGTCAAAACAAAACCCGTCCCAGCAGCAAAAGGGTTTGTGATTTCTATTTGATACCTTTGCAAATTTATTTATAAGAGTAAGTTACTTACTGAGGTGCAGGACCCGGAGGGCCAGGGGTATAGGGAGCTGGATTGTAAGGTCCCATTGGAGCCCCAGGAGGCGGCCCAGGGGGCCCATGTGGCCCAGGTACAACACCATGAGGTCCATGTGGCACAGGTGGCCCCAAAGGATTTACTGGACCCTGAAAGCAAAGATAAAGTGACATGGATGAAGTTGCTATCAACCAACTGTAAGAACAAGTTTGTTCAAATATCCAGCTAATGCTGCTCTTCTCTAAATATTTCCTTCGGGGAAGGAATTCCAGCTCTCCATCCCTCTGGAAATCCTTTGCTCTAAAAAGATTCTGCAGTCACACTAACTTTTACAGAACTCACATTATTTGGTTCTCATGTAGCTTCTTGCAGTGGACTAAGAAGACATTCAAACTTAGAAGTACTAGCTCCTTGACTGCTAACAGTTCACGGGGTAAACAGCAATTGTACTAAGGCAAACAGATTGACATATTCGCTACTCAAATAGCTCTATGACATGCGAGAAAATGCACCAAGAACGCAAAATATATTTTGTGTATTTTCCCCCAAAGCTACCAATTACTAGCATCATGAGGCAACTTCCGCACAACATTCATAGGAGCTGATTTCCTCTTACTTTACTTAACAATTAAAGAAATATGGTTTTCCAGAGTACTTACTCCAATCTTCTCTTCTATGAGCTGCCGAGCATAGTCAATCTGCTGTGGTGTCCCCCGGATGGTAAACAATTTCATATTTGGATCTGCATTTGGTGGTGGGTTTCTTTGCAGTTCTATTCTAGCACCAGATTGCTGGCTAATGCTCTTGATAGTTTCACCACCTGAAATTTTAAGTACAAATTATTGCACTGAATTTGTTGCTAGTTCCTAAAGAAACAAGAGTAAAGGGTAAAGGGAACCCTGACCATTAGGTCCAGTCGTGGACCACTCTGGGGCTGCAGTGCTCATCTTGCTTTATTGGCCGAGGGAGCCAGCGTACAGCTTCCGGGTCACGTGGCCAGCATGACTAAGCCGCTTCTGGCGAACCAGAGCAGCGCACAGAAACGCCGTTTACCTTCCCGCCGGAGTGGTACCTATTTATCTACTTGCACTTTGACGTGCTTCCGAACTGCTAGGTGGGCAGGAGCTGGGACTGAGCAACGGGAGCTCACCCCGTCGTGGGGATTCGAACTGCCAACCTACTGATCAGCAAGCCCTAGGCTCTGTGGTTTAGACCACAGCGCCACCCGTGTCCCAAGAAACAGAGTAGGGAAATTTTAAACAAGTCTATGCTCCCCTGAAGAAATATTATCAGTGTAAAACAGAGCAAGACCTCTTGAACAGAATCACTTCAGGCTGTACAGTGGTACCTCGCCAGGCGAAAAACTCGCTAGACGCAAAGGCATTCGCTGACGAAAGGGAGACTCGCAAGACGAATTTCCCTATGGCCGCAACTCGCAAAACGAGAAAGTTTTGCATTTTTTCCTGTCAAACCACGCTTCCTCTGACCGTGCTTCGCAAGACGAAATTTCCGCTGTACGACAGCACTCGCGGAACGAATTAATTTCATCTTGCGAGGCACCACTGTATTTGAATTTGTGGTGGGAACCTTTTTGTTCCATTGTTTTACTGGCCCTATTCAGGAGGAGGAGGAGTAACAAGTCACACATTCTCTAGCTCAAGGAAAAGTGACACTTCCACCACCTCAGTCCCAGTGCCTAATGGATGACAATAAGATGTTGTCACACATCACTCAACACTGAATACAGCTACCCCATTTAGAAAATCTCAGTTTAAATGTAACAGAAGATAGAAAAGCGATCTGCCAAATAAATCAAGTTTATTACCTTTCCCAATAATTAATCCAGTTTTTCCAGTTGGGACAATGAAATTAAATTCTTGCAATCCACCAGGTGGTCCCATATTCCAATTGCCTTGACCTCTACCTCGTCCACGACCACCAGGTCCTGGACCACCAGGATTGCCAGCCTAGATTGAGATTAATAAAACAAAACAAAATCAGAAATAATTTTAAATTACTGCAACCTAAAAAGACTAGCAATTTTCCCTGTGTGTCAGAATTACAAAAATACGATGCATATTGTATATATGCCAATGTCTAAAAAAAAAAAGAGGAACAATATTTTTGCAGATGTTGCAGAATCTATTTTACCTTTTTCTTATCCTTCTGATACCTCAAAGTCAGCTGAATGAAAAGCATTTGGGCCAAGGAATCATGGGGATGGGTAAGTCAGGGACAGGGGTTTAGCTAAAATATGGCATACATTTTATGTGCACCTGGGGGAGAGACGTGAAACAAAAAGCATAGCTACCACTATTACATGTAGTTTGGTTTTAGGGAATGTCTGCCCAGGGTATACTGCTTCAAATTCACATGACACAAGTATTGCTCTATATAGTGGGGTAGGAGAGCTGAAAGTAATGCCGATATATTTCACAACTGGCAACCAAAGGAGTGCATTTACCTCCATATCAAATAAATGGCATGGAATAGGGTCCATACTTAGCCCTTCTTTGACATGCTATTTTTCTATATACAGTATTATTATTTTTTGTATGAGCCTCTACCTGCAATCTGAAGTAACTCAGTGCAAACATAGCTTTAGGGATACAAGAGACACCCTGATGGACCAGACCAATGGTCCATCTTATCAAGCATCCTGTTCTCCCAAGGATCAACCAGATGCCTATGGGAAGACCGCAAGCAGAATGAGCACAACCACCTTTGTGAAAACCATGTCTTTGACAAACGACCTTAGCTATCAATGTCATCTGTATTTCCCCAGAACGCCAGCTTTCAGTCAACAATCTTTCTATGTACACTGCTAATCAGCAACACCATGCTTGGCAAACACAGTGTTGGCTAACCCACACTGAGGTGAGGTTCAGCATTTATCTATCCCATTGAAACCATCAAATGCCACAAAGCTTAGAAGGACAAAGTTCCATTAATCCTAGAATTAAAAAGTGTCTCATGCCAGCAGTTTTACATATGAAAGCACACCCCAGAAACTGATGAGAACTTGTTTAATACCATTAAATTATTTTGCAAAATAATTTTTCCTGAATTGCGGATTTCTGTAGCCTTGCAGTGGTGAACAAGAATCACAACAGTAACTGACGATTTTGCAGTTGATGTTTTCTTTTAACCCAGAATGGCTATCATAGGTAGGCTAGTGAATATTTTTGGTTTCAAGGCTAGAAATTTGTTAACACAGCTATTTAAGTAACTATCACAAATACTAAAGCTCCCATTAGCCCACTTCATTTGAAGTTGAGAAATGTATTCAAATACATTTTAAAAGAAACCTAGTAATGTTTTATAAACCACTCGATTTCATAAACATTCCTAGCAGCTATGAACCAACCTGAACACTTCGAAGAAGATCTGTAATAATTTCTGCTGCATGTTGGCATCTGTCTGGAGGTCCTGTGATTTGGGCTATTCTGTCTGGAGTTGTTCCATCATCTGGAAGAGGAATGGAATATTAAAACAAATTTCCTTTAAAAATTAGGAGAAAACCTCTGAATTTTATGTCATGTACATATAGGCAGTTCACCTGGTTTGAACTGTATCCTCACACCAGCATCATTCTGTATCTTTTTAATCATTTCTCCATTTCTTCCAATTACAATACCAACTGCAAATCTTGGAATTGGTACCTGAACAAACAAAACAAATTTTCAGCAAATGTTTCAAAGCAATCAAAAGTATTTATCTAGGTTTAGGTCACTACTTTTGACACATCTCAAACATACAAGCAACCCACAATAAAGCTGCCATGAATAGGATTAGGTTAACAAAAGGTCAGCGAACAGCAGGAAAATTAACAGTTGTAAACCAGGCTTCCTCAATCTTGGCCCTCCAGGTGTTTTTGGCCTACAACTCCCATGATCCCTAGCTAGCAGGGCCAGTGGTCAGGCATGATGGGAATTGTAGACTCAAAACATCTGGAGGGCCGAGGTTGAAGAAGTCTGCTGTAAACCTTTTCCAGCTATTTTTCTAACAAAATATTTAATACAATCCAGAAGTATCATGACCATCATGTTTTAGAGAAAGAGTTCAATAATTGCCAAGAAGTTCATCGCTAAGTTTATAAGGGCCAAAAAATGAAATAAAAATCTGTTATTATTCTATTTATTTATATCCTGTCCTTTCTCCTGGAAGAATCAAGGTGGCTTAGTTAAAAAAGAAACAGCTAAAAACATAGGGGGGAAAGCAATCAATAAAAAACAACAAAACATTAATAGTACAGTATATACAAACATATCATTACAATAAAATATACTTTCCTGACCTTTATTCTAATTTGAAAAGAAGTGAAGTGCTCTGAAAGACACATTGCATAAAATTATACTCACATCTAATCCTTCATTTCCTCCTATTCTTGAGCCATATTCATTGCGCACCTCTCTAAAACCACCCTGATCACGAATTAGGTCCAAAACCATTTCCTTGGCTTGCTAAAAGAGAATGAGGTACAATTCAGATGCAACAAACTTAAAATTATTTCATATAAAGGAACATTATTTTTTAAATTAAAATATCATCTTACTTGAACTTTGTAAGGATCTCCTGTGATTCTAAGAGGTTTGTCTGCTCCAGTGTTCTGTGGTCCATCTTGAATCATTACCATTTTACACCAGCTCTCTCCTATATTCAACAAAATTAATCTTTACAGATCATGCAAATTTAGTTCTTTAATGTATTTGCCCACAAATTAAAATTATTCAGCTTACCTGAAGTTGCTTTATTGTCTCTCCACCTTTTCCAATAACTAATCCTGCTTTGCTAGCTGGAATCATAATTTCCTGGACTGCATTTCCTGGACCATCCCCATGATGGAATCCTGGTGTAGGCCTTCCTTTTTCAACTATCTGATCAAGTAATCTCTTTGCAGACCTTGAAAAATATACAATTTATAATAGTGGCAAGACTGGGGGGAAACATAACTGGAACAAACAGCAGATTCAAATGGGTGATGGCTAACTAGAAAAGCAAGTAATCTGCTTAACAGCAAATGAAAATATGTGACTCTTTACACTGCCCACAGCACTTCCATTTAGGAAGGAAGACAAGAAAAATGTCATTGAGTATAAGCAGCATGGACACGAAAAGAAAAAGGCAGGGCATGCAGACGATCAAAAACACAGAACGTGAAGATCTGCAGAATAGTGCAGATAAGAGAAAGGTAGGCTAAAATGTACTGGATATACCTGGGGGAAAACCTCAAACTATACAAATTTAGCCATGCCTAAACAATTATCATTCTTCACCTAGGAGACCAGAAAGTAATTTCTGACATAGTACGCTAATGCTCTTTAACATACAGAACCATCATTTAAAACACATCAGCCTATTTGAAAGTTTTAAGCGAACACTTACTGTACTGACTCTGGGGTTCCAGTTAACATGCAAGATCTTTCAGGCATGCCACCACTATCTATAAAATGGAAATAGTACAGAATTAATACTACTAAAGAAGAAAGAAATCAGTAGCTAGCAGTTATGCATTAAAACTGAATTACACATTCAAAAGGTACTCAGAATCAATTGTCCAAAATGTATCCAAAATTTAACCCATTACTTGTTTCCAAAATAGTTTCTCCTAAAAACTGGAAAATAATTAAAAACATTGGTTTGGTTGTAACATTACTTGCTTGTGTTCCATACTTTTCATTAATAGAACAGGAAATGAAATAGTTACCAGGTGCAATCTGTATTTTGCATCCAGATTCTTGCTGTATGCGAGAAATCTGTTCTCCTCCTCTGCCAATTACTTGAAAAATGGACAAACAAACCAGAATTATTGCACTAATAGCATTCAGTATATTTTAATTACTTTATAGCAAGGTTACACTACTTACTGAATCCAACCATTCCATCAGGAACTTTGTATTCTTCTGTCATTACAGACCTGAAGAAAATAACAAAAACTATATTGCACCTTGCTTGGAATTCTCTCAATAAACTTCAGAATTATATTGTGTTATCTAGTTCCTATTAGTTTTTTTTCTTTGCCACATTTGTAGTTTTGCTAGCCTACAAATAACTGATATTAATTTTATCAGTAGCCAATTATTTTAAATGAATAGGTACAATAATATCAATAGTTTGAATAGATTTGAATTTCATAATCACTACATGTGATTTAAGGCAGAGATTTGCACAAGAGGACTTCCACTTATGCAATAGGATTTTACCTTGATCTTCTCCATCCTGCATCCCCCTCCATGCCTCTAAAATTTACTTTGCTTTTCCACAACATGCAAGAGCAGATTTGGGGGGCATGTAGGAGGGAGGAGAGGAAGGTGAAGCCCCACTATGTGAGTAGAGATCTATTCTGCTCACACAAGAACAGCAATGGACAATTTGCGACCATTTGCTGGGGATGCAGGAGAAAACATGGTCAGGTGGAGATGCCTCTGAGTCCACGTAAATAGAAAATAGCCCTGTCTACTTTTAATTAAAATACAGAAATCACAAATAAGAGCAAATATATGAAAAGCATGTATTATGTAAAAAGAAAGAAAAGATTGGGGAAATGCAATAAAACTACATGCATGATCTATTCTACAAGGAAGGAGGAAAATTAGTAATGAACGTGTTCTTTTTATTTACCTTTTCAAATGAACCGTATCAAGCTGATCTAAGCCTTATTTCTTGTCCTTAAACAGTAACACCCTTACTGGTCCAAGAAATTTTGAAAGAGGCAATGATATCTCTGTCATGCTGAACTGACTGGCATCTTATTTTCAAAGAGATTTGAGTAGCAATGACAGATTTGCATACATTGCCATCAAATTAATGAAGAACACCCTGATTCAATTTTAGCTGAAGGCAGTAAGAGAACATTGGTTTAATATGGATGGCATATTTTTAAAAATCATAACTTTTTGGAAAGTGGCATGGTTACTCTAAGAAACCACACACACATGCTACATTATTAATCAGTTGCCTGTTTCTAAAATGTGCCTTGAAGGCTCAGATTTGAAGCTCTCACAGCTAAGCATCCATGCCTGTACAATGCTTGATTAGAGGTACGTAATAAGCACAAATATACCAACTGTAAGGGAGTAATACTATACACATTAGCTTAAGTAAAGCAAGCTGATGCAAGTTAAACTGGTGTAAAGTTACACCAGATCCAAATTTCCTGGTAGTTTTTAAGTCTATTCATAAGGGACAAATTAAATTTGCCAAGTCAATGAATTAACATATTGGAGTCATTCCTGCTTGGGATTGTTATATGCAATTTGTAAGTACTTTTATAAATTTTTGGGAGAAGTCAATATGTGTACAGTTACATCTTAGAAGAATCAGAAAAAGTATCCTACCTCTGTTGCTGATGCATGGGTGGCATCTGATTTCCAAAGGCTAAAATAAATATATAAATATTTTAATTCCATTAAATGTTCTGGAATAAATGACAACGGATGCAACACAAAGCCTACCATATGAACAATTTGCATATATATAACTTTTCATCTCTCCCAGTCAACCCAAAATATCACAACTACAATTACAATCCTAAACCCATGTACTGGGAGTAATCCTCACTGAACTCAATGGATAGAGGTGGATAAGACTGCACTATAATTATCTCACACAGGGAAATACAGCACTGGGTACAATAGCAGAGGTCAGAGCACCAAACCATGCATTGATGATTGAACGAGCCTAGAATGAGACATAGGCCTGGCTTTTTCTCCTGTCATACGCCCAGCGTAACCATTTCCTTCCGACTTTGCTGATAGCTCATATTATGAGGCTTCATAAGGTATATCTGGATTGCAAACTATTATCAAACCCTGGTATGCATGGAAAACAGACATAATCTGCCAGCCTGAAAGTAAAGACTAATTATAGATTGCTACAAATTATAGATTGCTGCAAACTGTAGGTCAAGAATACAAGGATAGGAGAGCGAGGACCAAGCTCACTGTTTTTCCTACTCTTATGCACAACTTCCCCTCTCTCCCCCTGCCCTTATACCTTGAGCTATACAGCACATTATTATGAAGTGGGCAGAACATTTTTGCCTTCACCTTTAATATGATTACCTCTCAGATTTCTTCTCCTATCCCAATGAATAAGCAGTCAGTAAACACGCATTAGGATTTTGTGTTGGGGTAGCACACTGTATGTACTTAGGTATGAACAATCACCAACCCAAAGTCCCATCTCCCACTCTCTTTTGAAGCAAGGGGTATGAGTTGCATGTGGATTCCCACTTTAGTAACAGAATGTCATTGGCTCTATTCAACACTGCAGCTTCACTAGCACAATATATTGCAGTGTTAGCAAGAGAACTTCCCTCTCCTGTTCCCTTCCACAAAATCAGCTCCAGAGTTTGGGGGACCCACTGGAGCAGATGGAGGGGGCAGAAGAGAGGAAACCCAAGTCCTGTTATGCCAGTGGAACCCTGATGCCACTGCATTTGATAGAATCACACCCCCCTTTTTACAGCAGCTGATACCTCCTGTAATAGCAGTATTGGATTTAATCTGCTATTGCTAGCCTTTCCAGCTGTAATACTTCGGGTTGTATTTAATGCTGCTAGTTCACTAGCACAATGCCATTCCTCCCCTGTAGTCCACAATACACCCTGGGAACCTTTTCCAGAAGGTTGGAGAACGCTCCAGAACAGATTATAGGGCACAGGTGGAAGAAGAGGCAGGGGAAGTTAGTTGCGCAAGAAGAACTCTGCTGGCGTAGTGTTGGATACAACCCATTATTTTTTGCTCCTTACCAATAGTACCGTATATCGCGGCGTATAAGACGACTTTTTAAGCCCGAAAAATCTTCTCTGAAGTCGGGGGTCGTCTTGTACGCCGGCAACATCATGACCCGGAGTTCCGCCCCGCCACTGGCTGCATGGAGCCTCTCCCCGGCGCTCCAGCCGCAACCGCTGCCTCAGCCGCCATGGAGCCCGGGCTGGGCGTGGGCGGCAAGCGCGGCGGGGAGGTTCTCCCCACTGCCCCAGGCGTCGCTGCCGACGCCTCAGCAGCCGTGGAGGCCGTCCTGCGCTTCAGCGGCAAGCGCGGAGGCCTCCTTTGGGGCGACGGGGAGCTTCTCCCCGCTGCCCCAGGCGTCGCTGCCGACGCCTCAGCAGCCGTGGAGGCCGTCCTGCGCTTCAGCAGGAAGCGCGGAGGCCTCCTTTGCGGCGACGGGGAGCTTCTCCCCGCTGCCCCAGGCGTCGCTGCCGACGCCTCAGCAGCCGTGGAGGCCGTCCTGCGCTTCAGCAGGAAGCGCGGAGGCCTCCTTTGGGGCGACGGGGAGCTTCTCCCCGCTGCCCCAGGCGTCGCTGCCGACGCCTCAGCAGCCGTGGAGGCCGTCCTGCGCTTCAGCAGGAAGCGCGGAGGCCTCCTTTGCGGCGACGGGGAGCTTCTCGTCGCTGCCCCAGGCGTCGCTGCCGACGCCTCAGCAGCCGTGGAGGCCGTCCTGCGCTTCAGCAGGAAGCGCGGAGGCCTCCTTTGCAGCGACGGGGAGCTTCTCGTCGCTGCCCCAGGCGTCGCTGCCGACGCCTCAGCAGCCGTGGAGGCCGTCCTGCGCTTCAGCGGGAAGCGCGGAGGCCTCCTTTGCAGCGACGGGGAGCTTCTCGTCGCTGCCCCAGGCGTCGCTGCCGACGCCTCAGCAGCCGTGGAGGCCGTCCTGCGCTTCAGCGGGAAGCGCGGAGGCCTCCTTTGCAGCGACGGGGAGCTTCTCGTCGCTGCCCCAGGCGTCGCTGCCGACGCCTCAGCAGCCGTGGAGGCCGTCCTGCGCTTCAGCGGGAAGCGCGGAGGCCTCCTTTGTGCCGACGGGGAGCTTCTCGTCGCTGCCGCCGCCTCAGCAGCCATGGGGGCCGCTGTGCGCTTGGGCGGCAAGCGCGGAAATCTCCTGTGTGGCGCGGGGGACGCTCTCCCCGCCGCTGCCGCCGCCTCAGCAGCCATGGATCCCGGGCTGGGTGAGTATACCCCAAACTCTGTTTTTTCACATTAAAAGTTGGGGGGTCGTCTTATACGCCGAGTCGCCTTATACGCCGCGATATACGGTAACTTTCTTTTTTGTTAAGCCTATTATTGCTAGGGTCCATATTCAGCTGTTTAAAATGTAGGGCTCCAAAAAAGTAAAAGGAGATCCTATATGCCAGGCATGTCCAACAGATAGATCGTGATCTACCGGTAGATCACTGGACGACTGCAGTAGATCGCTGGTAGATCATTGCCCCCCCCAAGAAGCTGAACTGCGGCTCCCCTTAAAAAAGCTCGACATTTTACCTGCTCCCTGAAAAAACTCAACAACTTTGACCTGAACCCCAAAAAGGGGGTAGATCACTGCCAGTTTTTAACTCTGAGTAGATTGCAGTCTCTTGGGAGTTGGCCACCCCTGCTATATGTCTTGAAAGATCACAACAAACATTCAGTATATAGAGTTTTCAATTATTTCACTTCCCGACTCCCAAAATCTGTTCTAGAGGATTGTGGCACCTGTCCTCTACTGTATGGAAGGTGAATGGCAGATTTCTGAGGAATAAATGGGATGGTTCTATAAAGTGTGGTCTGCCAAGAATGAATCCTGGGACTTGCACTTTATACTTGTTCATAAATGACCTGGAGAAGTGAGGCGGCCAGGTTTGCATAACATTAAATTGTTGACCGCCGTCTGTGAAAAAGGAAAGCTCCATTCTAGAAATCATTACCAGCCCATATCACAATGCCTTCAATTCAAATGCACTTGGAATAATGTGTACCTGTGTGCCTTTCTTGAGGCCAGAGGTGAGATGCACTGTGGGATTTTTTATTGTTCCTGCTGCTGTTTGTAGGTTTTCATGATGATCTGAAGTGTCAACTGTTTTGTTTTTTATATGCTTGTTGTGGTTATAATGCATATGTATGCCATGTATCATTTGGCTGAAAGGCAGGCTATAAAATTTCAAAAGAAATTTCTGATCATCACAACTACGAAGGGGTATACTGTAGAGCTGGGAAAGTTTCAAGAAAGAGCAACCAAGATGATCATGGGGCTGAAACAACTGTCCTATGAGGGAACTTACAACTTGTGAGGATTTATAGCAGGCATAGGCAAACTCGGCCCTCCAGATGTTTTGGGACTACAACTCCCATCATCCCTAGCTAACAGGACCAGTGGTCAGGGATGATGGGAGTTGTAGTCCCAAAACATCTGGAGGGCCGAGTTTGCCTATGCCTGATTATAGTTTTGAAAGGGCCCTGCCCGTGCCTCTCTCCACCTGGCTTGGGGCAGGGCTTGACAGGCTTCACAAGGACTGTGATTGCTGCTCAGCAGAGGGCTCCTCTTTTAATTTTTATCTGTGTTGTTTTAACTGAGACCATCTTGGTTGTAAGCCCTGGAAGACCTGCCCCCTGCCTTGCTGGCCTTTTCCCATCTGGCCTGGGAGAGTGGAGTGCTGACTGACTCCAGCTACAAAAACTGAGGCTGTTGAACATTCTTGGGTTGGAATATTGTTTATGGGGGGTTGAGAGAGCTTGTTGCTGTTATTGATATTGTTGTATCTTTAGTTTCAGATCTTACAATTTATGTGGAAATTGTTTCCCTTTGGTTGTGTACTTTTTGATGGGTTTTATTTATTGTTTATGACTTCTGTGATGTTTGTAATTATGTAAATCTTGTCATGTTGTAAGCCACCTTAAGCATAGTTTCAACTATGGAAAGCCGGCATACAAATAAAATGTATGCTAAGAGGTGCATAAAATGGATGGAGACGACCCATCCAGTACTTTGGAAGATTCTGAACAGAAAGAATTTCTTCATGTAGCACATAGCTAAACTATGAAATTCACAACCACAAGATTTAGTATTTGCCACCAACTTGTACAGCCTGAAAAGGTTTTAGACCAATTCTTGGAGAGTAAGGCTATCAATCACTAGTAGCTATTAGCCCTAGATTGCAGGACCAGTGGTCAGGGATGACACCAGTTGGGGACCCAAGTTTTGAGAAACTGTACTAAACTTTCTTTATGGACTTGAGAAAGCTGACGCTTTGCATGAACACAAACAAGTTTCTCAACACTTTTACATTAGGCTGCTTTTACTTCTGTGTATTTCACAATATTAACCAACAGATAGAGACGCCTTGCTGAATGACTAATGTGCTTATCAGGCTTCCAGACTGCGTTTCTCACACACCAAAAGATGTGCTGCTCTATACAATAATTGCAACTATGGGTTGGAGCAATAAACCATTAACAATAGGAAAATATAAACTAATGCCTTTCTACCAATACTTCTGTAAATGCTAGTATAAGAGTTTGCACAAAATATGAATTAAGGGTTTATACGAGTTATCACTGCTTGTGTAAGTGTAAGTACATAGTTGTTTCACTTTTCTTACACAGCTCTTTGGAATGAAATATAAAACAGTCCTCCAATGAAAAGACATCTTCCACACAAAGAAGGAAGCCTTTGGATCTAACAAAATATTTCCAAAGTCACTACCTGGTCTTTCAGAATGCAAAAATAGAAGGAAAAATGGTTTTTAGTAAATTCACCACACCCCTCTCCTTCATAATGCTACACATATGAGAAACCTACTCTAAATTCCACAGCACAGTGGCAAATCAAAGACCTACTGTGCATACACAAATTCAAATTGATGCAAACCATACTCTGAACCTGTGTCCTGCCCCAACTAGATACTGTGCTCAATCCTTTTATGCTGCAGCCATATATTGCTACCTGTCTCCCAAGTACCATTATAGAACCTAGCTGCTCAATAAGCTTTAATATCTCTATTCTCTATTATAAGCAGACAACAAGGCAAGGCATGGGATGCCTGTGAACAGCTTTTCTCATTGGGTACATTGCTACTTAAGTTCAGCATAGTGTTAACCAATTAATATGGGAGGTATTTGTAAACATGATGAGAAGCACACATTTCAAATGCACTGAAAGAACATGCTGCAGCGCCTACAACATTCTATAACCCATTAAAAATGTAACCTTACTTAACCAGTTAAGATTTTTATAACTGAACTCTAAACAAGTCTGCAGGCTTATTATGAAACCAATTATGCAGTAAGAAATTTCCTGTTGAAATTTGTACACATTTTTCTGTTTTGAGTTTTTCATTAAAAGCAGCAGCATATTTAATAATAGAACTCAGATAGTCTTCTTCCAAATCCATGTAAGCAGCCACCCCATTGCTTTTGACCAAGCATAGCAGAAGCTGACATCTGCCACAAAAAGGGTTTTCAATCCTTTCCCTGTTACAGGTCCCTGCATCTCCTTAAAAAAAACCTTTCAAAGGAGAAAGGTATGATGTGAGAATATGCGAAAATTATGCAGAGGCAAACAAACTTCGGATGCAACACTGAATCCAACCCGCTGTCTAAATTTACTTTTAACTTTTTTACACTGGATATTTGGGCCCAACAAGATATAAAACTTGATTAGAAGAAAGGATTGAGCAAGAAAATAGTCCTCAAGAGGGATAATAGAATACAATGTCCTTTCCCATATTTTCTCTTCTACATAAAAGGCTGCTCCAAGCTGAAAAGCGGTAACAAAATATGTTGATTAGCAGCTCACAAACAATCTGTCTATGGAAAGTTTACATATGTCTCCTGGCTTGTCTTTTGCATCACTTCATGACAACTGCTCAAATGCTGTGTTCTATTCTCATGTGCTGGTTACTTCCAAGACTGGATTATTGCAATGTGCTCTATGCGGGGTTTCCTTTGTGCTTGATCCAGAAGCTACAGTTTAGTGCATAATGCCTTGTCAGCATATAACACCTGTGCTGAGAGACCTGCCCTGGTTGCCAATTTGCTACTGGGTCATGTTCAAGGTGTTACTATCACTTGGGACCAGTTTACTTACGAGACTGCCCTACCCAACATGTGTCCCCTTGACCGCTTCGATCAGCAGAATTGACACTAACAGATGCCACATAATATCTGTTCTGCATTTGTATGAACTTGATCATGGTTAGTGAGGCAGTGCGTACACTTTGGAACTCCCTGCCTATTGAGATGAAGCAGGTGTCTTCATTGTACTCTTTTCAGTGCTTGCTAAAAACATTCCTGTTTAGATAAGCTCACCCAGATGCTCAGAAATCTGAGATAGTTTTATTCTGTTTTAGTATTTTAACTTTTGCATGTTTTAAAGTAAGGTGGTAGATTTTACTGTTTTAGCTTTTGTAAACTGTTTTGAGTTTTCTAAACAATCAAATAGTGTATAGATTTTATTAAATAAATACTTACGATTAAATTTTTTTTTTTAAAAAAGGGAGGTAAGGGCCAAAGCTCAGCAGCAGACCCAAGGTATCTCATAGTAGGGGAAAACTCCTGCCTAAAGCCTTTGGCTGCCCACTGAAAGTTACTTAAGACAATACTGCTCTATGGATACATGTTCTGATTAAATACATCATATCTTTCTGAGTAAAACCCTGCCAACTACCACTTTTTAACTACAGTGGTGCCCCGGGTTACGTACGCGATCCGTTGCGGGTCGCAGTACGTAACGCGTGTGTGCGTACCACGAACACACACACAAAACCCCAGAAGTGCTATTTGAGCGCTTCTGCGCATCTGGGGGTTGCGTGAGGTCCGGACACACTTCCGGGTTGCGGGCGTCCGCAACTTGAACGTCCGCAACACGGGGTGTGCGTAACCCGGGGTACTACTGTATCTAATGTTTGGCTCATTTCAAAACTATATTCCTTTTATTAATATGAATATTCTGTTTTTAAAAAGCAGATACTGACTGATTCAGAAAGGCACCTTCCACTCCTATTTAAGATAGCCCTCCCACAAACAGAATCCCTCTATACAACACATGTGGTGCAGTTTCAAAAGTGGTTGTACTACCATTGTAATGCAGATTTAATTACTGTTTCTGGGGATAGAGGCACAAGACCATCCAGCAACTCTGCTGCATGCACATAAACATTGGTATATCTTAATTATGTATAGAATAGAATACTAAACACTTGCTTTGACAAGTACACTTAAGAACTGACCACAAGGTAAAAACATACTTACAATCATTATTTGGAGGAGCAACTTTCTTAGGCTCTGGTTGATCTGCAAAAGTAAGATTTTTTAAAATGTTTTTTTGTCACAAAGATAGGCAATTTAAATAAATGGTTGTTCCAGAAGTGCAAAATGCAACTTGTCCAATGCATTTTAGCATGTTTTTGAAATTTCAGGGAATAGGTCATCTAAACAAGGAAAAATCTTATATGTTTAACACTTGGTTAGTATAGTCAAGGGGGAAAAATGCAAAGCACTTCCATTTATCAGATAAACTGTTCAAAGGTTTAATAAGGCACGCAGGTTTAAACACAGTATTACAGATGTCCAGTTCACTAAAACATAACTAACAAACATTTAGCTGTATTATTAGTAATTTGACACTAAAGCTAATGATGCTTCTGTAACAAAAACTGAAAAGACCACCATTGTGAGAAATAATCATTTTACAATTATATCTGACAACGACCACAATACTAAATAGAAAATCAAAATTTAAGATTCAACCAACACATAGCAATACAATCTCAATCTGGGAACTGTCATACAGACTTCCTAGCCAAATACTGAAAATTTCACGGCATAAAACGTCAAAACAGCAGATTCAAAGCCACTACCATCACTACCATCCAAATCCGTTTAGTATGAGTGAAAGTCGTAGATAACTGATAAAAATTACCTCAAATGTTTCCGTCCCACCCCATATTCAGGAATATATGATGAACCACCATTATTAAGTGCAGTAAAAGTCAGACACATATTCCAAGAAATATTTGTGTCATCCATTTCAAAAGATCCACTAGTTCATTTCACGTTTACATACTAAACACAGGTAATAAATAAAAATTCCTGCCTTTAAAAGGAGAGGGCATTCCCTCCCAGTGTGTTGTACTGCTCGGACTTGTCCAAGAGCCATCTACACATAAAATAAAAAGAATACATTACATACATCATTTGAAGCATCATTAGCTCATTTTTGAATATTAAAAACCTCACTAATAATAAAAGGCACTTTAATAAAGTACACAAGTACTCCTTGTCAAGAGCCTTAGAAATTTTCTGTAAACAAAATGATAATCCTTCAAAACCTACATTCTCCTCCAAGGTCAGAAACTGTCTTCATAAATTAAAAAAAATATTACACAATGCTTTGCTTTTAGAAGATAAATATATTAAACCCGGTTAAGCCCACAAAAGCTTTTAAAAATTAAAAAATGCTACACATTTCAGTAACGTGTTTTAAAAACAAACAAAAGGTTCAAGCAAGTTAGAATAAGACATTTCTCCAAATATTTTAATGCTTGTCTCTTTAATGAAATAACTACATTTTAAAATGTTGTGCCTGCACAATGTAACTTAAGATACCAAACCACCAGGTTTGAAAGAGATTAACAAATGAGCATTCTCCGTATAAATTAGAGCTGTTAATCCTTTGTCACAAATATTTAAACACCGTGCTTCTGATGAATTTTAAATAATATGTATTTTACCTACCTTAGGTTTTTAGTTATGTCTAAAAGATCATATCCATGTTGAAGATGGACTATTCTACCTTCTAATCAATAACCATGATTAAAGTAATGCAGAAAAGCTAAACTAACACATGCACTCATACACACACTATCATTTATAATTTTCAGAATTGAATATATTAGCGTCTTATATACTGATTGACAGCATACCTCCATCTTCAAGAGGTCTTTTTTGTCCTCCATAACTGTAATCATTTGAATTCACAGATGTTCCAGATTCATTTCCAATTTTTGCTGCAATCTGAAAGAAAAGCAAAGGCAAGCATATCAAGTCTTTTTTTTTTACTATGCTGTAAAAAGTAATGTGTCAAAGAATGATTTTTTTTACACTTGCTGTTACAGATACCTTACACCATACATTAATATGTTGTCAAGCATTAAATTACACTAAACACAAGTTGTCTAACCATTTATGATTTTCGCTCTGGGAGGAAAACATCAGGGTAAACCTTTATATTAAGAGAAGAACAATTGATGTCAGCTTAACTGGAAGAATCAGACATGCAAGTGTTGAAATACAGCAGCAACCAATTATGCTATCATAAGCTGTGTGCTTGCTTGTGGCAGGCACAAACACGCAAGTAATTTCTTACAGAACCTCATGCCATATAGAAGCTGACAGTGAATTGCTTGCTATTTTGCCCAGATGATTAATTTAAAGGGAACTGGCTTTTAAATCAATATAGTGAGGGTACCTGCCTAAAGTCAAAGTGCAGTGTTGCTCCTCCTCTTCCAAGGTGTAAACTGGCCACAAGCCAGTGTATAGATACTTCATATAGTAACTGCACTAAATTTTCCGAAGGTTAATGTCAGTGAAGATCCTTTTGAAATCTCAGGCAGTGCATGTGCTTAGACCAGTGCTTGGATTTAGTATGGGATTGATGATGACTAATAAACTGCAGCTGAACACTGACAAGATAACACTCAGATTTGTAGGAGATGCCCATGTCTGGAGACTTAGGTATACAGCATGTTCTATATTCTCCTTGAATGAAGGGGTGAAATTTCGGGGTATTCTTTGATCTAGCATTGTCACGAGAGGCACAGGCAGCATCAGTGACACAAAGTGTATTTTTAAAAGTTACAACTGTTCCTAGACATGGATAGTCTTACCATAGTGACCCATGCTCTGGTAACCTACTGACTGGGTTACTGTAATGCACCGTACATAGTTCTATCCCTTGAAGACAATCCAGAAATTTAAGTTAGGGCAGAATGCAGCTCTTTTTTTCTGGACAGATGGAATGACATCACAGTGATTCTAAGAGTTACATTAGCTGTTTATTCGCTTCAAAACACAATTTAAAGTGCTGATGCTTATCTTTTCAACTCTAAGCAGCTCACCACCAAAATACCTGAAAGAACATATCCACCAATGCCAGGCTGCCAGGGTGTTTAGATTCTCCCAAGATGGCTTTTCAGTTCCATAACCAGGGCAATTCCACTATGTGGTGCCATACTTTAGTTGTGCTGTGGTAAAGCCTTTGCTGTGGTGGCACTGCATATGTGGAATGCAATCCTAAGACTTATGGTTGCAGCCCAAGCAATCATAATTTCAGCACCTGGTCAAACCATACCTATTTGCGTGCAGGTATTTTAATAAGTTGGTAATTGATCATCTCACTCTATTTTAACTGCCTTTATTTGGTTTGCTGTTTTATTGTTATATGGTGGATTGTTTATTTTATGTTCTCTACTCTACCTGAGAATCACATTTTTAATTCACATTTTTAATGACTAAAATGAAATTAATTTATGATCCTGTAAATTTGGGTTCTCCCATTTTAAAAACAAGAGCCTACATCATATTTATTCACAAGTAAATGTGTTCAGTGGAACTTTCCCCCATCTAATAGACACCACTTCAGGAGAACTTACTTTTGAGTGTGTTTAGAATTGATTGTTTAATACTGTATCACAGGCTAAATGAAATACAACCTAACTGGCTCAGGCTTACATTTGAATGTTCCCTTCATCTCCCTCTTCCCTATGATTCTCTCTATTTTTTAGTTTGAAAGAAACAAGCCTGCCAGTTCAAATCAACAAAGCACAGCCTATCTCAAAGCAGAAAGAAATTACAGTACAAGGTGAAAGACAAGTAGGGAGTGTGCAAACCCAAGAGTCTTAACAGACTCATTTATGTAACTCTGAATTATGGCATGATGCTGTATCTTGAGCCACCTCTGTGTGCCAGATTTGGAATAGGAATGAGTTACACATTATACTACTCCAAGCTGCCCTTAGTCAAGATTTATTTGTTGTTGTAAGCATGTATTAAAAGCACCCCATAACCTTATTTGTTTTGTTTTTAAAATGTACCAACACCTCATTTTCATGATTTTATCTTCAGCCACTAAGAACGGAAACTAATTAAAAATTATTTCCCCTTGTTCAATGTTCAAACAGCCATTCTGTATCTTAAAAAAATGTGTAGAATGGTTCATCTATTAGTTTATTTGAAAGAGTGCAGCTATAAAGAATTCATGTCTTTCTCTTTTTATAGACAAGTATATTCAGTCATCTATGGGGTAAGGTGGTAGTGTTGGGCCCTGAAAATTAAGCTTCATACTAAAGTTTAACAAAACTACACCAACAATTTACTTGATTCCTTGCCTTACCTCACCCACTTGCAAGGAAGAGGACTGTGATCCTGTCTTGCTGGAGCTTTCAGTTTGTATGAAAAGTTTGAACAAAGATATTGGCAACTGCTGAAGGCAAAGAACTCTTAACCAAATGTTCTTAATTCTCTTTGCTTTTATAAATTAATAAGAGATGAGCTTCCTAGATCAAACACTTTTCTGAATTTGGGCTGGCTGTTACATCTAACTGGTCTAAGTAAGTTGCTAGGAAACAAGAATGAAGGGAAGCATTACTGCTAAAAATGGCGGCAATTATCTTCAACAGTCAAGTAGGAAGCCAATTCTTTTCCCAACTGCCCCAAACCACACAACCAGGATAGATACTCTTCAGTCAGGACTAGTTGACAACTATAGTATTTCAAATAACCTCTTACAGAATCGAAAGTAAGTCTTTTTCTGATTTAGAAAATGCTCTTATCTCACCTATATAGCAGGCGACTGAAAAAAATTAATCTAAAAACTTATGGGGTCATATAAAGTGATATAGAAACAACACCTTCTAATTACTATGTGAACAAGAGGAAAGGAAAGAGTTGACCAGCTACCTTATTAAGAAACCATTTCTATTTTATAAAAGCGGTGTTTCGGGTTTCTCCGTGTTGTGCGACTGTGTAAAAAAATTAGGGAAACCCTGAACTGTTAGTAAAAGGCAGAAAAAAATTACCAAGTAAAGGAAGAGGTGGAAACTCAAGGTGCCTCGACCATACAAGGGGCTACCCCCCCCCCCCTCCCCGGACGAGCGCTAATTCCTCCCTCATCCTGTGCCACCAAACGATGAAAATCGCTACAAGTACAGGTATTGCATGCGGGGAAGGCAGGAGACCGTCCTCGTGGACGAAGAGCGAGCGAGGAAGATGGAAGTTGGGGGGAAATCGGAAATGCCGACCCACCCGCCTCTTTCTCTCTGGGTTGGTGGTGCACGTAGAGCGGACGCCGCCATTACGGGAAGGCGGCTTGAGAGGGTGGGAAAGGACCCCGAGGAAGAAATTCCCTCATAATCCGAGTGATGGTGTCCCTCAAATCTCACTTCCTTCCCTCGCTCCCGTGAGGCGCGAATCGAACCGAGGCGCCACAGGACTTTCTCTTTCCACCCCCTTTTTCTAGTCACTGAGGGAACTACGGCGCCCCTCCCCGAAAAGTCCTCCCAAAGGCCTACGAAACAAAAAAACCGCCTCAGCTCCTAACGGAAGGAGCGGCCTACGGGACGGCGGTGGCGGTGGTGGGGCGTGCCCCGCTCGCCCTTGCGCAGGACGCCGAGCGACGGAGGGTCGAATTGGGCGGCCTGCTTGAAAAAGCCTGCCGGCCCAGGCCGGCCTGGGAAGCGGCACCCATTGCCCGGTGCCGACGATACACACCTGCCTAGCCCGTTGCAGCGCGTCTTTAAAAGCATCATTGACTGCCCCGCCACCTCCTCCGCCTCCCCCGGGCGCGCCCGAAGAAGGAGGGGGTACCGTAGAGTAATCCGCCATGTCCGCTTCGCCGCTTCCTACCGCACTCTCTGCCTGCCAAGAAAGAAAGAAAATGGCGGCGGGCGGGAGCCTTTCACATTCCTGCGTCGCATCGTGTTCCACGAGAGGAGGGCGGGGGGTGGGGAGGGGGAGGTGGCGCGCGGCAAGAGCTCGCGAGACCGATACGTCTATGAAAAGGGCATGAGATTTCAAGGCGGGAAGGTAAAGAAAAGGGAGGGGGGAAACCTTTTGAAGAGGGAAAAGGGAGGAGATTATCGCGAGATGGGACGAATTACAGGCCGAGATTTGCAAATGTGGAAAGGGGAGGGGTTGGGTGCTCCCTTAGGGGGGTGGGAGAGGCTCGCGCGATTTCTTCGCGAACGAGAGGCGGTGGTGACGTTTTAAGCGGGGTGGAGGGGTGGGCGGCATTATATCTCGCGATAGGTTATCCCCAAAAGCCCCCCCTCGCGCTTTTTTTTTTAACCCTCCTCCCGGGCGTTTTGACGTTTCTCCAGAGTCTGCGCGTTCGGACAATAGCGGAGGGGAGGAGGCGGCGGCTTTGAGGGAGTTGCCGTCGCGTCTCTCGAGGAGCGCCGTCGTGGCGGCCTTAGCCTCTGGCCTGCGAGTGAGTCTGACAGGGCGGGTGGAGTGAGCGCGACAAGGGCCTCTCTCTCAGGGGCACGTTGAGTAAACGGGGTCGCCTTATATATAGCGACAAACCCGAGCAAAATTGGTGGGCCTGCAAAGCGCAGCTAAAGGTTTAATGTTGTTAAAACGAAATAGAAGCGCACGCCACTGAAACAAGCATGTAAGATCACGGAGAAGACCATGAATGCTCGTATCTGTCCATAACGTTTACATTAAAGCTTTTCCACCTGCTGTTCCCAAAAAACAAACACGTGTTTTTTCCCTCAAGGCGGTGATGTCTTAAATTTGGATGTGGCGGGGAGGGGGGAGGGGCAAATGTCTCGTGGGTTTCTGGTATTGATGCATAGGAATCAGAAACACTCCAGGGACTAGATGCCGTCTAAAAAGTAATACATGCCCTGAGGGGCTTGCATCCGATTCTCACCCCCAAATTCTGGGAACAGTAGCCTGTGGGTGCTAGAAACTAGCCCTGCAAGAGGGTGAACTGCAGTTCCTAGGTTGTGCTTTAAGTATATGGTGTGTATTTTCCATGCACCATCATCTAATTTAATCCTTTCTAAATGAATTACAGTTACAGCATCTTGGACATTTTGGATCAGACAAACTCCTTGGGCTGTATCCAACTGGAATCCATACTCCCCCCCCCCACCTTGGTGCTGGACTGAGGGTGGGGGACACATGGATTGGGCGTGGTTTCTGCCTGCACAGTGATGCTGTGAAACTCCACCTTATGCCTTTCAAATGTGCAGATGGATTGAAGTGCCACTGGCAGAATCTCAGCAGTGCAGAGCCCACAAGCTGACCCTATCGCTGCCACATAACAGCAAGCCCAATTTCAGCTTGATACTGTATAGCAGCTCCAGGCCAGTGCAGTAATCTGCCAGACTCCCTACCCTGGCTACCAAGTGTGTAGCAGGGCTGCAGGTGCAACAGAGTTCCTGCTGCTCTGTAAAGTCCCACCAGGCAGTATGTGGGGCCAAGGGTTTAAATTTCTTGCAGAGTCTTAGGGCTCATCCACACTTACCTTTGCTCCACATTTCTGGTCACAGTCCAGGCTTTCTATGTCTTTTTTTCTTTTTGCCCCAGTGCCTTCTCCAAAACTCCCTGCTCTTTACTGCTAAATCAGACCAAACAGCAATCTGCAGAAAACCCGTATTGCCATTTACTCCAATTTGGCAGTAAAGATCAGGTTTTCCTGGGGAAAGCTGCGGGTGGATCTGTGCCTAGAAAGTATGGAGCAAAAGGTAAGTGTGGATGAGCTCATTCTTGGGAGCAGAGTTGGTGAATTCAGTAAAGTCTGTTGATTACAAGGGCTCTATTCTGAGTATGACTTAATTGGAGACAATCCTTTATCTTAAATCTGTGATCTAAGAAGTGTGCATGCACACAAAAGCTCATACCAAGAACAAACTTAGTTGTTCTCTAAGGTGCTACTGGAAGGATTTTTTAATTTTTTATTTTGTTTTGCATGTCTAGTGTAGTGTTTTTAGACTGTTCTGTAGAATCTTCAGGTTGATTGGAAACTTAACGATTCCTCAGTAAGTTCAGTAATTGTGTACAACCTTTGCTGAAACACAGCTTGTCTGCTGTTGTTGATGTTCCTTTGCAATGTATGACTGCAGGGAAGTGTGACACTGGTTCATAGATGACAACTGCGGGTCCCAAAGATACTGCTATGTGGAAAGTGCTTCTTCAGGATACCAGTAGAAAAGTTTGAGAACCAAAATCCCATTGGCGTCAGAAACTTTCCCAAAAAGTATATATAGGATTGGGTTATATTATGTGTTAAGCAGGGAGAAATATATCCCAAAGAGAAAGGTCCATAGAAGAAGCAGTAACTTGCATGTTAGATTTGGATTTATATTTTTTGTAAGACATACAGTTACACTGTTTTCCTTTTCATCTGAAAGATTTATGTAGGGTTCACTAGGCAAGATTTAGCGATTTAGGGGACTTAGTGTTGACACTTTGGCCTTGATATACTGTAAATGGCATAATTCTTAATTCCTTGAACATAGTGATTGGTGGAAACAATGATATGGGATTATTGTGCACCTTTTTTGCCTTCAAGCTGCAGAGGAAATAGAGACAGGCTCAATGTGACAGACATCCTCAAAATAATTCATAATGTATTTTTTCTGGAATCCACTGCTCATCATAACATCTATTTTGAAACTGTGAGCTTGTGGTTGGGGGAGGGGGAGAGCAAGAAATAGGAATTATCATGGGACAGCCAGAGAAGTTTCATTATCAGGAGTATGCCACAAATTGAAATTTGTAAGATAGTCATTGACCTAGGTTCAAATTGCTGCTTGACATGAAAATAACATAATGACTCTGAGCCAACCACTACCTCAGCTGTATACCTACAACACATGATTAAGACTAAAGAGCAAGTGGCAAAGAAACTACACTGGACAAAGGGAGAGTTTAATGTAACAAAAACAATACAGTACTTATTTTCCATAATGTTTCTAAACTGAAAACTTTGGCATGGTAAGATTTCCAGTATTTGTAAAGATTACCGGTAATATTTGTTTAGTGACCTCTAGTGGGCATAGTCAGATGGTGCTCATAAAAAACATCCAAAGGGTTTAAAACACAGTTTTTCAAAATGTTGTACAGTACAGTACTAATAAAATAGCTTGCAAACATTTATCCACAATAAGAAGTTGGTTACATTTCATGCAATTTCCCCTGAAGCATAAACATGTTGGCAGTAACTGATGAGAGTTGTAATTCAGCAACATCTAGAGTTCCATAGGTGCAGGATCCTGCTTTACAGGATCAGCTTAATTTAGAGAAGGAGCACTAGATTGCACACTAAATCATGAACTGTATGTAATCACATGAAGTTCCTTTTTTCATGAAAGTGTTCTTGCCCCCACAAAGGGGACTAGACTCTTGGAGAGGAGAGCTGCTTGGCTCTTTCCCTGCTGTAACAACATACCCAATGCTAGGCCTTTGTTTAATATTCCTGCATTCCACAGGAGGTTTTTTGGGGGAAGAATAAGAAGAAAATCCTTTTGGAAAGAGCAACCATTTGAATTATATTGTAGTCGGATCTAGACAGGATTTTGTGGTAGCTGAACGGATGTTTCTGAGGCGAATCATCGGCAGCACTTAGATCATTCTGTGCTTTTGTAAATAGATTTAGCAAAGGTAAAATCTTGAGGGAAACAAAGTTGTACAATTTGTAAATCTTTTTGAGGATTTGCAGTCAGGTGTGGTACAACTTGCAGTACCTTGGGCAAAGGGCTGCTTGCTGGTTGCATCTAAATGGTTCATTTAATAAGCTGCTGTCAAGGGGGTAGGCAACACCCCTCACTACTTGTTTGCAAGGAAAAACACATTCTTGAGTTACCGTATATCGCGGCGTATAAGACGACTTTTTAAGCCCGAAAAATCTTCTCTGAAGTCGGGGGTCGTCTTGTACGCCGGCAACATCATGACCCGGAGTTCCGCCCCGCCACTGGCTGCATGGAGCCTCTCCCCGGCGCTTCAGCTGCCATGGAGCCCGGGCTGGGCGTGGGCGGCAAGCGCGGAGGCTTCCTGTGCGGCGACGGGGAGCTTCTCCCCGCTGCCCCAGGCGTCGCTGCCGACGCCTCAGCAGCCGTGGAGGCCGTCCTGCGCTTCAGCAGGAAGCGCGGAGGCCTCCTTTGGGGCGACGGGGAGCTTCTCCCCGCTGCCCCAGGCGTCGCTGCCGCCGCCTCAGCAGCCATGGGGGCCGCTGTGCGCTTGGGCGGCAAGCGCGGAAATCTCCTGTGTGGCGCGGGGGACGCTCTCCCCGCCGCTGCCGCCGCCTCAGCAGCCATGGATCCCGGGCTGGGTGAGTATACCCCAAACTCTGTTTTTTCACATTAAAAGTTGGGGGGTCGTCTTATACGCCGAGTCGCCTTATACGCCGCGATATACGGTACGTATACAAATACTGAATATGGTAGTTCTGGGTTGTTATGAAATTATTTGTAACATGCTATATTATTTGTAACAGGTTCGAAGAAGGGCCTCTTGTGAGATGTGGAGTGGCACAGGAATATTAAAACTCAAAGACTTAAGCAACCACCTTTAGTTGTTTCTGATCTGAACAGACAAATTATGTTCAGAGCTATGTAGCTTTCTCTTTCTATAGAGCTCCTAATGTGTGACATCATCTGGGAATTTTAGTTCAAAATCTTTACATTTGTTGGTTTTGTCACCCAATTACCTGCCATGGATCTTCCTGATGGTTAGGTTTAAGGAATCAAATCCAGTCTTTTCTTACTGGATTTCACAGTGCAAGAGAATTGGACTACTAAGTCTTCTGTAAACTTTAACTTTAGCACTGTGAGTCATACTCCAATGTGTGGGTGGAGAAAAGCCCTTGAGAGTAAGTCTCTGGCATGGATACTTGGAAACACACTCCACCCCCCTGAAATACATTACATGTCCACAGCTGAAATTTGTGCTGTTCCTTTTTTGGTAAAGTTTTGATAGGAATAATTTTCTTATATTTTACTTGGGATTAAATAGTGGGATAGACACTAAGTCATTTTTTAAAGTACTTTGATTTGAATACTTCTGTATAAGACTTGTAAAATGCTATTTTAAAGTATTCTAGAAAGTAAATGAGAAGAATTCTAATTATTCTCTGGTATATTTGTGAGGATGTTTACCTTTTTCTCAACCCCATTACCCATGACATATTTTAATCTGCCGGACATGCACTGGCTGAATTTTGATGCAATGCTAAACTGGCTTAGTACTTTTAGTATGGCTATAAGATGGAGTTTTCAAGCTTTCATTCCAGATTAAAGCACAGTTTAGTGTCTCTGCCCCTTAGATTGTGGTTAATCTTAACTATGATTAGTTGAAACAGGTCAGCTTCATAAACTACTATTATGAAGCTGGCTTGTTTTAACAAACCATAATTAGGATAACTATGGTTTGCCTGTGTTCAGATGACATGGGTAGCTAGAGGAAAAGTAAGGGAGCCTGAAGGCTAATGGGGCTTGTTCTCATAATGCTAAATGAAGTAGTTTCAAAATGTTGATTGGCTTCTTTAAAAGCACCTGGCAAAAGATAGGCCAGAAAGAGGAAACTTTTTTAGGAGAAGTATTTTACAGTACAGTGGTACCTCGGGTTACAGGTGCTTCAGGTTACAGACTCCGCTAACCCAGAAACAGTACCTCGGGTTAAGAACTTTGCTTCAGGATGAGAACAGAAATCGTGTGGCAGTGGCGTGGCAGCAGTGGTAGGCCCCATTAGCTAAAGTGGTACCTCAGGTTAAGAACAGTTTCAGGTTAAGAACGGACCTCCAGAACGAATTAAGTTCTTAACCCAAGGTACCACTATATGTCAAACAGGAACCTAGAGAAAATGAGAGAAAATACTTTGCTTTCAGAACACAACCCTTACACTCTGATCATGGATTCCATGCAGTTGTTGTGTCATGTTAATTTTCAGCTGCTTAGTGTTCAATATCCTTTGTGTGACATTGAACTGAGTGTCTGAGTAAAATTCTCCGCTGATGTACACAGTACACAAATAGCATGAGCAGCAGCAGAACAGACACTTTTTCTATAAGCTCCCGTGCTCTTCTGTCTTTACTCTCTATTAAGCCCATCACAAAAGTTGGTTTCTATGTTGGTCTTGCCAAAAACAAAGCCAGTGAAAGACTCTGACCAGAGCTTTTACTTGGCAACTGAAAGACAAGGAGAGGATGTTTACACAAAATATTCCCCGCTCAGTTCCAGAACATGATATCCTGAGTTCCTTTCTCACAAAAATAAACTGAACAGATCAGGATTAGAGGTAACTACACGTATTGCTGCGTGTAAGGATTGTGGTCAGGTAAGGTCCTGTTTTCCTTTAAGAGAGTTATTTACCTTTTAAGTTAGGTGGGTAGAACATAGCCCCTGAAACAGCTGTCCAATATGTATCCATTTCTGCCATAACCTTAAAATTGCCAGACTGTATGTAAGATGAACAACAGCCACCATTTGTGCTGTGGAAGCTGCTCATTCCAACCCCTTCCTGCTCTGGTCATGCAGAGAAGTGTATAGGAACAAGACTGTACTAGGATACGTTGAAGGCAGAAGAATGGGGCAGGATGATAGAATAGAGGGAAGCACCCATTAACTTTAATTTACATAGCTTGGCAAAGTAAGATAATAAGTTTTTTGTAAAATAAGTTCTTGTTGCCCCTCTCTTTGCATACAAAAGCTATTCCTACCAATTCTTTACAGCAAGTTTGTTGTTGTTGTTCAGTCGTGTCAGACTCTTCGTGACCCCATGGACCAGAGCATGCCAGGCACGCCTATCTTTCATTGCCTCCCGCAGTTTGGCCAAACTCATAGTAGTCCATGCAAGTTACAGCAAGCTATATGATGCCTCACCTTGCTTCCAGTAAAACCACCAGCCTTGGTTTTAAAGGCTAGATGTCCATCTAGACCAGGGACGTTGCAACTCCCAATATACTGCGATCTACAGTATAAAAAAAACTGGCAGTGATCTACCCATTGTCGTTGGATGGACCAAAGTTGTTGAGCTTATTTTAGGAAGCAACAGTTGTTCCCCCTTTTTTTGGGGGGGAGGAGATCACTGAGGGGCCAAAGATCTACCAGGAGCTACCAGGAACACCCCGTGATCTACCAGTAGATCACAATCAACCTGTTGGAGATGCCTGATCTAGACCAATAGATAACTCAAATTCCATGTTGGGGGGGGGGAAAGGCTTTACAAATAGAAATTTGTTTTTTTTTTATTTAGATGGTAGAAAATAGAGTAAGCTCTTCCCTAGGTCTTACCTTGCTGTTAACAGGAATATATTATTCAAACAAGCTATAAATACATTTGCTGAAGAAAAGACCAGCTGTATTTTCATCTCATTTTCTGGTTATGTAACGTGTCAGAAACAGCAGCACAAATACCACCTCGCATGTAAAAAAAGAAATATACACATTACTAATTTTAACTGCAAAAATGTTTTTGATGAATATGTGTGTTTTCTATTGGTAAACTGGTTTGACATAGAGACATGAGTCCATAAAAGAAAAAGAAAGCCAAAATGTCATTTAATAAGTCACTTACAGTTTCATGCCCACCCCCTTTCCCACATAAGGTTTCTAGGCCATCTTTCAGACAAAAGTTTCAAGGTAGCTAACAAAAAAACAACAACAGTTGGCTTTAGTAGGATGATGTGGAGTAGGCAATCTACGAGGTATGAGAACTAATCAATTCTGAGGAAAACTATCTTGAGCTGCTCCTGAAGGCTATAGAAAATGCTGTAACACAAATGTAATTTTGCTGGTGGTAGCCTATTCTACTTCCTCCCATTGTCTCTTGGCAGGCTTTCTCCCATCCTCATTCTTCCCCACCCGCCTCAAACATCCATCTATTCCCTTATCTGGACAGCTGTATATGAGAAACTTCGTATAATTTCAGCTGTTGCACTTCAGTAGAATTTATTGGGAATGGAATGCTGACTGGCTGTTGGAGTGTGCGGAAGAAAACTGGGAGGGAAGAGAAATGCAATGGGGAGTGTTGAATGGGATCACTCTACACTGCATCTGTTTGTTGCATACCTCACATGCATTTCTTCAAATTATAAGAAAGCTGCAAGAGAGATGGGCAAAGGGAGGGATAAATTCCCCCAAGGACCCCCCCCCCCAGGCCCTTTGTAATCAGGACTGAATGAGCAAGCCGTCTCTCTTGGCATGGAGCAGCTGTTGAGGGCAGGTTCCAAACTCTCTCTTTGGAATGCCGAACATTGGTAGAAAGTAATTCTAGTCTTGATGTAAATGGCAGTTCTATTATGAGAAATTTAAAGGCAAAAAGATAAAGCCTTCATGGATGTTCCAAGGCTCTCCTACCCCGAGACTTGGAAAATGATTGATTGTGTTGTGCTATTCACCATGTCGCCTATAATGTGTAGGTTCTGAGAATACAAGCTGGTTTTAAAGGTATCAGAATCCACTGTTTACTGGAATAAGCAAACAAACATAAACTAGAATGCTCCAGTGTGAAATCAATGTAACAAATGGATGATTCTAACTGCTTGGGTTAGGCAGACAAAAATGCCTGGATAGAGAATATGTGGTTGGGTTCTCCCTTAACAGACATGCGAACTGGCTCTTTGGGAAAGAGAAGTGTGCAACGATAATACATAATTTAAGTCATGGTCTTTTGTAAGTCACACTTACTGCCATCTGAGGTTAACTGAAAAGCAACTATTAGCCCCTCTTTACTTTTATATTTTCCCTGAAACAATTGAAATTGGCTCTTGTTGCTTCTGCTGTTTCAGCTACCTGATTGTGCTGTCCACCTATATATTGCTGCCACCTGCAACTAAAATGACTGCAAAAAACTAACAGGTTGCTTTTTGTACCCTATTCTATGCTAGGGTCCCCCCCCCACATTTGACATTCCATGAGGAAAGCAAATGCACGCAAAGGCTTAATCTATTTTGTATCTGTCAATCGTGCCTAGAGGGTAGCATGAAAAGTGACTGGTGCTGCGAGGCAATCAATCATTCAGTTGTGTTGCTGCTAGTGAAACACTTGCATTTTGCTTTTATAGGCTGAGTGTGAAGAAATCAAAACCAATGTACTGGGAGCAGGTGACATGGCCTGTGCTTTATAAGATCTTTACTTTCCCATAATTTTTGTTGTTAATTGCATGCCATCTCTATCCTGTTAACCGATTCCTCACAACTAAGAAATCAGGGTGGTTTTTTTATCTAACAGTTTTGTTTTCCACACTGATTACTTTATCACATTGTCCAAAATTTGACCAGTGTCTGAAATACACAGGCCCATGTACAAAAGGAAAGGGGGGAGGGTTTAAGGTTTTTCCTTCCCGATCAGCAATTCATTCGGCTTCAGAGGGAGAAGGACATTGAACAGTTAACTGCAGAAAGGGAACACTGCAGAGTTTGGGCTGTAGTTAGCTTGGGAAGTGACGTCTTACAGCATTTGCTGTTCTAGAAAGAGCACAGACACGTAGTATAATTGGGAGGGCTCTGGGTGGCAGTGTCTCTACCACTGTGTATATTTATCTGTATGAAACGACCAAGGAGGGGAGAATTTAACAAGCAGTCTGCCCGCTGCTTACTAAAACTGCTGCTCTTGTGACTTCTGTTAACGCTTTTCCAGCAACATCGCAAGCTGAGAAACTGGACGCTGTTATATAGAAGGAAATAAACTTTGTGAACATTCAGTATGGGAAAGGATTATTATTCCGTTCTTGGGATCGAAAAGGGAGCATCTGATGAAGACATAAAGAAAGCTTACAGAAAACAAGCCCTTAAATGGCATCCAGATAAGAACAAATCTCCCCACGCAGAAGAAAAATTCAAAGAGATTGCAGAAGCTTATGAGGTGCTGAGTGATCCCCAAAAAAGAGAAATTTATGATCAGTTTGGAGAAGAAGGTAAAATAATTTTATGTACAGTAGTTTTAGCTTAAAATAGAAAGGTTTTTTTTAAAATGTCAGATGCAGTGAGGCAGTTTTTAAGAAGCAGGTTTGAGCATTTAGATGTAGTAACAGTTTGAGGATTCAAGTCTTGCTTGAGAGTCTAATACTTCTATGGCATTTTCTAATTTAGGTTATTTTCTATGTGAATCTATTTGCTTCATCTGTGAAACATGTTAGTAGATACTATTTAATTTATGTTACAAAAACTTTGCAATAGTATGCTGAGTTTGTCTCACTCTTCCAAGGTAGTATAAAATATACGGGTATAGTTTTATTAAAATAAGCTTTTATTTAAAATGGTCTTTGGGTCCAGGTGTCCAGACTTTAGCCAATATTGGCATCTTGCCTGGAAAGGAAAGAATTTGTCTGATGTCATGAAATACTAGGACAAGTTTTCAGCTTAATTGTAAACAGTGCTAAAGTGCCAAGGGAATGAGGCCCAGAAGCAGTGTGTTTAGCTTAAAACGATTATGTTAAAATAATTTGGTTTAGATGGATTCTTAGAACTTTTGGAACTGGGTTGCTACCTTTATGGTTCAAAATATTGTTCAAATGCTGACCTAAGTTGGCTTCATTACAATTACATACTCCCTCAATGAAACAAGACTTTTCACTTTAAGGGAAAGTTCTCAAGACATGATGGCCTATTGAAAACACGTGAACACTTAATTGATGAGCTCTTGATGATGATTGCTCTGAGAAGTTTGAATTCATCACAAATCCATACATTTCTATAAATGCTGGTTCTACTTGAAGTTTTAATACTGCAGCTCTAGGATCACTGTTTCTCTTGTAGTCATTGGACTTCCATGAGGCCTTGAAACAAATGGAAACAAAATAGGAAATTCTTTCCAGTAGCACCTTAGAGACCAACTGAGTTTGTTCTTGGTATGAGCTTGGTATGAGTTTGTTCTTGGTATGAGCTTTCATGTGCATGCACACTTCTTCAGATACACAGTGTATCTGAAGAAGTGTGCATGCACACGAAAGCTCATACCAAGAACAAACTCAGTTGGTCTCTAAGGTGCTACTGGAAAGAATTTCCTATTTTGTTTCGACTATGGCAGACCAACACGGCTACCCACCTGTAATTGAAACAAATGGGTTCCTTATTCTTAGTCAAGGATCAGCATTCTTTAGGCATTCACATGTTCTTTAGTGCCCTTTTCATTCCTACCTTCTTTTCCTAATTATATCAGTGTGTGTGTCTGCTTCTTTCCCAGCCAATATCAGCATGGATTTTCTACTCGTCCTGTAAGAAATTAAAATGAAAGCAATAGAAGCAGCTATCACCAAACATAAAATCATGCCTAATATTTATTTCTGTGTAACACATTAGATCTTTAATGAGCTGATAAAGCTTTAAATGTTGGTGAATGTGGCAGCTTTGCTGCTGTCCAGGACATGGGCAGACTGTGGGTCCAGAGCCCCTTTTTATAGCCATGGGACCCAGTGTCCTTTCAGCAAAACCTATCCATTATCTATTCTAGGAAGTGTCATTCCGCTAAGCACATGGTATGGTTTGTCAGCCCGCTTGGCATTAGTACTACATCAGTATATGATCATCATGCTCATCATAGCTAAGAGACTAGGTTTAGCCTGAAAAGCCATTTTAGCAACCTATTTTTATTTACTGAATATTTTCTCAGCTTGGAGAAAAGACTTGATTTTTGTTTTCATGGTTCTAAGTCAATGCATAAGATTTTTGAAAGTAGAGTTCTAAAACCTTTCTACAGATTTGTATTCTTGCATTTCTGAATCCCATCCTTATGTAAATTTGATTAAAATCCATGACAGCATGATTTCTCCTAACTTGGGGTACTATATCCCCAACTTGCAAACATTCATGTTCTTTTCTATTCTCTCTCTCTCTCTCTCTCTCTCTCTCTCTCTCTCTCTCTCACACACACACACACACACACACACACTACCAAGCAGCAGATGACATTTAGAACCAAAGACGATAGAGTTAAGGCCCACAGCCTTCTCATGCAGAGTCTACTTAGGTGTTTTGAAGATAGACTAGAAAGCTAAGAAACTGTTTAAATTTAGGATGGCTGCGTAGGTGTAATTAATCACAGAGTGTAGGTGGGTGCCATAACGTTGGAAGAAATGGCAGGCTTGAAATAGCTGAGGTAACTGTCAGCATGAGTGTGATAGCATAACTTCATAAGATCTCTTTATAAATATCACTTTGCGTAGCTTGCAGTACTTTAGCATTTTCTAATTTCTTGGGCTATAGTCTATTCAGAACTTAGAAGTAGTTCCAATTAAACTCAGCTGGGCTTCCAGATAAATGCATGTAAGATTGGGCTCTGTTATATTTGATGTGTGGCCCAATCCAATGGTTGCTTCCTTGAAGTAGGCCCTACTGAATACTCTAAAGTAAGTCCCATCATTAAGTGTATACATGATTATAGTTGGAGATTGTGCCTTGCATTTCTAAACCAGTATAATAATAATTTTATTATTTGTACCCCACCCATCTGACTGGGTTGCCCCAGCCACTCTGGGTAGCTTCCAACATCTATAAAAACATACATTACACATTAAAAGGCTTGCCTATACAGGGCTGCCTTTCGCTATCTTCTAAGGGTTATATAGTTACTCATCTCCTTGACAACTGATGGGAGGGTGTTCCACAGGGTGGGTGCCACTACCGAGAAGGCCCTCTGCCTGGTTCCCTTACAGTGGTACCTCAGGTTACAGACGCTTCAGGTTACAGACTCCGCTAACCCAGAAATAGTACCTCAGGTTAAGAACTTTGCTTCAGGATGAGAACAGAAATTGCATGGTAGTGGCATGGCGGAACGCTCCATTAGCTAAAGTGGCACTTCATGTTAAGAACAGTTTCAGGTTAAGAACGGACCTCCAGAATGAATTAAGTTCTTAACCCAAGGTACCACTGTATTTAAGGTTGGCATTGTTAAACTTATTTGTACCCTTTTGTAGGACTGAAAGGAGGAGCTGGAGGGCCAGATGGGCAAGGTGGTACTTTCCGGTACTCCTTTCATGGAGACCCACATGCCACATTTGCAGCATTTTTTGGTGGTGCGAATCCTTTTGAGATCTTCTTTGGAAGAAGGATGCCTGGTGGCAGAGACACTGAAGACATGGAAGTGGATGGAGATCCGTTTGGTTCCTTTACTTCTTTCAATATGAATGGATTTCCAAGGGAAAGAAACACTGTTGGTAGCCAACCCCGTCGTAAGCAAGATCCCCCTGTTGTTCATGAACTCAAGGTATCACTGGAAGAGATTTACCATGGATGCACAAAAAGAATGAGAATTTCCCGGAAACGGCTCAACCCAGATGGTAGAAGTGTCAGAACAGAGGATAAAATCCTCACTATTGATATCAAGAGAGGATGGAAAGAGGGCACCAAAATTACATTCCCCAAAGAAGGTGATGAAACACCTAGCACCATACCAGCTGATATTGTGTTTGTTATTAAAGATAAAATACATCCTCACTTCAAGAGGGATGGTTCAAATATTGTCTATCCTGTCAAGATCAGCTTACGAGAGGTAAGCACCCTGTTATGCTTTGGAATGGTATTGTTAGAACTTCATGCCATCTGTGCTTCAAACTTGTTCACATTGTTTTACAGTCAAAGCTGAGTTGAATTTGATAATGGCCCATAGATCAGGCTTCCTCAAACTCGGCCCTCCAGATGTTTTTCGCCTACAACTCCCATGATCCCTAGCTAGCAGGACCAGTGGCCAGGGATGATGGGAATTATAGTCTCAAAACATCTGGCGGGCCGAGTTTGAGGAAGCCTGCCATAGATGATATTGTTTGATAAATATGTAGACACCCAGATAATGGGCGTGATTCACCTAATGAGTCCTGTCAGCGCAAGCCCTGCAGAAGAACTTCTACTTGCACAATGGTGCTTTCCCCTTTCCTCACCCCAGCGCTCCCTCCAACCAGCATGCCCCAAAATCGACTCCGGGGGGAGTGTCGGGAGAACTCCCAGTGCAGCACCCAGGGAGGAGGAGAGGGGAATAATTCCATCTGGCAAGCTGCAGTGTTTGCATTGATGGCACTTCCACCATGGTGTGACACTGGATTCCACCCACTGTGTTGAATAGTTCAGCACTGTTTGGAAGAAGGATGACTGCTATTCTTTGACTTTAACATGTCATGACAGAGTGTGGGATAAAATATCCAAAGCTAACACTGTACTTCATAATTCTGGTTGCTGCTCTGGCTGACCCAATCTATCCTTGTGCCATCTCTTGCTTTCCCCTCATTGCCATTTTCTATTCTGGGTTGAATCCAATGCTAGTCCAACTTGGTGTATACCCACTGAAGTTAATGGATCTGACTAACTCAGGTTCATTTACTTCAATGGATCTACTCTGAGTAGGACTTGTATCGGGTACAACTCTCTGCCTGCAACAAAAGTTAGTCATGTACTCAGTTGAGCCTGCCTTTTAACTGGCTGGGGTGTTTTCTGATTCTATTCAGTGGCTCTTTGCAGTATGAGGATGTGGCATCGCTCTGCAGCGTGATAGAAAATGTGTTGGTCTAAAAGGTTATTGGAGCACAAATGCAGAAACAAAAAACAGACTCATGAGCAAAACTCCCACCAGAATGCCGGGGGGGGGGGGGAAGCACCCACCTACACTCTAATAAAGTTGCATTTATAAAAAAAACAGCAGAAAAATCAGTGCTGTATGGATGATAAGATCTGCTTTCCTTCTAATTTTGTAGCAATTGAGTAGTTGGATACAAAATGGTACAGTTATGCAAACCAATACTTGGCCAATGTAAGCAACAGTAACTGTATTTCTAAGTTATATTTCATAGATACTTGTCTTTCTTTAACTGCTTTACAAAAAAAAGCTGATTTGGCTTTTTAAACTTGTTTTTTAGGCCTTGTGTGGCACCTCAATCAATGTACCAACAATAGAAGGTCGAACCATACCTATGACAGTAAATGAAGTTGTAAAACCTGGAATGAGAAGAAGAATTATAGGATATGGTTTGCCATTTCCCAAAAATCCTGACCAACGAGGTGACTTGATTATAGAGTTTGAAGTAACCTTTCCAGACAGTATAGCTCCAGCATCAAAAGAAGTACTCAGGAGAAATCTTCCTGTTTCATAAAACAACATACTTTTTTTGAACTTGTTCCAAAAGGACACTGAAAATTGAAGAGTAAAAGTGCAATCTATAACTGTGGAACTTAACTTTTTTGTGTGTGGATTGGGGAGAGAGTTATGCAGTGCTGCATGAGAATAGGAGGCAAAAGTACAAAACACTTGCAATCAAGTATGAAGCTAAAACCATTTGCTGTGTATTGGATTTTCCTTTTAAAAAAGTTTTATCCAGTATTTGCTTATAAGTAAGAAGTATTTTTGTGTGTGTGTGAGGGGGGCACTTCTGTGCATATCTCATATGCACAGAATCATGAAGTGCTTGAGTTTTAAAGCACTTTATTTCAGATATTTCTTTTATCATCTATGTAAGATTATTATATTGCAGGATCAGAAATTGGAATTCATAGTATGAATCTATGTAATGTTTGCAATATTTATGTTGTGCATATGTCAATTTGCTATGTTTACGTTGCACACAGCAGAAGGCAGGAAATCTCACTTGAAATGTTCATGAGCCCGAAGGGTAAGTTCCCCCCCCCCCGCATTGTTGTATGTTTTTGGATTCCTTTCCTCAGTATTCTACAGATGCCCGGCTAACAGAAAATTGTATGTGCCATTCCACAGTCGTACATATATGTACCATGTCATGAACATGCTCCAAACCAGAACACACAATGGGTAACTAAGTAGTTGCCAGATATTCAGGGTCTAACCCCTACCCTACATTTACGCAGCCTCCACTCCTATCCAGCCCAGGCCAAGAGACTCCCAGACTTCACCTGACGTTCCTAAGATTCCAAGGGTCAAAGCAATACCCTCTGCTGTCTGACCTTATTCTAAAAACACAGTACCTGGTAGGGAACTAAGCCATCAAGTATTTGATTTAGTACCAAGGCATTACCTAAATAAAACTTGCACACACACATACACACAATTCCAAAAGGAGGAACATTTATTTGATAAAAGGAAACATTAGTGAGAACAAATATATTTGGGCAATTATGTCAGATCAAACAAACTGTGCTAAACCAGCCAGTTCTGTACATATCAATAAAATAATTGGCTTCGTAGGGACAAAAGCATACAACACGGAGCAAGATAATCCAAATATGATCTGAAGGTGGGATGTTCCCTGCCAAAAATAAGGGCCTGTTTTCTTCTAAAAGGCATAGTGACCTAGGTACATCTTGTTAACCTGTAATAAGGTCTCAAGACCCCCCAACTTTCTGGCACTTTAGGCTACATGCTTTCCCACCAAACCCAGCTCAAGCAACCATTCCAGTCAACAAGCTCACAGCTGGTTTACCAGATTTCCATATGGAAAAAATGTGACAGCAGTTGCTTTAATGTCCATTAAAACATATGTGCAAATTGTGGAACCTGCCTGCTGAGAGAGCGAGTCTATATAGAAGGGTTATCTGAACAAATGTCAAGGGAATGGGCCTACTTCAAGCACACTAACTTCACGGTATTTCACAGTTTAAGCCTCTTGAAACTTCTGTGGTTAATAAATTAGTAGAACTCGGTTCCACTTAAGAAATTGTAAGCTTGTTCTGAATTATCTAAACAAAGGGAAGAAAATACCCTCAATTATAGTTTTCTAAAAGAAAAGAAAAAGCATATATAGGGCTGGTACCCTTGGATGGCAAAAATTAACAAGTAAACATCCTTTTAGCATTTGTCTCTAAACTTGCTGCAATATGTTAACATCTGAAAGTCTATTCTTTAAAGAAAATAAATGATTTTATGTACATACAAATGTGCTAGGAGCTGCACTGTTAACCAACAGGGTAATTAACAATTTTGTATGCTTTTATGTAGAAAATTAATTATGACACCCATTCCCTAAGCAGTAGCTATCTATAATGCAGAATAGTTATAATCTGGGGGGGGACACCATTCTAGAAACTACCCATTTGAATGAATTGGCAACATTTCATAAGATTTTATACATGGGATATGAATAAATATGTGCATTCTGAAAGTAGAAGGATCCAGAACTTGCACTCATGACACTAGCACTCGTGACACTAAAAGTAAGAAAGTAGAAAATGGCTGCTTCCTCCTTATGCATATTGTTTATGCATTTACATATCATTCATGATCTGTATTGCATTTATATGTTTTTTAATTAAATATATTGTTTCTAACTTTTGTTTTCTATTTTTGTAATTTCAACTGAGTTGGGTGTGTGAGAGCAAATGAATGTATTTATTATTTATCTATGACTTTATTGAATTTATATCCTGCTCTTGCTTCCCAGGGTAGCAGACAACAAGGGATAAATAATCTTAAAAACAATTCCAGTATAGATGCAGACTGGGAAGGAGCTCAACTTAAATGACTTTTTGAAAAAGGAATGTGTTTTTTATGTGCCAAAAACCAACAAGGTTAATACTTAAAGGGATGGAATTCAGAAGGGTAGATGCCACAACGATAAAGGCCCAATTCCTATATTATGTGGAACAGAGCTCCTGTTTGATGGTATCTGCAGGAGGCCCTCACATGCTAAGCACAGTGATTGAGTGTGTGTACAAGGGGTGAGATCTGAGATGGCCTTTCAGGTATCCTGGTCCCAAGGTGTGTAGGGCTTTGTGCAGCAAAACCCAGCACCTTGTACTTAGGACAGAGCTTAATTGGCAGCTGCTATAATTCTTTCAACAGTGGAGTAACATTTTAGCAATACCTTACCCCAGTGTGCAGCCAATCTGCCACCTTTTGCAATAGCTGCACCTTCTGGGCTAACCTCAAGGGTAGCTCCACATCAAGTACATTGCAGTAATCAAGCCAGGAGATTATCAGCACACAGACCACAGTGGTCAGGCTATTGCAGTCCAGGAATGGCAGGAGCTGTCTTACTAGCCAAAGCTGGTGAAAGGAACCCCTAGCCACAAGGCCACCTAGGTCTCTAAGCATCCAAGATGGATCCAGAAACACCCCCAGACTATGAACCTCCTTCAGGGGAAGTACAACCCCATCAAAAGCAGGCAACCACCCAGTTATCTGGACCCAGAAGCCGCTTACCCACAGGACCTCCATTTTGCCAGGATTCATGGTCAGTTGGTTGGTCTTCAGCCAGATCAGTAGAGTCCAGGCACTGGTCCAGGTCATTGCCATTCTAAAAGAACAAGGTGAGCTCTGACACCTCTTTTTCTAGAAAGATAGCACTGCCTGTTTTACAACTGGCAGGGGCCTGGAAGAATAACCTAATGCTATTATCTGAAACCAGCTTTGAAAATGGGATCAGAACCACTGTAAAACAGTGCCTCTAGTAGCCATCTTACATAGTCAGCTCAGAAAGATACCAAGGTCAGTGGTGTCAAAAGCCGCTGAAAGATCAAGTAAGAATAGGCTTTTGATACATTGACCATGGTATCCTATGCCAACTTTGAAAGATGGGTTATAGGGTTGTACTCCCCTGTCTTCTTCCTGATAAAGATAATCCATCAGGGAAGCCAAAGCTGTTTGAGTCCCATAACCAGTCCTGCACCCAGATTGAATGGGTCAAGATAATCTGTTTCATCCAAAAGTACTGACAACTGGTGCACAACAATTCTCTGAATCATCTTTCCTAAGAGGATGGACAGCATGCAACTGGATGCGAGTTGTCAAAAAACCAATGGCTATTTAAGGGTTTGTTTAGTAACAAACTATAGCTGCAATATTAGGACTGCAATCTTATGTACACTTGAGAGTAAATACGCTTTTCAACATTCAGTAGTAACCCCTCCCCTTTTTATATGTTAAAGTTTAACAATAAAATAGTTCAGAATCCAAGAGAAAAGTAGATATACCGTAAGTAATAGTGCAATCTCTAGAACACATGCAGACTAGTGTGCATTAAAGGTTTAATCCTAGCTAAGATGATCCCTTAGATATGTGGAATGTTAGCTGTTTAGGGCTAAAAAGAGTACTTGGCAGCTGAGCCAAGATCAGAGTTACATGCTTTGTGTGGTCTGCTCCTGTCAGAATAGGCAGCAGTGTTGTACTGCAGCAGTAGCTTCCAAACAATCTTCAAGGGCAGCCCATTGCAAATCACATTACAGTATCCAAAATGACTAAAGAATGGCTAAAATTCTGATATGAGAGAAAGGGATATAACTTGCTTGCCAGCTTAAAATGGCAAAAGGTGTACTCCTTGCCACAGCTGTCACCTGATCAAATCAGCTTTGAGAGTCACTCTCTGAATATGAAGTCGCTTCTTGAGTGGGAATTCGACTTCTGGAAGAACAGGAAATTCAGTCTCCCTGCATTGTTGGTCTCTGTCTTATCTGGATTTGTTAATTGCACATTCAGGGAATCCAGCAGTTTTTTTTTATTTGATATAAATAGATGTCAACAGCATATAATGCTGCTGTCTACACTTATGTAATACATCCCTTTGGTAAATGTACAATAATGTTAAATATAATGTTAAACAGCAGAGAGGCTAGGATAGAACCGTCTGGAATCAAACAGGAAGGAAGGAACAGAGCCACTGCAAATCGGTTTATCCACTGTTGGTTTTCAGAATTCAAATGCTCAGCAACAATAGAACTTACTGAATCCCTGCTGGAGGAGCACACTTTTGCCCTGGATACAATCACAATGAGGCTATAAGTTTAAGCTATGCTTGCTTTTGCAACTCAGCAGGAGGGATGCTTTTGAATTATGGTGCTGGAGGAAACTCTTGAGAGTCCCATGGACTGCAAGAAGATCAAACCTATCCATTCTTAAAGAAATCAGCCCTGAGTGCTCACTAGAAGGACAGATCCTGAAGTTGAGGCTCCAGTACTTTGGCCACCTCATGAGAAGAGAAGACTCCCTAGAAAAGACCCTGATGTTGGGAAAGATGGAGGGCACAAGGAGAAGGGGACGACAGAGGATGAGATGGTTGGACAGTGTTCTCGAAGCTACTAACATGGGTTTGGCCAAACTGCGAGAGGCAGTGAAGGATAGGCGTGCCTGGCGTGCTCTGGTCCATGGGGTCACGAAGAGTCGGACACGACTGAACGACTGAACAACAACAACAACAACAGGAGGGATGCAGAAAATATTTCCTTGCTGGAGGTAAGGATGAAGAAGGAAGTAGGAAATGAGGCCAGAAACTCATAAGATAAGTGCTTTTTTCTGGGGGGTTAAAAAGTGGCACTTACTGTAACAACTACTTCATAGTGAGTACCGGCACCTATTTTTCTAGAAAAGAAGCACTGCTTAAGAGTATCATTTTAGCACCCAAGGGAAAGAGAAGACAGGTTAGGTCAGAAAGGACTGTCTAGGAAACTTGGAGGTTCCTATTTCTATGTACAGTGGTACCTCTGGTTACATACTTGATTCGTTCCGGAGGCCTGTTCTTAACCTGAAACTGTTCTTAACCTGAAGCACCACTTTAGCTAATGGGACCTCCTGCTGCTGCTCCGCCGCCAGAGCACGATTTCTGTTCTTATCCTGAAGCAAAGGTCTTAACCTGAAGCGTTATTTCTGGGTAAGCGGAGTATGTAACCTGAAGCGTATGTAACCCGAGGTACCATTGTACTCTTTCCCATGCAGACACATTAGCCTCCAGTGCAAGCTGAGTTGCATACTTCCTACACTCCCAATTGTCTTAGCTGGTAAAAGTGTGTCAGATGCTTCTGAGTTTATACGTTAATTAAGAAGACCAAGCAGGTTTGCATTCTCATTGTACAGGAAGAGGCAGAGAAAGTTCATTAGGGTAACTAATTGAAGAGTATTTTACATTCTGACTGGTATGGATCCAGAAAACCTGATAGAAGAGTTTATCGGAACTAGGTCTCAGCATTTGAGGAGCCAGGGATTGGCTGAGCTGAGAGAAAGTGAAGGCAGAGGAAGATCTCCTTTCCTCCCAGTCATAATGGCATTGCAGCCCCCACAGCTGTGTACGAAGGAGTTGGAGGGCTCACATGGGAGGTGCTGACAGTAGGAATTTCAGTGAGAAATATGCATATATTTCTCCAAGCTTTCTGCAATGTTGCTCATAACTATTGTCCCCAATCTGAATCGAGGCTTGAACGTTTACTCATCACATAGATCAACAGCTGCTGGATGCTTTCCAAACTTTTCGTGTTGGTGACATACTTTTTAGACATGCATTATTTCGTGATACAGTAATTCAGTTTTACTAGAAAACCGGAGGTTCAACTAACACCTTTCCAGTCCCAGGAGGAGCATGAGGAGCTTTCGCGTGACACATCTACACACTGCAGCCGACACTAACATGTCACGCACGACACACCATTGGGAAAGCTCTGCTGGAGACTTTCCAGTCATAGGTAGCCAGGAAACAAGATACCATTGTATCTAAATATTCCCCATCACCGGCACATAGCAGCCAATGTGTTGGTTTAGGGGGCTGTGTTTGAAAGGAAATGTGTAACGTCATGACACTGCCTCGTGCCTTTGTTTTATTGGATGTTAGCTAGGGAAATGCATGGGTCGGCAATGCTCATTTATTTAGCTAGGTCTTTAATTAAGGTTTACTTAGTGTAGCAGCTTGGACAGGGCTCAACCAGGGGATACTGTCTGTGAAAGCCTGTGATCTGAGGAACCTTCAGTTCCCATCAGTTGTCTGTCAAGGGAATAAGACTTATTTCTTTTTGCTACCAAAAAGAGTTTTTCCTGCCCATTAAGTGGTGACAAGCTGAGTTCCTTACTCAATTAGCCTGTAATTAAGCATATTCCTTCCTTCCCTCCCCTTTTTTGTTTTGCCCCTGTCAAACATTAGAATGTAAGCTCAATGGGGCAGGGAGTGGGGGTCTTGCACTCTGTATAACACTATGCACAGTGATTGTTTCACGCAGATAAATCACTGTCCCTTGTAACACACAATGAACTGTAAATCTGGGCCTGGTTAATTGTTTACAGATTTTATGCAAACATTAAAGTGGGAGAATGCAAAATACTGAAATTTGTAAAGCAGTCCTGTTGACCTCTAGTATCATTTATAGCAATGTCCTGAACAGTCAGTGTAAATAATTTATATAAATGAAGTTTGGCAAGAATCCTTGTCTCTATAATCTTATGTACTTAATAGCATTTTCTATTGTGATTATCTTGATCAATATTTATTAGTCACCATGATGTGGTTTAAAAGTGTTTCATTTTATTGCTTCTAAATGAAAACCTAGGAGAGAGCAGACCACAAGTCTAAAGTTCTTCCATTTCAAAATGCATTTTTGAGCACTTCACTTCTTTTTCAAAATGACCTAATACATTTCCTTTAAATAGTTTTCCATTAAGAGAGATATTACAGTTAGTGTATATTATACATATTGTATATTATATAAAATCAAGTTACAACCTGGCTATTGCCTGGATTGATTTAGCTGTTTCTTTGTTTACCGTGACCTCAGCCATTAGGTGAGTTGCTGTGATTTGTTCATATAATTTCACTACTGTTTGCCAACTTTCTAGTCCATTATTCCATTATTTTGCACACAATCCTTCAGGATGCTTGTGTATGAAGGATGGGTGCGTGGTGGAAGTAGGTCTGAAGGGAAGGGAAACATAACAAACCCATAACAGAACTGTAAGACAATAAGCGGTCTGTGCGGTTAATTGTGAAATGGGTGCCAGAGACTAAGAGATGGAAGTCAAGAAGATCTAGATGCAGAGTTTTGGGCTGAAAGCGGGAATATATTAGTGGCGCTGTGGGGGACCCAGGTGGCGCTGTGGGTTAAACCACAGAGTCTAGGGCTTGCTGATCAGAAGGTCGGCGGTTCGAATCCCTGCCACGGGGTGAGCTCCCGTTGCTCGGTCCCAGCTCCTGCCCACCTAGCAGTTCGAAAGCACGTCCAAGTGCAAGTAGATAAATAGGGACCGCTCCGGCGGGAAGGTAAACGGCGTTTCCGTGCGCTGCTCTGGTTCGCCAGAAGCGGCTTTGTCATGCTGGCCACATGACCCGGAAGCTGTCTGCGGACAAACGCTGGCTCCCTTGGCCTATAGAGCGAGATGAGCGCCGCAACCCCAGAGTCGGACACGACTGGACCTGATGGTCAGGGGCCCCTTTACCTTTACCTTTAATTGGCCACTACTGTGGTCCGCTCCTATGCAGAATTTGTTGGAAATAAACCCTACTGATAACCGTAGACAGGATGGAAGCTTCATGCTCAACCCTATGCATGTTTTACTTGGAAGTTCCAAGTGGAATGATTGTGCAGTGGCAATTTTAGACTCTGGACTTAAATCACCTCATGATTTCTTGAGACACACACACAATTTAAGAGTTCACTTATTTCTAATTGTGGAAAGCCAACCACCTTGCTGGCTTTGGAGGCCTTCTTCCCCATTTTCTCCTGAGTGGGGTTTTGACCTTCAACCACAGATTGACATCCTATGCCCTTTTAAAATGTGGCTCCTTTTTTGGTGGGGGGTGGAGGTATATTGGGTTGTTGTTTTTATTTTGATTATATGTATTGTGGTTTTTATGTTGATCTTTTCTGTGAACTGCCCTGAGACCTCCGAGTATAGGGCAGTATATAAATTCAATAAATAATAATAATAATAATAATAATCTGTGCTGATGGCACCCCTGAAGTGGCCACAATGCAATATGCAACACCAATACTTCTTGTCTTTAAACTACCAAGGACTTGTGTTGTTCTGTTTTGTTTCATTGCTGAAATTTATTTATGGAGGACCTCTTGTCTGCTGCCTCATAACATATCCTGCCAGGCAGTAAACTTTTGCCTACATTGGGTGAAAAAAATCCATGCATTGCAAGGGGTTGGGCTAGATAACCATTATGGTCATAGGAGCCAAGTCCTAGGGGACCTCCGCCAATAAAATATTTGAGGTGGCACGGCCCCCTCAAAGTTGACGGGCATTGCCATTCGAATGATGTGCAAGTGCTGTGTCATGTGATCAATTATGTGGGGTGGGGCTTACCTGGGTTCCCCTGAATATTTTATTCAAGTTGGCACCCCTGCTCATGGTCCCTTCTAACTCTATGATTCAAGTTACCTGGGCGGGCGCTGCCATCTGAAGAACATTTAATTGCAGAGAAGTGAGCAAAAAATGTATAAATCTAAATTGTGTTGGAAATGCAAAGAGAAAGAAGGTTCTTTTTTCATATGTGGTGGTCTTGTAGTAAGGTTAAGGCTTACTGGGAAATGATATATAATGAAATCAAACTTATTCATGTATGCAACTACAGCGGCAATAATGTTACTTGCCCTAAAATGGAAAGAAGCAGAAGTCCCAGCAAAGGAAGAATGGATACAAAAACTTATGGAATGCGGTATGCAGAAATGGCGAAACTTGCTGAAAGAATAAAAAAAATCAAGATAACAAACTTTTTAAATAAAAGAATGGAAATAAAAAAATAAAAGAATGGAAATGCTTTGTTGAATATTTACAGATAAATTGCAAACAGATAAGAACGTTGGCAGGATTACTGTGATAACTTGCATTAAGTTAATTTGGATATGCAGACGATATTAAAAATAAATTTAAGGAACCTTCAGGAGGAGGGGGAAGAAGGAAGTCAAGTTTTGAAATCTCAAAAGGATTGTAAAATCAGTGAATTGTATAAACCTGAAAAGTGTAAGTAAATAAATAATAAAGAGAAGAGAGCTGCTCCCGTAGCTTACCCTGCTTGACTTCGGGTGGTTTAGGGTTGCTGTGCTTTGATGAGGACTGCAGCCTTAAAGGGGCAGGTACAGTAGTACTCTTGTGTCAGCGTCCCTCCATCCATCCTCGGCGCGGTTCTAAAGCCAGGGCCGGGGGGGGGGGGGGGAGAAGGTCCGGTGCTGCGAAAGCGCGCGCAGGACGCGCGCGGTTGCTCCCTGCTGCCCATTGGCTGCCGGGTGCCATCACCTGCCCGCCGGGTGGGTGAGCTGCGAGGAGATGAGCGCACAGCCCTGAAGGGGCAGAGTCCAGGCAGCAGGGCGAGGAAAGAGCAGCAGCAGCAGGTGGTGGCGGCGGCGGCGGTGGTTCTGCAGCTCGCACCCCCCCCCCGCGCTCTCTCTGTGGCTACGTCCAGGCGCGCGGGAAAATGCCTCTGGGGCTGAGAGGCAAGAAGAAAGGCAAGTCCAAGGAGACGTCCACGCTGGTGGAGGGCGAAGCCCCCCTGGCGCGGGGCAGGGGCGACGAGGGCGACGACGACGGCAGCGCCGTTGGCGGGGCTGGCGTCGGCGGAGGCGCCGCCTCCTCCTCCTCGGCGCGCCAGGGCCCCATCCGGCTGGTGTTCCACACGCAGCTGGCGCACGGCAGCCCCACGGGGCGCGTGGAGGGCTTCGCCAGCGTCAGGGAGCTTTACGCCAAGATAGGCGAGGCGTTCCACATCGCCCCCAGCGAGGTACGTGCCCAGTGGGGACTGGGCGGTATCCCCCCCCCGCCTCCCTCGTGAACCGAAGCCCCCTGCTACGGGGGATTTGTTCCAAATCTGGCGCCCCCCTTCGGCAGGGGGACAAAAGCCCCCAAGCCGACTGGTCTTTCTCTCGGGTCACCGGCTTTTTTGTTTTGTTTGGCTTGACTTGGCTTGGCTTGGCTGCTCACCTCAGATGCTCTTCCGTCACCCCGAGCATCGCTCATGGCTCCATGTTTGGGCGAAATGTTGGGCTTGGTTGACAATCCGCGAGCGGTAAGAATGAGCATCAAGTGGGTGGTGGGTTAGTCCAGGAAGTGTTTCTGGAAACTGAGATAATGGGGGTTGGGTGGGTGCCTTGCTGCCTATAGGAGTTGTTGTTTAGTCGTTTAGTCGTGTCCGACTCTTCGTGACCCCATGGACCAGAGCCCGCCAGGCACTCCTGTGTTCCGCTGCCTCCCGCAGTTTGGTCGGACTCCTCATGTTGGTAGCTTCGAGAACAACTGTCCAACCATCTCGTCCTCTGTCTGGAGCAGGAACTGGCAAGCCAGTCCAGTATCCCTGCCAAGAAAACTCCATGGACAAAGACAACAGGCCTATAGGAGTAGGCTGCAGTTAAAACGCACTCCTCACATGCTCAGAGGCCCCCTTCCCCACCAATACTTCACTCATTTCTAGGCCACACTTTTCTTTCCTTTTTTCTGCTGACTCCTGAAACAACAAAAAAGTGTCCGGAATTGGCTTTGTGAGCATTTCATCTGCTCTTAATTCTGGGCCACCCCTGTATTTCAAAGCTCCTTAAGGTATTTGTTGGCAAGAGGGGCTCAGTAACTGATTGTGGATCAGCCGATGGTGCTGATCTCTCCTGGTTCAAACAACAGTGAAACATTGATTGATTGATTATTTTTTAAAAGGTGCCTCAGAGTATAGGGGGAGTGCGTTTTTCTGTGCTCAGCAGTGCTTGGCCCTATGTATCTCCTGGAATCATATATGTAACACCTTGGCTTTCATATGATGGAAGAAAGCTAGGATATATAACTGCTTCTGCCACCATAATGCATCTGAACTGCAGCCAGGCCATTATTAGGAGCCAACACAGAAATCACATCCCCAAGACCTTTGCACAAACCCACTGCAACTGTCTGAGCTATCCTAGACTTGTTTACAGAGAAGATTTTCTGAGTTCAATGAGATTACCCTGAGAAATATCTGTTAAGGATTGCAGCCTGTATCTCTGTTTTTCTGATATGCGGTGGAGCTTTAATGCAGGGGTGAAGAATCCACAAACCTCTAGATCCAGGGGTAGCCAACATGGTGCCCTCTGGATGTTTTTGGACTATGACTTCATTCAACCCCAGCCGGCATGGCCACAATGCCCAGTGATGATGGGAGATGCAGTCCAGCTGCACCACATTGGCGACCTCAGCTCTAGATCTTGTTGGACTCCCATTGACCCTGACCTTTGGCCATGCAGGCTAGAGCAGATGGGTGTTGGAGTCCAGTGGCATCAGGAGCGTCTCTGTTTCGCTACCCTTGCTGTAAGGCAACAAGTAGTGTGGAAAGGTGCATTATAGACTTCTGCATGTGAGTCGGGTGTCACTTTTCTGCTTCAATCACCTTGTTTTTTAAAATGTTTAATTTTGGGGGTAGGGGCTAATGAAAGTGGTAGAAGTGTGGGTTTTCTCGCACCCTTTTAGTATATGCACATGGTGAAGTGAGGATTCTGATTCAAACTGGAAGTCACTACAGAACTGTAGATCGTAACTGGGTATTCATTAAAAGCACAATATAGGGGTGTAATGTTATGCTTGTGTCATGAGACTTGGTAGCTTTTTAGGGCAAACAGTTCAGCTGTTCAGTGGTAGCCCAAGTCATTATGGTACCTGAAGCAGAATAATGTTATTGCCCTGAAAGTAATAATAATTAAAAAAACTGTAATAAACTATATAATCAATAATTTGTCCTTTAATTGCACTTGAAGACCTGCCACTTGAGACAGATTGTCTCACTGTGCCTAATGGCTGGGCAGGGGCTCTGCAGCTATTGTTCTGAAGAGACTGCATTTATATCCTTTGATGGCATCTATCAAACCTCTTAGGTTGGTCAAGTTCCATTGTGGTTTGTATAATTGCTTCTGTAAAGGTTGCTAACCTTAAACCAATGGCAACATTTTTATTCATTATCCAAGTTGTAATTGTCCTATATGTGTAGCTTTGAGCACTGAAAAAGAAGCAAGCCTGAACACATGTAATTATACTCCTGGCTACATGGATCATTTTACCTTGGCATTGCAGCTTGTCACAATAGTATCTCTTCTTTATTATCATGAAGAACAATAAGGTCTTTGAAAGACAGTGAAGTTTTCCCCAGTGACGAAGAACTGCAAAAGTTATTTCACACCAGACATGGTCCTCAGACTGGGGCACTATCGTACTAGCAGCTTGTAGTACATAGAATAGGGCATCTCTTATCCTTTTTATTCCTGTGCAAATAAATCCTGTAATTAGGAGTTGCTCGGAGTTCTGTACCCGGTCATCCATTACTTAGTTTATCTTGAAGTATGATGGTGTTTAACTTTGGCCTTGTTTAAAATCGATACACCCTATTTAACATACCTTATGCAAATCAGGGAAAATATGTTAGTGATATGCACTATTGCTTGGGAGTAGGTCATTTTATTTAAAAAAACCCTGGAAATGGTAGTAGCTTGTTTGCTTCTTGCATCAGTGCAGTAGAGCTTTGTTCAGAGGATCATGAGAGAGCTGGCTATATGATACAAAAAAAAATGTACATAAGCATTTCTATTGTAAACTGTCCTGAGATCTTTGGATGAATGAAGGTATGGGAATTTAATAAATAGAAATTCTTCTTGAAGCAAGTGCAAAATATAAAAAAATCATTCCATCAGAATGCTGCATGAGACTTGGACATACAGTCTCTGTTTACCATCTTTCTTCTAAAATTTGGAACATGTATGGAAGAATTCTAATTCCTAAGTTGGTTTTTGCAAACTATGTGAAGGAAATGTTTAGACTATTTGGCTTTCATCTACTAGGAACTGTGAATTATAATGAAGCGGAATTTGTAACAAATGGTTTACAGATGAAATGTAGTATTGTAACATCAATCATACATTCTTTTTTTCTGCATTGTGTCCAATTATACTTTTCAGTGTCATTGTCAATGATTGCAACATGGGCTCAAGTATTAGTTCTGTGTTTATGGAACTTCTGAATGGTGCTGACATCTCAATTTCCAGTAAAATAAACACATTCCTCCTTTTTGAGCATGGAGGATTACAGCAAGCTACATGGTTTAATTAACATAACTCCTTTTAGTGGCTCAGATTTCAAAAAGATTTCTTCTTAGTATGCTTTGCATCCATTTGTAAATCCATATATCTATGGTGGCGCTGTGCAGTTTTCTTGCACACTTTATTACTGTATTTTTATTACTAGGCAAAGTACAAATTACTTGATTGCTTCTTGCTGTAGCTGAGAGGCAGTAGACTTTGGGGGGATCTCTTCATTTGCTAGCATGTCACTAACGCTTTACAGAGGTGAGAGTGGACATATTGTGGAAAACAATCTACCTAGTTACTCAGTTCCATTAGATAATTAAGTAGTATTGTTTCCATTCCTCTACACACCAGTCTTCGCCGTCTCCATTTCTTGTTGAACTTATGCCTGTTTCCTCTCCCTCTACTGATTATCTGTCTATATTTCATGAGATTTATTTCTGAATTTATATCAGAAAAGGATTGTGCAACTTGCATTTCATCCTTTGTCCAGTTCAATCAGCACTTACACATCTGGGTTTTTTTTCTTAAGGGCTGAAAGTTATGTACTGCATTGCTAACATTAACACAAAAAGTATAAAAGCAAAGGGCCATTTTTGTGTCAGCAGTGTGTGGTAAATTCTACTATACATTGTGGCAACATGTAACTTGAATGTATTTGGAAATAACTGAAAACGAAGGTGCATTTAAGACTCACACATGAAACATTCCACAGTACTTCAAGTAATGGATGCAGAATTCTCTTGCTCTAGGAATAGCTATTTCAGTGCTGGTTACTGTAAATTATTGAACAGTGAGTTAAACTTGTTGGTGAAGTGAAACTTTGATACAGCTAAAAATACCTGTAAATCCAGGGCTTTCTTGATGTTTATGTCGTTCCTTGTGTGGATTTCCCATTGAATCAGTTGTTTTTAAGGATTGTAGATTTATCACCGTATTGCTATGAAATTTGTTCTATGAGTCTACCCCTTGCTGTTTCACCCTGATTGGACCTTTCTCCAAACTAGTATCCTCCTTTGGGAGGCTGCACTAGAGATAGCAGCAAAGGGAGGAAACAGGGTTGAGTCAGCAGAAATTCTTTTTTTGAGGCATGTACCGGTATGTGCCCCACTTCCACAACCTTTTCATAATGCCTGAAAGGAGGGCATAGATGAAACCAGAGGAAGTGGAGTTTGTTTGCTTTCTATTAAGAGAAGTATGAGCCATGTTCCCCCAAACCTTTGCTAGAATATGAACACTTAAGCTCTGGAATTTCGGCAACAGGATTATTATTATTTTTTAACCAAGAAAATAAACTGAGTTTGATATGAAATGAAAAAGAAACACTTGGTAAATGTTACAAAATGCAGTAGTATTAACACGTCTCCTTGTAGGGAGCATGTAACGCCAATGGTGGATCAACTCCACGGACTACCTAATTGCTTCCAAATTCGTCAATGTTGACGAACTTGGAAGCAAAGGAGTGATTACCTTTTACAGACCTGAATGGCACGGGTTTGGTAGCCTTCTAGAAACATCTTCTCCCATATGTTTCCCCTGCCCGCCCCCCGTTCCCTGAGGTCAGGGTTAGAGACTCTATTTCCTGTGAAATATTGTTGCATGGTACCTCAGTCTCCAAGGGACCCAGGTGGCGCTGTGGGTTAAACCACTGAGCCTAGGGCTTGCTGATCAGAAGGTCGGCGGTTCGAATCCCTGCGACGGGGTGAGCTCCCGTTGCTTGGTCCCAGCTCCTGCCCACCTAGCAGTTCGAAAGCACGTCATAGTGCAAGTAGATAAATAGGAACCGCTCCAGCGGGAAGGTAAACGGCGTTTCCGTGCGCTGCTCTGGTTCACCAGAAGTGGCTTTGTCATGCTGGCCACATGACCCGGAAGCTGTCTGCGGACAAACGCTGGCTCCCTCGGCCTATAGAGCGAGATGAGCGCCGCAACCCCAGAGTCGGACACGACTGGACCTGATGGTCAGGGGTCCCTTTACCTTTACCTTTACCTCAGTCTCCAAGCTGTGCAAAATTCCAGGGGTGACAGACACTTACCCGGGGTTCATTGTTCCCTTTGGATTGAGGTACAGTGCTGACTGCGGTATCTTTATGATATGTGGTTTGTTTACAAATATATACAATCTGAGCCTACAATGGAGGGGCTCACAGCATTAACACCCCAAGAAGATGTTTTATTATTTCGGGTTCATTTAGCGCTTTGTTGTTGTACAAATATTCTTTTACAGTATTTAACATTTTTTTTGTATTGCGGTTGAAACATGTAAGTCACCTTGATAGATTTCTATTAAGAAAAGTGACCTATATATATTTTAAATAAATAAAATGTTCATGTTATTATTTTACGTTTCTCTCTTGTGCTTTTTTGCCATGTTTATTTGAAACTTGAATTACTCCTTTAAGAGTTCGGGGGGGGGACGACGACGACATTTTGTTGTTCTGCCATTACTCTCTTGTATGTATCAATCAATCAGTCAGTCAGTCAATCAATTAATCTTCAATATTACAATCACAGATCAGGCATAAATTACAGTCAAACAAATGCAGTTAACAGTTTAGAGGCCAGCAAAAGACAGTTAGAAATTAACAGTACCTCAAGAGACTAAGAAATGGGCGTGCTTTGTTGCACATTCACAGTCACTCTTGGAATGGATTGCTGAGTGCTAGCTAGTAAGGCTGGTAAAAAGATTTAACCACCAATTTCCTAATAATGCATGCTGATGCACAGAATTTTGTCACTTTCCCGTATAAAAATGAATTCTCACTAGAAAAATGCAGAGTGGAATGAATAATCAAAGTTCTAGTTTGGCTGACATTTCTTCCCCAATGGAGGTAGCATAAAATTGGTTCATGAAGAGGCGGCAGTCTGTTTGTGCTGCTGCCCAGTTGCAGTTCTAAATTGAGTTATATCATCTCATGTTTCTAAATATCACATTTCTTTTCTGTTGCCAGTTGTATCTAGTCAAAGGTGTGAAACCAGTTATGAGATTATAGCTGTATATTGACAAGGTCGAAGTAACAAGAATATTTTTTTTAAATGGCAAATGCCCTTGATTATTATTATTTTTTTAAGAAAAACAACAGGAATGCAGTGATTCTGTTAATGTGAATCACAAGGCCTAGCAATGCTAATATTTGAGGAGCTTGGAAATTGCTATATGGAGGCACTACAATTATTTCCTGAATGTTTTATCAGGGCTGAACCATATTTTTAGTACCGCTTCAGAGTTTTAATTAGCTGAAAGTTTTAGTTGATCTGCAGACTTGATTGCAAGTTAAAATTTGTTGAGAATGAAAAAGCACTTCTAGATGCAAGTCACATAGAAATAATGGGTCTTTTCTAATTGGCAAGCCTAGCAAAAATAAGGGTTATGAGGGCTTTTCTTTTCTGTTTGTGTCTAAAGCTAGTGGAAATTTTGTATTTCAGTATGAATTCATAATGGAATAATTAAAAAACCCCACAGGAAACTCCAGCTGAAAATGCTTATTTGAATATTGAATTAACCATTTCTCAATTAACATTTCTTAATCTTCCACAGTGATTATGGATTTTGAAATTGTTCACGTTTGAAGGCTCTGCTATATTAATGTGACAGGGAATAATGTATATTGGAGAAATCCAAATTAATGAAATGTAAAATAGCAAAGATGGCATTTCCTTCTAACAACTCGTGGTAGCTTTTGTTTATTGAATTGCAATTTTGTGCACTTAGGATAAATTTAAGTGTTCTCTCTCTCTCTCTCTTCCCCACCCCACCCCCAATTATTCTCAAAGTCACCTACACTGAACTTTTGGTAATATGCAAATTCATTTTATCTTTAATTGGTTGGGAGACATTCAGATAAACAAATATATCCTGAATTGGCTCTTGTTATAGGGTTTGTTATTATTGCAACTTGTTATCTCACCTGGGTTGCTGGGTAGACAGTGCCATCTTTCCAGGCTCTGTAAAAGCAAAATACTTTTAACTGGTTAAGGCTACAATCCTATACACATTTATTTATAACTTTCATATGCTACCCAACAACAAAAATCTTCTTTAACCTGGGAGTAAACCCTATTGAAGCTCAACATAAAAAAACTAAGATCATGGCCACTGGTCCCATCACCTCCTGGCAAATAGAAGGGGAAGAAATTGAGACAGTGAGAGATTTTACTTTCTTGGGTTCCATGATCACTGCAGATGGTGACAGCAGTCACAGAATTAAAAGACGCCTGCTTCTTGGGAGAAAAGCAATGACAAACCTAGACAGCATCTTAAAAAGCAGAGACATCACCTTACTGACAAAGGTCCGCATAGTTAAAGCTATGGTTTTCCCAGTAGTGATGTATGGAAGTGAGAGCTGGACCATAAAGAAGGCTGATCGCCGAAGAATTTATGCTTTTGAATTATGGTGCTGGAGGAAACTCTTGAGAGTCTCATGGACTGCAAGAAGATAAAACCTATCCATTCTGAAGGAAACCAGCCCTGAAGGACAGATCCTGAAGCTGAGGCTCCAATACTTTGACCACCTCATGAGAAGAGAAGACTTCCTGGAAAAGACCCTGATGTTGGGAAAGATGGAGGGCACAAGGAGAAGGGGACGACAGAGGACTAGATGGTTGGACAGTGTTCCCGAAGCTACCAACATGAGTTTGACCAAACTGCGGGAGGCAGTGGAAGACAGGAGTGCCTGGCGTGCTCTGATCCATGGGGCCACGAAGAGTCGGACACAACTGAACGACTAAACAACCAAACCCTATTGAACTCAATGGGACTTACTTCTGAGTAGAAATGTATAATCAGGACTACTTCTTGCACTTAAGGAAAAAAAACAACAACCATTAGCTGATCTGAAATTATGGGTATTATGTTCAGATGGTTACTATTGAGCCCAGCCTGTACTTGGCTGTGAAACAGCACACAGCATGCATGTAACCAAGCTGTAAGCATAGTGTAGGTTGTACAGTGCAGTTGTGCTTTAGCATACTGCTGATGCCAGGCTTGTCTGAACATTGTGTGGGGAAAACCAGTCTGTGCACAACTTTATTCTTATTTAGATGAATTTTAATATAACTGGTTTTTGGCATTTGTGAAAAAGGAAGTCTCCAGAAAGACCTAGCATTTATTATTTGCTCCAGGAAGTACAAAGTTCAATGCCGGTGAATTGCCCTAGTTGAAGGATTACTTCCATGGGCAGTAGCAACTAGTTTTTAAGTTGAACAAATTCATGCAAAAGGGAGGTAGCTGTGTTGGTCTGCCATAGTAAAAAAAAAATAAAAAAAAATCCTTCCAGTAGCACCTTAGAGACCAACTAAGTTTGTTCTTGGTATGAGCTTTCATGTGCATGCACACTTCGCTAAAGACATCTCTATTGTGTTCCTTTCTTCTTCTTCTACTCAGATCCTCATGCTTATGCCCCTCCTATAGATCCAGCACTTAGGATACCCAAGAAAACACTTCTTTTGCAAAACTGTAAAAACAATGATCCTTCAGTCTTAAATTCTTGAGTTTTTATGTTACTGTTGCACATCACCCCCCAATCTCCAAGTGGTACAAAATCCCAGGGAGTTCCAGGCACTTACACAGAGTTTCGTAGAAACTTGGATAAAGAGGGGATGATAAGTGCTGAAACAGGGTAGGCAAGACACAGCTTTCTTGAATGCACCTCAGTCTCCATAACGTTCACTTTTGAGCACCTTCATGCCAGCTTCTACAAACCAACTCCTCTAACTGTAGACTTAAAGACTAAAAAATTTATTAGCCTCCTACTGACCTTCTCAGGACACGGGTGGCGCTGTGGTCTAAACCACTGAGCCTAGGGCTTGCTGATCAGAAGGGCGGTGGTTCAAATCGTCGTGACAGGGTGAGCTCCCGTTGTTTGGTCCCAGCTCCTAGCAGTTGGAAAGCACGTCAAAGTGCAAGTAGGTAAATAGGTACCGCTCCGGTGGGAAGGTAAACAGCGTTTCTGTGCACTGCTCTGGTTTCGCCAGAAGCGGCTTAGTCGTGCTGACCACATGACCTGGAAGCTGTCTGTGGACAAATGCCGGCTCCCTCGGCCTATAGAGCGAGATGAGCACCACAACCCTAGAGTCCATGACTGGACCTGACGGTCAGGGGTACCTTTACCTTTACCTTTTACTGACCTTCTCAGGTATTAGTTATCTTCCTGCAAGACCCATCTTGCAGTACTTAGTGGAATGTTACTTCCCATGGGATATATTATTGTTGCTTCATATGGCAAATATTTATGTAACGTAATTATTGCAGAGACTTCAGGAGATCATTGTGTGTAAAAGCTACAGCTGCATAATTTCAAGGTTCTGCTTCTATGGAATATGTCCTTCAATAATCCATGGGTGACACAGGCTTTCTCCATGGAAAAGCCTCTGTGATCAACCTACACATAGACAAAGGGATCACATGCTTCAGACTACAGGAGCACTTTGAAGAGTGTAGAAGCTTTCACAGGGTTCAGCAGCTTGCACCACCTGCATTCATGGGTCAGTTTTGTTGGCTATCATATGATGTCAGTCATGGGTGTATGCCAGGTGTCTCAGATAAAATGCATTTGTTTCCTTCTTTTCCCCCCCTTATAGATTATGTTTTGTACTTTGAACACACACAAAATTGATATGGACAAGCTCTTAGGAGTGCAGATTGGTCTCGAAGACTTTATATTTGCTCATGTAAAAGGAGTAAAAAAGGAAGTTGAGGTTTTCAAATCAGAGGAGTCACTTGGGCTTACCATTACTGACAATGGAAATGGATGCGCCTTCATAAAGGTAAGAATAATGCCATAAGTTGTGAGAGATCTGAGCAGAAATGGAGTTGGAAATCGCTTCAAATACTTCTTTGTGTTAGCAAGAATGGTGTAGTGTTGGCACTATGGAAGTAAGTTAACAAACATCCAAAAGCAATAATTTGAATGTGGGTATTGAAGAATTATACTCATTGGATGTTCCCACTTGGAGGGAGGTCTTTTTTACTGATTTCTTCTTTCCCCTTCAGCCCCCGGAAAAGCTTATCCAGACACCTCTCCTCTCAAACTTCCACTGGGTTTCAGTTCCTTTCACAAACCAAAGGAACCCTTCTGTTCATGGAAGAGCAGCTTTGGGTGCAACTCGTTGTTAGAATACACGTAACTCAAACAAGGCCAGCAACATTTTATTGACTATTATATGGTTATTGGTAGTGGTAGGCGTGAAGCAGTATGCTGGCTTGTTTAGGGACATGTTATTAGCATACACATGAACTGGTCAAGAGATGTGTTTTCCAAACTCAGTGCAAAAGTAGATCTGATATTAGGAGAGCCTTTACAGGCAACAACCGATTGATGCGCGTTCAACTGATGCACGCACGTGCGCACACCACTGAACTCAGACAGGACCCCCAAAGTCACTAAAAGGGTGGAATGGGTGTGAGGCAGAAGGGAACATTTACATGGACCCCGCTGACATGCACGGATGTCCGGAGTGTAACCCCCACGCAAAACGACAATTGCCTGTATTAGATTTTCCAACTCCAATGTAAAAAGCCCCAGGGAGGAAAAACTGGGTCGGGGCTGTGGCACTAGGGGGAGTGGGATTCAACCTCCCACACCCCCCATCGTGCTTTCTAGTGAAAGCCATCCTTTCAAACACATGCAGTATATTTTAGTCTGCTATGGGTTGGATTCAGCTTTGTGCTTTCCGAATGGAAGTCTCATTCATGGAGGAACTGAGGTCCAGTAGAGCAGGCATAGGCAAACTCAGCCCTCCAGATGTTTTGGGACTACAACTCCCATGATCCCTAGCTAACAGGACCAGTGGTCGGGGATGATGGGAATTGTAGTCTCAAAACATCTGGAGGGCTGGGTTTGCCTATGTCTGCAGTAGAGGCTGCCTCTGAAGAAAGGAGGGGGGCACTGATTTTTGCCAATTTCTCCTTCTGCCTGCAGCCTGTTATGCCACCCCCCATGCTGTTCCAGAGGGTCCCACAATCCTCTCTAGCAGCTTTGTTCTGGGAGGAATGACTGCAGGGGGAAGGTAGAACTGGTAGAAATTATATATGCCCCCTTTCCACAGCAGAGTGCCCTTGTTGATGGAGTTTTGCCCATGGGTTTGTCTGGATCCAGCATTATGAGTGTATTGAATCTTCCTAATGATCTAATATCTTACTGGGAGTGATAATCACCTTGTTCCCAGAAACTGCTGGGTGACCAGAAATGTATTCTCCCTAAGAATTAAGTAGCACAGTATTATAACTCATGTACATTTTATGAACATGTACATGGAGTCTGAGTGCTTAATTGCACGGCATGCTTGCCTTCCTTAAGTATTGATTTTGATAAGTATGAAATGTTATTTGTCGTATGTTATTTGCCTGAGGTGCATTGTCTGCAATGAAGGTACAGTATCTAGCAATCTGCCTGCGCAAGCACTGTTCCATGCTTACAAATTATTTATTTTTGTCAACAAAATTTATATGAAAAAAGGCAAAAAAACTAAACTGTTTTTAAAATGGTAGGGTTATAAGCAGCAAATCAATTCAATCAAACAATAAGGTTTCAAATTATATGGATGGGTATCCTGGTTTGGGTAACTGGGCTCTTTGTATCCTTTTACAGTGCTTCCTTGTTTACTCCCTCTAGCTCAAAAGGTGAGCTTTGTGTTTTGTATTTTGTGTGTGTTATACTATGCACATCATAGCCCTTTTGGCCCAGGCTGTTTGTTTACTGCATTCATCGCAACTAACAATAATGCCTTTTTATCCAACAGAGAATTAAAGCAGGCAGTCTTATTGACCAAATAAAACTGGTATGTGTTGGTGATCACATAGAATCTATAAATGGAAAAAGCGTAGTGGGCTATCGCCATTATGAAGTTGCTAAGAATTTAAAGGACTTGGAGAAGGGTCAGACATTTACGCTAAAATTGATAGAGCCTATGAAATCATTTGGTGAGTGACATGTATCCGCCATAAATTATACCTGTAGTTTCCTTTTGTATTTGATTCCAAATTGGGTAAAATTTGGCCTCTTTGATTACTCAGAGGAAGCTTAAGCAGTTAGAAGGGTGAGACGTAAAACGAATGTTGTCTTATTAAGCTAATTGCAGCCACCAGTCACGTATGATGCTCCGCTTGGGGTTCCATAAACTTGCTTTTATCTCTCTGTGTGGGATCGTAACAACAGGGAAAGCCTAAGTACAGCTGGGGGGTATTTTTTTGGCATTAACTCTTCCTTCCCCAGTTGTAAGCCTCCCACCAGAATCACCCCCCCCATGCCAAAGTTAGGCATGAAAGAACCCTTCTGCTATTTCAGCTGTATTTCAACAGGGGGACAGACTGAGCATGGGACCCAGACCTTTGTGTTTGTGTCCTGAGTGCTGTGTAGCAGGCTCAAGCTATGGGGACAAAAGCAAGAAGGCTGGACACTGAACTGCCAGTGAACTGGGATGAGTTGAAATAAAAGGCTTTATTACTAGAACTTGTAGGGAAACAGTCCTTTTAAAATAGTATTTTGATAATCTAATTACTGATTCTATGATTCTTACAGTTAACTATTTTAAAATCGGCTTTTATTGTGTTTAACTTTTCAAAACCTGCTGTAAATGCTACATTTATTCTTGCTTTACGATTGTTCCGACGTCTTGATTTTCACCCCATGCCCAATTGCCTTCCCATACTGCCTGGTACAGTAGTCCGCTGGGTCAGTAAGGAAGTCACAGAGGATAAAGGGCTGTTTGGGTAGAGGCAGCCAGGAAAATAAAATGCTTCCACTTGGTGGCAGCAGCAAAAGACCACAGGAGGGAGCTAAGATAGCAGGTTTGCTCACCTCTTCTTTCCCTCTCACAGTGCAGTCCGTGCCATCACAATGACAGTAATTATTGGGTAGGTTAATGCATAGGAAGCTGATCCTTCAGATGCCATGGGTCCAGACTGTTTAGGACTTTATAGGGTAAACCCAGCACTTTGTACTGTATGTAGAAACCAGCTGCAACTACAATATAGCACAACTGTACTGATCATGGTTCGAACACAAGATTCATTTGTCTGAAGGCATGATGTCAAACAAAGCATGGTGGACCCTGTGCTGATCCTGATTTGATTTTTTAAAAAACCAATTCAATCAGCTTCTAACCATCTACATTGGTGTGGCTACCCTCTACAGATAGATGGCCAAACAAATCCTAGGGTTTCTGAATGATCTGAGGCCGTTTTCAGGAGTCATGCCCAGTGATAATATTTTGTTTCTGCTGGCAAGTCAGCCTTTGGAAAACAGTGATAAGGAATTTCTGAAGCTTGATTTTGTAAAAGAGAAGAAGGGGAAAGGCCTCCCCTCCTTTTTAAAATAACAATTTTATTTTTATTTGCTTAAATATGTTAGAAAACCTATCTGAGTGAGACAGGGTGGATAACAATGTAAATATTGTTTTTAGCCCTACGACACTGGTGTGGAGGACTTTTGGATGACTCAAACATCATCATCATCATTAATTTGGCTACCCTTTGCCCTAAGGCAGGGGTCAGCAAACGTTTTCAACAGGGGGCCGGTCCACTGTCCCTCAGACCTGGGGGGGGGGGCTGGACTATATTTTTTTGGGTGAAATGAACAAATTCCTATGCCCCACAAATAACCCAGAGATGCATTTTAATAAAAGGACACATTCTACTCGTGTAAAAACATGCTGATTCCCGGACCGTCCGTGGGCCGGATTAAGAAAGAGATTGGGCTGGATCCGGCCCCTGGGCCTTAGTTTGCCTACCCATGCCCTAAAGTCTCAAGGCTGATTACAACAATTAAAACACAATGTGAAAAACAGTTTAACACAACTTAGAATCATAAAACATAAGGTGGGCCCTCAAAATATGCATTCCAAGTGCCAAAAGCCGGGGTAAAGAGTTGTAAAGGGGATAAACATATACTGCAGGTGCTCTTGGAAGGGATATTCTGTGTCTGCCCTTCAGTCCACAGGTATGTTGTCCATTTGAGTTATGTTCCTAACTTTTAATGGGATGTAGTGTTGCCCTTTCTCTTTAGAAAAGGTAATACAGAGCATTTGATTGCAGAGCACTTGCGTAGCTCATTTTATTATTAGCTGCCCCAGTATAATTCCAGAAAGTTCCCAATTTCAGTGGTATCTCAGGTGATGGAACTTGGGGCTAGTGGAAGGAAAGGAAAGGTATAAAATAATCAGCAGAGCTGTTGTGCTTCCTAGCAGACACTTGGTGTCAGAATGCATACATTTAAAAAGAGGCATTTTAAAACTATTAATTCTGGTAAGGTCTGCGATAGCATTGTAAGAACATATTTATTTCACAAAAAAATTATCTACTGCTTCATTGTAATAAAACCTCAAAGCGTTTACAGAAAGAGTAGAACAGTAAAATTATTTGTACAAAACAGTTAAAAACAACGGATCATAATAATAATAAAGACAATCAATAATAAACTGAAAGCAAAGTTAAAGCACATGTCAATATTCTATAAGTCTGGATAGGCTTGCCAAAACACATGAAATATTTCTGAAAGATAATTTACATAATGTTTTGAAAGTATTTTGCAGATAAACACTCAGTAGCTTAGATTAAGGCTTTAGGCAATACTAAACTGTTAGTAAAGAAACTTTTTCTAAAAACAACAAGCTGTCTTTGCTGGATCTTGTCTATTTACTAAGTTTTTCCAGCTTTTGCTGTATGGATAGTTAGTGTTCCTGCCAGAGCTCTTAAGAAAGTGTTATTTGAAACATGGACTTTTCCCAGCAGTTTAACAACAGCCCTGCAGAATCCAGTTTAGATGTTTGTGTTGATTGATTGCCAATCTCCATCACATTGCAGAATGCGACCCTAATTTTGACTTGCCATTTTATAGTCTAAAAGAACAACTATTATTTTTGGATCGCAATTCCAAATTGCCTAATTAATATGTCTTCTACAGAAATGATTGAGCCACGGTCGAAAGGTGGAGGTTTTGCAGAGGGAAAAATCTCCCGAGGGAGAGAGACTCTTCGACTGAGATCCAAAGGCCCTGCAACAGTGGAAGAAATGGTGAGCTCTAACATCAAAACTTAAGTAGCCACAGTTGTTGAACAGATTATAACAATAACAAAACACTGGGGTTTCTGTTTTACTTCTTAAACGTTACATAAGGGAAAATCCTAGGAATTTAAATGAGGGTTACTTCCTGCCAAGACCCATTTGTGGCGTTCCTTCATTATACTAGTACAACAAATGCAGGTTCTCCTCCGTTTCTTCTTTTATTGGAAAGTGCTATTGCTTAAAAAAAAAAAACAAAGCACCTGATTGTGAAGTATTGTTTTTTGAAAGCAGGTAATATACCTTTCAACCGTCCCAATTTTTTGGATTTGTGTTAGACTACAGCCCACCTAGCAGTTCGAAAGCACGTCAAAGTGCAAGTAGATAAATAGGGACAGCTCCAGTGGGAAGGTAAACAGTGTTTCCATGCGCTGCTCTGGTTCGCCAGAGGCGGCTTTTTCATGCTGGCCACATGACCCAGAAGCTGTCTGCAGACAAACGCTGGCTCCCTCGGCCTATAGAGCGAGATGAACGCCACAACCCCAGAGTTAGACACGACTGGACCTGATGGTCAGGGGTCCCTTGACCTTTACCTTACAGCTGCACAAACTACCAAAAGTCTACCTTAGTTGAATTGAAACATCTTTCTATGACAATCCCACTGCTGCCCCACCCCAGACAAATTCCCCTCATCCCTTACTTGCCTCTAATTGGTGGTGCTGGGGATAACCTAGAGAGCACTGAGAACAGGGGAGTTTTTCTTCCTTCTCCCCCGCTCTCTGACCCCTGGGTATCTGAGTTACTGCATGTTATAATAATCCAGGGGACCATAGAGGATGTAGTTCTTCTGCTTCTGCAGAAGAAGGGGGAGGGAAGGGGTGGGAAATCCCCTCCTTTGGTCCAATCACTGCTTCTCACCTTATGTGTCTTTGTTTTGACAAAGCCTTCAGATGTTGAAGAAAAAGCTACTAAGAAGGTTGATGATCTTCTTGAAATGTACATGGGAATAAGAGACCTCGAACTAGGTAAGGGTTTTTATGGAACTGTGAGTAAAGTGCTATCCCCTACAAAGCCCATACAAACTTACACAGGACTAAGCCCAGTGGGGCTTACTTCTGATGCGACATGTATAAGATTGTGCTGAAAGTTTCTAGTTCAGCTGGAGTGCTGCCAAATCTGAGTCTGAGCATCTTCTGGAAGTGTTGTAAAATGTCTCCCCTGCATCCTACATTTTGTTTGCTTGTTTGTTTGCAGCTTTGAAAGTGCGAGGAGTTCTAATATTGGTTCAGATTTCCGGTTCGTTTAAATTTTGCATTGCATTGTAACAAGCATTTTAACATATTAGCCATATTCAGGCATTTAGAATGCAGCCTAGAGCAGCACTCGGGTAGCAGGGGCTATGCACGAGTGCACAGGCTTCACCTTCCCATCCTCTGTGTCTTCTGTGTTTTCCAAAGGTACTCTATGAAGTGGGGAATCCCCCTCTGCATGTGGAGGCTCCGATGCGTTTTGGAACTCCGGTTTTCCAGATGTATGCCTCCCATGTGTACAGAGGATGGCTTCCCTGGTGCAAGCAGTCGCCCTGGAAAATGGGAAGGGCGATAGTGAAGAAGACGAGAGGTTGATGCTCATGTGCAAACTCTGCTCCTCACACGCTGCTGTAAGCCATATTCAGAATGACCTGGATATAGAGCTATTATGTTCCCAGAGCCACTGCCGTAGTAGGCTAGGAATTGAATTAACTGACCGCATTAAAATATGACTCTCCAGTCTCTCTGCTCGCAGCACGGTTTCCAACACAACACCAGAACCATTGCAAGCTCTTGAAGATAAGCTGTCCAAACATATAAATGACTGCTTTCATGCACAGATCCCATTGCAAAAGAGATGCATGGGGTTGAAAGCTGCACACTGCATGTGTGTGCTGCATTAAATCCCAGATATGCATCTTTAACATGATGATGATGATGATGATGATGATATTATTATTATTATTATTATTATTATTATTATTATTATTATGCCACCCATCTGACCGGTGGCTGGTGTGGTTAACTTTTGAAAACACAAAGCTCTTATTTAGGACTTGATCACACTGAACACAATCAGAGGTAAATGTGTAAAGGATTGCAGACTGAATGTGTATTCCATCTCTCCCAAACAAAGAATTGGTGCTGCTGGAGTTTACTTTACCGATAATGTAGCTGATGAATATATGCAAGCATATCTATTGTGTGTGTGTGTGTGTGTGTGTGTGTGTGTGTGTGCATTGCATATTCCACACACTGTTCCATGTGCATTAAGATCAGGGCCAATTTTTCAAAACGGGGTTGTTGTTTTTTGTTGCAATCAAAGCATACGCCGGTTGTCAATGTATATTGTGTGTGGAGCTGCTATATCATCTCTGCATATCTGAGAGCGCAAAGTAAGGCAACGAAATGAGCACATTTTGTTGTGTCTAATGGTTCTTATGTCAATGTTCTGTTTATATATAACAATTGGCTATCACAAATCTGTTAAATAACATGATGCCAGTTAATTTCATACCATAGTGGCATCCAGTGGTGACTGACAGAAGAGACACCTTCAGTGAAACTGGGATGGATGGGTTTTTTTGTCAATTCCTCTTCTCCCCTTCACCACCAAACCTGCTTTTGAGGACCTCTCCCAACTCTCTAGAGCAGATTTAGATGTGGGGGGAAGAGGGCATTGCCATGGGGAGTGCCAAAAATGGACTACCTCCCCATTCCACTGATGAATCCCCCCCCTCCGGTTAGCAGGATTCCTGTCACTCTTGGATACAAACCCATGACGGCAGATATGATCAATCACTCAGCGAAATGAAAAGTGAAAAGTGGATTCGTTCCAATAACACCGATTACTGTTCAGTTAGGAATTTCATTTGTATTACTCATGCTAAATTAGCCTAATCACTAGGACTGTGAAATGCACTTAATAGGAAAAAGATTAACACTGCCCCATTCCCACTGTGCTCATTTCAAAAAAAGGAGTTTACTCTTAGGTAATATAGGCTTTCAATGTCCACTAAATGCTGATTCCTACAAAGTCATTTGAGGTATAGAAGTTTACAATATAGCTGAGTGAGAACCCTTTGCTATTTGAGTGACATGCGCATCAATTACAAATCATGCACATATTTTTTGATAGTACACTAGATACTCAGTGGCTGCAAATGTTTAAAACGTGTGCCATCTTCTTTTGAACTGTGAACCTACTGGCTCAACAGGAGGGAAATTTAAGAGTTACTCAAATTCCCAAAATAATTCCACAGCCGCGATCTAAAGGGACATGTCTACCTTTCTGAAAATGAACCTTAACACTGTAATTAATTTAAAAAATTTTTTTTTGGTAAAAGGTGCCTGTTTGGGGCGCATTTTGCATGTAATTTCCTTGCAACGACTCTAGGCACACTTTGCTTGGAAGTAAATCCCACAGAAGCCCATGGGATTACAGTGGTACCTCGGGTTAAGTACGCTTCAGGTTAAGAACTCCGCTTAAGAACAGAAATCGTGTTCTGGCGGCGCAGCGGCAGCAGGAGCTAAAGTGGTGCTTCAGGTTAAGTACGCTTCAGGTTAAGAAGGGACCTCCGGAACGAATTAAGTACTTAACCTGAGGTACCACTGTATAGTTAAAGTATGTAAAGGTAAAGGGGCCCCTGACCATTAGGTCCAGTCGCAGACGACTCTGGGGTTGCGGCGCTCATCTCGCTTTATTGGCCGAGGGAGCTGGTGTTTGTCCGCAGACAGCTTCCGGGTCATGTGGCCAGCATGACTAAGCCGCTTCTGATGAACCAAAGCAGCACACGGAAATGCCGTTTAGCTTCCCGTCAGAGCGGTACCCATTTATCTATTTGCACTTTGACGTGCTTTCGAACTGCTAGGTTGGCAGGAGCTGGGACCAAGCAATGGGAGCTCATCCCATCGCAGGGATCCGAACTGCCGACCTTCTGATCGGCAAGTCTAAGGCTCAGTGGTTTAGACCACAGCGCCACCCACGTCCCTTACTTAGGACTGTGTTATAAGCAAATGCAACTTAGCTTGCACTTGGGACGCTGAAAAGAATTTCTCATGAAAAAATGCAGACAGCAACTCTCTAATTAGATCAGAAGAACTGGTGATGTTTGACACTGTAATGGTGAATCTGTTGCATGGGTTTGGGCCCACAGATGGAGTATGTGTTTTTATTTTTTATTTTTAAGTACCTTAATTTTATGGAAGGTTTTCTAAGAATGGTAAAGGGCCTTGGATCACTTGAAAGTCTCTCACTTTGATGTTCACACAGGTAGGTTACTTGTACGAGCAGGTTTTTCCTTGAGAACCAGCTCCTGCTCTCATCAAATGCACCCATGATCCTGTAAATGTGTGTAGAGTTGCACTTGAAACATCACAATATTTGTGCTAGAAAATGTATATTAAAAAATTATAAATGTTAACATGTAAAAGCAGTTTACATGTAATTTAGCAGTTCTTTGCAGTGAGCACCAGGGGTCAGTACATGACCATTGAATACTAGCAAACTTTTGATGCTGCAGAAATGTGATGCTCAGAGTATAATAAGTGTAACTAGAAAAGCATCTTAATAAACACAATTTATTCACTACTAAAGATGTGGTGGTCACTAGAACTGTGGGATTTTTTGGGTTAAAATCTGAGCTGAACTCTTAATGTTTTCGTTCTGACAAATGTTTGTTTGACTCAAATGCAATCGTTTCTAAGATTTCTTTTTAGTGATACTTGAATACTAGACACATTACCTTAACTTTTTTAATTCACTGCACAGTTCATTCTCTTGCACACATTGATTTGGATCCAGAGAACCGTAAGTGGAAGAAGATAACGTTTTAATGAGGTTCCACCAACTTTTCTGCAAGTGCTCGTGAAAGACCTTTTCTGGTGCAGCTCCAGTCCAGGGTTGGGTTACAGTGCCAGGAGCATAAGGAATTTACAGGTGTTAGCATATAAACTCCAGTGAGTAATAAAAAAAAGGCTTTAAAAGAGCTAGAGCAGAATTTGTGTAACAGCTTGTGCTAATGGAAGAACTTCCCTGCATTGGGATCACTTTCCTTACATGTGCTGGTTTCTGGCCAGGAACATTCCCTCTGTTAGTGAAGGGCTGTTCCTGGCCAGAGTGAAAGGGCGTCTTTGAATCTAAACTTTTGTGTGTGCATGTGTGTCATTTTATGTATGTTGAATTGTAGAGCTGGAAGGGACCCTGAGGCTCATCTAGTCCAACTTCCTGAAATGCAGGATTTTTTTTGCCCAATGAGCTATGCCCTTCCTTAAAACACTTTCCAGCATGATCCCATACTATACAAGTTTACTCTGAGCATTGGCACGGATATGTTAGAAATCAGTTACCACATCTTAAGAAAGCGTGCCCTTAAGACATAAGTTCCACCAGAACTTATGCTTCTAAACTATTAGAAACTTGATGAATGTTCTCCCTTAATTTTTTAAAATTTGCATTTCCCACCAGTTTTTCCCCCAGCAGGTCATCTATAAGTGTCTCTGAAAAATGCAGTAGGTAACTAACTGCTCCCCGCTTTTTCCTTTTAGCTGCAACGATGGTAGAAGCTGGGAAAGGCAAGAACAACCCAGATGAGTTCGCCATTGCCCTCGATGAAGCTTTAGGAGACTTTGCATTTCCAGATGAGTTTGTCTTTGATGTGTGGGGAGCCATTGGTGATGCAATGCAAGGACGACTTTAATGAGCATCAGAAAACTTTGTCGGAGCACAGTATCAGCTTGTCTGCGGGTGTCAAGCATATAGCTATAGACGTGGCATGGAATACAGAAAGCATCTGAATGTTCAGAAATCTGGATGAAGCAAGCTGTTATTTGATGTCAATACAAATTCCTTTAAAATAAAGTTGAGTTCAAGACTGCACTCATGAAGCTTTAGGCTCATATAAGCACTTAATCTGAAATACTTTGCAATGCAGTTTTCTCTGCATATTTGCTTATATAAATGAATATGGCTAGCGGTTAAAGAAGAGGGCAGGTTGACTATCTCATGAAAATTGAGTGTGTCGGAAGGCATGGTGCCAGTACCTGGTGAACCTCAGCAAAATTTCATTGGGGAAAAATATGCACCTTGTCCATTATTCTTTCCTAATTACTCCAGTCGGTACAATGCTGCATTTCCAGCATTTTCTTCCCCGAAACAGTACTTTGAGACTGTGAGGGTAGAGGAAAGGCCATCATTGGCGGAGTGTATGTTTTGCACTTCGTGAGCCATTGGGATTTAATTTGGATTTTGGGAAAGCTGGGAATGTCTAAGACACTGACAACTGCTACCGGTACTGAGATATATGGACTATTAGTCTGACTCAGGATAAGACAACTTCATATTTATGCTACTGTATAAGCAGGCAGATAAATTCTTTCACCATGTTTTATAGTGGTGTTATTATGGATATGAGTCTCAGAACTTTGGCACTTTCACAAATGATTTTTAAAGCAGTTTTGGCATTTCCCACTTCTGTAAATCAAATGGAAAAAACAACAGCTATGGATACAATGTACTTCTCATTTTACAATGCCTTCTAGATTCTCTTTCTGTATCAATGCCATTCAAAGTGACACATCCCAAATTAAAGTTCAGTTTTAGTGTCACTTAGGACAATGAATTCTTTTTTCCCCATTTGTTAGTGCTGCGGATGAGTGGGCTCAGATGAATGTATTAGTACAAAATGCTCTGGGAACAGTGCGAAAAAAAACCCCTTAAATTTGAATTTATTTATTTTTTGTTCTTACGTGTTAGAAAAGTAAAGAAAACCTTATGCTTTTGAGAAGCTTCACAAATGTTTTGAGGCTTTACTAATGAAAGGTATCAAAGTGAAATATCTAAGCCAGGTGTGGTATGCTCTACCATAGAGTTCCACAAAACAACCTATTTTATGCTATGCCCATTTATTTTGGACAAGTCGGATACAGGGGAGGTTCCTAGGAAATGCGTGGGACTGCTCTATAGGTGATTTTGATTATTTGAGTTGCACTGTTGCATGAAAGATACATTGATCGCTTTAAAAAAGCAGAAGTAATTTGTAACTATTTATTCATGTGATGATGTTGCAATGATGGTGTAAATATCCTTAAGCTTAACCTTTGATTTTTTAAATATATATATATATATGTAGTTTTTGTAAATCTTGGAATATTGAGGAATCGCTAATGTGCCAATGATTGAAAAAGGAAGAAGACGAGAGAAATGATACAAGAGGCTGAGCTGTAATTAGAACGCATCTCTTTGAGACCACAGAAACTTTTGAGCTGCACACATCTCTCATTAGGCAGAATGAAATATTGCAAATCCTGAGAGGCAGAATGAAATATTGCTAATCCTGAGCTTTCTATAGAGAAAAGGCTGTTTACTAATAAAGATGTTTAGTCACATAAGAGATGAATCTTGCAAATAAAACTTTGCTACTAGTGAACAGGCTTCTTGGAATGATGGGAAGAGATTGGGAGTAGAAAACCTTTCCCCCCCCCTCTTGAAGCTTTTAAGGTGGTTGTCTTATGCCAGAAGCTTAACCTGTCTTTGACACCACAGAAATGAAACAGAAGTGCGAAGGCAGTAAACTGAGACTCTGGGTGCTCCCAGATGGGGGGCTTAATATTGCAAATGGGTGTTCGGCAGCAGGTTTTTAAAAAATTAATAATTATTGCATTTCCTGCAGATGGATGAATCCAAATTAACAGAAAAAAGGACTGGCATTTGATGCTGACAAAGTTGTGTGGACACTCCAAAAAAAAAACTTGGATAAATGAACAGCAAATTCCCGTGAAGGCAGAGACTCTAAAAATGAAAATGCTGAAATGATTTAAACAAGATGCTTTTTATCACAACAGTGCCTAGAACAGGGAAGGACAACAGATTTAATGTGATATAGAGATTGATCTGTGTGATTTATGCAAGAAACCAAACAATTGGAGGAGGGTCCACAGCATGGAGATGAAGTCCACTTGAATAGATTTTAAAGACTTAAAAGTCACTACAAAGCTATAGGCCTATAGATCTGAAACAAGGGGAAGGCGAATATGCAATATAATACATTTTGCTTAAAACATGATTTGAATTAAAGTTGGTAGGACTTCTTTTTGAAAGTCTGCTTATATAGATGAGTCCTGCCAACTTCAATTCCAATCTCTCCTGCCCCCTCCTCTCTCTCATAATATGCTGAGTTTGTTATGCAGTGCTTCACTTTAAGTTCACATAATTCTGTTAATTACTTTTGTTTCGTGTGCTTTTGTGTTCCATAAAGTTGGACTCTGCTTTTTATTGTTTTCTGCCCTTCAGGTTGAGTTCTAAGCAGTCCAGAAGGATGACTGGAGCCAATAATTAAAATTTGTTTCACAAACAGTAACTTCATATGAGCCAAATGTCTCACTCGAGCAAAACTGAAAACAGTTTGAACTTAACTTGTGCAAATGCTGTATCTTTGCAATGTTCTTTTGTATTTGGATGCTAAATAAACAAACCATATTTTCTAAATCACTTCCGAGGTTTGCTTTTTATGATCTGAGCTGTACATTTGCAAGAATCCTAGGTCAGAAAGAGAGATAAATGAGCAGAATTGCATGGGGAGTCACCGGCACACAAACCCCCTTTTCTGTGGAGTGGGGTGCACATGGCTGTATTTTGAAATAGTTACTGTGCCACTGACTGTATGTTGTTAACTTTCAACCCATCATTGCAGGAATCTAGAGAGGCCAGAGGGCAAAAAATGCTTGAAATGGCAGTAGCAATCAGTTACTAGAGAATACCAATCCTTATGAATACCAAGTTTTCTGACTCTCCTGTTAGGCTTCCAACCACTTGGGGGAACCAGCATTGTCTCTTCAAATGCAGTATGGATTGTCCGAGTCTTACCTACACAACACTTTCGCTTTGCGACTATGTTTTATGCAGAAGTATAACTTCACCAGAAGTCTACAGTTATAGTGGTCAGGTTGCTGGAGAGGGGCAGGCAGATGTTTTAATTCTAGTGGCCAGTAGAAAAAATCTCTCGCATTCTCTGCCATAGAAGTGTACTGAATTTGTTATAAGTTACCAGCAACTTTTGGAGTGCCTCTTTCAAAACAGCAGCAAACTCACACATGTCTTCTTCACATGCTCGATATGAACTCCACCACCCTACAAGGCAGAAGGTACAACAGGGGAGGACTTCTTGTGCCTCAGTGAAGTCACAGTCAGAGCTCACTGGCTGCTAGAAACAATGGCTGTCTCCTAAACCCACCTAAAATATGTAAACTCCACGTAGCAAGGTAAATTGGTACCCGGGGGCAAAAAATAATAATTGTCCCCCCCCAAGGCATGGGAAGGTCAGGTGGTACCCGGTGCGGAAAAATTCTTGTCAACCCCCCCATTGATTCCCCCCCCCCAAAAAATTGTTTTAAGTTATTTCATATTTTCTTACAAAGGAATAATAACAAGTAATAAAAAAAACTTTTATTTATATCCCACCCTCCCCAGCCGAAGTCGGGCTCAGGGTGGCTAACATCAGATACATAACATTGGTATAAAATCAAACAATAATTAAATTACCTCCTAAAAACATCTCAAAATCAAATTAAAGTCTAATTAGCTGGCTTTCCACAGGGTTAGGGTTGGGAACAGTAAGTGTTCTCTGAACTGAAATTTCAGCCTTCATGACATAGGAAAACAGCCAAGTGAACAGCTATTTTGGTGGAGGAGGGTCAAGATATTAACCGATATGCATGAAATTTCATATATAGCTATATAATCCCTAGTATAGTAAGATAAGACCTTTGGAGCAGGCATTTTATAAAAAAAAAATAATCAAAAAAAATTGTTCCATGATAATTTGTCAGCCCCTCCATTATGGAACATGGGGCGGCCCGCCCCCCCTCGCCCCCTTTGCTACGCCCCTGGCTCTGCCCCAGGCCTTTGCCACTTCGAGTATTACTGTGTGAACATATCTGTCAGGCTCCCATCCCAAAACACAGCACCAGTGACTCCTTCTTGCAAGTATTAATTCAGGCTAATAGCATTACAGGTTCAGCAACAGCCCCCTCCCAATATGTTATTCAAGTTGGCACCTCTCAAAACGAACATTTTTTTTTTTTTGCTGTTCTCTCTCTTTTCTGTGGTGTGCCCACTTATATGTCACAGACTATAAAACTTTATTTATGTTTGCTTCTCACCCACCTTCCTTTCCCTGGTTTGCAAAAATAATTATTCATTCTTGCCTGCTCTGGAATTGGATCCCATTGGTTTTTATATAAACATGAATGCATACATGCATCCTGCATCCAGTTCCTGCACTCTGTCTCTCAGTATTTTCTAATTTACGCCGATCCACATTTCTTTGTTTTAATGTAATCCTTATAAGTCCGAGGTCCTTACCATTTGTTTTTTTTTATTGTCCATGACTCTTATTGCCTGTCAGCTGCAGTTTCCCATTGTCAGCAAATGACATCACTTTATTGGTGCTGCTTGCGTCCTCTGGCTCAGAACTTTGAATGCTTCAGCTTTCAAAATGGTGCACTCCAGAGAAGAGGTTACCAGCTCCTCTCTCTCTGTCTCTTAGGCCAAAACAAATAAATTTTAATACAGTGCCAGGATTAGGTCCTTTTCCAGGGAATTTATAATCTCAGCTATCATTAAATTTGAATATGTCAAAGGAGTTTCAGACTAACTAAAAGAGTGATGAGATAATAAGCAATATTTAGTTGCCTAGGACAAATCACATGTTACCTTTATCACTTTGTCTGCTGTTGAGTGCAAGCTTTTCCTTCCATTCACTTCAATGGTAGTTCCCTGCTGTAAATTGCAGGTGCAGGGGAGGGCAAGACATTAAAGTTCCCCTATGTTTTCAGTCCAGAATACGTCTCACCCCAGCTAGCATTTTATGAAAGCAAAGGCTTGTGTTCAAGAGAAAGTACAGTATATGGTTAACACCTCCATAATTTTGCCCTAACAGTCATAATTTGAAAGTTTAGGGAATATGCAAGTAGATTGTTGCATTACTGAAAACATAAAGCCTTCAGTGCATCAACTGATTCATTTATATGTTCTCTTAATTATTCAAAGAGGTACTTTTATTGCCCAAAGAGTAGAAGCATTTGCAATTGTAATGAATTAATAATATTGCCCAAGTTAAAGGATGAACAGGGCTTCTTCATAATAATCAATCAAGAGCATGCCTAAAACAGAACAAAATTATGCCATGTCAATGCATGCTGATGAAATATTAAAATTGCCAAGTTGTTAGGTACCTTCAACCGTCAGCTTGGCTTTTTCATCTTATATGTGCCCATGAAACCAGATTTTTACTACAGTCTTTGAAAGACACTTTTCGGGTGACTATGGGAATAGCTTATAAGGTATGATGAACGGTTTACAATATTAGAAGTTACTATTCCATCTGTGAATTTAATTGATTAAAGTATTGCAGAAAAAAATAATTTGAAGTGAACCTAGTTTTTTTGGGGGGGGACCTATTTTCATCTGCAAGAGAGATTGGAGGGTGGTATTGAATGGTTTATGGATTTAAATGAATTCTCCGGAGTCTAGTTGTATCTAAACAACCAAGCATATGAACAGTTTAAGCATGAGCCAGGCAGTTACAATTAGCACCATGTACAGAACAATTACATACTATCTAACTGACCTGCAGCCAACCTATAGCATTTGCAGGAGGAAAGTGTCATTTGAAGCCAAACTGACACATGTTCAGTTACAAAGAGGGCTAACTATACACATCTGTTGCAGCACAACTGAAATTGCCGTCCCCACCTTTCCAGAAACGGTCCTTGCAGACATTGCGTGTGGTGGTGGGAGAGAGGGAATTCTCCAGAGTCTTCTGTGTGGTGCAAAACATTATGCTACCACGTGTGTGGGACGTGGAAACTCTGGGAACGTGGGGAGCCAACCAGCTTCATTGGTGTGCTCCCAGAGGCGGTGGGGCTCCATAGGTGGACCAGAGTGAAGACTACTGAGGTCTGGCCCGCCTCTGCAGCACAAAAGGCAGGTGTGCCAAACCACCCTACCCCAGTCTTCAGCAGAGCTTCCCATTCACCCACCCTCTATTTCAGGGTTTCCCGAACTTGGATATCCAGCTGTTTTTAGACTACAGTTCCCATCATCCCTGAGTGCTGGTCCTGCTAGCTAGGGATGATGGGAGTTGTAGTCCAACAGCAGCTGGAAACCCAAGTTTGGGAAACCCTGTTTTATTGCATACATATGTATGTGTATGTAAACCAGCAGGCACATGGGTGTTTGATCACATGGATTTGTGCCAAATATCATTGGGTCAGACCTGTTGCACTGTAATCAATAAAGTTGTGGCCTTATTCTATCCAAACCAGGGAACCAGGCAGAGGGCCTTGTCGGTAGTGGCACCCACCCTGTGGAATGCCCTCCCACCAGATGTCAAAGAGAAAAACAACTACCAGACTTTTAGAAGACACCTGAAGGCAGCCCTGTTTAGGGAAGCTTTTAATGTTTAATATATTATTGCTATTACAGTATTATAATAAACCACAGTTTGTGTCTGTCATTATTTACTTGCTGCTCTTGCATTCCCAGGGGTGGGCCAAGGTGTTTTGTCACTTGAGGCAAAATGCCTCACCCCCACTGCCCCATGCAGATCTGGGCCTGCTCCCCCACACCCTCCCTGCTGCTGCTGTGCCACCTATACTGGGCAGTCATACCCTGCATGTCACAGGCACAGGTGTGTGTGTGTGGGGGGGGGAGAGGTAGAGAGCACAGCAGTGGTGGCAGCCTGGGAGTGGATTTATCGCCTGAGGCAATGGCCTCAACCCGCCTCATGGTTGGGCCAGCCCTGTGCATCCCCATTGCTCCGCTGCATAATGATTTCTGGTCCACAAAATGCCACAAAACTCTTTTCTGTATGGATTGATGTGCATTGCACATTCTGCCCTGCTATCCTTTAGAATAGGGGTCAGCAAACTTTTTCAGCAGGGGGCCGGTCCACTCTCCCTCAGACCTTGTGGGGGGCCGGACTATATTTTGAAGAAGAAAAAAATGAACAAATTCCTATGCCCCACAAATAACCCAGAGATGCATTTTAAATAAAAGGACACATTCTACTCATGTAAAAACACGCTGATTCCTGGACCGTCCACGGGCCGGATTTAGAAGGCGATTGGGCCAGATCCGGCCCCCGAGCCTTAGTTTGCCTACCCATGCTTTAGAAGCTTGAAGGATTCAGTTGAGGAAGATGTTTTATACCATTGTTTCCCCCTAGACTTTCCAGACGAGGTAGTTGGGAAAAGGTTTGCTAATGTCTAGGATACAAAAGCCAAATGCAAAAATACAAATATCTTTGGATCTTGGTTACTGAGAAAATCTGTTGTTGTGTTTTTATTATGTGAAAACTTCCAGGTTTTATCAAGGCTTATTAACAATTTTTTTTTTTATGACGTGTGGCCCAGAATTACGTTGACGTGTCTGCAGCCAGAGAGAGACAGTGCACAAAAGAAAGAGAGAACAACCGTGGCAAATGCAAGAGAAAACCATGCTAGCATAATAAATAAACCAGAAAAATCAAAGAGTAACTGGAGAAGTACACTGTGGAAAAAGGACACTTCTGCCAAGTGTATGGAGCAGAACCACTTGCAAATTAATAGCAGAACTGGATAAGGCAAAAAAGGGGGGGGCATAATGCAGGAATATTATAGCTGGGTCAGCCAAAGAGAATGATCATAGGAAGGCTGTCATTTTAAGAAAACACTGTGAACACTGGAAGCAACGACTAACAGGGATATCCTATACATGTTTCCTGAGATGTGAGCCCTGTTGAATTGAATGGGAGTAGCTCCCAGATAATTGTATATAGGATTGCAGGTTAAAATCATTACAAGGAAAAATATGATACCCAGCAGGTTTAAACTGTGAGGATTATTATGGTAATCACTTCAGGGCATTGTAGCAAGCATAGTAGGTCAAACTCAGATTTTCTGCAGTGCCACTGCATGTGTTTTGTTACTTTCTATTATTTGGACCTATGCAAAGGTTAACTGCATCTGAAACAGGCACAATTTTTAAAAGGCAATTCTTTGTGAATTTGGAATCCTCAAGAGTACAAACAATGAATTCAATAACAGAGCACAAATGCAGCAACAGCATACCTGCAAAAACAACAATTTTGGAAAGGGCAGTAAAAATATCTTTAGCTGGCACTGAAAAGATATCCAGTGAACCTTAGTAGGCTATATGGTGGCCACCAAAAAGCCAGAGGCTTCCTACATCTCGACAGCCTCTCCATCTTCCATCCATCCAAGCAAGAATTCAAGGACACGTTCTAGAGAGGCAAACACACTGGTTTGCATTTAAATTTATTGGTCCACACCTAGTTCATTCCTGATTTGCAGGCACCTGCCTTCACCATTTCAACCAGAGGTGGAGAGAATAGCAAAGAAATTGTGGGGGAATGAGCCAAAAGGTGGTGAGAACGGGTTTAGTTAAGCAGCAGACTATCAAGCTGTTTGGAAGGCTGCATTAAAAAGAGAGCTGGTGTGGGGAGAGGGGTTTTGAGGAGTTACCTACTCTAACCATTTGCTTTCTGGTTTAGAGTATTTTCAATCAGCTTCCAGCAATTTAGAGTTAACATGTATGAAGGTGGAATTGGTCTACCCCCTTGGATCTCTCCTTGTGATCTCAAATTTGTAGATAATTGTTTCTGAATTTGTTAAAGTACTTCAAGCTAAGGTCTGGATAAAAGAAAGAAATAATATTGTGTCCTATATTCTATTGACAAAGTTGTTCAAGGTTCTGCGGGGGAATAAAACCATTTAAATGAAAATAATAATGTTTTTCTCTTGTCAAATAACGGACAAATATTTTACACAGAGAAATTTCAACCATTGCTTTCTTTCACTTCTCAAGAGAATATGATTCACTATCAATCAGTGCTGGTAAAATACTAAGGGGAGCTATAACCTTCAAATAAAAGATCTTGGTGTACTGTAAAAGTTGGACAAGACATTGTTCATGAAGGCAGCTGCTGCAGTTGAATCATTTGAGATTAACTGGTTTCACGTGGTTGAATTCTGAAATCAAGGAATGCTTGAGCCATCACTTGATCTCGTACTATTAAAGTTGATGAGACTTTTGCAACAACGGACATCCCTTATAAGCCAAAGTGGGGAAAGATAATCATGCTTCTTGCTTTTATTAGTTTGAACTTATCTTAAAAAGAGGAGCAGGTGTGCAAGAAAAGGCTTTATTACTGCCTGTGTAGATTTCTCCCAAACAGCAACTCTTCAGCCCTGATCTGAAAGACAATTTCTGCAGAAGAAGGAGGAAAAAGAAGGGAGATCCAGTCAGTGTATTACACTTCTTCTCAAAGATCAGCACTAAAGAAAATCCCGTCTTGCAAAATAGAACACTCTGAACAACAACAAGCAACACGCCGGCTAATAATATACAGACAATATTTTACTATACTGTTTCAAAATTCATAAACAGAAGGCATATAATGTGTGCATGGAGTCACAAATTAGTAAGGATCAAATAAATGTTCCATGAGCAGGAATGGTAGGAGTGGTAAGTCACTGTCAAAGTTCACTAAAATGGAGGCAGAATGCCTTTCCACAGTCAATATTTTGAAACAGTACAGTAAAATATTGTCAGTATATTATTAGCCGATGTGTTGCTTGTTGTTGTTCAAGGATCAGCACTGGCTGTTGATTTAGGACCAGGCCCAAATCAAGGTGTTAATGTTTGTGTTCAAAGCCCTCAACAGTTTGGGATGGGTTGATTTGAAGGATTGCTTTTGCACATACATGCCCACTTGAAAGGTTGAACCTTGGACTTGCATTTTTATAAGTGCTGTGCAATGTGCATTCCACGCTTGTAAGTGTGGCAGCAGCTACGCTTTAGAACTTCCTGCCTATTAACTCCAGGCAGTCACCTTCATTGCTCAAAACCCGCTCAAACTTTTTTTTTTTTTTGGCAAGCTCAACTAGATATTTCTTCCTTTCTATTTATTAATTTCATAAAATTTATCCATCGCTTGATTGTACAACAACAACAACAAAAGAACCCTCAAAGCAAAGTTAAAACAAGGAAATCAAGAAAAAAACCCCACAGCTATACTTTAAAACAGAAAAAAGTTAAAATACTGAAACAGATTTAAACAATTAAGCATTCTCTGATACAGAGATGAGGGTGTCCAGATCTTCTGAAAAACATGCGCACACGATTTTCTTGAGCTGGCATTTATTTTTTTATTTACAAAGTACATCAATTGGCCCTAAGAGGAAAGTAGCTGTTAGTTTGGGATGTTTTCAGCTAATGAATCCTGCCAGTATATGATGTTTGGTTAGACAACCGCCACGGCAGTAACAAGACCAGGACTGTACTAGGGATGGCCCACCCTGTAAAAATAACTGGACTGTGGCAGGAAATGTTATGTACACAGAGCCTTAACTTTTGGGAAAATATCATTCCAGCATTACAAAACAACAACCAGACCTGCGGTATTTAGTCCAAGGCGATCCTTTGAAAACTGGGTTTTTTAATAAGCTGAGATGTTCATTTTTCTTTCTTTCTTTCTTTTTTAAAAAGAGAAATGCTTCATAAAAGTTATTGTACAGGAAAAACTGCATCTTTTGCTGCACATAAAATATATTCTGGAATTCCCATTTGAGACGTTAAGATTTTGACAAAAGTAATTTTATTAGCTGTTATTGAAGTATCGCAGGGTTTAAATCCTGTAACACATTGACACTTTTCAGAAATGCTTGCTCTTGGAGCTCCTGTACTGTTCAGGGCAGGAAATTAGCAATTTCTTTTAAGGAGGGGGAAAAAAATATCTGAAAAGTATGAAATCCCAGTGCTGCATACTGGATGAAATGTTTAACTCTGCTTTGGCAGACTTTGGTTTGTAACTCTCTGTCCAGCCATAAATGTGCTGAGTGTACTTGGATAATGCCTCAGTCTAGGCTTCTCATTTGCAAAAAGGGAACAATAATAAAAAAAGACCGGACTGCGTGTTTGTTGGTTGTGAGCCTGAAAAATGCCAGTAAAGCACTTTCAATGTCAAAAAATAATAATACTGTACTTCAGAGACAATATGGAGGCACCTCAACAAAGAGGCGGATTTAGAGGAGAGCAACTGGTTTGATCATACTGGGGGCGGAGCCTCAGGGGAACGCCACAACTATTATTTAGAATGGAGTGCGAGAGGCAGGGGTGCATGCCAAAATTTGGCGTTGCACAGGTTTGCTCTGCCTTGCCAGATGCAAGAAGGATCCCAGTCGTAGGAGCTAATGCTTCTACCAGCTCTCTCCTATTAACTGGTTTTATTTCATGGAACAGCATAGACTGCCAAACGACCTGTAATTGCTTAAAAAGAAAAAGAAAACTTATTGCTTCACCCCCTTAGTTTAATTCCACTTGTTTGTGCCCCCCCCCCAATGGAGCACATTTCTGCTTTAAAATTTGCTGGAGACTTTCCTACAAGAACATATGGTAGGTGTGCCCTCTTTGAGACTTTTGGCAGTAAAAATCTTTTATCACATCATTATTCTAACCAATACAGTGCTTTTATGTTTTATGTAGAGTATTATTATTTTTTTGGGGGGGGGGAGGTTCATATAAAGCAAATGCTGAATTCATCATGATGCACCATTGACATTTCTTGTACCTTTGTTTACATTTATTGCCTTGAAGTTCTTACATTTTGCTGCCAGAGCACTGAAGGTGGCTTGAACCAAAAGCATACTTTTAAAGAACCCAGTCCCTTCAGATCAACACAGGCAGGTGCTTTTTACCAAATCTGGTTCCAAAGACATCTGTAGCGGCTGATGGAAACAATTGCCCTGCCTTGCTGACAGTGGTGCTTCAATCTCCATGGCTAATGTCCTGTTTCACTTAATTTGCTCTTTTCAGGGATATTTACCATGCTTCTGACTCTAAACTAGTGTGTGGAGCTGAGAAGAGTGGGGCTTCTTTCTTTTGGCAGGTTTGCAGTACCATGGAAACAATAAAATCTGATTGATGTGCAATTTTAAGTGCCCATGGACAAAGCAGATTATCTTACAATCACAGAATTGGAGCAAGAACCTTCTGAGGTAGACCATTCCACTGTTGAAAAGCTCTTACTGTCAGAAGGTTTTTCCTGACGTTTAGTCAGAATCTCCTTTCTTGCAACCTGAAGCCATTGGTTCAAGCTCCAGAGTAGGAGAAAACAAGCTTGTTCTCTCTTCCATGCCACAGCCCTTGAGATATTTGAAGACGGCTATCATATCTCCCCTCAGTCTCCCCCTTTCCAGGCTAAACATACCCAGCTCCTTCAACTGTTCCTCATAAGGCTTGGTTTCCAGACCTTTGATCATCTTGGTTGCCCTCCTCTGCACATGTTCTAGGTTGTCAACATCCTTCTTAAATTGTGGTGCCCGGAATTCCAGGTGTGGTCTGACCAAGGCAGAATAAAGAAGTGGTACTATTACTTCCCTTGATCTGGACACTATACTTCTGTTATTTCAGCCTAGAATAGCACTTGAGCCATTTGAATTTGGCTTCGGGGGCAGATTCAGCACTCAGACAGCTTTGATTGCTTTGGTTGATTACTGGTACCTATACTGGGAGAGAGAGAATGAGAGTTTGACCCTGTTGATTCTCCCTGATTCCTCAGTGACTTTTGACACCATCAATCATGGTATTCTTCTGGAGTGGTTTTGTGGGCTGGGGCTGACACCAGGGCTATTTCCAGAGACTGACACTGGGGTGTGTGTGTCTTCTGCACAGCTCTGTTATGCTGTGGTGTTCTACTTCTATTACTGAGTGGCTATCTTATGTTCTACAAATATCCAAGCCCTGATAATTATTTCAAGCGTCAACTCATTGCCCCAAGTGGTATAATTTGTTCATCCTCAAGGAAGAGCAGAATTATGGGCCAGCCTCAAAGGCCTTCTGGAGGTTCCTTCACTGCGAGATGTGAAGCTACAGGGAACCAGGCAGAGGGCCTTCTCGGTAGTGGCACACGCCCCGTGGAACACCCTCCCAGCAGATGTCAAGGAGATCAGCAACTATACAGTGGTACCTTGGTTCTCAAACTTAATCGGTTCCGCGAGTCTGTTTGACTCCCCAAACCATTTGAAAACCAAGTCGTGGCTTCCGATTGGCTGCAGGAGCTTCCTGCACTCAATCGGAAGCCACAGAAGCTGCGTTGGATGTTCAGCTTCCATAAAATATTCACAAACAGGAACCACTCACTTCTGGGTTTGTGGTGTTCAGGAGCCAAGCTGTTTGACTACCAAGGTACCACTATACAGCCTTTAGAACAGTGTTTTTCAACCACTGTTCCGCGGCACACTAGTGTGCCGCGAGATGTTGCCTGGTGTGCCGTGGGGAAAATTGAAAAATTCAAGAGAATTACTTTATATATAGTCAATATAGGCACAGAGTTAAAAAAATTAACATTTTCTAATGGTGGTGTGCCTCGTGATTTTTGTTCATGAAACAAGTGTGCCTTTGCCCAAAAAAGGTTGAAAAACACTGCTTTAGAAGATATCTGAAGGCAGGCCTGTTTAGGGAAGTTTTGAATGGTTGATGTTTTATTGTGTTTTTAATATTTTGTTGGGCACTGTCCAGAGTCAGATGGGTGGCATATTAATAATGATGATGATGATGATGATGATGATAATGTATGTGACACTCAAAAGCCCTTAATCTTAAATATAAAGAGCATTCTACAAGCCCTCAAAAGATCTATATTATCCTTCTTTAAAGCCTTCCTTAAAGAAGGTCCCACATTCAATCTCTGCCAGGTCCGCTAGCACTGAGAGAGAATTCTATCTGAGACCCTGGAGAGCACTGCTGGTCAGTGTAGACAATGCTGAGCTACATGGACCAATGTATAAACGTAGGTTCCTATATTCTTATGTTCCATTGCTGATCTCCATGTGTCAGAGTGTTCCATTATTTGCCAAGCCATTTGTTTTGCGGGTTGTTGTTTTTTGGTCCTAAACCACGAACGCTGAACACCAGACATTCTAACTGTATGTATCTGGACCAGTGCAGAGGGAAGGACATTGCTTGATTTAAAAACAACATGATGCTTGATGTTTCTGCCAGGCAAATACATTGTATGAGGACACGGGCAGCTTCCCAAGTGCCCTGAGAAATGTTTTATCTTTAATGTAAACCCTTGACATTTTCTCACTTTTCTGTGTCCAGCACCATCAGGAGAGTGATCATCCTTGTTGTTTTGTTTCCAGCTACAGCCACTTGGGGTTTAATTGGTGCCTCTGCTGCTACTTTTAATGACAGTGTTCCCAGAAAGTAACAATGACTAATTATTTTGAACGGCCTGATAATAATCAAGTCCCACTGTTATTTGAAATAAGCAGCAGTAAATGCATGACTCGACCTCTTACCAAATCATGTCTTTGTAATCTCTGAATACAAATGTTTCATGCAAATGTACAAAAATACAAATCAATCTACCACTTGCTCAGTTTTTCTCATTACACTTTCAACACTGGGGTAAGTAGAAAAGTGCCTGAAAATTGGAGATTCACAGACAGTATTATTTAAATTTCCCGAGGGAGACTTTTGTTATGTTGGAATAGCTCAGAAAACTACCAAATGGGAAAAATGTTGTTTTTAACCTGCCAGCAAAGAGTGTGATTGAACAAGGAAAATTATATAGTGCACAATTAAAGTGGATTTGTCACTCTTGTGCAACAAATTCACTTCAAAAAACAACCAGAGTTTTGGCGGTAAGGAAAGTGGCGAGAAAATGCACTGGGAAGTGTAGGAACACAATTGTTCAACAGAATGTCATCCAGCCTCCCCACAAACAAACCGGAATGAATTCTCAGTAAATAGTGCATGTCGTGTAACATCCCTGCAAGTACTGTGCAAACAAATCAGGATGAATACTCTCAGGTTATTGGGGAATGACTGTAGGGCCCACAAAACAATAAGTGACAGCTTCTCCTCACCTGTGCCATTATGTAAACTTTTGAAAAGTGTATTTCTTTTATTGTCATTTTAAATATCATTTATAGGTAAGAACAGTCTTCATCACCACTGACTACAGAAGCATACTTATAGTGCTCTGGTGGAAAAAAAATCTGGCAGACACTAGCTAGACTGTTCTCTTCCCACCCCCCCACCCCGGTAATACCTTGTCATTTCAGGAACGTTTTATGTTGCTGGTTTTAAAAACCTTGTTCCTTAACGGTTGTCTGCTCTCTGCCTCTGCTGTTGCAGCGCACACCTCTTTGGATTAAATAAGGAAACAGGGACATAGCTAGCCATTCACTGCAGCAAAGTGCTCCTTTAATTATAGGTGTGCATGGACTGCTGCACATCTGGCACAGGAATGAAGGATAACATGACTGCAGCATTCAAATGATTAAGACTCTTTCATGAGTATCTGCTGAGACTCCCCAGTATAGTACTGATTCCTCTAACAAAAATTAATTGGGTTCTTCTGTGAGGAGGGAGGAGACAATGTTCAAAGAGGGGGAGGAAAATATCTGTTGTTTAAAAAAAGCAACTGGAATTTTTTCAAAGTTACTTTATGAAAGTCATGGAAACAACGCAGAGGAAGTTAGAAGAGATGATTTTAGTTGTCTCAATCCTGTGCTCCTCCTTGCACCTGGACCTCCTATACGCACCAAAGGAGTGGCAGCTCTGTGCGCAGAACAGCACGCATTACAGTGAATAGAGGTTGCCCATGTGGGTGGGGCAATTTGGATCTTTCTGAGTTTTGAAGGCAGGAGAATGTTATGCCACACCAAGTGATTCTATCGTTCGTCCAACAATTGGCTATCTGGCCCTCTTCAGACATTCCCCTCCAGGCGTAGAACAAAATCTTCAGACCCTGCACGCAGACACTTCATGGAAATTGTGCCCCACCAATTTGAATAGCTACTAACCCTGATGGATCTGCTCTACCATATTAGCTCCTCCAGTGTACCTGCATGAACACAACCTTCCCACTTCCCTGTCCCATCCAAGTATGCAGCAATGGGGCTGTTCTTGGGGTGGTGGTTCCAAGGCTCTGCCTCACCCCATGAATGGTTATTGCTAGAGAACCACCTTTCCATGTTTGCTGATAGCGGATAGCTCAGTCTGTAGAACATGAGACTCTTAATCTCAGAGCTCAAACCCCAAGTTTTTTTTTTTTAACAAAATTTATTAGCATTTTCATAATATAACACAAACCCAACCCCACACCTACAAATACAAAAACAAATACAATTACACATAATGTCAGGATTCTTCTTCTTATTTATATACCTTACAAAAAAAAAAAAATTCTAGTTCTAAATCTTGACGTTTGACTTCCCCCGCCTATTCACCTTCGGTTTTAAATCAATATACTATTTCCTTAACAACTTTTCTCTATAAAAAAAATTTAACTTTACTTAACGAAAAAAAGAAAACATACTTATCTTAATCTTTGAATTATAACCTAAATCATAACCAAATATTCTTATAGCTAAACTTATTTCTTCTATCCTTTATCATGCTGCTTTTAACTTAAAATTCAATATCTCCTTACTTATTTAAAATAAACTTGTAATTAACAGACTTCACACTCCGATCTCGGATACCATGGCAGACCATTTAAATTATACATTTAATACTTCAACCCACTCCCCCTCTGTCCATTGTCAAACAAACCCCAAGTTTGGCAAAAATTGCATTGCAAGGGCTTGGACTAGATGCCTACAACTCTACCACCCTATGATTCTATGACATCTTCAATTCCCACATGTTGTCCTAGAAGCAGCAGAATGTCATTCAGTACCAATAGTTCTTTATGCTAATGGAAAGTAACCAGGAAGTGTCAGGAGCTACAGATCTTGATCTCAGGAACCTGATCTATCAAGGCCACTCTGGTACTCTGTGTGCCACCAGAGTACCAAGAGGCCACTTACATTCAAGCTCCATTATGCCTCTTCCTGGCACATCTGCGTCAGTCAGTCATGGCCCCGTCTCTATACCAAGCACTATTAAATACAGCTTCCTTTGTTTCATGCCACTCAGCTATTGAATTCAGCGGCATAATTGCTGGGTTGGGTTGGGGGAAGCTAGAGTCATATGTAGGTGTGGGCAGAAATAGAAATCCCAAATCTATCTTAAAAACGGAGCAAGAACAAGTGGTTGCTGTTCCATCATGAAATCCATTTAGCTTGACTGAGAAACACTTGTGAAAACGCCTTTGAGGTATGCTCCTTTAAACCTGTCAATATTCTGCAAACGTGGATGACAGAGAATCGTGGATGGAAAAATCAATGGTGCCGTTTATGTGCCTTCTCTGGATTGTCGAGGGGAGGGAGTTGTAACATGGGTCTTTATAATGTCAAGAAAGTATAGTACTTCTTTCAGAAATGATTCACCAAGTCACCCCAAGCATTATCTGATAGCAGGCCTGCTAAGCACTTAAGAGAGAAAATTGGAGAGGTGTGGACCTAAAAGGTCAGAAGAAATTGTCCGTTCTTCCAAAAGTACATAAATTTGTCATCAGCTTCTCCAAAAATGGAACCTTGTTTCTTCAAGAAAATGTAGTCCAGAGGATTCTGGTGTATCTTGGAAAAATATGGATCTATAGGATAGGAAGGGGTTTGATCAGCTATGCAGGCTTCGTGAAACCACTCTGCCACATTTCAAGTGGGTGTAATAGCTATTTCACAAACTGGGATGTTGTTCATTCACTACCTTTCTAAGGCTGCTAGGGGCATCTACTCTTAAGAAATCTTACTTCTCACCTCCCACCACAATGTCCCCCCACCATGTTTTAGGCCAAATGGGATTGTTCCTTAGGATCACATATCTTCGGCTATGATGAAGTGTAAAAGAAGAAGAAGAAAATGCTCTAAAATGGATTGGTTTTTCAATTTAATTTAAAATTAACAGGCATATGCATGTTGTAGTTAATGTATTTAACTTGAAATCTCACCCAGAACCCAAATAGCATCCCTGCCTGGGACTTTACTAATACTTTACCACCAGAGTAGTGTTTTCTCTCCTAATTATTATCTTACATAATCCTTTTCATGCATTCAAGTGAATGTGCTGATTTTGGGTTGTGTGGGCTCATGGATAGTTAGCATGGTCCTATTCTCCTTCATGCATTAAATGAACAATTTGTGAAAAACCTGCATTTGAATAACTAAAATGTATCAGGAAATGGATCAGAGGATAACATCTGGGAGGTTAGATGTAGCGTGTGGTCCTTATATGATCTGGTTCAGATATAAAAATCTCAGTTTTGCTTGCTCCTGTGCCATCTGTTCTATCCTCCCTTCTTGGCATGCCGCTGTTAAATCAAGCATTGTTTCCTCTTACGTATGAACCAGGAAACTAAGGTTATCAAGTATGGTGTTTTGAAGTTGGTTTGAGATCCTGGCTTATTCTTGATCTGAGAAGTATAACAAAAATGCAAGTACCTGAAGCATCAGAATCCATTCTACCACCTCAGCCATCTACGCCTTCACTTTGCCACATTCTGAGAAGAGATGCTGCTTAAATGATTAAGTATGTTAATAATTGGGAAATGACGTGATGAAAGCCCATTTTCATTTGTGTAAGCTTTGTGAGAATTGCCATAAAGCTCTTCCAAGGGAATAGTACTACATGTGGAAATACTAATGTTGGAATGCTTCTTACTTTGCATTTGTCAGTTGTGTGGAAGAAGAAGAAGAAGAGTTTGGATTTGATATCCCGCTTTATCACTACCCTAAGGAGTCTCAAAGCAGCTAACATGTTATGTACTGAGTTGAATAGGATCCAAACTGCAGCAGGCTGATTGGTCCTAGAACAATAGGATTGAGATTGCAGCAGTCTGACTGGTCCCAGAACAATAGGATTGAGATTGCAGCAGTCTGATTGGTCTGCAGGAGCCACCCAATCCAGCTCCAGGTGGAAGTGAATCCGCATTCTGATTGGCATACAGGAGTATCCCGGAATTAGCCAATCACGTGGGGCCCATTGTGTAAATAGTGTATATAAAGCAAACATTTTGGGGGAACTGCATTCCTCACTACTATGAGCTGAATAAAGAGCATGAAATTCACACTCGACTCCGAGTATCTTTCATAACAATATCCTTTCCCTTCCCCACAACAAACACTCTGTGAGGTGAGTGGGGCTGAGTGACTTCAAAGAAGTGTGACTAGCCCAAGGTCACCCAGCAGCTGCACATGGAGGAGTGGGAAATCGAACCCAGTTCACCAGATTACGAGTCCACCGCTCTAACCACTACACCACACTGGAGCCATTGTAGGTGCACTGGACTATAGACGTTTCACACAGCTGGGCAAATACATAAGCAAAAGAACAATTAAGTTATCATTTAATGGTTTTTGGCTGCAACAAGGCCACAGGAAAAGAAATGCTCACAATAGCGGCACTTCCAGATGACGTGTTTATTCATCCTGATTGGTTTGCAGGAAGATGAGACAATGTTGGCTATTTAATGAACATTTATTCTGCGTTGTTGTTTTTCTCCTCAAGAACACACACACTCCACATTAATTTCTTACACTGCCACATCTACTTATCTCCTGAAGAAATTCATTTTAGAATTGGCATGAAAACTTTGGCTGAATTTTTAGAGTGTGTTGCTTGCTGGCCGACAATCTTTGAAGTCAAGGTATTCCTCTGTTCAGCAACTCAATACAAAGTCCGAAAGATCTGAAGTAGAACGTGTCTTATTTGACTCTTTAGCTGGTTTTGGCTCAACTTCATTGCCTCCCTTAATCAGAAACGGCTGTTCTTGGTAACCAGTGCGGTCGATGGAAAACGCATTGTGTGGATAACAGCTTTTGGCGACGTAAAAGCATGGGCAGAAAATGAGGCATGAGCACATGTTTCTCTTGGCAAATATCCGTGCTTTGCATGCAGTTTTGAAACATGAGTTGAAAAACGAGGAATTAGGCAACAAGATTTTTTTATGAAGTATGGTTAGATAAGACAATCAAAATCTCGAAATTTTGCATCTCACAATGCCCCTTTGTAGCTTACAATGTTGCTTCTATGAAGGAGCAAAGGAGTAATGCAGCCTATTTGATACAGTCAAACAGAATATAGCCTTTTTTTAAAAGGAAGTGTTTTAAAACAAAGGTGAAAGAATAGAATGGGATACATTTTTTAAAAGTATTTCATACAGGGGTGGCTAATCCCCCGGTTTGGGGGCCCTCTCAAGGAAATATTTCTTTCAAAACCCTATTGATTTTTGTAGCAGGACCCCAGTGCTCTGATGAAGATGCAATTTTTTCCCCTTCCTGGTCATCAGAGTGATAATTTGATTAACAGAGAGCGGTGATAACCCTCCTCCTCAACTGCTCTATATAGAGGAAGAGTTGTATGTCTCTGTGTGTGTTTGTGTGCCATATTTCTATTGCAGAGTTGGCCATTGATGAATGTGGCCCTTGAGCAAATCTTTTTTAAAAACCATTTTCACTATAGGGTGCATCATTAGGGAGAGAATCAGGAGTCTTGAGCCCCGAATCTTCACACCAAGCTCTGGATATATTGCCCCTTGTCCCCCATTTAAACTGAAAAAAAAAATCTTTAAAAAAACCTTTTGCTTACAGGGTGACTTCCCCTAGGAAAGTTGGTCTAAACTTGCACCTATACATATAATTTGGCATATGCAAACTGCATGCAAATTTACCTCATCAACATGTTCTCCAAGGCTTTTAAGGATTTAGTAGTGCTTCAGTGCTTGTTATTGGAACAGCAGATTCTCTGGACCACCCAATGCCAATTTTGGGGTGCACAGGGGGTGTATGGGGGAGTATAACAGAGGAAAGTCCTGTCGTGCTGGAAGGACTCATTGCTAATGTAACTGTTTATTTGAATCCACAACCAGTCAAAGGGTACAATCCTGCATCTGTTGGTAGTACAAATCAGAACTGTACCAGTGTGGTAGTATTGCTCTTTTAATGACACGGACCATAGTTTGTAATGAATTCTTGGCTTCCTGTGCAATTTTTGGAAGGCTATTCATCACAGTTGCCAAATAAAACCTGCTTCCCCAGTCTAATTGGTTTACGGTAGATATATCCTGCTCTTAAATGAATTCAACTAGCAGGGGACTAAAAAGCAGCAGTGAAAAATTACCATGCTTCAGAAGAATGGTTTGCAAAAGGGATTACATAATCAAATCCATATGGCCATTTAAGAAAAAGAAAAACCCATCTTTTATTGTGGGAGATGTAGAGAATGAAGTAGAGGAGCACAATTCTCAACTGTGCAAAAATGAACTTCAGCTTCAATGTAATTCAGAAAATAATCAGGGGCTCTCATGGAAAAGAAAATCCAGCAGAGTTAGTGTGGCAGATCCACACTGTACTTTCAATTGCTGTGTTGACAAATGAGTGGAGGGAAAACTGTCTGTTTTAATTTTACTGGTTCCAACTTAAATGCAAAATGTCTTCGGGCACTTAGTGCTAAATTGTGAGATGACAATTGCAATATGCAATCTATTTAAATAGAGAGCTCTAATTTATTTATAGAATATGCTTCTTTTCAAGTGCGGTTTTCTAGAACTTCTTTTCATTTCACTTTAGAACAACCGCTGGCATCAGCGAGAGTCACTCCAGGGATGAAACTTCTCACATCCTGCTTATCATCTGGTATTGTGAAGCATGCCAGTTTCTTTTTGTCAGTTTTTTAAAAAAATAATATTTATTAAAAATTTTCCAATTAAATCCATATTACAATACATGATTACATTTTTCCCTACTCCCCTTTCTCTCACTAAGGGGAGCATACAAAACAAATCCCCCTCTCACTGGGGTGATCAACAATTCTTTCCCAATTTAACCACTTGCTTTGCACTTGTCATCATTACTTTTACAGACTTCCCCAATTCCCCGCCCCCGTTGATTTCAAATTAACCCTAATTCACAGTTATTGACAATTTATCCCCTTTTTACTTTTTCTCCTTCTCACATTTTCCTTATGCACTCTTTTACTAAATAATTATTCATCTTACACATTTTATTTATCATTTTAACCTATCCTCTGCATTCACTATATTCCGGAACCTCCATTGCTTAATTCCACATTTCATTACATCAACCCAATTAAAATTAATTTTCTTTTAACTCTTCCCCCCTTCCCTCCTAGACTCTCTAAAAATTAAATTCTTATTCTATAACCATTATCCATTACCAAGCCGTATGTCTATACCATGACACAAAGAGGATTTCCATAAAAACATTCATTCTTCAACCCACACCCACCATCTCAAATTCCAAAATCCTATAGTCCTGGGAAACTGGCTTCTGCTCCTTTCTTATCTCATATGTCCTTGAGATTTTTTCAACATTGTCCAGACTCTGTACAGCCTTCCCTTGAACTCTCTTCTTTACTGCAGCCCCCCCCATTTTTGCTTCCTTTTGTTTTGACCCTTCTGTATTTTCTCTTTTCCTTTCGCGGGTTGAATCCATGGATTTTATCCTGGATTTTATCCTCTTCTGTAGTTGTGACCTCATAGCTTTCACAAAAAGTCATAAATCCATTTTCCTGCAAAGCCAAGTCCAAAGGTACCACTGTCCCCGTTAGCTGATTTAGCTGGTTAACTCTCGCTGTTAAATTGTACAAAAGTTCCAAAACCTTTGTTTGAAAGTCCTTCGATCATTTCCTTTTATGCATCCTTAAAGTCTATAAAGCTTATGCAGTCCAAATATATTTCTTCGCTGCCAAAGCAGCCATCCAAAGTTCCTCAAAGAGAGGGTAATAGTATCTTAAAGGGTTCAGAAATTTCCTTGTCACAAAGTTAGTCAATAGCTTCGGAAATGAAAGTTACACTGTTTCCTTTTGTTTCAACGCTCAGGGAGCCGACTTCCGTTTTTAAAACTCCCAAAACAGCCGAATTTTAAGGTCGCTTTTTTTCCTTTTTCAAAAATCAATACTTACAAATCCAAATTAGCTGAATCTTAGAAGAATTGGATGCTCTCTCTGTCAGCAGCCGCTACTTCTCTCTGCGAGGCTAGCGGTGGATCCACAGCCCCCACGCCTCAACCTCACCCGTCACGGCAGCCCTTACTAGGGCTTACTGGAGAGCAAGGGAGGCGCCCCGGGGGACCAGCCGGATCCCATGGCTCCAGGATGCTCTACCTGGAGTTTTTGGGGGGTCGAGGAGCAGTATCGACTCCCCCCTCCCCCGCAGAGACGCAGAAACCTCGGAGCCGAGGTTTCTCCCGACTGAGCAGAATGGCGTCCAACCGGAAGTCCTTTTTGTCGGTTCAATAATAAAATGTTGGAGGAAGCATAAGCCGCACTGGATATGGGAGTCATTCATGTCTTTGAAACGATGGCTAGAAGACTGCCATTGTGGACAAACAAACATGTGAAATTCAGCCATATGCATTTAATTTTAAGGCAAATCATTTACATTTTTATTCCAGAGGGATTGTGGATTTTCAACAGTTGGGTTAGGATAACAAAAATATGAGACTGTGGCATTATAGGAAAGGCCCTCCAAAGTGTGAACAAATCACAATGGATTTAACAGCAGAAACTTGCCTTGAAGCCTGAATGGGAAGCCTCTACAGGTATGTATGGAGGCAATATCATCTGAACATGCTTAGAATCCTTCTTCAGACCTTCATGTGAAACACAACACATGCATATCAGCAAAGATGGAGCTGGGAATAATGTGTGTGCACGCACTCCCTACTCAGATGGAGACCTTAATATATATTTTTAATGCCTAAAAAGGGCTAGTATGGGAGAAAGCTACCCCTTACAACTGGGTAGGAATGAGGTAGAGTGGCTAGAACAGGATCTGTCTGTTTGTTTGTCTGTCTGTCTGAAAGAGCCACCTCATTCTCAGGATGGTTCACTTCCTGGTTCACACATATTTTTGAAATGTGACCAGAGACAGAAGAGATGTCCTGCCCATTGATGTACAATAGGGAAATTAAAGAATTTAACATAGCTGTAATTGTACAGAAATGTGCCCATTCTTCCCTTTCCAGACCTAAAAGGAACGCCCTTCTCCACCAGAAGTACAACCCAATGAAAATTGAGGCTGCTCAGTGAACACAGAATGCTAAGTGACTGTTGTTGGGGGAGAAAAATCAGGAGAAAAGAAAGGAGTGGCAGGGATCCTGAACAGGGAGAAGTTTCCGCTTGTATTTCTACTATGTTGCTGAATCACAGAGGACAATTACTTTCATGTACTGCCTGCAGGCTTCCTAGAAGCATCTAGGAGATTACTGTCAGAAATGGATTTGTAGAGTCAGTGGTCTGATCTAATGAAGGCCATGTATGGAGATTGCTGAAGAGGTAGACACACCAGCAACATGGCCTGTGTCATCTCAGCCCTGAAATTGGAGTTCTTAGTCTTAGGATTTCTGGAGTCTTGAGAGTTTTGGTAAAAGGATTTGTGACAAATGTATTCAGACTGATCTGATACTAGGGTTGAATGAACCAGGGTGGCAATCCTTTATTTATACAGTGGTACCTTGATTTAAGAACAGCTTAGTTTATGAAAAACTTGGATTAAGAACGCTGCAAACCTGGAAGTAGGTGTTTTGGTTTGTGAACTTTGCCTTGGAAGCCGAACATGTTTCACTTCCTGTTGAGTGTGTTCCATTTGCAAATTGAGCCCTCCGCTGCTATGGGAAATAATGTCTTGGTTTAAGAACGCTTTGGTTTAAGAACAGACTTTTGCAACGGATTAAATTTGTAAACCAAGGTACCACTGTATTATTTCTTATTTTGTGTTGAATGCCATCAGTGCAGGATAAACATGCCATTCTAAAACATTGTCCAAAGTCTTAATTCAAAACTTACCACTATTGGAGACTTACCCTTCTATTTGTTGTTGTTGTTGTTGTTGTTGTTGTTGTTGTTGTTGTTGTTGTTATTTAGCCAGTTGATAACTAGAAAGGGACAAATCTGTCAATTTTGCTTTCATTCACTTTCTCATTTTTCCAATATTAAATTCAGGTCATCACATCTCTGCATCATTTTGATTAATTTTTTTAAAAAGTTCTATCCATATTTATATCTCTGTATGTAATTTTGCCTAATGTACACATTTTTGCAAGCAATTTCTCAAAATATAATAATACACTGTTATTCTCGCTAATAGTGAGGGGAGGGGAGAGGGGAGAGTCTCCATCAGGCAAGGCCTCTTTCCACCTGCCTTGCCCCACCCTCCAGTCTCTGCTTCTCATTTTGTATTGTATTATGTTGTGCACTGTGGCTTGCTGTTGTTTTACTGATTGGAGTTTAGAAATTACTTATTGTAACTTTTAAGAGTGGATTTCTGTTTAATCTTGAAATGCTGGTATTTAATATTATTCTATATTGTTTTAATGAATGTTGAATGTTATTTTATTTGCATATTGCATATTGTATGATGCATGTTGTCTTAATTATATGATGTTAGCCGCTCTGAGCCTGGCTTTGGCCAGGGAGGGTGAGATAAAAATAAAATTTATTAATATTAATATTAATATATACATTTTATTCACACTTCCATCTAATTGGTCACAGATTTGTTTGCTATACATTTTGGGGTTTAGAGGGTTGCACCATAAAAATCAGAGAAGTTCACACAAAATAAAAAATTCTTTCCAGTAGCACCTTAGAGACCAACTGAGTTTGTTCTTGGTATGAGCTTTCGTGTGCATGCACACTTCTTCAGATACTTCTTCAGAGAAGTTCACGTATTTAGTTCTTCAGAGAAGTTCACGTATTTAGTTCATGTATTGTTTGTTTGGTAGGTTCACATTAAAATGCAAAGTGAATCCAATTTCTCTCCCATCCCTACTGACAACCTGAGGCATTAATCTGATATTCAACCGGCGAATTCAAGCCTTTCTTGTTGTAACACTGGACTGGCTGCCTGGAGACCACCCAGCTTGCAAATCAGTGCCTGGTGCCATCGGTTGGGGAGAAAGTCAACATGTGGATGGATCTGAAAAATATTCCCTTTGTGATGCCGGCAAGAGAAATGGCCCTCTTTAATATAAAACACCACATCGTATAGCTCAAGGCTGGCTTTCTGTCAGTCATCTTTGATTCGATTTGGCACTTCTTTCTGCTGGGATATTGTTTTCAGAGAAATGATTGAACAGTGACTGGAGTAGGAGCACAAAAATAAACACACAATTTGTGTCCGGCTTGATTTATACGTGAACCTATTTCCACATAAAGCACTTCGCCTGCACTGCACTCCATGCAGTTAGCTTCTCAATTCATTCAAGTCTCTGGCCTTTACGTGTGTACTTTTATCACTCAAGGGATTCTAGTGCTGCATATGTAAGGACTGGCAACTTGATTTAAATGGGAAGCTGCCTGCATAACAGATTTTCTCAGGGAAATGGTTTTTTCCTCTCCCAGCCACTTTTATGTTTCGATCAGCCCTTAGATTGCCTAGATAAAAGGGCAGTTAAGTTTCAGTGAAATATATGTAGCAGCTCTGTCCACATACCTGGACTGGGGTTTTAGAATGCTCTGTGCTAAACCAAGACAAGTCGTCTCCAATCTAGACTTCTACTAGACTGGCAGGGCGAATCGGTTCTGGAAAGAAGGACACTGGTCTGCATTGTTGCTGTACACATGAAAGGATTTTTAACAGGTAGGTTAAGGTAAAGGACCCTTGAATGGTTAAGTCCAGTCAAAGGCGACTATGGGGTTGTCACTTTTCAGGCTGAGGGAGCCGGCGTTTGTCTACAGACAGATTTGCGGGTCATGTGGCCAGCATGACTAAACTGCTGCTGGTGCAATGGGATACCATTACATGTGCCCAAGCACATTTACCTTCCTGCCACAGTGGTACCTATTTATCTACTTGCACTGGTGTGTTTCGAACTGCTAGGTTGGCAGAATCTGGGACAGAGTAACAGGAGCTCACCACCATTGTGTGGATCTGAACTGCCGACCTTCCAATCGGCAAGGCTCAGTGGTTTAGACCACAGTGCGACCCGCACCCCTACTTTTAACAGGTATGCTACAATGAGCTAAACATGCTGTCACTAAAAGTATGCTGGCTCAATGCTACTAGCCCAGAGATGGAAGGAAGGAGAAGTACCAACAAAAGAAGAATGGCAGACGAAACTGATGGAGTATGCAGAGATGGCGAAACTGATGCGGAAGATCCAAAACCAGGAAGATCAAGAATTTCTAAAAGACTGGAGTAAAATTTTAATTTATTTAAAAGACCACTGTAAACAGTTAAAATCATTGGCAGGGATGTAATGACACTTGTAATGTGGAATTAACTATGGTAATTATGGATATATAACAGATGGACAATGGTAGAAGATGCAGTAAATTAATCTTAAAAATGGAACCCATGGAGGGAGGGAAGGAGGTCTGAAGGTTCAAAAGAACCTTTTATTTTAATGTTTAAAATGGTTAAAGTTAAAATGTATAAAATTGTGAAAAACCTATATATATATGTGTGTGTGTGTGTGTGTGTGTGTATAAAATATAAAAGGATGCTGGCTCACCCCACTTCTCTGAGTGGTAGTGAGTCCCAAGGTCTATTTTCCCTTGTAATTAGAGATTATTATCTCTAATTATCTTTTTATCTGTATTATCTCTAATTATCTGTATTATCTTTGTAATATGTGTTTACCTGCAAATGTACGAGCAGAGCATTTTGGAGGCAAGTTGATTCTGCTAATCAGGTTCCCCCAAGGCAAATGTGTATTCATTACCAGCCAACTCAAGCGAAACTTTCTCTGCTTTCAAATTCAGCTCTAACTTTCTCTGCTTCCAAATTCAAAACTTGATCAACTCCAATCTTCTCTGCCATACAAAGACTGATCCCAGATCCCAACCTGAAGTTGAGCAGCCCATTAGGAAGCATTCCCAGTCTGTGAGGATAGATCAACTGATTACCACTGACTATTAGAAAACAACCAGCTTAACTGACAGACACTAAACAGCTGATATAATATATATTTGTTTCATCAGACATTCATTTCTCAGCAAAAATTCACCCTGTGTAAGTCAAGCTTTCTAAAGAAACAAACAAACCACAACAGATTGAAATATACCAGTACTTTTCCTCTACCGCAATCAGCTTGTGGCTAGAATGTTTTGTATATGCTCTGATGTGCTGAGCTTTCTCACTAACATTTAGTGTGTAATTTAGTGAAAGAAAATATATTTGATGTTGTTTTGGAAAGAGGTTTGTTATAAGCAGTGTAAAAGATTTGTTTGCGCAGAGATTTCTTCCCTATTCTTTGCTAATGAAAATAAGCTGCGTAGGGCAACTTTCCTTCTCACATGTAATATCATATTGATTATGTCAAGGAGAGGGGGCTATGTGTGCTAGGAAATTAGGGTGGCTCTGAAGTAAACTCCAGTTTCCCCCTCTACACATTAGTTTGAGTTCACTTGCCTCCTTCTTTTACTGACATAACAATAAAATTACACATGGTATGTGAATGTGGTTAATATATATTCAGGGATATACCGGTATGCAAAAATGCATATGTTTCCATATGCTGGACTCCTTTTCAACATGGGTGTTTGCCATTGTGGCAGCGCCCCCTGTGGTGCCCTCTTGGCTCAGCACCAAAGGTGGACGAACCGGCCACATTCCCCTAAACCCGCCTCAGGTTCAAGAGAGCTTACATCTATGTAAATGTGCATGGGATTGCTGGCTTATCTTACCTTAGCTACTGTTGTTGTGTTGTTTAGTCGTTCAGTCGTGTCCGACTCTTCATGACCCCATGGACCAGAGCATGCCAGGCACGCCTGTCTTTCACTGCTTCCTGCAGTTTGGCCAAACTCATGCTAGCCGCTTCGAGAACACTGTCCTTAGCTACTAGGTCACCTTTATTGTGAGCTTTGATTCCTTGCCCAAGCAGACATCCCAGTTGCGACAAAGGTACTCTTCATATTTTCCATAAACTATCATGTATAATGAAGGAGGTGGTGGTAGTGCAGGGGGAAAATTCTGCTCCCCACCTCAGATTAGAATGCAAGTGAAGAATTCCTTTCTGGCACCATCACTCAGGAGTGACATTAAGGCTGTAGCAACCTCTCATCTTCTCCATTGATCCTGAAGGCTGCTGCATAAAACAACCTTTCTCAATGTACTGATAATCTCTGTACTCTAGTGTATGAATTCCATTGTATCTGGGTTTTTTCCTGTCACAAATGCCAGGCAGCTGATGAATTGTGAGCTAACCCTGGCTTATGGATCTGGTGTGGCATTTTTATTATTGTCTCTAATAGCATTTTCTACTTTATACCATTGTTTCCCCCCTTTAACCTAGATGTTGTCTTTTTATATTCTGTTCAAGCCTGTAATTTTATATCTCTAAGATGGTATTCTCTAGGAAAACAGATTTCTACAGCAGTCAAATTAACCTCTTCATTGGGGCTATGTGCAAACGTGTTGAACTCCTCTTTGCATGGCCAAAGAGCACTGGTTGCCACAGAAACTGCTACCTGTAGATACTTTCAGAAGGCAGGCTCAAAGGGGAAGACCTTCCCACTGGAGGTGAGGTCATTGGTGAGTGTAAGAGAACAATAGAACAGGCCAGTCTTGTCTTGGACTGGGATGGAATGGGGAGAGACACAGAGCTTTGATTTGCTTACTTGATTTCTGTGCTAAATCCAAAGTTGTGGCTGTCACCCCCAGCCAAAACCTAATAAGGAAGCAAGACATATTAGAGTGCTAATGTTGTGAGCCCTTCCATCTTATGCTCAGCCTGTGCATATGTATATAAATGAAGCCATAAATCACAAAGACACCACAGTCTCCAGTGCCCTTCATGCCAAGGAAACAAAGCCGACGGTATGTGTTAGCAGCCCCAAAATATCTCAGGGACCGAGGTGCATGTAACAATATATGGGCAGGTTCCTAGTGTCAGGTTCCAATGTTTATTTTCCATTGGGACTTTGAGGGGTAGTTATTGCTGTTTTGTAAGGTAAAGGGACTCGTGTGTCGATATACATTGTTGTTTGTATTGTACTCGGCTTATTATAACCCTTTCTTATGGCGATGGGCAGGAGAGGAATCTCCTAAATAAATAAATAAATAAATAAATAAAATCTAATAGCACCTGTCTTCATCTTATGGATGATGTTATCTAATGATGGGCCCTCCGAAATTCCAGATGTACCCATTTGTTTTCTGTTTATAGATGTCTCCTAGGCAATTTCTGGGCATGGTTGGAACAGTTTTGTATCCTGGTCATGTTTTTTATTATTATTAAATCTCCAAACACAGACATTTGGCAGCTCTTTAACATGGATTTCAGGTCAGTGCAAAGCCATAAATGACATTTTATATTGCACAATTCGTATTGATATAAATGCTTGTTCTAGTGCTCCAGTACAGGAGTTTATATGTGCAATTTCACTTCTGTCTATAGCAAAAAGTGCTAACCTTTCTGATTATGGCATATTATATGCAACATGGAAAGATGCAAGTACATTAACAAAACGGATCTATAGTCTTAATTTGCTGACCTGGTATAATACTGACAGAGGATTGAAAATGTAGCAGAAAAGATTAAACTGCCTATCAAGATTTTTATTTTTGAAACATTTCCCTTTTCATTTTGCAGATCTTTCAGAGGGTTTCATCTGAAGTTTTAATGTCATAGTGAACTAGAAGTGAAGCCAGCCATCTATTTAGAATTGACTTCAACATTAAGGTTGCTGCTCAAACTAAAAGATAAAGATATGTTGAGAATACTTTCTAGTCCACCATTCCCTATGGTATTATAGTGCAGCAAGTGTGATTTTACAGGCACCATAACTATAACAATGCTGTCTGGAGGACTGAGAGCTCACCTTACGATGCTTCAACATTAGAAAACGGACAGGAAGTCTTTCCAAATAGATGAGACTGCATGATGCAAAATTCGACATTCACATTGCCAGGTCTTTGAACTTTGTTCTCTATCAGATACAATTTCCTTAGCTGTGTTATATAGCAATATGGCAGTTAGCAAAGCTCTCCATACCTTGCACCATGACCATGAGAATATTGAAAGCTTTCAAGTATGACACAGTTTGGTGGGTGCCATTGAGAAAATTCAGCTGTCTGAGAAGTTATTTTTCAAAAATATGACAGGTAGAATTTGCTTTTTGGCCTTTGAGGCACAAACCAAGAGTTTACATAGAATGGCTTGGGCATGTACAGAGATATGCTGATATATTTCCTGTACTGAAAAATTAAGGCAGTGCATGGAAAACAAGGCCCTCTTTACACTGAAGCTGTGTACACACCATACATTTAAATCACATTTAAAGCACCCCCCTAGTGAATACTGGGAACTGTCATTTACGCCTTACAGAGTCCGAAGCACCTTTAACAAACTACAGTTCGAGGTAGTTTCTTTGATTCTTTGAAGCAGGGAAGTGCTTTTAATGTGCTTTAGATGGATGGTGGGCATGTCACTTCGGGCCACATTTGCAACACACATTTAAAGCATTCTGATCCCATTTTAAACATTCACAGCTCCCCTCCCCCCCCAGTTCTGGGAGCTGTTGTTTGTTAAAGATGCTGAAAGTTATTAGGAGACTCCTATTCCCACCACCGAGCTACAATTCCCAGAATTCCCTGGAAAGAGGGCTTGTTTGTTAAACCAATTTGGGAACTGCAGTTCTGTGAAGAAGAAGAAGAAGAAGAAGAAGAAGAAGAAGAAGAAGAGTTTGGATTTGATATCCCGCTTTTCACTACCCGAAGGAGTCTCAAAGAGGCTAACATTCTCCTTTCCCTTCCTCCCCCACAACAAACACTCTGTGAGGTGAGTGGGGCTGAGAGACTTCAGAGAAGTGTGACTAGCCCAAGGTCACCCAGCAGCTGCATGTGGAGGAGCGGAGACGCGAACCCGGTTCCCCAGATTACGAGTCTACCGCTCTTAACCACTACACCACACTGGCTGAGAGGACTAGATATCTCCCCGCACCCTTCTGTTCTACAGTTAAACAAATGCTGCATTAATTCTACTATTTTGAGATATTTCAATTGGTTTTGAATGACAAGAGGCACTGTATCAGTGGCAGCCGTGACTGAAATTGTCTATGAACTAATTTTTTTCTTCACAGAATGCTGTGGGAAAAAATAGTTATTTTTTAGTTTTAACCCTCATAAATAAATATTTTTCTTTTGAGGGGGAGGTTCTTGCTTTTGATGGAATGTATTTTGGGGGGGGCAGGGTGGGGAGACAGGTAATTAGAACAAACCCCAGGACCATTTCCTCTACTGAAGAAGTTTGAAGTGAATGCATGATTCCAGTAATGAAGGAAAACAGTTGTTCAGACTGGATGAGAAACTATCAGAGGAGCTAAACGATTCCTCTGCTTCCTTTTATTTTCTCATTTCTTTTGGACAATTTCCCGTGGCCTTTGAGACAAGGTGACAAGCTGCAGACAATGTGAGTAGCTAGCACTATGCAAGGGGTTTTGGTGAGCCTATGAGAGACTTATATTATATAAACACAATAATTGTGTTAAGCAGCAAATGTCTTTTCTCCTTCTTCCTATGCTTCCTACTCCAAGTTCAGCCCAGAGCATTAATTGTTCTCTGTGGAAGCATAAAACGGAAGGGGAAGCATTTAACGTTCTCCGCCAATTAGCCAGGAGAGCAGTGGTGAGCTCTGGACTGCAAAGCTTTGCCAGAGAATATTAGCTTTGCAGGGCTGTCCTTTGTGATTATTATTTTTTTCTTTTCTCGTAGTGGTGATGCCGTTTGCGGTACGCATTCCCTAGAAAGGTCTGCCTGTCATCCTACTCATTTTAGTTGGACTTCTTTATTTGCTTGAGGTTTTTATGAACAGTGACTCTCTGACAGGCATGCTGACTCTAGGGGTAACAGGTCTCCTCAGCCCCCTCAGTATTTGTTTGAAGTGGGCACAGCCCTACAATGTTGAAGGGGCCCAGCGTGACATCACAGAAGGCTACACAGCCTGCGTAGTGTTGGGAGACATGTGTGACATCACAAATGTGCAATGTACACTGGCTTCCTCAGTCTTGGGGGCAACCCAGCACCTCTGCTGACTAACTTTATTTACTGAGAACTTTTTAAAAGCCCGTGTAACTTGCTGTTTTCCTCTGGCATTTTATCACTTTCCTTTCTTGTTGTTGCTAAGATATATAGTTTGAAGTAGGGATGGATGGATCACTTTTGGTCCATTTCATTTTCACACAAGTACCGGTACATTCATAAATCTGCTCTGTTCAGTTTCCACATTAATTTGCATATACATTTCTAAGCATATTGGCCTGTTTACCACTTAATGCTAAATTATAATTAATGTTAACCATAGTTAAAGCTGGTATGTCTGACAAATGAATGTGTAAACCTCACAGAATTACTATGAGAGCATCTAAGCCTTAATAGCAGTTAGATATATTTTTTTTTTGCCACTCTTTATTCACAGCTCTTAACCATAGTTAAGGAGGTCCATGCTACCATGTAATGCTGACCTAGGGTTAATCTGAACTAAGGTTTATAAACCAACTACAAACCTTGGTTATTGAGCAACCTTTAATCATATTTAATACACCATAGGTAAGCTGACAGGCTGGGTTGAAACATAGCATTAAGTCTTGCATTAATACACCATAGTTTAAAATACCATTGTCTTCTGCAGACCATGGGTGGATCTACACACAGGAAAAACCCCACTATAATTAAGTCAGAAATTAAATTGTTATAAGAAAAGAAAAGAAAAAAGGCTATGAAAAATCACATAGATTTTTTTTTTGCTCTCTAGAGTCATCTGGTGTTGCATGTTTATAACACATTCAAAATGCTGCTTTTTTTTTTTTTTTGCTAATGTAGCTGAGTCCCAGGTCATTGTATTTCTAAAATGTATTGAAATGCATTTTGGTATGCTTTTTAGTTTGAGACCTATTAACTCAGATGAATTTGGCCAAGTGAGAAAGCCAAAGGATGTTTATGTTCTGATTAACATATTATTCCAGGAGATGTTTATCAGGCCAGTTGCATCAGAATTGAATTTCTCAAGCATCCTTGCCTGAAGGAAAGGACAGCAGAAAGGCGTGTTTCAATTCTGTGCATGAATTTTACGTAAATTCTGCTTTGTAATAAATTTTGCTTTCAGTATTTCTGTTACCTGACATAAGAGATGACGGGGGAAATTATCTTGAATTAAAACCATGAAACTGTCTAGAACCAACTATTTATTTGTACAGGGTGCCTTTTTATACATTATCAACACTTTTGCCTGTGGCTAATTGTACTGGAAAAAGTACCAATGATGCCTCAAGCTGATGAAGCAATAACTCCCTTTCCAGCATCATAAAAATGATTGGGCACCAGATTGAACAAAATAATAGTTATAAAAAAGGTTGTTCCGCAGAGGAACATTTAATCAGCCTGTGGAGATTATATGCCTAAATCACACAACAGAAATAGAGGAGTAACTATCTGGGCCATTAATTATAGCATCTGTTCCATAAGCATAATGAAGGTTTGTTTGGTCTGAAAAGAACACTTATCTGTTGCTATCTGTACAAGTGAGACCATGGGAATTCCATTCTTCAGTCCCATGTCCTTCAACAACATTGCTGCATAGTGGGAGTTTTATTCTTCTTGCTGTTCTGAGAGATATCTAAAGCTGAATCAATCCACTTGGACTCTAGCTTCTGTTGCATGAACACAAGATTCAGCTTAGTACACCTGTGCTTATTGCCTAGTATACTAGCTTATTGCTAGTATTGCAAATACTAGTTTTGCGTAGCTGTAGATCTTTAACATTCCAAGCACCATCTGCAATTGCACTATTTAGCAGAAATACCTTATGTATTCACAGAGAAGAGGGCCTTTTCTGTGGTGGTGCCTTGACTCTGAAATGCCCTCCTCAATCATCATCATCATTTTATTTGTATGCTGCCTTTCCATAGTTAGAACAATGCTCAAGGCAGCTTACAACACGACAAGATTTACATAATTACCAACATAACAAAAGTCATAGACAATAAATAAAACACATCGAAAGGTACACAACCAAATGGAAAGCAATTTCCACCTAAATCATAAAATCTAAACCTAAAAATACAACATTAATATCAATTTGGATGTCCAGTGCTGACATTACAGCTTAAGTTTTTCCTGGTTCTCCCCTTCAGTTTTTGTTTGTTTGTTTTGAGTCTGCCTCTTATTTTTGTTGTACGGTGCTGTGCTGTTTTTATATGGTATTCATAGTTTTATTTATAAGGCTTACTGCATTACAGGTCCAGGCAATGTATATAAGGCATCAGCTGGAGCTGAGTGGATGCAGAGACAGCAGCTTGCAAAGCTCACTCAGCAAGGCCCTGGGAGCTCTCCAAGGTCCTGCAGGTGGTTGGGGTTCCTTGTATGCCTGGCTGGGCCTCTTCACATGATACCACTGGGTTTCCCCTGCAAGCCTTTTGCTCTTGTAGAACAGGGCACCACTCCTCTTCTTCAGCACATGCCATCTTCTTGTAACTAGGTCTGATGCTTTAGGTTTGCCACCAGTTTAGAGAGCAAAATCTGTATGGAGACAGTGTTAATTGAAAACTCACTCTGTCTGCTCTGCTCCCTTCACCATGCTATCAGTGAACCTACCGAGGGCATTTTTGAAAGCAAAACCAGATACTGTATGCTCAAATTGTTATTTTTGCTCAGAATATTGTCCTTGATTCTGTTTAGGAAGTTGTTAAGTTACTGCACACATATGTTCACTAGAGTTCAAGGGATATAGCAGGTAGCTGGTTGCAAGATTTTCCTGCAAGTCCCCTGGAGCATATGATTCCTGTTTTGCCATAGTTTAAATCAGATAATATAAACCAGGAAAAAACATTTTTGGCCCGAGGGCTGCATTGACTTATGGCCAACCTGTATGGATAGCATGCCAAAGTAAGTGGATCAAAGGGGTGGGTCTAAAGCAGGCATAGGCAAACTCAGCCCTCCAGATGTTTTGAGACTACAATTCCCATCATCCCTGACCACTGGTCCTGTTAGCTAGGGATGATGGGAGTTGTAGTCCAACAGCAGCTGGAGACCCAAGTTTGGGAAACCCTGTTCTATTGCATACATATGTATGTGTATGTAAACCAGCAGGCACATGGGTGTTTGATCACATGGATTTGTGCCCAGTATCATAGAGGGCCGAGTTTGCCTACGCCTAGTTTAAAGCAACCACTTGCTGTTTCTCTTTCGATAGTACAGTCGTACCTTGGAAGTCGAATGGAATCCATTCCGGAAGTCCGTTCAACTTCCAAAATGTTTGAAAACCAAAGCGCGGCTTCTGATTGGCCGCAGAAAGCTCCTGCAGCTAATCGGAAGCCACGGAAGCCCTGTCGGATGTTCAACTTCCAACAATCGTTCGAAAACCAGAACAATCACTTTCAGGCTTCTATCATTTAGGAGCTGATTTGTTCGGGAGCCAAGGTATTCGAGATCCAAGGTACGACTGTAATATCACTCAAGGCAACTTCATGTCATTCAGTGCCATTGGAACATTTCTCAAAGATATCTTTACTTCTGCTAGTGTCCTGCATTGCTTGCATGGCAAAGCAACTCCTCTCTAAGCTGGAGATGTGATGAGATGTCATGGGCAATAGCAACTGTGTCATCAATTGCTAGTGAACAGAGCACAAATTCAGATGCACTAGCTTTCAGAGACCCTTGTGTCAGCAGTATTGCTAATTATCCAACACAATGTCAGAAAGTTTTGTCTGAGACTGGCATGATTGCATTTGCATCAACATTCATTCCTTTACGAAATCTCCTTCTATACGTGGACTTTTCAGTGATAACACTGACCATGTACCATCAGAGCACTGGCTGTGCCTTCATTTGGTTTGTGGGAAACAGTCACCAAATGCACCAAGAGAACTGAAGAAGGGGCAATGCTAGAAGCTATTTGTCACCTGTTGTGAGCCACACACTGTCAATCAACACTATAGACATACAGTTCCATAGAAATGAAAATATGTTGCTAAATTGCAATCTGCTATAATACGTTTCCTTGATGTTAAAAAGGAAATTGCTTTCTGACATCTAGATTTTACTTTTTATCTCAAGAGTAAGAAATTGGAGCAGGCTGACATGCAAGCAAATAATCCTGCAGTCTTGTTGTTTTATAGCTTTTTCTTCCAAACAATGTGCTGGTTCTCCCAGAGGTCAAACAGTGAGCCAAATGAAATGCAGATCGATTATCTGTTTTTCATTTGGCATGCAAATGTGCTAAGGGAGGGTAACTTTAAATCCCCTCACATTGCAATTTGGGGAATTCACAGTCCAAATATTTCAGCTGTTGCTAGAATGGTTTGAGGTTAAAGGAAATTGGTATTGTTCCACTGCACATTTCATAGCCCACGTACAAGCAAGGGCTTTGTATTGCTTTCTAATGGGACTTCAGTGCCCTCAGAAATACTAGAATGACAGTCCTGAATATGCTCAGCATAATCGATGCCAATAATGCTGTGAGTCTTTTCACCATGGACATTTGTATGGCAAACTGGTCCAAGTCCAACAAAACAGCCAACGGATACTAATATCTTTCCACCATTACTGTGGTAGAGCTATTGCTGTATTGCTGTTGCTGTTTTTTTTTAAAATAGTCCTATTTATCTTTGATACGCAATGCAGCAGAACAATATGTAACAGATCTATCTCCCTCAGTATTTGAAATACTGCATATTTTGCTGATTTCTGGGTTAGCCTCTTCTGAGGCTACTTTTTACTACTTCCTTTCTTGACACTGTGCTATGATGTATCTCCTGCCAATGTGCCAAAGACACATATCATTGCTTAGTTTTGTTTAATGAACAAAGAATGGATATAACGAGAAAAAAGCAAGCTTCAGTCTAGCACTATATTGAAAACTTTTATTTATCTGTGGAAAAAAATCAAAGAAGGGCCTGATGTGTTTTAATCTTTATTTGGGATTTGATATTTTCTGTCACATAATGTCTCTGTCACAGAGATGCCTATTTTGGAACATCTCTCTTGAAATAGGTACCGGTACTTAGCCAAGAATCTCTTCAGTAGTTGAATCTGATCTTTACTGAATGGTCTTTTGGTAACCTTTGTCTAGAGTTGGAGTAGCCAGTGTAGGTTGCTGAAATACAACACCCATCAGCCTCAATCAGCATGGCTGCTGGTCAGAGATGATGGGAGTTGTAATCTAGCAGTATCTCAATTAGTGTTGAGATAGAAACATGTGTGACTGGGATGCATACTGAATTGGTATATCCTGAGATTCTTTCTTGGCTGTCCCTATGAAATCTTTGCTTGCCTTCTAACTAGCTTCCTTCCTTATGGCTTCATCACCACCTTGGTCTATGCATGTAGTAAAATGATATGGGGATGAACTAATAGAGTCCTGAGATTGCAGAATAGACTCTACTGATTCAAACTACAGGCTCCTTGATCATCCCTATCAACTATTATTAGAAACCATTTATAATACACATCATTTTTTCAAATGCTCTGATGCTCGAATTCAGGAGTAAATTTAGCTTGGCTCGAGAGTGTGTAGTCAGCTATACACTCTCAACCCAAGCTAAATTTACTCCTGAGTTACAATTCCATTAGTCCTGAAATGTTAGCTGTCAACATTAATGTGGAAAAATAATTTCCATTTTATGCCAACATATGCCCTGTTACTTTAACTTGAAAAATATAACAAGGTCACCCCGATTAACTTCTGAAAATCTTGTATTTTCTCTTGATCAAACTTTTTGAACTTCATTCTGCCATTCCTTTGACATTTATTTTTAAAGAGTTTAGGGAAACAACATGCTAAAATACAGGAGATATAATGTATAGAAAATAAACCACAGTATCTAGATATAAACAAAATGCAAAATCTTATGTACAGTATGTGGTACCTTGTCAATATCCCCCTTCATCTCAGTTTATTGATGTGAAAAAAACCAAAACAAATGTTTATCTGTGTGCTAATGGTTTAAATCTGGTCTGGAAATATGGACATAAAATTATGCACACATTTGTTTTTGCATTAAATTTTTATATGCATAACTGAAAACCAAATTTTAATCAAAATCAGACTCATAGCTGTTTGTGGTGTTTAGCTGCAAGTATTAAGTCTTAGTATAAAAATAATTTGAAACATTTAAGTCCTCTACTGCAAATATCACTCAGCATTATGATTAGAAATCAAAATCAATCAATCAATTTAACAACAACAACAACAACTTCATTTTTTAATTCATATTCTGTCCATCTAGCTGGGTTTTCCCAGCCACTCTGGGCAGCTTACAACATATATAAAAACACAACAAAACATCAAAATATCCTATACAAGCAGCCAACCAACCAACCAATAAATAAGCAAATAAATAAATAAATAAATAAATAAATAAATAAATAAATACCAACCACAATAACAATAACAACAAACAGTTATACCCAAATTAAAATAACCACCAACCCCAACTAAAAATTTAATCACACCATCCCGACAAAAACAAAACAGAGGAACCAACATTAGAACCATTTAAAACATTGATCTATTTTCCATCTTTCTATTGCTTACACCACTTAAAAACAAATGAAGTCATAATATAACAATAAAACAACAGTGTCAAACAAAAGACATAAAAATGCATAGTGAAGGAGACAGGCACAAGGGAGAAAACCAGCTCTTCTGATAAAAGGACACTGCCCAGCAGGGCAAAAACCAGCAGGAATAATAATAATAATAATAATAATAATAATAATAATAATAATGTCTTTACCAGCTTTCAGAAGACAGAAAGAGAGGTAAGAAATGCAAGTCTCATCACCCTTAGACTCTTTGAACAACATTATATATATATTTTAAAAACTGTACTTACAAAACACTGAAGCCATTGTGTTTTCACATTCCCCTGTTTAGCTTTGGTTATTTTAACAGTGCCATGTGCTCGGTATATGAAGAATGAAAATGAGTTTTCCATTTATTCTGTGGTCATTGCTTAAAACAAACAAAATGATGGCAACAGCCATGTGCATACTTGCCGACTCTGGTTACGAAGTCAGCAAGTATGTCTTCCTGTGGTTTATGAACTGCATAAAGCTTGGGGTTTCCCACTTTCTAGCACATCAATTTGTGCTAATTACCAGTAATAAATAGTAAGATATGTGGTGGCAGATGTCAACGTAATAAAGATGAAGCAATTTTTTAAATTAACAGTCTACCCAAATTAATTATGAGCAAGCTACACCACAGCAATATATACCACACTTTCAAACTTGGTTTGGGTTTTATAAGTCATGACCTCTGAAAATTCAATTACTTCTTGTTGTAATTGCTCAAGGAAAAGAGATCTTAATTGCTTTCCCTTGTGATATGGAGGGCAATAGCTCATCTTAAAGACCTTCTGACTAATGCGCCCATTTCATCCCTTGCTTTATTTTTGTGACCATTGTTGTTGTAAGATGTTAGAAACACAACACAAACCGTTGCGTTGACAGCACCGAAGGGACCTCCTGGGCCACAAGCCTGGGCAGTGTATATGGAGGTCCTGGGCTGCCCACACGGCAAGACCTGCCTCTCGGCCTCACTGATGTGTTCCAAAGGAAAGCAGAGCAATACGTTTGGCACTGATTTCACTGTAGGAGTTGTGGACAGAAGGAGGTGTACAAGGCGTCATTCAACTGTCTTAGGTACTCCGCTCTTGATTTGTGTAGGGTTTACTCCTTAGTCTTTTATTCTCCCAAAGATATCACACAAGGCAGCAGAGGGTACTTTCACAATCACAACCAGGGTTTTTCTTTTATCATGCTGGGGACCTACATTAGGAGATGAGGCTATTCCTTCAGGCTGCCCACACCCAACACAAATATGGCAGCTGGGTGCAGCTGATAGGGATAAAGAGGGCACGGGGCCAACAAATATTCCTCTGCTCTCCCTGTTGCGAAACTGTCATCACATGAGCGTGGAATAGGGTTCTTAAAGTTGCCATGTGCCTATAAAAAGCTTCAAAGGGAGACTGTAGCATGGAGCTGCCAAACTGGAATTCATTAGCAGATCTGGCACTGTAGAATTTGAGTTCAACAAGTCCCATGGGGCAAGATCACCACAGAAAATTGCTGCCTCTCTTTAGGTGCTTATTTTTAGTATTGTGATGCCCTCCCATTTGTTTTCTTGCTCAGGATGCTTGTGTAAACACTGGTGCTAAGTAGCATTTATAAGGTGTTTAAATTTTTGTTGTGTTTTTATGTGATGTTGCATTGTTTTGAACATGTTAGCCTCACTTGATTCTTTGTGCTGTTTTAAGGAATTAAGTCCACAGAACTGGATAATTGGGCCCATCCTATCTCGAGTCAGTTGGGCAGGACACTACTTTGAATTTCACCTTCCCCATAGTTCTTTGAGATAAAAATTTCAGTACAAAATAATTATTTGCTACAGATTCTGTGTAATGGGAGTATCAGAGGCTCACAACTCCTGCAGGTAAGGGTGGAGCATTAACTCAATACAGCATGCATTTTAAACTGAATCTACCAAATTTGCACAATCAGAAACAATTTTGTTGCTATTGTTGCATTATGTATTTTGTGTTTTTATACTCTAACCCTGTGATCTTCAAATGAAGGGTGGTATATAAATCTGAATAAGAATAAGAATAACCTACCTCACAGGGATCATGTGAGGATAAAGTGGAGGTAGAAGGACAGAGGTTGAGCTCCTTGGTTGTAAATGAAATAAATGAAGTGAATTCACTTTCAGTGCGTTAGCGTACCCTAGAATACTCTTGGGAAATCACTAGCTTATTGAATGCTCTTGAATTCCTGCTTCGTTTCTTTCCTCATAAGGCAAATTCTTGTATTTTCTCAGTAGTTCAGAACATAATCAACCAACAGCAAGAAATACATGGCACTAAGAGTCTCCTTGGCAGTAAAAACTACCAAGCTTATTGTAGCTATATTTAGTGAGGAACGTATCTTTCCATGTGTCCCAGAATGCCATAGAAAGGGATTTATCTAATACTAGTCCTGCTCAGAACAGATCCACTGAAATTAATGAACCTAAGTTAGTTTTGTTCATTAACTTCAATGGATCTACTCTGTGTAGGACTGGCATTTGATATGACCCAAAATAAACACACATGTTTGTGTGTACAAGATGTGGATTGTATCCAGCCAAGTTCTACTCAGGCTGACCCACTGAAATGTATGAACCTAGGTTAGTTGTGTTCATTAACTTCCATGAGTCTACTCTGAAACTGCATACCCATCATTCTAGATGCAGGTAGGTAGCCGTGTTGGTCTGACGCAAGCGAAATAAAAATAAAAAAATTGTCCAGTAGCACCTTATAGACTAACTAAGTTTTTTCTGGTATAAGCTTTTGTGTGCATGCACACGAAATGGTATCTGAAGAAGTGTGCATGTACACGAAAGCTTATACCAGAACAAACTTAGTTGGTCTATAAGGTGCTACTGGACATTTTTTTAAATTTTCAAATTTTTATTTCGACTGCATACCCATCACTTATTTAAAGCATGTGACTTATTTAAAGCATGTGACTTCCCCGAATTATCCTTGGAACTGTAGTTTCTTATGGGTGCTCCGTGAGAGGCAAACTACAGTTCTCAGGATTCTTTGGGAGAAGTAATGTGCATTAAAGGTATGCAGCTTGAGTAGGTCTAGCATTAAAATACAGCTCTATGCTTCTAGTTCCGTCTCTTTCCCCTCATTCAGCTTATCTTGTGCTGTTTCATTTTATAAGAGCATTTGCTTTGAGGACAGCTATCATTAAAATGAAATAATGTATGTGAATGAAAGAAAAGGACAGAAGGGCACTTGGTAACCCCTGATTTCTTAAAATTATGTTGTTCACATTAGATGGCTATCTGGTGGTTTTATGTTGCTGCTGTTGTTGTTAAGCGCTCAAAGGCATTCAAGGAAAACAAGCGGAGCCTATAATAAAATGTTGCATTGTCAAACATTCCTGTTCAGGATTCTTGCCAGGCAGCCTGACATACCCTTTTTTCTAGGATATTTCGTTCCATTTCCCCTTACTCTGGTTTTACTTCCCTCAAATAGTTCTTACTGAGCTCTTTTAGGGTGCTCCTGTTTCACCTCTCCTTAATATTTTTTTGAACTTCTGCAAATCTTGGGATTCTGATGATACCACCCTTTGTGTGTGGATGGTACAATTTGACCAGACTTGGAGCTCACACCCACATTTAAAGCACTCTTATGCAACTAGAACAGTTGTGGCTTCAGCCAAGAATTCTAGGAACTGTAGTTTGCAAAGTGTGCTGACCTCACAGAGTTACAGTTCCCAGGATTCGCTGTGACTGTTAAAGTGGTACAAGAACGCTTTAAATTTATGCTGCATTTAGTCTGCTGTTAGTATATATCTTTTGTGGGGTCTCTTTGGCCCTTCAATGTTGTCGAACTACAACTCCCATCAGCCTCAGCAAGAAGGGATGACGGACACTGTAGTTCAGCATCATCTAGAGGAGCAAAGGTTCCCCACAGATAGTAAATAAAATAAATCTAGCCTTCCTGAAGTATGGATAACTGAAACTCTGAAGTAGTTTTCATAAGACGTAGCTACATTGATCTAGCAGGAACCCAATAATAAAGGTCATTTTGTTTACTACGGAATCATCATTAAAAGCACAATGCTGAGCTTGTCTGCTCAGATGTCATAAGAACATCCAATTCAATATCCTGTTCTCACAGTGGCCAGCCAGATGCCTAAGGGAAGCCAACAAGGCAGACATAACTACCCACTCGTGGTCCCCAACAACTGGTATTAAAAGGGCATATTACCTCCAGTACTGGAGGTAGCACACAACCATGCTGGCTAGTAGACATTGGTGGGTTTATCCTCTATGGGTTTGACTAATCCCCTTTTAATGCTATCCAAACTGGTGGTAGGAAATTCCATAGCTTAACTATGCACTGTGTGAAATGAAATACTTCCTTTTATCTGCTCCGCCATTCAACTCCATCCACCTTTCCTATGGCATGCATAATTTTATACACCTCAAAGTCCCATTGAGTTGAGTGAAGAGTTAATGTGATTGCAGATTTTAAGTTGTGCTGACATTAATGAGACCTTTCCCCACCAAGTGAGTGAATGTAGGGTTGCTATGTAAGTCCTAACAGTACCACAGGCAAGATTGCTGCTTCAACATATCACTTGAAGAAATGTGTGGAATATTCATATCTAATCAAAACCAGGGAAGATTTTCTCTATTTGCATATTTTACCAAACAAGTTTAGTATTTCAAAAGATGCTGTAATGAAGTTTTAGAATTGGCACTCTTATTAAAAAAAACATTTTGGATCTAAAAGTTTACAAAAATATTTGTTTCAAAACATATACACCCTAATATATTAATATCAGTCTTCTTTTGAAATATAATGATGCTGTTGTGTTACTCCATGTAGTCTTTGAAGATCTGATCCAAACATGTTATTGCCCATTTCATCTGTGGAACACATGGCTTGGAAAAAATACTCCTTTTGGAATCCAAATACTTTTTCCAGTAAATAATACTTCACAATACATTATGCCTCAAAGTGGAGTTTATAGCTACTTCAAATATGTTATGAATTGGTGTATACCCTCATAAGTGACATCAAAGTCTTTAATTTCAAATAAGGCCAGTAGAGTCTGAAAGCCATCAGTATATATCTGCTCTTGTAAAAGCCAACTGGTGTTTATGAGAGAAATCCTGGTCTAGTTCCTAGTTAATGACGATATAGTTTCCGCAAGATTTAGGTGAACGTGGTGAAAGAGAGCTATTGTCAAAGGAGCTTGGTACAGGAAGCTATAGAACAAACAACGGCTGAATTCTAAGTGCAGCAGAGCAGATGGTCCAGCTCTAAGCTCTCAGCGTTGACAGAAAGGAAAACCCCTCAAAATTGGGTGAAAATACTTCTGGAGAAGACTTCGTGCTGATATTAACTAGGCTGATGCTCTCAGTCAGAGTGGTGTGCATCCCTTTGCAATGGTGTTGTTTCACACCAGCCCCAATCTCTGCTGAGCGGTGGCAAGATTCCAGGGAGTTCCAAGTGCTCACCTAGGGTTTGTGTTGCCTTTGGAATTCAGGCACTGCAGAGACCACAGTGTCTTTAAGATACATGGTTTTATTTACACAATCTACACCTGAGCCTATTGTGGAAAGCGTTCAGAGCATTCCCATCTCAAGAGAGGTTTGCTTCTTGCAGGAGTATAGCATTAGATTCAAAGGCAGTAAAGCAGCTATCTCTGTGTCTCTTGTAACAGCCTGCTCCAATTAGCCTGCATGACTTCTGCCTCCCTTCTTCCCAGAAACCCTTGCCAACACAGCTTCCCTTTCTGCTTACATTATTGCCCACCCCCCCCTAATTCCGAGAACCTCCTCCTCTGTGCCCAGAGTCATTTGCCTTGTTGATGGCAGCCTTTGTTTCTTAATGGCTCATTCCCGGCCACCTACATCAAGCTAGTTATCCAAAAATTAATCCAGCAGTGATTGGCACAGTTTTAATCAAACATTGATCAATCCCAACTCTTACTAATCCCAGGAATTATTGATGTCCCTGCACCAACAAACTCTGCAGCCCGAACACATAAATGGTATGTTACTTTCCCTTTTCATACTAATTCAGAGTGAGGGTAAATCATCAGTCCTTTCTGATACTACCATACACTCAAATTTGATTGGCTAACTAGCAATGTGATGTTGTCATGTTTCATATATGATTCCTGATTGTTTGGAATTGAAGAGGGGGGAGACCATGAAAAAGAAAATGGATTCAAGCAATAGCAAAAAAGAGGTATTATTAAGATGCAGTTCAGAGGCCTGAAAATATTTCTTTTCCCCTTGAAGATTCGTCAGCCTGATTCTACATTTTTGGATTAAGGTGGCATGATCTTGTCTGCTCTTTCTGCCAAATATGACAAACACATTCCACATGGAGAACCAAATGTACATTCTCTCTCTCTCTCTCTCTCTCTTTCTCTCTCTCTCTCTCTCTCTCTCTCTCTCTCTCTCTCTCTCTTTCTCTCCCCTGCTCTTCTGTTTAAAAAAGCAAGCTCCAGAGATAAACCTAAACCGACAGATTTCTCCCTCTCTACTTTCTAAAGTACCTTGTCCACAAAGGTATATTAGCAATTGGGTGGTAGCTATTTAAATCCTCAGGAATCACAGAGGGTGTCTTGATGAGGGAGGTATACCATTGCCTCTTTCAAAGTGGCAGGCACTACCCACTCCTGCAAGGAAGCCTTTCATCCCCCTTTGGAGCCACCCAATCAACTTCCTTGGGCTAGGTTGTGCAGGCTGGGATAGGCATGGGTTGACAGAGCACGTATTTGGCCACACCATTTGAACTTGCTGGATTGGGAAACATTTCGTCTTGAATGAGAACACTTTCAACTAACAAATATTATTTTTGGCTCACAATATTTGTTATTTTCACTTGCCTCTTTTTTTAAAGATACCAAAAGGTATATATTTAAAAATACTCTGTGGGACAGGATGTCAGAACATGGTGTTCTGAACTAAATGAAGGGATGGGGATGAGGTACAACATAAACACACTGACAGAGACCTGATAAATTGTTTATTATATATCAGAAATTGAAAAATAGCCTATCTTTTAAAAATAAAATAAAATTCTATTAGCAATTCTATAACTTAAGCTAACACTGTCATTATGGTGTTACAAATTGAAACAGACACAGGCTGCTCCTTTTTATTATTAAAACTTGATTCCTCTCCACTTTCTGATGCATACTGCCTTTCATTCTTTGTTCATCTGGTACTGGCTCACATCGAGACCCCTTTTCTAAAGCAATTTGAGTTTAACTTGATCATACATTCCACAGACAAGTAATGGAGCCCAAGGAGACTCTAAAATTTCCCAAGCTTGCTGTTACGTACTTTGCCCTTTTAGAAATGTCTAGCAATAAATTTTCTGCTTGTTCATGGTGATGGACGGAATTCCAGTCTACATATTGTCACGTTCTGTTTGACAAACAGCTTCATCCAGGTCCTCGCCATGCCCAGGCACATGAAACCTGCAGCCTGGTGTGTGGTCAACCAAGAGTAGAAATAAGACGGGATGCTGGTATTGGGTTGAAATAGGCTGCAACTTTATTCATTACAAATGTAAGCAGGTCTAGGCAAAGGCATTAGGAGTGTATCCAGTATCAAGCAACCCACCTGCTGGTTGATCAGTAGGGTGGGTCGACCCTGGGTTGAGAATCACCTCTTGACATACATCAAGTGGGATGATCCTGTCAGGGCTGCCACTGTATGCAATGACAATCTGTGCAGGAGGCTCCCGGGTGTGGCCCACCTTTATAGAAATTATGCAGGCCCAGTGGAAGTCAGGTCTGTGGCAGCAACCCCAACCCAAGCTCCTTCTGATTGGCCTATTTGAACATGATTTCATGCCAGAACCATGCTTGGAGGCTCAAGCATCCCCCCAACTGCTGTGTGTGAAGAAAATGGCCCCAGAGACTAGGCAGCAGCGATGGAAATGGGTCCACCACTGTACCTTGTTGGACAATCAGTTCAGAAATCTTGGATAGCACTTGTGAACTTAAATATTTAATCCAAGTCCTGGGATGGGGAGACCTGTGACACTCCAGATATTGCTGATCTCAAACTCCTATCAGCCCCAGTCAGTAACGCCAATGGTCAGGGATGATGAGGACTGGAGTTCAACATCTGGAGGACCAGAGCACCTCTATCTCTGCTCTAGAAGCAGGATGCATCCACTCCACAGTCAAAGATATAAGTTCTAGAGACCCTGTTGAGGATGCTGAACTCTGAATTATAACAACTTTATTTTACAGATTTATAAACTGCTTGCCAGAAGTTATTGAAACAGTGATAAAATACAAGGTGATAAAATACAACACAACCATTTCTCAGAACTCATAAAAGCAATAAAACCATTTATTGTAGTTCTACAATAAATATTTCATACACTGATCGGGTTATACTTCAGGGAAAGTCTTTTTAAACAAAAATATATACAATAGCCCTCTAAATGTTAATCTGCTATGTGCCTGTCTAATTTCAGCTGGTAATTGATTCCAAAAGAGCTGGATCTGCAACACTAAAAGCCAGGTATTTAGGGCATGCTAAGCACATACATGTGCTACTCTCAGCAGTGCCCCATCTGAGAAGTGCAGTTGCTAGGCAAGGATATATGGGATGAGGCATTCTTTAGGTAAACTGACTCTACCTCTAGCAATTCAAACACACACACACACACACACACACACACACACACACGTTAAAAAGGCATTCATCAAAGGCAAAAAAAAACCAGACAGTGATTTTTCAGGGACCAAAACAAAACAAAAGACTGTCCTTGGACAACAGAGACAGTTTTACTCTATGTAATGAATATTTGAAGTTGTTTCAAAGCAGCTTGAAAATTGTACCTTCACAATTTACTGCATTGCTTTAATTTGTTGCTTTTCTTAACCACAGTAGTAATTTTTCCAGCTGTTTGAGCCAACACACTTGAAAAATACTTTAAAAAAACTAATTATAATTCATCTAATTATTTATATGGTTACAATAATAGCAAAATAAGCACAATTTATCTGTCACAACATGCTTAGAATATCCATAAAAACTGATACTGTTAAGTACATTTTAGTTGTTTATTTGGCATGTAATGCCATTTATGTATTTTATTAAAACTTATTTGAGGTTTATGCTAATAAAGTATACCACAAGCTGCATACACTTTTTCATCAGAGATCTCCACATTAAAATTCCTTCTTCCATTTTTTAAAAAATCAGTTAGAACTGTCTCTGCATTCCTCGATCAAGAATTAACAGACTTTAGAGAGCAGACTGTTTTTTTTTAGTTCAGATAGTAAAAGCTTTTCAAATATTGCCAAACCTTTGCTTTTGTCTGCATCTCTCATGACATGCCGCAAACAACTTCTAATTTGTAAATATTGTAAAAAGGGTATTTTCTCCCATTTATTTGGTAATACAATAAATAATCCCATGTGGCAGAATGTCCTCTACCTCATCATTGACACCACCCACTTGAATGCCAGGCAGAGGGCCAATGGGCAAGCAATTATTGCTCCTCCTTCTCTCCGCCACTGTTGTCTGGGCTAGAGTGAAAAACAGGTCAACAATGAACCAGGCTGCAATGGCAAAACAAGGAGAAGGCTTTATTTGTGGGCTCCCTACAAGAGAATGGGCTCTTGGCAGATGCCTACCTATGGTGACTGTTGGCACCAACCCTGAAAGAAAGCTGGGCCGTTCTTTTCATCTGACTTAATGTGTTGTTAGAAACCATTTTGCAAAGTAGGGTCTTCTCAAAGCTGTCAGTAAGAACTGTCTAACAGATGCTGCAGAAATTTTCCTGCAAAGAATGAAGGCAAGAAGCAACGAGGGAATTTGATTTTTAAATTATGAAAACAGGATGCAACTTTGTTAAAAGTTTGGCATGGTGGAATGTACACAGTGAATCCTTCTCATATTACCATATGGAACAGAATCTGTGGTCTTGATAATAAAAGGTTTGGTTTGGTTTCCATTCAAGCCACTCAGATTTCATATTGAGATTTTGGCTCTGAATGTTATCCTGTGTCAAAGGAGGCCATTCCTTTCAGAGCAGTGGAAATACATTGGTTCATTTGGGATGTAATGCTATACCATAATTTAGAATGTGAGTGAGCAGAAGGGAGCATTTGGCTATCACATTCCACCCTCTTCTCTCCTCCTGTGCCATAGTGGCTAAGCCAAAGAGTTCAGAAACATCCAGCCTCTGTTTAGATTGTGGTTTATGGAAACAAAGCAGAGCTGAACCGTGGCTTGTGATCCTGGCATGTTAACAAACCATAGTTCAACACAGGGATAGTCAATGTCACTACCCTTCAGATGTTGTTAGACTGCATAACTCCTACCAGTTCTAGTCAGTAAGGGAAAATGGGAGTTGCACTGTAGTTGAGCAACATCCAGAGAGCACCACAATGGCCAACCAATTAACTTCCTCGAGTGTGAAGAGAATGATACATTCCCACTTAGTTGAAAACAGGAAGAAGAAGAAGAAGAAGAAGAAGAAGAGGAGGAGGAGGAGGAGGAGGAGGAGGAGGAGGAGGAGGAGGAGGAGGAGTAGTTTGGATTTGATATCCCATATTATCACTACCCGAGGGAGTCTCAAAGCGGCTAACAATCTCCTTTCCCTTCCTCCCCAACAACAAACACTCTGTGAGGTGAGTGGGGCTGAGAGACTTCAGGGAAGTGTGACTAGCCCAAGGTCACCCAGCAGCTGCATGTGGAGGAGCGGAGACAGGAACCCGGTTCACCAGATTATGAGTCTACCGCTCTTAACCACTACACCACACTGAAGCAGACAGCTGAAGGGTTGTGCCTTTAGCCTAGCCCTCACCATTGTGAGGCTCCTTCCAGCTTCCTGTGTTGTGGTGTAACTTTTGCAGCAGGAAGCCTTTTCTACTTATGGAGGCTCCCCTCATGTTTTAAGAACCCTGCACGAGTAAGGGCTTGACCACACTTCTGCTTGTCCCGTGCCTAGAAAGCACGGGTCCCAGCGGTTTTCTGTTTGACCAGTGCTTTCTCGGCATGGGTCTGAGTGATTCGCCTTGCTCTTTTCCCAGGGAAAACCTGCTCTTTAGTGCTAAATCAGAGCAAACGCCAATCCGGAGAAAACCCAAATTGCTGTTTGCTCTGAATGAGTGCTAAAGAGCAGTTTTCCCCAGGGGGAAGTGGCAGGACATGGGGCTGTGTGTGGCTAAGCCATTAGGCTCTTAATCATGACTTTTCATGAGTACAAATGTTTCCTGACTGTTACAATAGAATTTGGAGGGGGGGGGGAGACGAGCAGGCACATGATGATGCGGGATGAGGCTAAAAGGCAGAACACCACAACCTTTTTCTACCACCCTTCCTGGCTGAAACACTGAAATAAGGTGTACATCGATCCATGGAGGAGGGGTAGCAGTTAAGGGAACGGTAATTCTAGTGAATTCTACTTTTGGAATAACGGTAGTCTCTTACTGACATATTATGGGCCCCAGATGAAGATCTTTGCCAAATATGACCTTTTTATTTTTTTTCTTGTAAATATATATCAAGTTGTCAGATATTTAATATAACACACCATCAACTTTCTCAGATGCACTTAATAATGAAATTAGTTCAACAGACTTGTACAGCCGTACCTCGATCTAAGAACAGTCCTGTTAACGAATGATTCGGGCGATGCAGTGTGCAAAACCAGAAATAGGTGTTCCGGCTAGCAAACTTTGCCCTGGAAGACTAATGGAAGCTGACCGGTGGAAGGGCACTGGCACCGAGAAGCCTCAGTGAGGAAAACATGCCTTGGTTTAAGAACGTTTTCTGTGCAAGAACGGGCTTCCGGAACGAATTAAATTCATAAATGGAGGTTCCACTGTATTTTAAAAAGATTTATCTGTGTGAATGACTTGATGATCAGGACTCTTCATGATTCTGCAGCATTCTAAAATATTCTCATCCCCCCCCCTCAGTTTTAAATACACTCCTAAAGACAAATTATGAGCCTGTGCTTTTGTTTCTGTTTTTACTAATATGGCACTTTGAATTATTTTCATGCTTGCTAAAAGGACAAAAGTCTTGCCCTGTTTTATGGAATTAATTACACACTGTAACAAATTTTAGAGCAAAAAAGAAAAAGAAAAAGTTTTATATCTGTGCAACAAAAGTGACCTAATAATGAAACTATAGATAATCCACTTCTCTAGCAATTAACTTGAAGAAAGCTTTTAGCTCATTTTTTAGAAGTATTTTTTATTGTTTTCAATATAACATTAGCATTCCATCAAATAAGTGTGTAGATTTACCGGTATGTCACATTATTTTTTTGTTTTTTAAATGGCTAATTATTAGGTGTGATTTTCCTGGAGATTCTAGCTGGGAGAGAAGATTAACCCTTGCCCCAACCATGATATTAGGCTTGGAAAAAACTTTTCTGCTGTAGCCAAATTAATTATGTGTGAAGGTCACTGCACATGGGATATAGCTACCTCTCTAAATATGCCTTCTCACATCAGATGCTCACATACCACAATTAGGATTTATAAAGCCTCCTGTTGGTTCTAACTTTGCTGCATACCGGATCAAAGAGAACACAGGTTTGAAATAATGCCACTAGGAACAAATCATCTTATGGGTGGCACAGAATGAAAAGGGATGTTCCTGAAGTCCAATCTTGTGTACAAAACTGCAACCCCCAACAAATATTGTCCTTAAAATGTTTTTTGCCCAGCATAGGAAAGCTGTTGCCAAATGATATTGGATTAGATTTACTAGCAGATTTATGGCTCTGTGGAGGCACTTAAAATTTGGATTTAGCTGCCAGGCTATAATATTAGGTAGAAAGCTAGCAAAGCATAGCTGCCAAGTGTCTAAGATAAGTCCTGCTGGATTAGACCAGCACCCTGTTCTTAGATGCCTATGGGAATCCCACAACCAGTACCTAAGTGCAGCAGCACTCCCCACTGTTTGTGTCCCTACCATGAGAGGCAGTTATCATTGGCAAAGTCCATCATGCTTAGCAAGCACTGAGAGGTTAGCTTCTGAAGCTATGGCCTTTGCACATGTCAGTGTTCTAAATGCTTTCTTGCGATATTTACATCTTTGAAAAACACATTAAGAGACAAAGGTAAAGGTAAGGTAAAGGCCCCCTGGACAGTCTGTAGACAAATGCCCGCCCACTCGGCCTGAAAGCGAGATGAGAGCCGCAACCCCATAGTCGCCTTTGACTGGACTTAACTGTCCAGTGGTCCTTTACCTTTTTCCTTACCATTAAGAGGTATATGGAGGAGCTAGCAACAGTGCCAAAGAACAAAGGGCAACATGAGAGGAAAATTTTTAAAAGTCAAAACCAGTGCGGAATATCATACTTTTTGTGATCGAATGAGCAGAACTGGACTCTGCCTATTAAATATCAGACAGGTGCCATTTTTGCAGCCTTTTCCGGCACCTTCTAAAGACCTTCCTCTTCCAACAAGTTTTTTATTGGATATCTTTCCCAGTCAGCATCTGTTTTTATGCATCATGACAGAAATTTATAAAATTAAGAGTGCTGTGGAGAAAGTGAAGAGATGAATTTCCCCTTCTTACCCCAAGTTAAGTGCACGTAAAGTTCTTAACCCCTTCATGGATCACTGCCTTGTCGTGGCGAAGGGGCTTGAATTACTCAGGCAAGCTATGGACAGGTCAAGATAGACAGGTCATAGCGGAGAGTTTGGACCAAACGTGATCCACCTGGAGAAGGAACTGGCAAGCCGCTCCAGTATCCCTGCCAAGAAAACTCCATGGACAAAGACAACAGGCATATAAAAGATATGACGCTGGAAGATGAGCCCCTCAGGTCGGAAGGCGTCCAACTTGCTACTGGGGAAGAGCGGAGGACAAGTACAAGTAGATCCAGAGCTGATGAAGCGGCTGGGCCAAAGCCGAAAGGACGCTCAGTTGCGGATATGCCTGGAAGCGAAAGGAAAGTCCAATGCTGTAAAGAAAAGTATTGCATAGGAACCTGGAATGTAAGAACCATGAACCTTGGTAAGCTGGATGTGGTAAAAAATGAGATGGCAAGAATAAACATTGACATCCTAGGCATCAGTGAACTAAAATGGACAGGAATGGGCGAATTCAGTTCGGATGACTATCATATCTACTACTGTGGGCAGGAATCCCGTAAAAGAAATGGAGTGGCCCTCATAGTCAACAAAAGAGTGGCGAAAGCTGTACTGGGATGCAACTTCAAAAATGATAGAATGATCTCGATACGAATCCAAGGCAGTCCTTTTAACATCACAGTAATCCAAGTTTATGCACCAACTACCAGTGCTGAAGAAACCGAAATTGATCAATTCTATGAAGACTTACAACACCTTATAGAAATGACACCAAAGAAGGATGTTCTTCTCATTATAGGGGATTGGAATGCTAAAGTAGGAAGTCAAGAGATAAAAGGAACAACTGGCAAGTTTGGCCTTGGAGATCAAAATGAAGCAGGGCAAAGGCTAATAGAGTTCTGTCAAGAGAACAAGCTGGTCATCACAAACACTCTTTTCCAACAACACAAGAGACGACTCTACACATGGACATCACCAGATGGGCAACACCGAAATCAGATTGATTATATTCTCTGCAGCCAAAGATGGAGAAGCTCTATACACTCAGCAAAAACAAGACCTGGAGCTGACTGTGGCTCAGATCATCAGCTTCTTATAGCAAAATTCCAGCTTAAACTGAAGAAAGTAGGAAAAACCACTGGGCCAGTAAGATTCAATCTAAATCAAATTCCTTATGAATACACAGTTGAAGTGAAGAACAGGTTCAAGGATTTAGATTTGGTGGATAGAGTACCTGAAGAACTGTGGATGGAGGCTCGTAACATTATACAGGAGACAGCAACGAAAACCATCCCAATGAAAAAGAAATGCAAGAAAGCAAAGTGGCTGACCAATGAGGCCTTACAAATAGCGGGGGAGAGAAGACAAGCAAAATGCGAAGGAGATCGTGAAAGATACAGGAAATTGAATGCAGATTTCCAAAGAATAGCAAGGAGAGACAAGAGGGCCTTTCTAAACGAGCAATGCAAAGAAATAGAGGAAAATAACAGAATGGGAAAAACCAGAGATTTATTCAAGAAAATTGGAGATATGAAAGGAACATTTCGTACAAAGATTACCACAATTAAGGACAAAAGTGGAAAGGACCTAACAGAAGCAGAAGACATCAAGAAGAGGTGGCAAGAATACACAGAGGAATTATACCAGAAAGATATGGAGGTCTCATACACCCCAGGAAATGTGGTTGCTGACCTTGAGCCAGACATCCTGGAGAGTGAAGTCAAATGGGCCTTAGAAAGCCTTGCTAACAACAAGGCCAGTGGAAGTGATGATATTCCAGCTGAACTATTTAAAATTTTAAAAGAGGATGCTGTTAAGGTGCTGCACTCAATATGCCAGCAAGTTTGGAAAACTCAGCAGTGGCCAGAGGATTGGAGAAGATCAGTCTACATCCCAATCCCAAAGAAGGGCAGTGCCAAAGAATGCTCCAACTACCGCACAATTGCACTCATTTCACACGCTAGCAAGGTTATGCTTAAAATTCTACAAGGCAGGCTTAAGCAGTATGTGGACCGAGAACTCCCAGAAGTGCAAGCTGGATTTCGAAGGGGCAGAGGAACCAGAGACCAAATTGCAAACATGCGCTGGATTATGGAGAAAGCCAGAGAGTTCCAGAAAAACATCTACTTCTGCTTCATTGATTATGCAAAAGCATTTGACTGTGTCGACCACAGCAAACTATGGCAAGTTCTTAAAGAAATGGGAGTGCCGGATCACCTCATTTGCCTCCTGAGAAATCTCTATGTGGGACAAGAAGCTACAGTTAGAACTGGATATGGAACAACTGATTGGTTCAAAATTGGGAAAGGAGTACGACAAGGCTGTATATTGTCTCCCTGCTTATTTAACTTATATGCAGAATACATCATGCGAAAGGCTGGACTGGATGAATCCCCAACCGGAATTAAGATTGCCGGAAAAAATATCAACAACCTCAGATATGCTGATGATACTACCTTGATGGCAGAAAGTGAGGAAGAATTGAAGAACCTTTTAATGAGGGTGAAAGAAGAGAGCGCAAAATATGGTCTGAAGCTCAACATCAAAAAAACTAAGATCATGGCCACTGGTCCCATCACCTCCTGGCAAATAGAAGGGGAAGAAATGGAGGCAGTGAGAGATTTCACTTTCTTGGGTTCCATGATCACTGCAGATGGTGACAGCAGTCACGAAATCAGAAGACGCCTGCTTCTTGGGAGAAAAGCAATGACAAACCTAGACAGCATCTTAAAAAGCAAAGACATCACCTTGCCGACAAAAGTCCGTATAGTTAAAGCTATGGTTTTCCCAGTAGTAATGTATGGAAGTGAGAGCTGGACCATAAAGAAGGCTGATCGCCGTAGAATTGATGCTTTTGAATTATGGTGCTGGAGGAGACTCTTGAGAGTCCTGTGGACTGCAAGAAGATCAAACCTATCCATTCTCAAAGAAATCAGCCCTGAGTACTCACTAGAAGGACAGATCCTGAAGTTGAGGCTCCAGTACTTTGGCCACCTCATGAGAAGAGAAGAATCCCTAGAAAAGACCCTGATGTTGGGAAAGATGGAGGGCACAAGGAGAAGGGGACGACAGAGGATGAGATGGTTGGACAGTGTTCTTGAAGCTACTAACATGAGTTTGGCCAAACTGCGAGAGGCAGTGAAGGATAGGCGTGCCTGGCGTACTCTGGTCCATGGGGTCACGAAGAGTCGGACACGACTGAACGACTGAACAACAACAACAACAACAAAGTTCTTAAAGAAATGCGAGTGCCTGATCACCTCATCTGTCTCCTGAGAAATCTCTATGTGGGACAAGAAGCTACAGTTAGAACTGGATATGGAACAACTGATTGGTTCAAAATTGGGAAAGGAGTATGACAAGGCTGTATATTGTCTCCATGCATATTTAACTTATATGCAGAATTCATCATGCAAATGTCTGGACTGGATGAATCCCAAGCCAGAATTAAGATTGCCGGAAGAAACATCAACAACCTCAGATATGCAGATGACACAACCTTGATGGCAGAAAGTGAGGAGGAATTAAAGAACCTTTTAATGAGGGTGAAAGGGGAGAGCGCAAAATATGGTCTGAAGCTCAGCATCAAAAAAACTAAGATCATGGCCACTGGTCCCACCACCTCCTGGCAAATAGAAGGGGAAGAAATGGAGGCAGTGAGAGATTTTACTTTCTTGGGTTCTATGATCACTGCAGATGGTGACAGAAGTCCCAAAATTAAAAGACGCCTGCTTCTTGGGAGAAAAGCAATGACAAACCTAGACAGCATCTTAAAAAGCAGAGACATCACCTTGCCGACAAAGGTCCGTATAGTTAAAGCTATGATTTTCCCAGTAGTGATGTGTGAGGTGAGAGTGGGACCATAAAGAAGGCTGATTGCTGAAGATTTGATGCTTTTGAATTATGGTGCTGGAGGAGACTCTTGAGAGTCCCATGGACTGCAAGAAGATCAAACCTATCCATTCTGAAGGAAATCAGCCCTGAGTGCTCACTGGAAGGACAGATCCTGAAGCTGAGGCTCCAATACTTTTGCCACCTCATGAGAAGAGAAGATTCCCTGGAAAAGACCCTGTTGTTTGGAAAGATTGAGGGCACAAGGAGAAGGGGATGACAGAGGACGAGATGGTTGGACAGTGTTCTCAAAGCTACCAACATGAGTTTGACCAAACTGCAGCAGGCAGTGGAAGACAGGAGTGCCTGGAATGCTCTGGTCCATCGGGTCACGAAGAGTTGGACATGACTAAATGACTAAACAACAACAACAAAAGTGAAACTTATTACCAGTAGATTCACTGCTGCAAGATGGTGACACAGCCATTTCCTTGTATGGCTGTGTAATTAATTCATGGAGGACATGTTCATAAACAGCTGTATCACCTATGATGGCTACCTTGAACCTCCCTGTTTCATGCTGGAATTCTATTAAGAACTGTTGCGTGTCAAGGCCCCGAACCCTCCCTCATTTGTTGAACAATAAAACACATAAACACCAGTATTTTAGGTTAATTGGCTAATTAAGGCCACAACTTTATTGGTTACAGAATGTGAGTGGTATTGGCTTAGGCATTGGAATTGAACTGACTATATCTGACTCCTGCCCATCATGCAGGTAGTCTTGTAAGGGTTATGGCATGACCCTAGCCCATACCCGGGCTTTGGACGAGACCCACACCGCCGAATCCCTTTAACGGAATACCCTTAAAGAGGAGGGGCAGGTGATGGCCACATCCTCCCCTCCCATGAACCAGGTTTTGCCAATGCCTAACCGCCAAACCTTACAAAGTTGTGATGATTGCTACGAGGTAGGCAAAAACCACATGGCTGGTGCCAATTTGACAAGTGGAAAAATTCCTACCAGGCCCTCTTAACAGGCGACCAACCAAGGTCTATAGCAAGGCCAAGATGTTGAACGCATGAAAACAGGATGGGAGGGCGGGAGATCAGCTGAAGCAGGAACCAAGAGGGAGAACCCCCAGCTGCGCAGCTGATTAAATACTGTAAGCCACGCCTCCCAGCCAACCGGATTGGTCAGCCAAGGGCGTTACACGGCTGGGACTCCCTATGACGCAGAGGCACCTGCCACGCCCCTTGCTGAACACGGGGAGAGCGCGTGGCTTGCCCACAACACTGCCTCCCAGGGAAGGGGAGCGGCCTTGCCAGGAAACAGCAGAATAAGATGCTTTTAGTTGGCTTTTGGAGAAGCAGGAGACTAAATCCTTGGCTGGATCCAGGAAGGCTGCCTTATATTCTTATGGTAGTGACTTGACCAATACCATACTATGACTTCTTGACAAAAAATAGATGAACTTATACCTTGGACTAAGGGAGTCCAGTTCTCTAGACTAGCACCACACTGTCTCTTTTCTGTTTTTGCACAGTCAGTAACAGATTAAGTTAGAAACAAGAACAGAAAAGTTATGTAAAATAGTTGAGTAAACAGTCACTTGTGCGCAAAGGAAATCTGCCATCACTCTCTATGGCAGCACATCATACACCCTGCTAAGGAAAAACATTAGTCTGCTGAAATCTATCCTATTTCAGAAGTCATGAACATCTGAAGAATTCACCCAACTTCATGTAATGGTTTTGAATGGCAAGTGCACAATGCAGTCGAGTAAAGTACGTTTTCTTCTCTCTTAATGTGTTGTAGATTTATAAATTGAATTCTCGGGAGTAATCATTTATATGTGCCAAGCATCTCATCAGTCTGGACTTCCTCCACAGTAAGGCCTGTAAGTTCTGTATTTTCCTTCCAGAATAGCATATGTTTTGACTTAGTATGGGTGTTTTCAGTGAAAAGTACTAATTGTTTATACATGGAGTCTAAGGCTTAAGCCTAATGTAAAGGTCACAGAGTGTTACAGTGGGTAGCTGGGACTAGTAGTTCTTGACAGAAAGCAGAGTCCAAGATTTGAGTTTATTGTCATAAATACTGCGCTTTCCAAGTTACATTCATTTCTAAAGAGCGCCACATATTTCATTTTTATATTTAAGACTGCTTTTGTACTTTATGTCCAGTCTCACTCACACATCTCAGTCCTCATGGCTCTGAGACAAGCCATAGCTCTGAGAAAAGTGGTCTCAGCATGTCCATGTACAAATAAGAATATCTGTCTTAGGGGTGTGCAGCAACCACATGATTTGCCTTTAGAAGCAGCCCAATCTGTTTCAGATCTGGTCTGTGTCATTCTGAATTGATTCACGGTTCAGTTCTGAATCTGATCTGTCAAATCTGAACCTCTATTTATGATGGGGAAGCTTGAAATGGATAAAACGATTTTCTCCTTTTCAAACAAGTGGATAAAATTTGCAGGCAAAGGAAACATTCCAGAGTGGGTTAATACCGCCAAATTTCAGTGAGATCAGTTTGGGGGCTACAATGCAGAAAAGCGGGCGCGGGGGGGGGGGAGCAGAATGAAAACAAGTGAATTGGAGTGTTATTTATTTATTTAGGAAAAAGAAAGTTTAGGAAAGAAGCAGGCCACCCCAGTAGAGCAGCTCCACCACTTACACTCGGCTCTCACAGACAAAAACTCAGAGGACATGGCAACCCATGTGCAGATCAACTCTACATGTCAGCAACTTTTCTCCGAAATCACTGTAATTAGAGTATGTTAGGAAAACAATTCACTGTGACTAAAAGTAAGACTTGCTCATCAAAATCTCCCAAGAAATAAACACACCAAGAACTTTGGCCAATGTAAGTTTCAATAGTGGGAGTAGTCCCTATTTGCAAATCAATAGTAAATTATAACAAAAACTAATCCATTCAAATACATATATTTAGACAGAGATTACAAACTCAAACAGAGATTACAAAGTCAAACTCAAAGGGATATGTACAACACAATAATCCATTACAGTATTGGAAATGAGAGTCTTTGAATAGAGACAAGTTCATGTTAGTTCATAGTCAGGTTTGATGTGAAGATCTTAGTTTCAATCATTGAGCAGAAGTCAGAAGTCAGTTATGGATCAGAAACCAGGACAGGGCCCTGTTTCGATGTATTCACCTTCATCAGCTAAATTTTAAGGGGTTGTATAAGTTTGAAGAAATCGTATAAGTATATCCTGTTATTTTCTATGTTTCTCAGAGATAACAACTAGGTGTGTGAAGATCGACGTGTATCTTGAGCTTTTCCAAGCTGACTCCAATTTATTTAACATCAAAATCTCCTAGCTCTCCACCTCTCCCCTCTAGTCTCTACCTTCTCCCCCCTAGAATTCACAATATTTTAGCAGTCAAGTTGCTTAATACTGATATACAGAAATCTGATAATATACTGAAAGTTGATTCAGGTCCAACCATTCTTATGTGTATTGAATTATGTCTCAGTTGCAATTCACACACTATATTGTTCTGTTCTATTAGCATTGAAGATGCTTATACATCTGCATTTCTGGGAAAATGTAAAATAACAAATTCACCTGTTTATGTACTTGGGATCCCATTTTAATTGGGACCTGTGCAATAAATCCTTTTGCACTGTTTTTTCCCCCTGAGAATGTCAATGAATGAACAACTCTGGCATCTTTAGCTGTTAATAATTAATAATAATTTTATTATTTGTACCCCGTCCATCTGACTGGGTCGACCCAGTCACAATAGTTTTGCAGATACCATTCCATCACGTGTATAAATCATATTTCTGTGGTTACTCTGTAAAGACTATTCACTCACAATAATTTATGACAGTAACAAGTCCCGCCACTCTGCCACGGTGGAGCTTTCTTGTGAAATATCCCCATGGGGCCAGATTTCTAGTTGCCATTGAACAATAAAAAATCCCCCTAACATTTCTGAGAATATGGCTGAAGGCAGATTCTACCATTCTTGCCTTTGCAAGGTATACCTTACTGTTGAGTGGAACAGCAGCAATACCTGGTCCTTATTTGGTATTGGATAGTTCTGTCTGTTTTGTATTATCGCATGTAGCTATTCAATCACAGAGTAATTGTCTTTGCAAAGTCGTTCAGTAACGCAGCCCTTGCTGTTGTAATGGTGTCTGCCTGATTTACTATCTTCTTGTAGTATGTACAAATATTATCCAAACACAGTGCTTCAGTAATATACAGAATTGGCATTTCATCAATGTCACATAAATGGAAGGTCATTTGTGAGACGTTCGTTTCTCTCACTAGAATGTTAGTGGTGAAGAAATGAATCTTTTAAGCTCCCTGCAGAGTGACTCACTGCACCAACTCAAAATATTTTATGGAAAGATAAGAGGTTCGGGATCTTTTTGTGCTTCAGTGGAGATGCACCCAAGGTGCAGAGTAATATGAGATGACATTTTTAGGTGGCTTTACTTGTTCTGGTGCTGTGCGTACTATTAGAGGAAACATTTTTTTCCTGTTTCTTCAGAATAAGTGTCCTTTAAAAAAACCCTTATTACCTAGAATCTCAAAATAAAGTAAAGCTGAATTGCTGTTGCTGAACTTGCTTCCATTCATGTCTTGTTACTTCTCTGCTGTTAACTTGTATAGCTGACCCAACATCTATTAATATATACCTGGGATGGGGAACTTCCATCAGCCCCAGACAGCATGGCCAATGGTTAGGGAGGATGAGAGTTGAACTATCCACCCCTGGTCTATATACTGTCAATTGAGCAATATCCTGGGAGCAGAGCAAATTGCCCTAGTTACTTGAGATCCAAAATACAACATCATGTGCACTGAATATTGTAGCTGCACTATTGAGGTTCTACATTAACACACACACACACACACACACACACACACACACTGTACCTTCAGTTTTGAGTCTATACAGACAAAATAGTTACCAAGATCATTTATGGAGTTCAGCTTTGGTTATTGTGGCTCAATTAATCTTTAGAAGCAAAGTATGCCACCTTTTTGAGAAAGATAATCCTCAACAGATTTGGGCTGTGTATTCTTGGCTTTGCCTGATTACTATGCTTTGCCTTGGCCAAAATGTGTTGATAACAATGTTAACACCACTGGCTAATCAATACTCCATTGTCTGCCACTTTGGTGAGAAAAAGCAATCAGGTATATTAAACAGAGACTTCTAGATAATATTATGCTAAATTCATTAGCTCTGGTAAAAGAGAGCTCCTCACCTTGTCTACAGCCTAGTAGTGGTTATCATCAACCCACTAGGTATTTAACAACATTAATTATTCCTAGATACAGGAGAGAATTGTAAATGGTTAGATTTAATGCTTTGCCAACAGCAGTTGATTTACGAGGCTGCCTTGGCATTGAAGAGTTCGTCCCTATGAAAATGGCTCAGTTGAAACATTAGCCATTGTTCTTCAATACTGTAATTTTTTATAGAGATATAAGATCCTGATTTATCTGCACCATACTTTTCTCACACTTCAGGAGCTCATATGAATTTTATGTTTCAATTTTAAAAGCAGACTTTGACCATAAGATTCCTGGAAATATAGGCAAGTTCCTTGCTGTAACAATCAAAACGGTTAAAAGGAAGATGAGTTCTCCTGCGTCACAAATATCTGCATTTCTAAATCAATTTTGATTGTTCGTTTATTTTGTGTACTTTTAAAAATTATATAAAAAGGTGCAAATTGTGCTTGTGCATATTGTGCCCCCCCCCAATTTCCTTTGGCTGTCTAGATAACCCAGCACTGTATTTGATGTTCAGTTAAAAAAAAACCTAAAGTTAAATAAAGTAACTTTGTATTAAAACATTATATAACAACCAAGTCAACATTTCAGATCTGCCAACACTTTAAGTCAGAGACTACAGTGGTCTTCACATGTTACATCCAATGAGCATGCAGTCTGTGTAGCTGTGTACCTAATTGTTCAGGTGTACACTCATACAGGCTCCATCTAAACTATACATTTAAAGCCATAACATAGCACTTTAAAATAATTCTGGGAACTGTAGTTTGGTAATGCAGCAGAGAGTTGTTAGGTGACCCCTATTGGACAGTGTTCTCAAAGAGTTGGACAATGTTGGACTGTTGGACAGTGTCCTCGAAGCGACTAGCATGAGTTTGGCCAAACTGTGGGAGGCAGTGAAAGATAGGCATGCCTGGCATGCTCTGGTCCATGGGGTCACGAAGAGTCGGACACGACTGAAAGACTGAACAACAACAATGCCCCTCACAGAGGTACAATTCCAAAAGTTCTCTGGGAACAGGAACGGACTATTAAACCCTGAATCCAATGCCCATCAGTCCAAGTCAGCATGGACAAAGGTTAGGGATGATGGGAACTGTTGCCTAGCAACATCTGGATGGCCATAGGCTTCCTAACTCTGCTGTTGTGAGAAACCGGGATAATTCCCTTAAATTCTTACAACACTGCCATAAATAATCTGAGTTTGAGATTACTTAATGGCTGCCCTTTCTTATTTTAAAAAACAACAACCCTGTCTATGTGCTGCTGCTATTCTGGTTTTTAAGATGCCTTGTGATATTGATTTACTGTGGATTATTTTATGAGGGTTGTTTTTTAATTTTCTGGTGAATTATGTTTTTATTTCAGGCTGCCTTGAGTGTGATTTCATCATAGCAAAGTCCAATGAACTAGACAGATAAATGGACTGAGAGCTTTCTCAGAAGTCATTGTGTACCTATGCAGCTTGTTGTTGGGTTTGTTATGTAGACTGTCTTTGCGCAAAGGGCTGAATGGTTTAATAAGGCTGCCTCACTCTTGCGGGGATTCTTTTGCTGGAGCCTCCCGCGTGCAGGGCAAGGCCCACTGCACACGGGATTCCAGTTGCCGGGGATCTGCGGCCAGCACCTCACATGCGTTCCTGCACGGGCGCCGGCCAAGCCTGCGAACGGGACGGCCGATGGTTCCAGAGCTTAAACTCACACCGGCCGTTGTCCGCCAGGTTAAATCTGAAGGTGCGTGAGTAGTCCGACGAAAAGTGCCTCGTAAAAAATACCTGTAATCACTTGCGACCTCCTAAGTTGTCCCCTTTACTAATGTACCCAAACAAAAGATGGCCAAGACTATGGCCAGGCAAAAGCGCCAATAGACTATGAAAAATAAAATCGAGATGAAATAAAGACAGACAATCACTGTTTCTTTTAGATGGCTTTGGCTGACCCGCATAGGCTATTACCTTTCTCTATACCTAAACTATTCTAACATTCCCTAGGCTAGCCGACCCTGAACCGCCAATTCTTCCGCAAGTTCTAGGCTACCTAAGACTAAAGCTATCTAAGCCTAAACCGCCAAGTCTTCCGCAAGCTAACCTCTCTACCTCCTGCACGCGCTTCCAACCCAACCAACCCGTTCCCCGAAACCCCAACTATCTACATCTAAATCATCTGAACCCTAACTCTGACTGTCCGCCTAATACGGGGAGCCACAGCCTTTTATTGACAACCAAGTGCAACGTCATGATCGATAAATTTACCAATAGGAACGCTGTTGCTGCCCCCAAAAAAGGCGGGAAGCAGATTAACTGATCATTCACATATTCAAACCTCTGGAACCAAAAAGTCTAGGCAGAGGGATCTCAGTGGCGAGACGCCTACTGAGCCCTGCTCTCGCTTTCACTTCTAAACGGAAGAATACATAAAATAGTGCATAACATTAACATTAACTTAAAACAAATAATCGCAGGTTCAAGGAAACCCACGAAGTGTATTCCCACAACTCTTTCCTTATTGTTTTTATTAGTGTACACCTTCTTCCCAGAGTGCTTTTGGGATGCCCAATTAACTCCTTGTTCCTGTTCCTCAGATCAATTTTGCAATGAGCATTTAGTAGTTATGCTACTAACCAGCCTTCACAAAGTGCCTCCCTGGTGATCGTATTGAGTGGCGGAGGCAGGCAAGCAGCAGAGACCAGAAAAAGATGCAGGCTGCTGTAACTACCTGGCCAGGTTCTTCTGTCAACACTGGGACCTTAAAGGGGGAAAGAATTGTGTCAAGTGCATCAGTGCTGCTGATCAGCATCTATCCACTGGGGAAGCAGAATAGTGCGTTGGGAAGGTGACAGGAACAACTGGTGGTGCTGAAGCACCTGTCGCAACATTTTATGTCCAGTGAAGAGAATAGATTGCCTGGACAGCAGTTGCCATCTTCTTTTACCAAGGCCCCAGGGACCCTGGCACTTGCCCAGTTATGCAACATACTTGGGTTGTTCTATAGTTGGCCAGGATAGCCTTCAGTCTTCCAAGAACTTGATATAACCTCTTTTCTCCCACCTTCCTGGGCCTGTAACAATAGGAGATTGCAGCGAGTTTGTAGGCTGCCAGCAATTTCTGGTTTCAGTTTGGTAGGCCACCTTGGAGCAGACCTATTTTAGGGGAAGTACCGGTAATTTCAGAACAAACTTCCAAGTGTACTTTTTAGTTCAAATTACATGGTACTATGAAACTCCCTTTCCCCCACCTGCATAGCTTTGTTATTGTGTGTTAAGATTCCCTTTTCCCTCCCCTTAGCTCCATCCCCGTACTGTATTATTATGGAATAGAGGTAATTACCATTAGAATTCTGCCAACGCCATGCTGTATTAGACTGGCATAGGGACAATGTCCCTATCAGCTTGATACGTCTCTTGCAGGTTTACATTTAGGTACAAGCAGGCTTAAGAGGCCTACATTTCGAATTGGCTCATATTCTGCACAGTTCTTTTGCTGCTGTGCTGTTCCCTTCTAACGAAAGCACATGTTGTCGACAGCTCAAAAGGATCATGTGGGGGAAATTGTCCTTATGCATAAAACCACATAGCATGAATGCACTGACTATTCAACAAAAGGTGGAGAGTGTGCTCCTTTATAATATTAGCCACTGAAGCAAATTTCAAAATATAAGTAGGGTGACAACTGAACAGTATTCCTATTATTCTGAAATTATGGTGCAAACACTAGTCCATGTTACTCATAATTTGGTAGATGACATTCTAATCTGAGGCGGAATTGAATTTGTGCCCTGGGATGGTTCTTGGAACACTGCATCAAGATGTATTTTATTGACTTGTAAATTGAATGTAAAAGGCCGCTCTTGCTTTTTAAAGGTCTGGTGTGATTTTTCATCCAGTTTCACAGCACTTATTTCAGTGGCTGAATTCCAAGCTTGCCCGTGCTTGCATGCTTTTAAGTGCCCCCCCCCCTTATGGGACTTTTATTGATGTCAGTCACACTTATGCTTGGAACCCTTTCATGCATACCATTTGTAGTACTGTACTATATGTGCTGGGGGTTTATTTATTTGTTTATTTTTCTGCATGCATCCACACAACAGTGTTATCATCCCATCACTGCTCTGTAATACTGCAACCATCAAACCACTTTTCCTTCCATTCAACAAAATAAAAAAAACCCAAACAACAAACAACAAGCAACATTTGTGAGAGCTCTTAAAGGGTTCCATGATATTTTCATTGTGTGGAAGGTGCCCTGTTCAATTTTCTGCATTTTGTGTTATTCAGGGTTGGAGCAAATTCCATTTCATGCCTCCCCCCCCCCCCCGGTGAGAATTGTTGCCCCAAACATTTGGAGGATGCCAAGTTGGGAAACACTGGCCTGCTTCACTCAAGGCTATCCCCTTGTAATACATTTGGAAGAAAACTAGAAAATTGTATGGTTATGCATGACCTCTATAACTAAATAAGAGTATTTGTACACAATCCAGTACAAATGTAAAGCTAGTTATGTGCATTGATTTCAGTGTTGGAGTGTAGCTTTTGGAATTGAACTAATATCCCCCCATGACTCCCATGCAGTGGAACAGCCTTAAATCTTAGCACTTCAGCTTGTTGTTTCTTTTTAGTTTGGCAGTTAAATGAAATAGCACTCCAGGCTGGCTCAGTGATCTGCCTGTTCCCATCTTCCACCCCAACTACTGTGTGGGGCAGAGCTGTAGCAGTGACCCTGCAGCTAAATAAAGCCCCATTGGGCTGGGGTACGGAGTTAGGATTGCTCTCTGAGTAGAAAATAAAATTAGCATTAAAGCTCTAGTTCTACACAAATAACTATTTCTGTCAAAACGCCTGTTGAATTAAAAATTAATAGCAGACCTGCTTTCTGTTCTGTGAAATGGCACATTGGAATAACATACCTCCGTTTTGACAGCCAGAACATAGTGTTTCTTCTTTTTTCAAAACACAAGCTGCTGTAGTGAACTTCCTTTCCATGCTATTGAACTAATATGGATTTTTTTTTAAAAAAAACCCTTTATTAAAGTAACCATATGTGTACAAAGAGGCCAGATTCTGATTACGTTAGTTGAACTTAGATCCCATTGGAATCGATGGAAGGACTTATTCATAACATCAGTCCCATTGATTTTAATGGGAACTAAGTGCTACTCACTCGGTCTATGAAAATACTGTGCTGAGAAACCATCTTGATTATTTCAGTTGTTATGTCTAACAATGACCTGATGTTATTAATTTCTATGTCTACAAACACAGCTTAAGAACTGGAAGTCAAGGAATTTCTTTCCACCACTTTCCCCTTATCATAGATGCTAAGGGACATCTATGTGTGCTATGCAGTTTTCAAGGGGCGAAAAGTTAGCCAACCTCACCAGTTGATCATCGGGGGGGCATGTTTTAGCTCTCAGTGCCTACAGCTACTCCTAGGCCTATCCTCCAAGACCAATATCACCTCTAGTAGTGCTGAAATGATGGCCAAAGCAAAAAAAGAAGTCGCATTGGTACCACAAGATTGTGGTTTGTTTTGCCCTAATGAACCAGAATTGCTAGGCAGCCTTAAATGATAGCTCATTATTGGCTTATGAATCTCGGCTTATTAGAGCAGAACAAACCAACTCAGTGCTTTGGACATAATGTTAAGCCATCGCATTCCTTGTTTGTTTGCCTGCTCAATCCATGGGAGAAGTGAAGTGAGATCAATTAGGCTGCATGTCTTAGCACACAGCTTGTGCACAATATGGCTTATTAAACCATTCTTATCATTCTTAGCTTATCTATCTATTAAACAATGGTGCATGCAGCATCAATTGATGACATATCATTTGCTGTGAGTGGGTGTGTAAATCCCAAACTTTAATAATTATAGCAACTTAATAAACATTGTGGTGTGTTTCCTAGTCTTTCTCACACTTAGCATGCATGGCTCGGTTCTTTGTGATGGAAGTCTGTCAACAAATGAGCTCACCCAAACGAACTAAAAGGCTCGTGTTGACATAATGAGTTTGGGATAATTTCCAGTCTGCATCACATAGGCAGCAGAAATTAACAGAAGTAATCTAAGACAGTTAGCTTCATTTAGGCCCCAAGCTTAAAAAAGGGAGCCTAACTCTCAGAACATCATTGTTTAGGTATATAATGGGGTCATTCTTACATTGTAAGCCTCTGGGCAAACCATTGTTTATATTATTTTAATTTACCCTTTAAAATGTTTAACAAGGAAAAAAAATATCCAGCTGCTTTGAAGCATTTGACATGCTTCCCCAACAAACGCATGTAATATATTTAAAAGCATACAAAATCCCTTAGGAAATGATTTCTCATAATCAGGAATTTCCTTGCAAGACGTTGCTCAACCGTTCTTCTTAAGTAATAATTCTGTTATGTATGAAGGAGTGCATGCTTCCATTTCCTCATTAGAAACATCTTTCTCTTGTTGCCTGTCCTTGATTGTGAAACAAGAATCAATGAATTTTTCCAGGCATGATGCACCCCACATTACTTTTTAAATCCACGGTCTCATCTCTTGTTGGCTTCCAGTGCGCTGCTAGTAACCTGTCAAGGTGCTCATCTTCACTGGGAATAGGGTTGCATCATGAAGTGCACCTGACTGCCACAGGTCATATGATCTATAATAATAATAATAATAATAATAATAATAATAATAATAATAATAATAATTTATTTATAGTCCGCCCACTTGGCTGAGTTTCCCCAGCCACTCTGGGCGGCTCCCAATCGAGTGTTAAAATCAATACAGCATTTAATATTTAAAACTTCCCTAAACAGGGATGCCTTCAGATGTCTTCTAAAAGTCTGATAGTTGTTTATTTCCTTGATGGGAAGGCATTCCACAGGGCAGGTGTCACAACTGAGAAGGCCCTCTGCCTGGTTCCCTGTAACCTCACTTTTTGCAATGAGGGAACCACCAGAAGGCCCTCGGCGCTGGGCTTTAGTGTCCGGGCTGAACGATAGGGGGTGGAGACCCTCCTTCAGGTATACAGGACCGAGGCTGTTTAGGGCTTTAAAGGCCAGCACCAACACTTTGAATTGTGCTCGGAAACGTACTAGGAGCCAATGCAGATCTCTCAGGACCGGTGTTATGTGGTCTCGGCGACCACTCCCAGTCACCAGTCTAGCTGCCGCATTCTGGATTAATTGCAGTTTCTGGGTCACCTTCAAAGGTAGCCCCACATAGAGCGCATTGCAGTAGTCTAAGTGGGTCTTGGAGCATGCACCACTCTGGCTAGACAGTCCATGGGCAGGTAGGGTCTTAGCTTGTGTACCAGATGGAGCTGGTAGACAGCTGCTCTGGACACACAATTAACCTGCACCTCCATGGACAGCTGTGAGTCCAAAATGGCTCCCAGGCTGTGCACCTGGTCCTTCAGGGGCACAGTTACCCCACAGTTACCCCATTCAGGACTAGGGAGTCCACCACACCCACCTGCCCCCTGTCCCCCCATAGGCTTCATGATGTGCTGATTCTCTGTGCATCCACAAAGATGCGTGGACAGGGATGACTGGGACCAGCTCATATTGCAAAAATTGTGCAGTCAGCTTCTAGGGCTGTTCTAGAGGGGAAGGGGAATGTAAAATGGAAATAATAGTGACTTACTTAGTAATACACACCCACCCACCCGGCTTAATTGCCAAGGTGACTTCCAAGTGGTTTACGTGTGTAAAGCCAATTACAGACAGCCACACATAATTAAAATATACAATTAAACAATTTCATCAGAACATGAAAATTAATACCTACAATTAAAATGATCAATAAAACAAGCCCCCTGAAACAACACATTTAAAGCAGTTAAAACAGTAAGTAAAACCAAAAACACGGTTATTTAAGGGCAGGAGACTCTCTGCAATGCAATGGGGCTTGAACCCACGACCCTTGAGTCAATCATGTCTGAAAATCATACTTGGATCCTCTGCATGGAAGCTCTTTCCCTGACCATAGATGTGCAGAGAAGAAGAAGAAGAAGAAGAAGAGTTTGGATTTGATATCCCGCTTTATCACTACCCGAAGGAGTCTCAAAGCGGCTAACATTCTCCTTTCCCTTCCTCCCCCACAACAAACACTCTGTGAGGTGAGTGGGGCTGAGAGACTTCAAAGAAGTGTGACTAGCCCAAGGTCACCCATCAGCTGCATGTGGAAGAGTGGAGACGCGAACCCGGTTCCCCAGATAACGAGTCTACCGCTCTTAACCACTACACCACACTGGCTAATAGATCATTTCAGTGTGAAGACAATAGCTTAAATAAGTGCTTCACACATCCTATTGTGCAGAAAACTTAAAAATTAAAAAGCTGCAACCCTATCAATTCAGAATGTTATCAGTCACCACTGCATAGATATGCTCCTTCCCCACACTTTTTTAAAAAAATTAAAGTTAATAGCCTCCTGGCCTTTGACAGAGGAAGTTTATAAAACTGAAGGGGACTCATCTTTTACAATACATATGAAGTTCAAGACAACTCTTTAATTTGGGGTCCAATTGTTTATTATTGAAGGCACAATGCTGCACTGAAGCTCAGCAGAAAATAAATAAATAAAGGGGAACAAAACCCAAGTTTTGATGAATGGATGTTTGTCTCTTCCACACTAGACGCTGCTTCAAGCTACACTGGATAAATGCCATGTGCCCTTCTTAAAAATCTCTAGACTCTTTAGTAAGAAGGACGGAAAATGATCCAAGACAGAAGAGTCAGTTTTGAAGCAAAGTGCAAATTGCCTAGCACATTCCAAATGACATCCGGTACCTTTTAAAAACTTTGCATCGTTGGTATGTCTCTATTTAAGCCCATCTGCCCATGCTATTTAAGTTGGCTTCCAAGAGAGGGAAAAAATCCATTATTGATGCCAACTAGCAGAGTTTTATAAAGCCAGAAACTCTTCTAGTGCCTTTTGATCTCATCCCTGCTCTTGTTTAGACTGCTAGAAATTAAATAATCTTAAGTCTCAATTCAATTGGATCTTGGCATTAGCAGAGACCTATAATAACCTTCAAACCTCTCTCTTTTTTTAAAAAAAAGCAAGCTGGTGTGTTACTTATCTGTTTCTTCATTAAATAAACACTTAACTGTGTATACCATCTCTTCATTCTAGCCCACTAGTGAGGAATCTGCAGCCCAGTCTAGATGTCCAGTTCCCATCCTACAGTAAAATAGACAGCTCTTTTGTGTTTGCTGGGGATCTCTGCAGCTTCACCGTCATAATACTAAATAGGATCTTATGTCTGGTACATCATACATATGTCTGGCATGCCTCATTTCAGCTATTGTTGCTGGAAAAAAAATGCATCCCTGGCTGATAAGGATAGTTTTTTGAATGTTACGAGTCCTCTTTTAGAACTGAAGGGGCTTTCAAGAATCTAGTACTGCAAACTGGGGTCTCCAATACAAAGAAAATATGGCCGCCAGGACAAGCTAAACACTCCATAGGATGTTGCCCTGCTCTACGGTGCTCATGTGGTATTTTTTGGCTATTTTCAAGACACCTCGATGCCCGAGAAGTAGCCTACAATATTTTAAGTTTTCCTCAATTTTTGTTTTTAATATGTATCCATTTTCTCTTGCGGCATCTTATTGCGATAATTTCCCCTCACCTTTCAAGAATCATGCACCTTCTTGCAAAATTTGCCTCAAAATGTATCCTTGCCTTTCATACGCTTTGTATCAGCTCGATGCCTCGCCACCTGTTTTTCATTTCCCTTCACTCTCCGTGATCTTTATGTGTCTTGTCTGATTTAAACTGTGAGCCTGTGGGGGCGAGGACTACGGGACAATTAACTTTTGTACAGTGCCTAGTCTTCTAGGCGCTTGATAACTATATATATTATTATTATTGCCTCATAAAAGCAGCCAGCACTCCAGCCGAAAGCCCGCCAAGCCGCATATGGGATGGCATGGTGAATTGTGGGAGATTCAATCTGGAGGGTTTCACACACTTTAATCAGACCCAAATTTGAAGATTGTGGGAAGAGAATTTCTAGTGGAAATCAGGAATTTGAGTTCATAAACAGAAAAAGCTGTTCATGGGATGGAGAGAGGCTGTGTGTTTGTGCGTGAATTCCCCCCCCCCCCTTTTACGTCAACAAGGTTGGGATGGGGGCGGCAGGGTGAGAATTCAGGTGCCAGCCAGGAAGATATGTCTCTGTTTAAGCCCATCTGCTTAATAGACGTTACATTGTGAGTCCTGTGCAGCATGGCAGAGTATAAATCAATAAATAATAAAGAGCATTCTGGTTGTAAAAATATTAACCCAAGCACTGTCAGGATGAGAACTTTTGGGTCCAGCAGATCTTGGGCTTTCCTGGCTGAGTTGGAGCTATGCAAGTGTAGATCCATCACCCCAGCTGAGCCAGATATACTCTAGCATAAGTCCCTCACACTAGCTGAGCTTAACCGGAGACTCTTCTGTATCTCACTTCATTAAGCCGGGATGCGATAACCTGAAACAGGCTACTTATTAAGCCAAGATAGGATCATTCGAAAACAGCCAGTGACCTCACCGAAGTCAGCCATAGTTTCAGAAGCCAAGGAAACACTGCATAAATAAGTCAGGAAAGAGATGAAGAACAGCACATGGCATCTTCCTGTTCAGAGATATGAACCAGAGTATAAAGGGTTTTCACCCTGCCCTTGACGGCAATAATTCTTGAAGCATCATGAAACCCACATAAAAGCGCTAGTTAATAATAGCATTTTTTCTTTCTTCCAAGTTTGATTGCATGATTAAAGCTGGTGTCCCTCACTGCACAGAAGGAGACCTGCTCAGTGGTTAGATATATCATAAAAGAGATGCTGTGTCATAAAACAAAGTTTTCACTTCTGCATGAGATTTATCATTACCAGCAAAAAGCAGCTAATAAAACTCCAGCGATTGTTCATTACCACATGCACAGCAATAAATAGTGTAAAACAAATGGTGGTGTAACTTCAAATTAGTGTAGAACTAAATAAAACCTTCCAAAGTGCTAATCTCCTGCTGTACAGATGTTTTAAAAAATGTGCACTATAATGTACAGGTGTAGATTTTATTTGGTTGTAATTGACAATCATTTGTTGCGAGTCAAGGGCAACCCCTGCTTGGAGATAAAATAATACACATGGACACCAGTATTTAGGTTAATGGGCTGAGAAGGCCACAACTTTATTGGTTACAGAATGTGAGTGGTATTGGCTTAGGCATTGGATCAGACAGACTATACTTGACTCCTGCCTGCTCTGCCAGGAGTCACACAAGGGTTAACAACCAGTAGGGGGAGCTTGTTGATGCAAATCAACTGGAAGCTTTCCCCTAGAGTCACCAGAGGGTCAAGCAATGACCCTAGCCGCCACCAGGGCATCAGACAGGAACCATGACCACTGGATAGCCAGGAACAAGAAGGGAGAGTCTGTGTGCCCGCGGTCTTTCAAATACAGCTAAGCCATGCCCCTATGCAGGCGTATAGGCTGGCTAGTGAGCGTGACACGGGCACAGGACTCAGTGGTGCAGGGGGCTGAGTTACGGCCCCTGTGAGTGCGGGAAGCGGTTCCTGCTCACAACACCTCCCCACTGGCGGAGCTTCATGCTCCAGCACCAGGAGGCAGAAAGCAGGTGTGGGCAGGGCTGGCACGTGTCCTGGGGGCAGGGGGCGCTGCCTGCAGGGGCGTGGCATGCATCCTGGGGCGGAGCGAGCAGCCTGTGCGGGTGGGGTGCCCAGCGCAGGCTGGGGGAAAGCCACGATCACACCCTGCCGGGATCACACTGCTGGGGGTGGTGCGCTCCCCCCTCACACTCCTCTTCCTCCGCCAGTGCACCTCCCGTCCGTGAAGAGGAGAGGCCTTTTGGGATTAGATTTCTATGGTGCATGAAGTCACTTCTTTCAGACCTAAGATACAATGAATCATAAAAGCACTAAATTATTCTGTTGCAAAATGAAGAAGTCCTGCTTCTTTCAGCCCTCCCACCCCCTTGCTCTTTTGTTAATGCTCTGCAAATTAATGCGGGCTTATATTTTGCAGTAGAAAGATACCAGTTCTATATGTCTTAATCAAATGGAAAGAGAAAACTGAATGGCTGGCCAGCTTTATTTCAAAACTAAAAATATAAATGGAAAAGCACAGCCAACAACACCAGGGCATCTTCTTTCTTTGGAAACAATAGGAAATAAATATATTCCCCTATGCTTCCTGTGTTTCCCTATGTACTGTGGGAAAGAGCAGTTTATTTTCTGGAAATAAGTCCTAGAACCTGTTGTTAAAAAGTTGACCTTAAGCAGTGAATTTCCTCCATTATGTCAAGAAATTTGATTGACTGTGACCAGGGCAAGCTAGAGACTCTGTATGCAATCCTTATGGCTGAAAAGGAAAGAAGATTAGTGTGGACTTGGAACCACTGCCAAACCAGGCAGAGATCATGGAGAAGGCCCCTGCAACTCCACAGCAGGGTGGATTCAAGGGTGGAGGAAGCCGCCTGGCCACCCGGGGTGGCAAACCTGGAAGCACCCGGGGGCGTGGTTTCGCTCCCAGCACGCATGCTGCGCACGTGTGCTGGGAGTGGTGCACTGCTGGCAGGCGAGCCCCGGGTGGGGAGGCCTCACTCTGCGGCTTGCTCAGGGCCTGGCGGCGGCGCGCAACACTCCGTAGCAGCATACTGCCAGCAGGAGAACCCCCGTAGCGGCGTGCTGCCAGCGGGCGAGCCCCGAACAAGCCCGGGCAGAGGTGAGCCAGGGAGGGGCGCCCAGAGTGTCACCCTCTCCAGGGTGGTATCTGGGGTGCCCCGCCCCCTTCCCCCCTTCCTACGCCACTGGGTGGATCCACTGTGCGTGACTGATGTTTTCCCTTCACTGTTGGAGGCAGTATGCCTCTGAATGGCAGTAGGTGGGAATCATGAGTGGGAGCTGGAGAATGGAAGGGGAGAGTTGGCGGAGAGTGGAGGACTGGCAGCGGGGTGGCAAGCAGAACCTAGGAATCACAAATGGGAAGAGTGCTGTTGCACTCAGGCCCTTCTTATGGGCTTCCCATCGGCATCTGCTTGGTCACTGTGACAACAGGATACTAGCCTGATCCAGCAGGCTCTTCATGTGTTCTTATTTGTATTTCCTACCTGCCTTTCACCAACCCATGGTGTCTTAAAGGTAAAGGTACCCCTGACCATTAGGTCCAGTTGCGGACGACTCTGGGGTTGTGGAGCTCATCTTGCTCTATAGGCCGAGGAAGCTGCCGTTTGTCCACAGACAGCTTCCGGGTCATGTGGCCAGCATGACTAAGCCGCTTCTGGTGAACCAGAGCAGCACACGGAAACGCCGTTTACCTTCCCGCCAGAGTGATACCTATTTATCAACTTGCACTCTGACATGCTTTCAAACTGCTAGGTGGGCAGGAGCTGGGACCAAACAACGGGAGCTCACCCCGTCACGGGGATTCAAACTGCTGGCCTTCTGATCGGCAAGCCCTAGGCTCAGTGGTTTAGACCACAGCACCACCCGCAGCCCTCTGCGGTGTCTTACAACAATATAGGAGTGGCCCACTGGGTCCAATTTGGCCAAATTGCTCAAATTGCCTTAAGGTCAGCCCTGATGAGACTGTGCAGGGGTTGGACTGACAAGCCCTGCACCTTCTAGGTCCCTGGTGTCACTATTCAGAGTACAGACTCAAGAACTTGTTATGGAAATAAAGGGGGGCACTTATTGGAAATCAGTTTTGTCACCTCCCCCTGCCAAACCCCAGGATGATGAGCCCAGCCACTTTTTATTCACAGTTGCATAAGCACTACATTACAGCACAGCCATAAACCTGTATGTTCAACCGCTGAAATATATACCCAATATGTACCAGTGGAGATTTATGTTACTGCTTTATGAATGAACACTATGTTTTATGAATGGACTCTGTATTTTGATAATTACCTAAGAGCCACCAATAGGGAGCTCTAGAATCTGACAGCTAACCAACCGGGTACAGTACTAAGAAACAGCGACCCCTATTGCAGAAAGCAGGTAACCAGCTCAGTCTTTGCACTGTTGATTGAACACCCCCTGCTGTGCAGATAATAGAGAAAGCTCATAAATTGTATCCCTTCTGGCTTCCAGGCCAGGATGCACAAAGTGGCACTAATAAAGAAAAGTTCCAGGGTGGCAACAGAAAGCAAACTAAAAATGCTTTTGCAGTTAATCAGAACTATCCAGCAACATCAAGTTATAGGAAAACTGGTGCTATTAACAGTAACCCTTCTAGTTGGTTAATTGATTCGGAAACTTCCATGCACATGACGTGTGATGCTAATTCCCCCCCCCCAAAGAGTTAAATGATAACCCATCAGAGGCAGCTACAGTTGCAAATGGCAACAAAATATCTGTGAAAGGAGGAGGAGGAGGTTTGCTCAAGCTGTTGCAGGTAGAAACACTGTTTGTAATGAAGTGAGAGCAGTAGTAGAGAGCAGTAGAGAGAATTTACATGCTAGATTAAAATTGATTAATTCATTGAGAAGGGGATTGTAAGAAAACCACTGGGGCCTAATATGAATAGTAGAGTGCCTGGTGGGCAGTCTCATCCTGCAGACCAAAACACTCATCAGGAGAGCTATGAGATTCAGATGAGGGTCAGGTGTCTTGTCAATCCCAGTAGGTATATAACAGGAAGACCCAGCCTGCGGCCTGCCCAGGTCTATTTGCGTAAGGCAAGCATGCTTGGGATAAGTTAGAAAGGCAGGAGATCTTTCTACTCAGTTTCCTCACTTCTTGAGTGCTCTCTTCAGTGGATAATTTTTCTAAAAGTAACACTCAGTACTCAAGGCAACTCTGGTTGCTTAATGACTATGAATCAATTCTCTCTTTTTAAAACAAAACAAAACAAAACAATCCAAACACTTCAGATAGGTAATTGATTTAGTACACCTTTCAATACTTGATCAAGAAACAGCTCTTCACACCTCTTAAGTGTATTGGAGTGATGCTTATCTCATTTTAATAGTGGTAGAACTGAAGTAATTGATGCTAGACTTTTGTATTGATGTCTGCTGCTAAATAAGGCAAAGAGTACAGGTCTTGCATTATGCTATTCTTTTATTATCTCAGGACAGAGAGATGCTAAGTTTCTTATATAACTGAAGCCAAACATACCGGTAGGTGAATACATTCGAGTAGCTGAACAAAGACGTGGGAGGTTTATGCGAAAGGTACTGATAGATGTGCCATTAAGGGGAGATTTGCAACTTTGTTTATTTAAATCCCATTTGTAAATGGAAGAACCAGCACTATTGACTGCTATCCTCTTAGAGGGCTGAAATATCGCAGACAATTCTGTAACCATCATCATCTGCAACGGGAATAGCAAATGAGACTTCACCAGATGTCTTTCCTTTTGCTCCTCAGTCTGCACTCCTCAGGCATGAGTTAGCAGCCATATTAGACACAATGATACTCTTGTTAACAAAAATGTGCATTATGTAAATAGCAGCCACAGGGAAGCCTGAGCAAGATTTGGAATAATGGGAGGTAGGGAATGGGACTTATCTATTTTTTCCTCCAGGCTGGGGTCCTGGCAAAGGACAATAACTCAGTAGAAGCAGAAGACTCCACAAGATCTCACGGGAAACCGCCGTCATCGTGTGACCCAGGTAAGGCAGGCTTTGGCATGAACGCAATGGTGGATTGGCACCTTCCTGTTTTGATACAGGTGGTGAAATGGGTCAGGTCTTCGCTGCGCTTAGCATAGTCAGTATTAAGGTAGAAGAACTAATGATCTGAATCGGTATGTTCCACATTTTGGAAGGTGCTCTTTGAATACCAAGGAAAGTTCCCATTCATACCAATAATGCTTCTCTTTACATCAGTTATGGGAAATCTTTGGGCCCCTGGATGTTGCTGAATTGCAACTTCCATCAGTCCCAGCAAGCGAGGCCAATATCTAGGAATGATTCGAGTTGTAGTTCAGCAGCATTTGGAGAACCATAGACTTCCCAGCTCTGCTTTAACTACAAACAACTACTTTACAGAGGCAATTTTTGTTGGGACCATGAGAGAGAGAGAGAGAGAGAGAGAGAGAGAGAGAGAGAGAGAGAGAGAAAGTAAACTTCCCCTTTTCTGCTTCCATAGTCTCAGACTGCTCAGGCTCTCCCACGGCTGCTATTTATGTTTTAAAACTCTCCATGTTAAAAAGAGAGATTATCTTGTGATATGTTATTGGTGCACTGCCCTGCCCCAGTGCTTGGGGGAGAGTTAAGGTAATGTGTGAGTATTATTAGTGTGCCTGGAGATAAGACAATGATGCCATCAATGTCTTCTTGAAATGACTCCCCAAGTGATTCAGTTCATTTAAAACATTCTGCTGTTCCTGGCTGCTAGCTGTAGGCCTGAGAGTGCTTTGCTGATATCACTGCGGTTCTGAATTACATTTGAGAAGTGCATCCAGCATCATCAGCACCGGCAGCAGCTACTCCAAGAGCATGGCCTGTAGGAAAAATAATGGGGCCAGATAAAATGAGATCATGGATTCTGTTCAAACCAAGTCTCTGATTCCACTGGGATTTGGTGTAGCCCATTAAGCTGTATCACTTGAGCTCCAGAGGGGACCCTCACTCAAGTTAGAATGCTACTATAGGGCTACGACTCCCTCCCTGTAAAATGTATATAGGATTTTAACCTAAGCCATACCTGTAAATTACTTCCAAATAGCCCAAGCTCAGGATACCATTTTCCAGACAGAAACAGAGGAAGGAACAGATGACTAAATGCAAATGCATTGTAAACAATAGGAATCGGTGCTGCCATCAGATAGAAGAAGCATAGTCACCTGTCTTACAGGAACATCATTATCTTGTTGTTTACCCATTATATGGCTACATGAACTCAGACTGAGGTCACTGGATCCTGAATAGATATTACTGGGACCCTCTGGATACCCTGTGACTCATTTAGAATGGTCTATGAGGAACACTATGTCTAAATAGGTCCAACAAGAATACCCTGAAAAGAAATGAACAGAATCCCTTCCAGTGCTTATTGTAAGAAGCTGGTGCTGCAGATCCAACTATTGATTATTGTATTTCATTGGCAAGTGCTTTGGGATTATAAATAATAAGGTATGGTTAGCATATGGAGTATTGCATTCTTGCGATAAAGTTCATAAATCTCAGTTCTCAATAAATGATCAGTTCTCAAGACCTACACAATGAGGATTTATCAAAAGGGGTAACTTTAGAGTCCATGTTAAGAACTGATAGGATTAGTAGACATTCAATACTGTATTTACATCTGTGTTTACAAAGCTTCTGTTTTTTATTTTATCATGCTATTCCATACAAAACATTTCCCTTGGACTTGTTATGTTCCTTGCTGGTTTAAGTGACAAAATGGATTCATCTGTATTTATATAAGTGTTTTCACCAGCATTTCCCTGACTCTTTAAAAACTGTAGATGTAAATATAGTTCTACTTATGAGTAATAGTTCTACTTTAATGCCTACTTTGAGAATCACATCTGTTGGTAATGTATGAATTGACAGCTGACTTCCATTTCCCTATATAAGACCTCAGCGATGGCCTCAAATTGCAAGCAGCAGCATTATCTTAAACAACAAAAGCAGAGAGTCATCTGCTTTCAAAGTAGAAAATGTTACCTTTGGATCATAGGTTTGTATTTTTACACTATGCAAACTTTTTATGTCATGTTAGAAGGATTTATGATAACCAAATTGTCTATTTTCATGACAGTCCTTAGGAGTAACAAATATATTGTCTTTGGGCCAAGTGATTTAAAGTTTTATAGGAGGACAATACCAGGTATTTAATTTGTAATGGTGGTTTATTCCTCCTTAAATTTTTGATTCTGCTCAAATTGAAACATAAAATACATTAGTATATTATATTGGTGCAAGGAAGAATCTATATATAGAAAAAAGAATTCCCTTGATGACAAGATCTGGGTTTGGGGCAAGTATTCTTTAGTTAGAGAACTCCAGCAGAGATTTAAAATTATGGAACATGCAGCAAAGTGTGGAAATATAGACTGTTGGACCTTTAAAATATGCCCTTCTGAGTTCCAAAACATCCCTCTTCCTCTATCATAGAAAAAGGCCAGGCATTTGGAAAGCTAAAAAATGGTTTACTTACAAACTCATGCCAAAGGTCAGATTCATGTGCCTTTCCATACAGTATTCAGAAAAATTGCACAGGCAGTAAAACTCTGCTTCATTACAGTGGTGAAAGTTCCTAAATTGCGTGGTCAGGCGGAGTCCCCCAAACCCCCAGGCAGCCCCTGAGAGGAATAATGACACAAGACAACGTTCTATGGGATTAAAATTGGCCACAACTTTATTAAGATTCATATGTAGGGAGACCTTGGCTCAGGCATTGGGTGTTTATCCTTCCCAGGCCCCCAGCTGGGGAACTGGGTAAATTCAGGGTTATCCAGCATGTGTGGGGGTTGGGCTAGCTCTGGAAAACATATGTGGGGAACGGTCATTATTGGTATAGGAACTCAAGAGTTTGATCCATGTGGCTTGAAATGCAGCAACCTGTTGAGGCCTCCTCCACATTGTGTTAAAACAAGATACTATAACGGGATCTACAGTTGCTAACTGGGGGAAATTATCCAGCTTTGTTTCCGAGGAAATATGAAACAGCTCGCAATCCAGGAGATCATGTCTAAGTTCCTATACACATTTGTTGCTTTGAGAGATTTCTGTGACATTGTTGTTTCTCACTCTCGGGCACCTTCTTTTTTAGTGTTTCGTTTGAGGGTTGTTTTATTTCTCTGCTTTGTACAGTATTTTATTGCACTGGCTTTTATCTGGCTTGTCTGATGGCTTGTGTCTTTATTACGGTATGGTTTTATTGTGTTTTCATCTGTAAATAAGTATCCTGTATATGTCGCTAACAAAGACTTTCCAACACGTGTAGCTAACTCTTTTTAGCCAGAGGAATGCATTGACAGCTGGCCACCTTTCTTAGGGTCATATGCCAGTAGTGAGTGTGACCCATGTATGTATGCATATATACACTCTTGCACACATGCAGAGACATGTGTGCACACAGCATTTTCCACCCTGGCCCCCCAATCATAACTGTGGTGGGGAAGCTGTAAATGCTGCCTTTTAGTACACCCAAACCATTTTACACTTGTAGGGGAACTGGATAGGGCCGCTGTTTTATAGCTTGCTGTTTTACTTAAAATGCAGCTTTGCTTTTATAATGCCTCATTTTAAAAATCAATTTCATGCGACATGAATTTTTCTTTGGTATATTCTGATAAAGCTTTAAAACATTCAATCAAACATTTAAGCAAATAATTTCTTTGAGGACAGCCATGTTGTCAATAGCATTATTGCAGCAATATAAATTTGACTACTGTGCCATTGGTTGGCTTTGAAAAAGGTGCTTTAAATGTTCGTATGGCACAAATCTGCCCATGGTTTCTCCTTTTAGCAGTTCATTTGGTGGATGCTTCCCAGTGGTGGTGTTGGGCAAGTTTGAACAAGTACAGGGTCATAATTGCTGCATTCGCATGCTACACTATCTGCATGAATTGGAACAAGCACATTCACCAGTTCTCCTTGCACTTAGCCAGGAGAAACTTAAATGTTTTGTTTCATTTCCCCCTAATCCCAATTTATCATTACACACAAACCTTACATTGTGGTTTATCACAAAATTCTAGCCCGTATCAAAACAAGCAGAGCAGATATGAAGTTGGCTTGTTTAACTCCTTGTAGACATGAACTTTTGGGGTTGTGAGGCACAGATATTCTGCAGAAGGAAGTGTGCCTGCCTGCATTGTTTGTCATGAGCCCCATTCATACAATATGAACATGTGGACAGGCCACATAGGAGGTATGTCTGCCCTTCTCACTCCTTTATTCTTGGCAGCAGAGCCAGCGTGCATATAAGGACTTGCTGACGGCATGGTAGGGTGTCATCATTCACCTGACCTCTGGTCAGTCATGTCGCAGCTGCTCTGATGCTCCCTCTAGTTCATTTGCTCCATGCTACCCTCACTATAACTTCTCCTGTCCAGAAAGCAATGGGAATGCAACCAACTAGATATTAGATGGGAAACAATGCCCCACTTTGCAACCCATTTCCGCAAAAAAACAAACAAACAAACAAACAAAAAAAAACCACTTTCCAAAATCACAATGAGAGATGCTATCTGCACACAACTTGTAAGTGTAAGTTTAGATAAAAGTGGTGCTGGTTGGCTGGCATCCACAGCTCTAGACAGATTGAGCACCATTTTCATTTGTCTGCAATGTTCTTAACACAAACGCTAAAGCCCAGGATGCAGAGGAAAATGGAAATGTCTATATGCCCCAGGAGGCTTAGGTTTCTGTTTCTTGAGCAGCCTTCTCAGTGTTAGATGGCAAGCTATTTTTGAAACTGAAGTGACTTTCAACAGCAATTTTGCCAGTGAGGTAGTAGGGATTCGCTACTCAACAAAAGCAAGTCAAAAATTACGCTGAGCCCTTGGGCTCACTTAAAGTAGCTATTTGGATTCTGTCCCATAAAAATTGCTATTCCATTATGGTGAACTAATGGGCTAGACCTATTGTAAGTATGATGAGGGAACAAAATGGAAAACATCCAAAATACATCAAAATTTCCATCTGGAGATAAGCAAATTAATACTAGCTTTTTAAATACAGATTGTAAACGGGGTCACCTTCCTTTGTTGGGAACTGCTGAAATTATCACAGCAGATCCAACTTGGTTCCCAATTTTGATTTCATTAGTGATACTTTATTGACTAAAATTTTGATGAGCAATCGTTATGAGTCCACTGACGTAAATCTGCATTGTTTTATTATTATCATTATTTATTAAATTTCTATACCACTGCTCATCCGAGAATCACAGGGTGGCTTACAATATAAAAACACAAAAATATATAGCAATATATATAGCTCTACCCCCACACCACTCACCAACAGCTAGCATTCCATGGCCACTGATCATGCTCAGTGCTCATTGGACTATTTTTTTGGTTATTTCCACCACCCCCCCTCACTTCTGTAGAATTTGGGGTTCCCCTCACGATTGCTATTGTCTTCCTCTTGAGTGTGGATGGTGTCGTTAGGCTACACTTAGAGGGAATTGTGGTAATACTTAGTAGGGGGAAAGTCAAACACCAGAGAGGAATAGGCTGGAGATTAAATGCAAGTTTCCTTTATACGGAGTGACACAACACACAAAGGCAACATATAAAATAGGCAAAGAAAATGAAAATTCAGAAACACTGGCATAGGGAGAGCAAAAGCTGGAGAAATTAAGTGTACATGAACATTCTGCTTTTATAGATAACCCAAATTGCAATCTCCAGCCTCCAAGAGATTATAAGGAAGTCCATTGCTCTTTAAGGCAAGTGTCCTATTTTTATGCTAGAGGTACTTGAAGCCTTTTAGATCTCTAAAGCATCCTCAGTGTCAACGCTTTTAAGATCATCAAAGAAAAAATTGCAAGAAGACATCAATGGTGCAGAAAGGCCACTTGAGCAGTTTTTAACTTTCAGTTCCACAGGGTTTATTTCTGATTGTTAGTATTCAAATCTGACTTGTATGTGGAAAGAAACTTTTTCAAGGCCAACCAATGGCACAGTAGTCAAATTTATATTGCTGCAATAATGCTATTGACAACATAGGTAAAGGTAAAGGGACGCCTGACTGTTAAGTCCAGCCGCGAATGACTCTGGGGTTGTAGCGCTCATCTCGCTTTACTGGCCGAGGGAGCTGGCGTTTATCCGCAGACAGCTTCCGGGTCATGTGGCCAGCATGACTAATCCGCTTCTGGTGAACCAGAGCAGCACATGGAAACATGGTCGTCCTCAAAGAAATTATTTGCTTAAATGTTTGATTGACTGTTTTAAATCTTTATCAGAACATACCAAAGAAAAATTCATGTCGCATGAAATTGATTTTTAAAATGAGGTATTATAAAAGCAAAGGTGCATTTTAAGTAACAATGCAAGCTATAAAACAGTGGCCCTATGAAGTTCCCCATCAAATGGACAATGTTTTGGGTGTACTAATTGGTTTGTGCATCCAAGCATGGCTCATTTCCTTAAAGCATTAAATGCTTCAGTGGATCATCTGTCCCAGTCTGCATTCAGAGATAACTTTAACCTTTGATGAACTAATGAAACAGAATAAGGCTGGAATTTCCTCACCCTTTTGGGATGTGGAGGAAATGTTATTCAGGGTATATTTTAGTAGGGATGATAAAGTGTTTTGAAAACACAACTGTCATTATAAGTGGAGCTTCAAGCAGTGGGTATGGTTATGGGGTTATAGTTCTTTAGGGGTGTGTCAGGAAGGCATTGACAGTTTAGAGTTTAGAGACAGAGAATCAGAGAAAAGTCCTGTTCATACTTGCATTTGTGCACTCACTTTTCCATGCTAGTCATGGGACTCGGCTACACTAGTCATTTTATAACGTTATAACTGCGTTATAAACATGTGACACCAGATGGCACTGTAGAGCAGCCAAAATCGCCTATGAGATTTTACATTGGGAGTTTTTTTTCCTTATAGCGATTTATTGTTTTTTCTGTATGTGGTTCCAGCCATAGTTTCACTTAGTATTATGTGCAAATGAAGCCAGGTGTCAGTGATTCCTGATTTCCACTCCAGATTCATGTAATTCTTATACAGGGTTTCCAGAGTTCCAGACTGATCAATTTCCCCATTTTAACAGATTAAATACATTTGATTTATTAAGATTATTTTCACTCCACTCAGATGTTCACATTTAAGCATGGTTTGGGAATTAAGTGTGAACTGGGGCACTGGGAGTTCAATCCAATGCATGTCTACTCAGAAGTAAGACCAACAGTTTCAGTGGTGCTTATTCACATGAAAATCCATATAGGATTGTAACATGACATTAATTATCTCTTAACCCTGCATACAACAGATATAATTGTAAAATTTGATTTCCAGCTTAATTCCTAATTCTGAAAATGTCTTAATATATCAGCCCTTAAAATAACAGAATTGTTATTTTGTGGACAGTGATCTGGAGATGCTAGAAAGATTTATAGCAATTGTCATCCTTCCATAAGTTGCATGATGGATTTCATGTCAACTGGGTGCCATGCTTAGCTTCTATAAAAGGACTTGGTTCACAAAAAAGCTTTTCTGTGAGAAAATACGTGTGTGTGGGTGGGTGGGTGTGGGCGCACATGCACATCACCATAAGATGAATGAGGTGTTTCAAAACACCCAGATCTCTCTTAAATGATATATATCACCAGTCTATACTTTCATGCATTTGGTAGGGTCCTTTGAAAGATTCCAGAAGTGAAAAGCATCTGAGAAGAGTGGGAGGAAAAATTGTTCAAAGACAGTTTAAAAGTGTGCTTAAGAACAAAATACTATCAGGTGTCTATTGCGCACACAGTTCCCTGTTTTCCATCATTTATGTACTCCATACAGACACACAGTTGTGCACGATTTGCATGATATCAGCCTTTATTATTTAGGGAGTGGAACTGTGTTCATGAGGCATCAGGGTTACTGGGCATCATCTGTATGGTGGGCTCATATCTTCCATGAAGCTGTCATGGTTTATTCTAAGAGGAAATATATTTTACTTATAAAAATTCTTGCCCAGCCTTCACTATAAGGCCCCAAGCTGTCGCATCCCATAGCATCGCTTCCTCTAGAATATTCTTCACAGAGACCATGTTTGCAGCAAGGTAGACTGCCAAATTCATTGAGGATGTCCATGAGTGTCCAGAGGAGGGCAACCAAATGGTCAAAGGCCTGGAAACGATGCCTTATGAAGAATGGCTTAGGGAGCTGGGTATGTTTAGCCTGGAGAAGAGAAGGTTAAGGGGTGATATGATAGCCATGTTCAAATATATAAAAGGATGTCATATAGAGGAGGGAGAAAGGTTGTTTTGTGCTGCTCCAGAGAAGCAGACACGGGGCAATGGATTCAAACTACAAGAAAGAAGATTCCACCTAAACATTAGGAAGAACTTCCTGACAGTAAGAGCTATTCAACAGTGGAATTTGCTGCCAAGGAGTGTGGTGGAGTCTCCTTCTTTGGAGGTCTTTAAGCGGAGGCTTGACAGCCATCTGTCAGGAATGCTTTGATGGTGTTTCCTGCTTGGCCGGGGGTTGGACTGGATGGCCCTTGTGGTTTCTTCCAACTCTATGATTCTATCAGTGCTCAGGCTTCCAGCTTATTCAGTGGGCTACCTTGCCCATGGGTAGGGCTGGGGGGGGGACAGTGCTGGGCAAGATGGTAGGGCTACATGTGTTTTTTGTGAGTGTGTGTGTAACAAGTGCCATCAGAATCCCCACCCTTATGTGATTATCGCCACTTGTTTCTGAATGCCTAAACAGAGCTACAGTCTACAAATGCCTAGCATTCTAGTACCAGTGGATTGTTGTTGTAGTTGTATTCAGATAGAAAGTTTATGGGGGGGAGGATTCATATTAGCTCTTTTACCATTTGATTGCCATATTTTGAAGCGGAGTTGTACATTCAAGGTTGCTACCCTTCATCCAACGCACACTTACCTAAGAGTTAATGTGATTCAACCAAGCAAGACTTGCTTCTCAGTTGATGTGCATGAGATTGTTCTGCTGTGCTTATGTTCAAAATTTATATCTTTTTTTTTAAAAAAAAACAAAAACTTTTGGCTTGCATTGTCTATTGTCCACCCTAAATGGGTGCTTGGTTTGGGTAGCCTGGTGGTTGGAAGGAACCTGTTGGGAGTGGCACTAGCAATGGGAATATGAAATTTGAACCTAATATTTAGATGAAGTGGCCGGAACGAATTCCAAAGTATAAGGAAAGGGACAAGAGTCAAAGTAGTAAAGAAGTAGAGAACTTTATATGATGTCATGCTTTTTACTCAATGGAAGAACTCTGTTTTGGGTGGTCTTTTTGGTCTGAGGTGGTAGATATTGAGTGTGTGGTGGGGACTGGATCATACAGATATGGATGTCAAGTACAATTTATTCTGTCTGTGGAATCCTGACCCATGCATAATTGCTAGGGACGGCCAATCTTGTCAGTAATTGTTTCTCTCCATTTCTCATTTTCCTGAACTTCACTTCTCAATGTCAGTTTGCAAATTTTTTTTTTTTAAAAAAAATCCTCATGAAAATTCATCAGCATTGTAATGTGAATTTCTCCCAATACACATTTTTCGTATGCAATATTGCATAATAATTGAAGACTGCCACCCTATCTCAGGAATCGCCATGCTTGAGTTTGGCAATGATACCTTGAGAGGCAGCCAAACCTATATAGCACAGACCAGCCACTTTCCAAAATATATAGTAGACAGCAACACAAAAATGTATGCGTTTTCTTCTTATTCTTCAGCTGAATTTTTATTTTTATGTAGTTTATAATGAAAGTAACTTCTAAGGACTGTGAACTGAAATGACTAAGTATCAAATAGAGCTTTCTTTTATCGCCCTTGGCCTTCCTTTAAAAAAGATTAGCCCTTTAATTGGCCTTTCTCTTTCATTTAATGCTTTGAGAAATTCAAGTACAGTCAAAGTGATTTTCAAGTACAGTCAAAGTGATTTTCAATTTCAAATACTGATACATAATTGTTCATGACTAATATTATCCATGGTAGCAAATGACATTTAAGGATCTGGCAGTGTCATGTTTGATTTTCATTGTGCACAGCATATTTCAATTTACTCTAATACTGTGAGATCTTAAATGGTAAACTGTCAACAACATCAAGATGTTTGACAGGCAGTATGTTGAGATATGGGATCATGGATACAGACGCACACTATAAATAAGATTTATCTGTGATTTATCACTAGTTACTCTCAATAAATCTGACACATCCCAGCTGATGAATATAAATATTTCCTTGTCCACTGCATTAACATGCATAGAAGGATATTGCATAGGAAAGTTTATCACATGTAGTTTGTCAGGCACTTTTTGTACTTTACATTTTAATATTTCTCATGAACATTTTGTATTTTAATATTTTGTTGGAAGCTGCCCAGAGAGACTGGGGAAACCCAGCCAGATGGTCAGGGTATAAATGTTTGTTTGTTTGTTTGTTTGTTTGTTTGAAGCAGCTGGTATCACAGCAGCAGGTTTCCTGGATTCTGAATCTTATTTTTACTTCTTTTATACAATCCTCAGTTTTATTATTGAGATACAGTTGTGGTTTGCTTTTATCTAGTTTTAAGGATTTTTGTTGCATAAAAACTGTAAAAATCCAAACTGCGTAGAGATCCACCCCACCCCACCCCGTATTAAGCAGCTCCAGCAACCACACAATTATCTCTTATTAACAGAAAGTATTAAATGTTCTAAAGACCACTAGCTTTCATTTCTTAGAACTCATGGTTCTGTTCATGATAAGAGGCTGTAAAAATTTAGAAGCCTTATTAAATATCGTCTTGATTTCATGCCATTAGTTTTTGTAGTAATTAGACTATGAAACTATTAAACATATTAAACTATGACTGTCAATAATTGTGGATCAGAGTGCATTGCTGGATGTAGTATTAATAACTCCAAAAGGGATCGGAAGGTACAAACCAATGAAGTCTGTAATTATAAGCAATTAGAAGCATTAGGGATAAAATATATTATAAGGAGGAGCAACAAACAAGTTGGATAATGAACTCCTATACTTTTGATTCTTCGAGGATGTGTGTTGTTAGAAGGCACCCTGAAAGAGATTGGAAGCTCATATTTAGTATGCATCATTCATTATGCAGTAGATCTCTTAATGCTGCCATCCCATGCTCAAATGATACGTTCATAGAAAACACAAGATGGATTCAAGCATCTCAGCACGGCTGGTAGCAGGAGCAGCAATTGCTCCTACTGAGACAACACTTTCCATCTGTTTCAGATGTGGCTATTCTATTATTTTTGCGCTAGTAAGCAAAGGGAGATTAGTGGATCTGACAATATTCTGAGTCATTGAAAGCCAAGGTTTGCAGTGAGACAGTTAAAGTATATCAACAGATCTGGACATAATTGAGTCTGTCTGACGCAACAGTCTCTTAACTTTAAAAAAAATGTATGCAAATTAAACTGCCCTAAAGGTAGAATGGGGAATGTAAAACTTTTCTGAAGAAAAGAGGTGATTACAACATGAATGAGATAAATAATCAGTATCTGTGAAACCACCAGAAGGCAAATATTTAATTAGTAGAAAGCATTTGCCATTATATTTGCAATAAAAAGCAGATATGGACATTCCGTGGGACACCTCTCATTTCACCACCCACCCAACATTTGGGTTCTAGGTGAAGACAGATTTATAGAATTTGGAAGTATATTGGAAGCAGACTCTGTTTAATTCTAATTTCATCTCCACTGAGGCTGCCCATTCTATTTTTGCAGAGGAAACATTGGGAATGTAAAGAGAAGGCAGAACTCCTTGTCTAGTTTGTTTCTCCTATCCAAACTGCAGTGGATCATAAAAAGGGGTAGGAACAAATTTTATGCTTCATGGAAACCCTGGGGAAAGTATGCAATAATAGGCTAGGAGGAAGCAGCGTAAATATGACCTGGGCAAGATTGCTTCTCTCTTTCTCCCTCCTGCACATATGAATAGCTCAAGTTGTGCTGGTTATCTACAGCTACGCTGTCTAGAAAACAAAGTGGCATTCGTTTTTTATACACAATGTGCCACACCCTACACTTGAAGATTGTGATTTCTAAATTGGCAGTGAAGGGGTAATAATCAGAACAAGTGGAACCTGGACATACTATGTTCTCGTCGAATTTCTGTTAGCTTTTCTCTTCTTGAGCTTCAGCCTAAACTTGTTAAGGCAGCAGTCTCAGTGTCTTTGCTGCGAAACTAAGGAGCTACTTTGCCATCATAGATCAATTCTGATTAAAGCTTTTTGGGTCATTCAAGCTGGGAAGCTGATAGGAAGCTATGGCTGAGGACCTAGAGAGAATGAGTTTATTAAGTAAAAATCTCTCTTCACCCACAGATGCTTAGGTGTCTGAGAGATGATGGACTGATAAATAGAAAACCTTGGCACTGACTGATGAAACTTTCACAATATTAGCTGTCATATTTACACATTCATGATCTATACTCCAACATAATCAGCTTGATGATTTAGAATACATTTTTTTCCCTTATTGGATTGGGGGGAAGGGAACTTTCCAGAGAAGTAACTACAGGGCTTTTATTTTCAGCTGGAACTCACCAGAACTCAGTTCTGGCCTCTCAGGTGGGTGCCATTGCCATTATATGAGAACAAGGGAGGTGCTCATGGTGAGATCTGGCACATCTCTTTCTAGAAAAATAGCACCGAGTAGCTATATTAGACTTTTGCCGCAAAAGCAGCAACCTTATGGCACCTTAAAGACTCAAGAGCAGTATCCACTTACTTGTGCCATCTGTGTAAGGATTAATTTTTTTGCACAACAGAACTTTCCTCTCTCTCCTCCTAATATGCACATTCACACCCTCCCCAAACCTGCTCTGGAGCATTGGAGAAAACCCCAGGGGACATTTTGGGGGTGTGCACAGGAAGAAGAAAGGGGCAAGGTCTTAAAAAAAACACAAAACACCTGAAATCCTTGGACCAATGGAACGTGTACTTGGTGTTATATTGGATATAAGCTGAATACCCTTGTTATACATCTGTTCTGAGAAAAGTGATCTCAAATCCAGAGAAGTCCTGATTTCCCCAGCTCTGTTCAAAGTTCTTCTGTAGAGTTTCTGTGCTTCGGCCTATATCTTTCTTATTCACCACATTTCTCTTATTGTAAGACTACAAACAGCCAAATTTCTGTGAACCGTCCTGAGACCTGTAGGTATAGAGCGGTATATAAATTCAAACAACAACAACAACAACATCATATTGAAGTGTGCAGGAGAGTGTGAGTTTTCATCTAGCCCTTGCATAAGAGTTCATTGAACAGCACCGATGCATTTTATCCTTCTGCCCATGGCTTTTCAGAACTATACCATTCTGTGGTTGGTACAAAACATCTATATTTTAAAGAAGTGTTATAAGTTGAAAGCACACACTCCAGCCAAAGAAAAAACACTTTTATGTCCCATTATAGAGATATACACATGAGTTTAATTCTACTGTTCAAACAAATAGGAAGTCAAGTGCTTAAAATTTTGTTGGATCACGTACTGTGTATTTTTAGTCATTTGCTTGTCTAGTAGTATCCTATTTTCTTCCATTTATTTTGTGCATTTGACAATAATTTGGACATCCCCTCCCCCTTTTAGTATGCTTAATGGATATTTTGAATCCAGGCCTAAATAAGTAAATTGAGCATAAATCAACATTAAAATATACAGGGTCATCTATACAAGTATGCAAAGTGCACTTCCAGTGTATTTTTCTTTGTATGGAATCTTCAGGCATTTCTTTATGCTACATCCAGTCACCATGGGAAAGTATGTAAGCGGTGAAAGTCTTGCTTTAGGGAAATAGTAATGTCAGCCGTCTAGCATGAGTTTGGCCAAACTGCGGGAGGCAGTGAAAGATAGGCGTGCCTGGTGTGCTGTGGTCCATGGGGTCACAAAGAGTCGGACATGACTGAACGACTGAACAATGTCAGCTGTGCCCCATTTTCCCTTCTGACATGCATCCCACCCGCTTGGTGCAGCTAGGCAGATCCCTTTTAAACAAGCATCTAGATTAACTTTTCTCTCTGCAGCTATCTGTAAATTTGGGACACTTGTCCAGCAAAGATTTGTAAAGGAAAAAAGGATTCTTGAAAATCTATGCAAATTGCTGTGCAGTGGTAGGTTAGTTTCTGACACTTGTCATTAGTGTCATCACAGCCATTATCCAAGCGATATTTGCAGAGATACAATCTACATGGCAATCACATTTGAAATTGTAGCACTATCTGGTGGAACAAATTCATTTCACAGCATCTGTATTGGCTCTCTTAATGCTAGGATAATGTGATATCTCTGCAACATAAGTGCTGCCTTAGGTAAAGATATTACGATATCCCACAATAAATAAATGAATAAGTCATATATTTGTTCTGTGGACCGCCCTTAAACCTCCGGGTATAGAACGGTATATCAAAAACACAAAAACACAGAAAAATACCCTATTCTATGGTTTAGCGCAGGCTTCCTCAAACTCGGCCCTCCAGATGTTTTGAGACCACAATTCCCATCATCCCTGACCAGTGGTCCTGCTCGGTAGGGATCATGGGAGTTGTAGGCCAAAAACATCTGGAGGGCTGAGTTTTAGGAAGCCTGGTTTAGTATGTGCCTATTTATACATATTGAGTCATCAAGATTTGTATTGGAATTTAATTAATTTGGACTTGCATTTGTCTTTGCTTCACTGACTCTTTAGAACAAATTTAATTACTTGTGGCCTTTTGTTGTCAAGTAATTATTGTATATAAACTGTATTTGACATCAGAGCAAGGTATTTAGTTTATTTGTGTGGGAAGCATCCTTAAGAAGGCCTCTTAATCTTTCCATAAAGGCAATAACATTATTTTTCTCTAGTAGATACAATTACAGTTTAATGTGCTCTCTTATTTCACAACATCATTAGTTGCATGTGAAAAAATGGTTCTTTAATTGTTAATCCCCCCTCTTCTCAACCCCATCCTTAAAGAGAGATGTCTTTGTTTAAGCCAAGAATGCATCATAAGATTGTCAGCTAGGCTGGAAACAGTATATACTTTGATGGCTTGCTTTGTGTGTATTGTAAGGAATCTTATGATATAACCCAAGGAGCAGGGCTTTTTTTCAGCCGGAACTTGCCGGAACTTACAGGTGAAACTTGAAAAATTAGAATATCCTGGAAAGGTTCATTTCTTTCAGTAATTCAACTTAAAAGGTGAAACTAATATATGAGATAGACTCATGACATGCAAAGCGAGTACGTTTCCGAGCACAATTCAAAGTGTTGGTGTTGACCTTTAAAGCCTTGGTCCTGTATACCTGAAGGAGCGTCTCCACCCCACCCCCCCGTTCATCCCGGACACTGAGATCTAGCACCGAGGGCCTTCTGGCGGTTCCCTCACTGCGAGAAGCAAAGCTACAGGGAACCAGGCAGAAGGCCTTCTTGGTAGTGGCGCCCGCCCTGTGGAATGCCCTCCCATCAGGGGTCAGAGAGATAAACAACTACCTGTCATTTAGAAAATACCTGAAGACAGCCCTGTTTAGGGAAGTTTTTAATCTGTGACTTTGTATTGTATTTTAATATTTGTTGGAGGCCGCCCAGAGTGGTCGGGGAGACCTAGCCAGATGGGCGGGGTATAAATAAATTATTATTATTATTATTATTATTATTATTATTAGTCAAGCCTTTATTTGTTCTAATTGTGATGATTATGGCGTACAGCTGATGAGAACCCCAAATTAACAATTTCAACTTTGGGGTTTTCATCCGCTGTATGCCATAATCATCACAATTATAACAAACAGCGGCTTGACATATCTTGCTTTGCATGTCATGAGTCTATCTCATATATTGAACTCCAGTAGCTAATGAAAACAATTGCTTACATAAATGGACTTTTCCATGATATTCTAATTTTTTGAGTTTCTCCTGTAGTTTGGCACCTCATGGGTGGGCAACATTGCCATTCTAAGAGAATGAGGGAGGTGTTCATGGTGAGTTGTGGCACCTCTTTTTCTAGAAAAATAGCACTGCCAAAGGTAAAAGGTAAAGCACCCCTGGACGGTTAAGTCCAGTCAAAGGTGACAATGGGGTACGGCACTCATCTCGCTTCAGTCTGAGGGAGCCATTAGCCGCTTCTGGCATATCAGAACAGCATGATGGAAGCCAGAGCACACGGAAACACTGTTTACCTTCCTGTTGCAGCGGTACCTATTTATCAACTTGCAGTGGTATGCTTTCAAACTGTCTGGTTGGCAGAAGGTGGGACAGAGCAATAGGAGCTCACCCCATCACGCAGATTCGAACTGCTGACCTTCCGATCAGCAAGCCCAAGAAGCTCATGGGTTTAGACCACAGCTCCATCCACTCCCTGGACCTGTAAATGACAGAACTATTCACATGAACTAACATTTGAGGTAAAAAGGCTATGTTAACTCAAGTCCCAGTTATGTAACTTCACTTAGGTCCTAAATATGGTGGGCACATAGATACTTGGAATGCGCTTTGCTAGGCTTTCTTCTAATGCATTGCAGGGGGTTGGACTAGATGATCCTTCCAACTCTACAATTCTATGAATGTGAATTCCTTAAGGAATGGATATTCTATTTCAGTAGGGATTAAACCAGGGGTCCCCAGACTTACTGGACCTCGGGCCGCTTCCTCCAGCGCTGATCGCATGGTGGGCCAGAGGGCGGGGGAGCGCACGGCCAAATGCTATTTCTGGCGCACTTTGGGGTCAACGGAGCGGTGGAAATAGCTTGTGCACATGCATAAGCGTCATTTCCGCACACTTTTGGGTTGGCGGAATGCCGGAAATAGCGTGTGTGTGTGTGCGCACGGGCCTCCGCAGACCTGGAAGTGCGCCGGAAATGATGCTTGCGCATGTGCACAAGCTATTTCTGGTGCTCCTCAGACCCAAAAGTGGGCAGCTGCGCCGCGCTGGTAAGAGCGGGTGGTGGCAGCGGGCGGTGGAGGTTGCGGGGGGCCAGATAAATGAGCCCCTCAGGCCACATCTGGCCCGTGGGTCTTAGTCTGGGGACCCCTGGATTAAACTGTGAGTTTAAACAAATCTTCCTGAATAGCCAGGGAAGCCTTAATCCTTTGTTGTGAGAATAAATCACATTAATGAAGTTTGCGGTAGCCTACAAAATTGCAGGTTCAATTTGTATTGGGAGAATCATGTTGGTGCACATTGGGACTGATGGGGCAGAAGGCAGGGAAGGCAATGGTAGGTGGAGTAAACTAATTTTAGTTTTGTCCCTATCTTTTTTCCTCTTGAGTTATTTGAGGGCATAAAGAAGGCATAGACAGAAGAAGCAGACAGCCAGCACTTACTCCTGGGTTAGTTGTAACAAGGCGGGTATGCAGGAACTAGCTGAGGACAGATTGTGGTTGGTGGGGCAGTGGCCCATTGGGCAGCCTCCACTGAAAAGGGTAGACTTTGTTGTTGTTCAGTCGTTCAGTCGTGTCCGACTCTTCGTGACCCCATGGACCAGAGCACGCCAGGCACACCTATCCTTCACTGCCTCCCGCAGTTTGGCCAAACTCATGTTAGTAGCTTTGAGAACACTGTCCAGCCATCTCGTCCTCTGTCGTCCCCTTCTCCTTGTGCCCTCCATCTTTCCCAACATCAGGGTCTTTTCTAGGGGGTCTTCTCTTCTCATGAGGTGGCCAAAGTACTGGAGCCTCAGCTTCAGGATCTGTCCTTCTAGTGAGCACTCAGGGCTGATTTCTTTAAGGATGGATAAGTTTGATCTTTTTGCAGTCCATAGGACTCTCAAGAGTCTCCTCCAGCACCGTAATTCAAAAGCATCAATTCTTCGGCGATCAGTCTTCTTTATGGTCCAGCTCTCACTTCCATACATTACTACTGGGAAAACCATCGCTTTAACTATACGGACCTTTGTCGACAAGGTGATGTCTCTGCTTTTTAAGATGCTCTCTAGGTTTGTCATTGCTTTCCTCCCAAGAAGCAGGCGTCTTTTAATTTCGTGGCTGCTGTCACCATCTGCAGTGATCATGGAGCCCAAGAAAGTAAAATCTCTCACTGCCTCCATTTCTTCCCCTTCTATCTGAATAAGGGTAGACTTATTCAGTGTAACTACTGAGCTGCCACAGGAAGAAGAACTTAAGCATTGCAAGCAAAGTAGAGTTGGCAACTGACTGGGGGGCGGGAATCTAGCTTGTTCCTGTGCCTTTAAACAACAGTTTGATGTTTGGAATCAGCAGGTGAAGCTTTGCACAGCACAGGGATAGACATCTTCCAAAATTGTATACCAAGCTTCTGTATAGCTACAGAGGCCAACTGAATAGTTGACAACTCCAGAGCAGAGAGAGTGTGAGTCAAGAGCTGGACCTTGTCTTACGATGCGCTTCTTAAAGTCAAAGCTCAAACCAGGCACATGTTAGATAAAAAAAGCACAGAAGCCCTTCTGCTGAGCCGTTACTATATGTGTCATGTATCTTAGGAATTTGAACCATAAATCAGTTTTATCCTTACCAGTATTTGCTTGCTGATGCAAACCCACTCAGTTCCCATTATACATTTGTGTATATTCCCTTTCTCAATTTCTCAGAAGCTGGAAGGAAGCACTGGGTTTGGTTTTTTCTTTACACAGAAGTTTTTTTGTTGGAAAGCATTTTGGAAAGCATACAGTCCACAGCCCACTGTCATAAAAGCTATGCCACCACATCTTGTGCCCTGTACTGGATTTAAATCAGTTACATCCTCGCATGGGACAGCTGCAAATTTCTGCATTGCAGGGGGTTGGACTAGATGATCCTCAGCATCCCTTCCAACTCTCTGCTTCCATGAATACCCCATAGCCAAAGCACATAAGGCAATATCTTCTAGTGTCGGTGTCAAGTGGAAGGCAGGCTTACACTAGCAGTAACCAATTGGTCCAATGCACTTGTTTGCTGTCAGTTGAATGGTACTTAAACACTGGTGATGGGATAGCATCTTCCATGGTACCTGATGGCAGTAGCCAGTAGGCAATGGGTTTTTATTGGGGGGGGAGGGTTGATGGCTATGTATCAAAAAACAAAACAACCCATGTCCTCCAACAGTGGGAAATGGCTGAGGTGCTTTCAAAGAATGGGCAGATGGTTTCTGCTCCACCCTATCTATCATCTGATGCTGTTGCCTCGCCTTGCCCACTGGTAGGGCCAGTTCCGCCTGCTGCTCTTTTCAACCACATCCTCTGGAAAAAGCCCACCTAAGTGTTTGAGGTTTTCAGCCTTAGTGTCTCCCCTTCTCTTGGACTCCCTCCCCCACCATGAAGGTGACACCAGATCTCTCCCAAGTGAGATCTGTTTCATCCCCCGTAGCTTGACGTAGCTCAGCCTCGTTCGCACAGCATTTTGAAGATGTCAGGGGCTAAGCATTTTTATATGGAAACCTCAGAGCGAGTGCCAGACCGAGGGAACAATGCGCTCCTTAGCTCTGAGGATATTTGGGGTTAAAGCGCTTCCAAGGGAAGCACATCTGCGCCGTTCCGCGGAGACCGAAGCCCATCTCGTTAAATCTTTGGAAAGCGCGAGGAGTGGATCTGTTTATTGTCACTTGTGTGGTGGAAAAACTGTCTCTGCCGCCTCCCTGGCCCGCTCCTTCCCGCCAGGTGTATGTTGCTTGGCCTTTGGCAGCGTCCTGCCTGACTGGAAAAGAGACAGCGGAGAGAACTCCTTTTCTCTCTCCCCCTCCTCACAGGAGAGTTGGACGGCTAGTCTAAGGGAGCGCGGGAGCGAGCCGACAACAAGCGTGACGCTCGCTCCCGCCGAAAGGGGCGGGAATGTGGGCGAGCCTAGGGGTCAAGGCAGCCGGAGCTGCCGCCTCAGTTCGCCCGCTTGGTGGGATGAGCGCGGAGCAGCTGGCGAAGCAGCCTGGGGGCGGCGGCTGCCATGGACGGACCAGGCGAGACACGGCGGACGGGAGCAGAGGAAGGAGCTGAGGTAAACAGCCTTCCCGCGCTCGACAAACTTCTGTTTCAAGGGCGGCAGGAGCAGCTGAGTGGTCCTGGCGGGAAGAAGCCCACGGTCGGCAAGGAGCCCTACTCGTGTTACTCGGAAGTCTTCCCGTGTTCCTTGGGGGGCTTGTTCCCGAGTCAGTGTGCTAAGGGGGAGGCTTCCGCCCCTGTCTTTGAGGGCTGCAGGTGTAACACACTGCTTGGCTCCTCTTGCTCACAGGTGGCGGGATCCAGCCTGGCTTGACTGCAGCCCATCCGGTTAGAGCAGGGTGCTGAGAATGCCGAGGTGGCCAGTTCGATCCCGGTGTGGGGCAGCTGCGTGTTTCCTGCGTTGCAGGGGGTTGCGCTGGATGATCCTCGGGGTCCCTTCCAACACGAAGGTTCTATGACGCTCAACTTCGCACGAGCGCGCGTGTGAATTAAAACTCCCGGATGAATGGAGGTGGCCACCAGATTGCAGCCTCTTATCTGAGACTAAGCTCCAGTGGTGCTGAGAGTTAGCTCAGTGGCAGAGCGAGCCCGCCCTGGGACAGATGCGGGCAGGATCCCTGCATTGCAGAGGGCTGGGATGGATGACCCTCGGGGTCCTTTCCAGCTCTGTCATTCTGTGATCTGCTTTGCATGCATGGAGAGCTTGCCCGTCGGTGCAGTCGGCAACACCAGATGGATCAATGGTCTGGCTCGGTAAAGGGATGCAGAACACTTGTCTCTGCACATTGGTGTTTGCCACTTTTCCTGTATCTCGTCCCCATTTCCCACCCCCAAACCCAGTTAATTTCTCTCTGCCCCCTCCAGCTTCGTTTCCCCATAATAACTTACTGCCATCTGTTCTTCGATAATGTCCTATGTTTCTCAACATCATGATCTTTCCATGGTTAATCGCTTTCTCATCATCATCACCATCACCACCATCATCCCGTTCCTTCCCCACTGTTCATCTCACTTCTCCATTACTTAGCTTTTTTCCAGTTCACCAGGCATCTCTCCATAACTTCTGTATAGTTACACCTTTCTTCGCACGGCACAACCACAGGATTGCTGCAATACGATTCAGCTAGTGGATTCCGAATTCCTTACTCATTTCCCCCCAAACTCTCCTACCTTTCAAATTCCTCATCTCCTCAGAATTATGCCCCACTTTCCTTCTTCCCCCTTTCTTCTTATCCCCCCTTTCCCCTATCTATACTAAATGATTCCTATTGATCCTTCACTCCCTCATCACTGCCAATTGCTCTAGCCTCCAGTTATACCTATTGTCTTGTGGTATGTATTAGTTTTTTAAATATATTGAAGTCCGGTAAATTGAGTTGGTACTGGAGCATGCCATCCATCCAGCTGCATCAGATTTCTTTCTTGAGGCTGCCCACTTACCTGGGAGTAAGCTCCATTGATGACATTGGGATTTACTTATGAGAAAACTTTCACAAGATTTCTCTTTTCTGGCCACATCAGTTTGGCTGGGATTGGTGCATACCTTTTAGGTAACCTGTCTGGCTGGTGGAATAGCAGCTTAGAATATTGCTAACATGTGTTATGTGCAGTGCTTTTTTCTGGGGACATTCAAGGGTACGCAGTACTGGCACACACCCCTTCCCCCCGCGAATGCTAAAAGTGTGGCACTTAATGTAACAACTGCATGGTGAGTACTAGCACATTCCCCCCCCCTTTTATGTGCAATTCAGTGTCGCTGTGTCCAGAAATAAGAACGTCTGTTGAATGGCATGCCATGGAGCTTCTTAAAATAATGGGTGCCTTGCAACCTGTTTGTGTATGGCAAATGGCACAAAACAATGGGTGTTTTTGATAAGCTTTTGAAGCTCCTATATAGTCAGATCAAATGAGAAACAGCTTACATTTCAAGAAAGGTAACCTATGTAACTCATCCACAGACTTCACAAGGGATATGTTTTATACAGAAGCAATCCCTGCATAATTACTGTTTTTATGTGGCTGCTTTACTTGCCTTTAATTGTTTAAGGTTGCACGCTTGCAAACTTCAGCTTATGCTCCCCCATAAGTTGAAATGCTAGAAACAAAACATTTCCACCCCTCCTTATCAGTCAACTGTAGGCTGTAAGTTCTCTGTGCTAAGAAGCGCACCACTGCATTCAGGACAGTGCCTGATATGTGCTTGGAGAGAAATAAATGCTTAGTACTAAGTGTATTTGTATCAGAACTCTCCCACTACTGAATTGGCAAACTTGCACCTGAATTATATAATTTCCATTGACGTTGGCACTCCTAATCAAAGCATGTTGAGGCTTGCGTATTGTAGTGATTATCTCCTGGAAGCCCTACTCTTAAACTGACCTAATCAAAGCGGAAACATGTACCTTGTAATCATTATGGCCCAGAAGGGGAGCTAATTTGTCAGAATCTGCTCAGCTGATTGATCTAATTATTTAAATATAGATAGTATCAGCTCTTCGCCAGCAATTTATAGCTTAAAATTCAGATAGTTGAATAATATTGCTGTATTTTGCAAGGAATGATCAGGGAGTGCATCGAGTATGTGGGCTGAGAAATGAGGAAGGAATGATTGTGCAAATGGCCAGTCAACTCATCAGTGAGATTCTCTTGGGTCACTTATCCCTGTTTGGAGAAATGAACGACAATGCTCACCCAGCATTACCATGGGGTTTCTGTGTTTTCATTGTGTATTTTATTATTTTAAAATTACAGTAAATACTAAAATTGATATGTGTGTGTGTATATATATATATTACAGCTGATTTCATTTTTAAAAAAGATTGGTGTTTTCTCTTTCTCCTGCATTTATATATGCTTTTGAAAATGTATATTTTGCAGTACCTACTCAGACCCCTAAATAGGCTTTAGGAGATTAATTTGGTCTACTGTGCTTTTACCTTTGTTTCCCAGAAGTTTTATTGATGGATGAGGAGCAGGGTGTTGAGGTGGATGGCTTCTTTTTAAAGCAAATTATTTTCCTGTTGGAATGGTTGCTGTGATAGTGTTCATCTATTCCCCTTCATCTCCCAAGGCAGTGTAAAATGTTATAGTTACAGGTGGGTAGCCGTGTTGGTCTGCCATAGTCGAAACAAAATAGAAAATTCTTTCCAGTAGCACCTTAGAGATCAACTGAGTTTGTTCTTGGTATGAGCTTTCGTGTACATGCACACTTCTTCAGATACACTGAAACAGAAGTCCTATAATACCTATAAAATGAAATATTTTATAGAAATACCTATAAAATGTTATAGGTATTTATAGGTATTTGTGAGTGCAAGGCACCCATGCTCCCTAGATTTAGTAAATGTTTGAATTTAACAAGAGAAGGTGCCAGATGTTTGATTTAGCAGTGTTAAAAGACAGGCTAAATGAGTTTTTTTTCCTGATCAGGAGATAACTTGGCAGTAGAGCCATCATGTAAAACAGAAGGAAGATAATAGGCAATTAACAAAGAAGTTACTCTCTGCCAAAGAGGGGTGGAAACCTTTCTTCAGCTTTGTGTTAGTGGGCAGAGAAAAGAAAGGGTTTATGGTTTAGGATTTCAGTTTGCTTGTTGTAGGCTGGGGAGAAATCCTTTCAGTCTGATAGCTGCAACAAGGAAGAGGAAGGAGGGCAAAGAGCACCATGTGGACTGACAAGGACAGGTTTTAAAAAAGAGACAGAGAGCATGGTTGATTTCCCTGTTCTTGGACCCAAGCCTGCCGCGCCTATGGGGGAAGCAAGAGACCCTCCTGGAATGTGAATACTCTGCACACCCTCCATCTAAACTCAGGTTGTATATACATGTAAATAAACCATATATCATAAAGACACCACAGTCTCCACTGTGCCCCATAATCCAAAAGGAAACACAGACCCTGGATCAGGGGCGTCGCTAGGGGGGTGCGGTGGGGGCGGTATGCCCCGGGTGACAGGGGTAACAAGCGGCGGGTGGGGGTGACAAGCGGCGGCCTCTCCTGCCACTCCCCACGCAACACCGGTTACCCTGGGAGCAGCAGCGCTGCACGGACGGGGTGCTCCCTCGGCCATGCGCTGTTGCTCCCGGGGCGACGGAGCGAGCGGCGGCGCATGGAGGTGACAAGCGGCAGCTCCTCCCGCCATTCCCAAGCGCTGCCGCTCCCTCCGTCACCCCAGGAGCAACAGCGCAGGAGGGGCCACCGCTTGTCACCCCCACGCGCCGCCGCTCACTCCGTCGCCCCGGGAGCAACAGCGCACGATCGAGGGAGCACCCCGTCCGTGCAGCACTGCTGCTCCCGGGGTGACCAGCCATGCGTGGGGAGTGGCGGGAGGGGCTGTCGCTTGTCACCCCCACGCGCCGCCACTCGCTCCGTCCCCCCGGGAGCAGCAGCACACGGTGTGTGCAGTGCTGCTGCTCCCGGGGCGATGGAGCGAACGGTGGCGCGTGGGGGTGACAAGCGGCAGCCCATCCCACCATTCCCATGCACTGCCGCTCCCTCTGTCACCCTGGGAGCGGCAGCGCACGGCCCGATGACTGAGTGCACCTGCGCGACATTTCGTCGGACCGCCGCTTCCACAGCCTCCTTTTGAGCTGCAGAGCTTAAAAGGGGGCTCTTCGGCTTAAAAGGGGGCTGCAGAAGCGGCGGCGGCACTCCCGGAAACACCCTGGGGGCGGGGCGTCGTGACGGCACAATGTGACATCACGACGCCCCACCCCCAGGCGTTTCCTTTGCCGCCCCGGGTACCGCGGAGCCTTACTCCGCCACTGCCCTGGATAAAGTGTGTCTGCAACCCCTGGAATCGCACACCACTCGTGGAAATTGGGGTGACGTGTAACAATATAGTATGATGCCTCTTGCATGAGCATTTGGTAAACTGAGGTTCTAAGAAAAAAATTCCTTCCAGTAGCACTGTAGAGACCAGCTAAGTTTGTTATTGTTATGAGCTTTCGTGTGCATGCACACGTCTTCAGATTGTTGGTCTCTTAGGTGCTACTGGAAGGAATTTTTTTATTTTGTTTTGACTACGGCAGACCAACATGGCTACCTACCTGTAACTGAGGCTCTAAGAGCATCCTATGAAGGGACTGTGTAAATACAACTGTGTGTATGTTGTGATGTAGTCTACTGGAATGGTAATTGTTGTTGTTGTTCAGTCGTTCAGTCGTGTCCGACTCTTCGTGACCCCATGTACATTCTCTCATTTGCTCACACCCTCATGTGTAGGATGCACACTAAGCACTGCATAAACCATGTTAAGTGTCTCTTGGGGCTGTGTTAGCCTTTAAGGTGCCCCAAGGCTTGTTGAAAGTTTTGCTGCAAAAGATTAACAAACTTATTGTGGCATAAGCTTTCATGGACTCAAGCCCACCTCATGCATCTAATGAAGTGGGCTTAGGTCCACAACAACTTTTGCCATAATAAATATGTCAGTCTTGATTGATCAAGTTAAGTGTGGAACCATCTGTGTGGTGGGAGAGACAGCATGGCACATTTTGTTCAGTTGCATCCACAGGAAACCTGATGAATAGAATAAAAGGTAAAGGGACCCCTGACCATTAGGTCCAGTCTGGTTTCAGCTCCTAGATTAGCTGAATTATTTAGACCTGCGACTTTACTTCATGTATTAAACAATCTACTTATGCCTCAGCAGATGTATGATAGTATTTCAATGTATTATTTAAGGTAAGATTAAGTCCTAGTTTTATACCCTGAGAGATCATATATATAAATATAAACAAGAAATACATCAGTTTCTTGGAAGCCAATCAATCAAAGCAGAACATGCTCACATACTCTGATTCTTAAAGGAACCTTTGGCTATTCAAGATGTGTACTACAAATGCAGTAGAATGCATTCATTTGGTCACTCCAATATATCAGCACACCATTATTTATATGGAAATTGTTTTTTATTCTGTTTCCCCTGTCTCTATGTTCTCAATATATGTTGGTCTTTGAGCAGCATGCACAGCCCAAAGTTTCACAAATACTGCTTTCTGCCAGCTAAGAATATAATTTTTTAAAGGTCTCATCCAGCTGATATCCATGAAGAACACAGTCTTGTTGAACACACATTAACTGTTGAACCCATTTAGTCATAATACAAGCTGGGTTCAATCATCACTACGAACCATTCAAGTATAGTTTTGAGGCTCATAGTAATTTTTTGCAAGATGAAAAGTATGGTGAAATTCTTCTAATTATATAGAAGAATTGTATTTCACCTTTAAAGTATTTCAGATTGTTTTCAATTTACATTTTCAAACCCTTATCATTTACTTAATATAAGCTTGCAAACATGGTTACGCAGGGATGGATCCAAACTTGCCCTTTGAGTGCAAGGGCTTCTTCTGTTCATTGGAAAAGATGCTCCAGCTCCTGGTGGATGAAGGAGAGGTTTATGTCAATTTTGGCAACTTTCCACCTGCAGCTCTGCACATCACATCCTACTCTGCCCCGAAACTTCCGGAGCAGATTTTTGGGAATTGCAGGGGATGCAAAGAGGAGGAGGGACTGGAACATGACCTCCCTGCTTCCTCCAACAGGTAGTGTTTTGTGAGTTGGGGATTCAACCCAAAGTGTAAGTATGATAATATTGCTAAGCACGTCTCTGATTAGTAGTAAATCCAAGGATAATGCTACAGAGTTTCATTTTGCCTGGATGACAGAGAACACTGTAGATTTAGGTTATCTTTGTATTACTTATTTTATTTACAAAGGTGAACAGGTCATAGTAAAAGTAAATGCAATCATTCAGCTACTGATCTTCCATCAGAATCCCAAAGCCAGCAGTGTTTTGCCCAATTCCCTAAAAAACTACTGCTAGTCCAGCTAAGCTCACAGTTATAAACCTCATATATCTTCCTTTGCATTGAGAGTCATACAGCAAAGATTCCTATTGGCCTCCCTGTCACTTTCCAAATTTGGGAGGATTCCCAAGGCTGGAATTTGTGCCTGACTGATGTGTGATCAATCTTGTGAGACAAAACCATCAGACAGATGTATTCACGACGAGACAGTTAAACATATGGAAAAGTAAGATACAGTTATGTATCTTACTTCTCCATATGTTCTCGATTTTGACTTCTATTACCTGATTGCTCATTTAAATAGAGTTTTGTGTTGTTGTTTTTTTAAATGTCACAGATTAGGTTCAGGATAGTTTTTTGTTTTTTCTTTTTAAAGCAAGTTAAAAGTTTTACTTGTATAATCAGACTCTCTGCATTAGTGAAATGTGAATATTTGGGGGAAATGAAATTTATATTAGATAGTATGCAAGTGGGACCTGCAACAAAATGTTGCAGCAGGGTGGACTGCTGTCCAGGATTCTAGCCACTCCACTCTATTCCATCTGCCTCTGGTTTTTTTTGAAAGTGAGCATTTCATGGTCACTGTCCACACTTGGTCATCATTGAATTGTTTTTAGGAAGTTCCTCCCATAAGTTTTTACCTTAGAGAGGATGACGACGACAACGATGATGATTAGCAAACGTTGAGTAGGCTACTTCTTTATTGTGTGTGTGGATAGGGCCCTTTTGGCCACACAAGCAGCATCAACCACGACTTGAATATCAGCAGTAGAAAGAATGATTGGCAAAAACAGAATGGAAGATACAGAAACTAGGTACTCATTTTCAAGGCTTGGAAATCCTACTGCAGAAGAATAGCGCATGGAGGCTTACTTATATGGGCTAAATTATTTAGTTGAAAGATGAAAGCTTTCAAATATATTGCTGTATACTTTTTGGAAAGAAAGAAATGCCCTTTAGTAGTAAATTCTGTTCCTACTTAAGTATTTCTCAACTTTGGTTTCAATATTTCAAATGTGATACATGCTTTGTTTACATGTGTCTCAATTGCTGCCTCCACCCTTGCTCAGTCCTGTCTTTTTTCCCCACGGTTTTGTTGGCACTAGAGCCTATCTATGCATGATCACCTAAATGTATATAATACTCCATACGTGTGACCCATGTAATTCCAAATTATGCACAGGCTCCAATGCAAATGACCAAGTGAACATGTGAAGGACAAGGCTAGTGAATACATCTTCACTTTCCTTTTCTGTGCATCCCCCCCCCCAACTGTCTGTGAACAGTGGGGTTTACTTCAAGGTAAGTGTGCATGGGCTTGCAGCCATAATTAGTTAGCTGCTCTGAAATACTGTACCACACCTCAAAAGACTTATGCAGATGCAATGACTATTACATAAATGTTGGAGTTTCTGCAGTGTATGTCAGCTGAGTTGAGCAATATATTGCCATTTCCTACATTTTAAAAAGTTTTTCCCCCCTTCAAATTTAATGTCTTACAGATGCCTGGTGTTTTCCTGATATGTTTTGAATGCTGAGTTTGCCTTTCTAACAATGAACAGTTCAAAACCATCAGCGTTGCTTGGAACTGGTGTATTCTCCAATACTACCTGTCCCACGGAAAAGAAGATCTCTGTGTTTTTTTCCGTCATCTTCATGACAGTGGGGATTTTATCCAACAGCCTTGCAATAGCAATTCTCATGAAGGCGTACCAGAGGTTCAGACAGAAATCAAAAGCATCTTTTTTGCTTTTTGCTAGTGGCTTGGTTATTACAGACCTGTTGGGCCACCTCATCAACGGAACCATTGCTGTATTTGTATATGCCTCTGACAAAGACTGGATTCGATTTAACCAGTCAAATGTTCTCTGCAGCATTTTTGGCATCTGCATGGTGTTCTTTGGCCTATGTCCCCTTTTTCTGGGCAGTGTGATGGCTGTTGAACGCTGCATTGGAGTCACCAAGCCGATATTTCATTCAACAAAAATGACTTCTAAACATGTAAAGATTATGTTGACTATGGTATGGCTCTTTGCCATTTTCATAGCTTTACTGCCTATACTTGAGCTAAGACCCTATCAAATCCAGGCATCAAGGACCTGGTGTTTCTATAAAACTGAGCACATTGAAGACTGGGAAGACAGATTTTACCTCTTACTTTTTTCATGCTTGGGTTTACTGGCCCTTGGTATTTCATTTTTGTGCAATGCTGTCACGGGGATTACACTTCTAAGAGTCAAATTTAAAAGTCAACATAGACAAGGCAGATCTCACCATTTTGAAATGATCATTCAGCTCTTGGCTATAATGTGTGTCTCTTGCATTTGCTGGAGTCCATTCCTGGTAAGAGGTTAATTATTTTGGCAGTTTTTTAAAATGCATGTTTAATGTATGGTGTTTCTCATGTTTAGCCACATGTTTTATTAAAATGCATAATGGACAACAGAAATGGATGCTCCTGACATTAGAACTCACATTATTGTTTTCAGTAACGTAGTCCTAGTGGAATGCAGGTCTTTGTATTTGTAAATACCATACAGTTTTCATTATGAACCTGATCTAGCCCAAATTAACAATTTTTAGATTCATTGCATGTGGTGTAAAAGTGCTTTTTTTAAAAAACTAGATTGCATTTGCTATATATGTCTTCAAGATCAGTTTGTGCAATGCCTTAGGATCTTTGATAATGTCCTGTTCCACTTATGGTAGGGTTGCCATATTTCAAAAAGTGAAAATCTGGATACAAAAGTTGTTGATCTGTTTTGGCAAAATAGCAAGAAATTTATGATTTTGAGTTATTTTAAAGGAAAAGTATCAAAAATGACATGGATAGCCACATGTACGAATTTCCAGATTTTCCAATACATTTTTGCTGATTTATGCCTGGACACTTCTTCTGACTGCAGTATTCCGGGTATGTCTGGGAAATTCCAGACATATGGCAACCTTAACTTATGGTGTCTATGGTGAATAAACATGTATAATGGGGTTCAGGGGAATGCACACATTGTCTCTGGCCAAACCTGCTCATTTGAATAGTGGGAGAGGCCATCCATCATGCAGCTGTACTTGTGTTAGGCTTCACTTCATCTTCCTTTTTCAGTTGTATTCCGAGACGCTGCACTACAAACTTCAAATGAATATAGGTTCGGGTGTGGGTTCTGCTGCCACATTCTCATCCCACTGCAGTGTGTTCTCTCAAAGCAGACAATGTCTCAAAAGGGTGTTAAGGACTAAATGTCAAACAGCTGCACAAGTCCGTGGATTGCATGTCTGCTTTATTTATCACTGCTGAAGTTTTTGGCAGAAAGAAAACTGGTAAAATACATAGGTGCAATAGAAACAGTCAGTGCACATTAAATTCAACAACTTGGTTATAGGACTGCATCATTGGGTAGACTAGCACCAGATCAGCAATATTTTTTCAGATGAAAATACTGTATTTAAAGGGATCCAAGAAACAAAAGTAGCCGCGGAATGCGCTAAAACATAAAGACTGATATTGTAGCAATGCAGTAAATTAAAAGTTGTTTGAATAGTTCAGTAATCCATATCACTATGACTAAAGCAGAATGGTGTGAGAATGCATAAATGGGACTGATTACAATGTTTATTTATAGAGTGCCTTCATTTACTTTTTCTTTGTTTACGTGTGAGTGATAGAGAGATATAGGTTGCATTAGTCTCTTTTGTTATATGTGTGAAATTTGCAATACAATTCCAGTACTTTAGTGCTTCCTGATTGTTGCAGAAATTCAGCTTTTACTAATTCATATCACATTTAGCTGTGCTTCACAGTGCTGGGGTGTCAGCTAGAGCAAGACAACCATAGTCAAATCTAACTTACAAATATCCATGTTGTGTACCTGGCTTGGGAATGATATAAGCAGGATCAACACGGACGCGAAAATTAAAATGATATGAAAAAGGCCCCCTCCTATTATCATTCAAAGCAGAAACATTTCATTAATTACAGTGTACATTCAACAAGAGATCAAAAATGAAGCTAAGGCTGGGAACAAAACAATGAATGTGATGTAATAGAAGCCTGTTTTTCATTTAGCTATGCGTATTTCTCCTGGAATGCTATGGTCTGAGTTAATATGTGCTAGTCACCTCTTCTTTGTCTCTTTTTGTCTTGAACTGATCCTGATTTTTCTGAACTGATTCTGAAAAGAGACAGTAGATACTCTTAAGGATTGGAGTTTAACCATTATATGAGGCTTTTTAAAAAAGTGAAATTTAGCATAATAGGATGGATTCTGTTCAAGCAACTTCTTACACACCGGCTTTGAGCAAGGCTTCCGTGTCTCCATTATATGCAGAATGAGAATAGCTGTAATATATCGCACAGGTTATACATAAAATAAAGCAGCTAGCCTAATTTAGTGGGACTTGTTTCTTTTTTCTTTTTAAAGTTTCATTTGATTTTATAAACAGAGATACAAATATCAAACACATTTTTATGTCCAAACTAAAACATTACTCTTGATAAAATAAGAACATAGACTGAGAGGAGGAAAGGAAAAGAGAGAGAGAGACAAGCATTAAAAGAAAAAAAGTTAAGAAACTAAAGAACTTCTGATTCTTTGTCAGCTATATATAAACATTATTCAACTCACCCACTCCAATATAACACCCAGCATGACAACCTTCTATAATCCAACATTATCTTCAGCCTTCAAACCCAAATGTCATTATTTCATTTTATTTTTCACACAAAAAGTCTGAGAGGTTTCCAGTCTTTAGTAAATGTTAACAATGACGAATTTTCTGAGATGGTTTTCACAGGAGTGCACTGCATGGTTCTTAGTGTATATTGGCTGCAGTCCTATACCCACTTTCCTAGGCATAGGATTGAAGTCAATATTTACTTCAGAGCTTGTGTAAGATCATGCTGTTTGCTACTATTATGAACCCTGTTAGCAATTTAGTACACAATTAGAAATATATTTCTAGAACTACATAACTTAATATGAGATGGGGTGAGATTGTTATAAAAGCATAAATAAGCAGGATGTAGTCTGTAGGTAAAGGCTTAAAGAAATTGAGATGGCACTTCCAAGTATCTGGTTACTTTTTAAACGAAAAAGCTACATGGAGAATGAAGGAATGGGCAAAATACCTTACTTTGTTAAAATTGTCTTTGAATACAAGTCCCCAATTCCCACCCCCCACGTAGAATATTTGACTTTACAGATTGCAGTTGATTAAACTTCAGAAGTAATTCAAGCACCACCGGTAATTTTAGGCTTCTACAACAGGTGAACTACCATGAATTATTATTTTGCTGTTACCTCTTGCCTTAGCATGGCAATGTGCTTGGTTTTCATGAGTATGTGAGAATTATTAAGAACTGGGGTGGCCAACCTCTGACACTCCAGATGTTGTTGACTCCTACTCGAATTGGCCACAACTGATTGTGAGATTTTGGTCCAGCAACATTTGGAATGCCAGAAGCTGGCCACCCCAATTTAGAAAATGCTGACAAATGTCTGTACATTTTCCAAAAAGCACTTTAATTTTGACAACAATGTTAGACTTCATGTTTATTTTGATTTACCGTCAGTGCATAGGTTGAATGACTGGATGCATCCATTGGAAAGAAAGAAGTATACAATTTTTAGTATCAGCTGCCAGTGACACTGGTTTGTACCAGCAGATCTCTTTAAATTTTAGATTTCTTCTGGAATGTGGATTAACATTAATCAGAGGTGTTAATGGGATGGGGACAAACTAATTTCCCCATGTGACATATTTTCACTTTCCAAGCTATCAGTGAACTGGAATTATGAAACTGGGAATGTACAAAGTAAACTTCAGTGCTGGGCTAAAGTTTTCGGTCCAGACATTTTCATTACATTTGAGGGAGTTTGTTTGTACCTATTGGTTTGTTGTCCCTGGCCACGTAATAAGATTTAACTGGGGCGAGCCAGCTGGGATTAACCAAGGTTTAGAGTTCAGACAACATGCTAAATCTATTTTAAGAAGAAATGGAGGCTTCCCAATCTCTTCATTCTAGCTGCACCAGGTGGGAAGGGGGAAAATGTGCGAGACTGAAATTTAGTGATATACCCAAACACAGCCAATGCCAGAAATTACGATATTTTATCAGTGTTACAGGGGCACATTGCTATTTTCCTGCAGAAACATGAGTACAAATATTTAGGGTAAGAATTACTAATTACATTCTATTTACAATGTCAAACTGTTTTAGACAGACTGTAAGTGGGATGTTATAGATTGAGGCATCTGGGGAAAAAACCTTGCTTTAAAAAGACAAGCTGGAGATTAAAATTTATGACACTGTTAAATTGAAATACAATGGACCCAAGAAGGATTCTGGAACCTCTGCAGAATGGATATGTCCAATACTCTGTGACTGTCTGCCTTACATAATTGGTGCACAGCTTTAAAAGCTTCTATTAAATTTAACTGGACTTCCAAGTAAATGAGCTGAAAGCTATGGAACCTGTTGTATACAGTTCAATATTGTTTACCGGTATCTTTCCCTTCTACTAACCCCAAAAGTGAAGGCAACTGGCAACTGCATTTTTCCTTTCCCAAAAGAAATTACCATATTATTTTAGTTCCCTGTGTGTCACAACCAAAGAGGCAAGACTCAAAAAGGTTAAATGAACTAGGCTATGTTTGTTCATATATTAAACTGAAAATAGATGTAGGCAGAGAAACCAAGATGTGGGGTCTAACTAATAACAAAACCTTGCCTAGGCCAAGGATAGTTCTTCCTCTATTGCCTCCCCACTTTCAGGTGACGTCCTTCAACTTCAAGCATGGATTACAGGTTTACCCAAATGTGGTCCATAACCATGGCAGCAGGTCCCACAGCTCTGAATGTGGTTCTTGAGACCACACCCTTCCTCTTTAATGGTGCCTAAGAGTGCTCACCAAACCTTAACTAACATCATAATTTCCTACATCTACCTGCCAGTGTGGCCAATTAACATATTTAATGACTCCCCCCCTCCCTGCCACTAAGTACACCCACCACATCAGGACAGAGTAGATAAAAAAGCCCATCAGCTTGGCCAATCAGCTGATGAGCAAAGAAAATCCTGTTTGGTTCCACAAAAGGTGACCAGCAAAAGCAAGCATTGCCTGTTGGGTGGGAGGGTGAGTGGTCTGCTGAACGAAGAGGCCTGGAGGGCAGGGGTTAAATAGCCTTCACATCAATCCTGCCCCCTCCCCAGTATTGCTGCAGTGTTTTTTTGTTTTTTTTTTTGAAAAAAACTTTATTTCATTCCAACATATTACAATTTTTTTTAAAAAAAGGGAGCGCATCGCAAAAAAAACAGCTTTACATATACAATCAAGTTACAAACTGCTTATCAAAGCATATTACACTTTACAAAATGTCATCTTCTTTCCGCTTAGCTCCTCTCCCCTTCCCTCCTGTCTCTACGTTCCCTCCCTCCCTCCCCCCCATCTTTTACTTCTCAGCTTACCCATCACTGCCTAGATGTCCTTCTTTCCTCTATCCGCATGATCTTTCCTTTATTCATAGTCTAATAATCTCAATTATTTGGGTCTTTACTAATCTGTCAGGAGGATGGCTTTTCCTGCCTGTAAATTAAAGTAATCCTTTAATGATTTCCAATTTTTCTCTCTTTCTGAATTACTTGTTCCTTTTAATTCTTCATATTTTAGCGCCAAATTATAATATGTTAACATTTTTAGCTGCCAATCCGCCTTTTCTGGTGTAATTTGTGATTTCCAATTCTTTGCTATTAGTAGCCTCGCTGAGGCCGTAGCGTACATGATTGTCTTTCTATCTTTTGGCTGGAATTCGCTACCCACCATTCCTAGTAGAAAGGTCTCCATACTCTTCTTGAAGGGATATTTAATTATTTTTTTCATCTCTTTGTACACCATCTCCCAGAATACTTTAATCTCCTTGCAAAACCACCACATATGCAGGTAGGTCCCTACCTCATTCTTGCATCTCCAGCATTGGTTGGTTACGTTTTTATACATTTTAGCTAACTTGACAGGTGTCAAGTGCCATCTATATTGCATTTTTAGAAGATTCTCTTTGATGTCGTAATTTGGGGTCAGTTTGCTATCCCTTTTCCATAGGTTTTCCCATTTCTCCAACCTGATTGGCTTTCCCACATCCTGTCCCCATCGTATCATCGCTTCTTTGACTTGTTCATCCTCTGTTTCCCATTTTAATAATATGTAATATAATTTTTTTATATAATCCTTTTCTTTATCTAATAATATTTCTTCTAGTTTCGATTTTTCTTTCTCAAATCCAATTTTTTTATCTTCCTGAAATCTCTGATTTATCTGAAAATATTGAAGCCAACTGGTTAAAAAAGTTTTGATTAAATTATAATCTTTTAGTTTCAATTCACCATTTACTTCCTCCAAAATATCTTTGTAAGTGGGCCAATTTGTTTCCATGTTTCTCCTTTTGGATGATACGATCTCCAGGGGGGATAGCCACCAAGGTGTTTTCATCTGCTGCAGTGTTGATCTATATGCTGAAGTTGCTTGTCAGTCCCCTTCATTTCCTGAGCGGCTGCAAAAGCTTCTCAGTGCCACAACTGCTTAGGGTCACGACAGGCATGGGATTCTTCCAACCTAAGTACGAAATCACCCTAACAATTTGATTCTCCAGGATCAAAGAGAACCAAGAGAGCTATGAACCAAATTTCAGTGGTGCTAGAAGTTGTGGAATTGTGTACAGCTTAAGCAGTTGCAGTTTTTCTTTTGGAAGCTGTTCACATATTATGTTTTGCAGATAGTCATTTCTGTAGCTATATATTTTAAATTAGAAGAACTGGCAGATCTGCCTTCCTATGAAATCGGGCGGGTTATTTTTCAAGGCCTGTCCTCATGTATTCACAATTAACAAATTATGTTTACTGTGTACGGAGTCATGGTGATGATGACTCTTCAGTCTGCAGGCTTATTGTGTGAACTGGTTCTTAATTTCAGTTCAATTTATTGTGATGGTGATGGACTTCAGTAATGCATATACCTAAGCAGCTTTCTATTTGATGCTAGAATGCTTAACATCTGGGTTATGGTGACAGCTGTTGTCTTTACTTACTTATGGCTACAAACTACAAATCATTGCAACTGGCTTCATCCTATTGATTTCAAAGGGGATTAAACCTATTAAGGACAAATTCTCATTCATAGTTTGTATCCTCCTTGGATGGCTATGACAGGCTTATTTTGAGCACATGAAAATGATAATCTAGATTTATGCCCATAATTATTTTCACAGAAGTGAGTGGGAATACTTGTGAATGCAGACTCACACACACCTGCATAAATATATAGAGGATTGTGACCCTATTTGTATTTTTTTTTTGAAAGTTATGATCTTGAATTGTGAGTCACATTTGCTTTATTTCAAACAACTCAAAAAGAACCACACCATTTCCCATTGCTGTATTACTTTAACTTTAGTTGGAGAGTAATGAGGTGTGTGTAGACAATGAAAATAAAAATACTGTCAAAAGTTACTGAGAATTCAGCATTACTGAACCGAAGGAGACTAGACCATATCAGAAATAGGAACTTTTGTGCTGGATGATAACACACCATAACTTCAAATAATTTTCTGTCAGGAAAATAGAATCAGTGAGAGGCAAATAATTCAGTGTTTAGGAGGCAAGAACCAAGGAGCCCAAGAGGAAAAAATGTCCTCTAAGTCTTTTTACAATTCCAACCTTGCACCGTTGTTAGTTTTCTCTATGGATATAACTGCATGCAGGAATGTTTTGGTGATATGCAAATTGCTTGAGTAACAAGGTTCGTTTAGGTTCTTTCCTGCTTCTAAGTACTGTATGCAGTTGCTTTGCAAGTTGCTCCACCTAGGGTGGGATTTGCTGACTTCTCTTGATGGGTTCATGAGCAAAGTAGCTGATACAGTTACTGAGTCTAGGTGCAGGGGGATCTGCAGAAATAACCATTATTCAGTTTTCCTGTATTGCACTTTTTTAACATGTCGTATACCCTTGACCGAAGAACGGTACACTCCTTCTATCTGGGATGGTCGTCCTCTTCCACCGAGTGCGCAGCTTCGGGAGGGATGCACATGGAGCGGTGAGGGAGGAAGGGGACACCCGCCTAGCCAGCCAGATCAGCCGAATCAACCCTGGCGATCAATGGGGTGACAGATGTCGCAGCCAGATCGCCCTCACATCCCACCCTAGGTGGAGCACTACTTAAAAGGGAAACACAAATACACAGTAAACCCAGGTGTAGACAAACCCTTATAGGCTTCACATAGGAACACAGGATGCTAGCACTAGCTCAGTGCTGTTAACATTGACAGGCAGCAGCTCTTTAGGCTTCACAGAGTTTACCAAGCTCAGATAGAAATAGGGTCACTTAAGAGCTATCTATAAAAAAGGAATTGTACCATTAACCAAACCACTTAAAAGGAAGCAGAAACTTCTTTGGCAACCCTGAGTCTGTTGATAGTCACAAAAGGGACTTTTATTAAATGATACATTTTAATTTTTTTACCTCCTTGGAACCTGGTTTGTTGTACTTACTTTCTCTCAGCTTCCTTATATAGCTACCTTTTCTTGACGACATGGCACACATGGGTTGAACTCATGAACATAGCCTTTTTTCCTATCCTGGGAGAATGGGTGGAGTAGGGCCAAGCAGAATTGCAAATCTTGCCTTTAGCACACATTGGTTGGTGGTTTTGTACAATGAAGGTTAGTGAATCAAACTTACATCTATAATAAATGATGTAATCTCCAATGATAAGAAACAGAACCTGGTGAAGCTTGTGCATTACAATATTAGACAAGTCAGAAAGATTAATAATAATAATAATAATAATAATAATAATAATAATAATAATAATAATAATTTATTTGTACCCTGCCCATCTGGCTGGGTCTCCCCAGCCACTCTGGGCGGCTTCCATCAAATATTAAAATACATTTAAAATATCACAGTTTAAAAATTTCCCTAAACAGGGCTGCCTTCAGGTATTTTCTGAATGTCAGGTAGTAGTTTATTTCCTTGACCTCTGATGGGAGGGCGTTCCACAGGGCGGGTGCCACTACCGAGAAGGCCCTCTGCCTGGTTCCCTGTAGTTTTGCTTCTCGCAGTGAGGGAACTGACAGAAGGCCCTCGGCGCTGGATCTCAGTGTCCGGGCTGAATGATGGGGGTGGAGACGCTCCTTCAGGTATACGGGACCGAGGCCGTTTAGGGCTTTAAAGGTCAGCACCAAAACTTTGAATTGTGCTCGGAAACGTACTGGGAGCCTATATTTGTTTTTGCTTTTCTGTTAATGTTGACATGCTAATGTGACAATAACGCCAATGCTGATCAAACCTTTTTTGAAAGGGGAATCACGATTTAAAGCTGAAAGTCTAATATTGCTTACTTTTGGGGTCTTCTGCCACTGACCAGCTTATTAGGGGGTGCATAGCAGAATTGAAAATGTACCTAGCAGTGGTCTTCTGCTGCTTAGGATGAGCACAGCAGTGATGTTTTCAATACTTTCTCCTTAACCACAAGGGTGTTAGACATTCACTATGATTTTCAAATTAAAAGCAGAGTTCAATGAACTCTAAACAGATGTCTTCCGGCTAAGATATTTTTAAAAAATGCTTTGTGTACCATCATGTTGTCTGGCAACTTCAAATCCGTGCATCTAGGCTTTAAAACAAAACAGAAATGAATTTCCAAATAATGTTATATGAACTAATTGTCAAATGTTGTTACTCTTATTTAAAATTTCGGTATTCTTTCTTTTGACTGTGAAGTCATTGGGAATGACATTCGTTTTTAATATCCTATCTGTGTTGGGGTTTCAGCTGAAGGATTCATTTAAAGTAGAGGTCCTAAACAAGTCTTATTTGGATGTTTTGTTGAAATCAGAAGGACTCCCCAGTAAATGTGTGTTAGGTATATTTTATGTTGATTAATTTCCAGTTATGGTATTGTTGTATTTGTCCATGTAAACCACCCTCCAATCACTGTTGGCCATCAGTTGAAGGGAATGTAGTCTATGAATTGGGATTTGTTCATGAGTTTTGTGGCTTAGTTCTTGGAACTGGACTTCATATCTTGTCATGTTGAATTCTGAAAGGTTGTCTTCCAGATTTCATTTGTGTGTTTAGACCTTTAACCCTCCCCAAATAAATTCACACCAGAGACAGATATTTGGTTTGGTTTTTGGCAGAATTTAGGCCACAACTTTATTGATTACAACCAAGTGAGTGGTTGCATAGGTTCTGGTTCGACTATCTCCCTGCACCCTTGCAGGCAGCACTGTCCCAGAGCCATGTTCATAGGACAAACAAGGATGAACACCAGGGATGGCTGCTGGTAGGGGTACCAAACAGCTGTCCTGATGTCCCCGGGACTCGGGCACAGGCCAGACCCCTTTTGGGGACCGACAACCAATGAGTCCCTGGATTCCTATACCGGAATATCCTGTATTTGCATAGGCGTGGCCACATCACGTGCCACGCCTATCACCTGAACCAGAGCCTATCCGCAACTTACAAGTTGTGACTATTTGCTACACGACAGGCGAAACCCAAATGGCAGCAGCCAGTCAGCCAAGTGGGGGAAATTCCTGCTGTGCCCCTGTCCCAACAACAGACGACACACAACGGCATAGCAAGGTCAAGCACAAGCCCTAAATATAGGGAGAGGTGGGTGGGTGTTCCGATGCGAAAGGCCCCAAAGAGGAAGGTCAGCAGCCTCACATGGGCTTATATAGGTCCCGCATTGCTGTATTTTATGACGCCCCAGTGGTCAGATTTCACTCCAGCAACACGGGACCGACCTATCAGGGGTTGTGGCCATGATTTCCAATTACCCCCACAACACATGCCCTCTTTTAATGGAGGACCCGATATGTGAGCTGATTTATTTTCTTGTGTTATTTTGAAATGACACATGCAGAATTCCATAATGTTTATAATAGTACTGTTTTGTTATCTAAACAGCCCTGTTCCTATTTTATTTCTCTTTCCCACTGATCTGTAAAAAGCAGTTTTATTTCACAATATGGCTCCATCTGACTCATTTTTGGGGGCAACTGAGACCTCCATTTGTAGGAAGATTGGAGAGCTCGTTGACTAATACTTTAGTGTTTTGGTGTTTTTTTCCATGGGAGATATTCCAGTAACAAAGTTAAGAGAATGAAAATGCCCCGAAGTCACAAATAATGGAGATTTTCTATTTCTTTTGAATTCTGTGTAGAAAATATAATCAGAAGAAGAAGAAGAAACCTTCTCATTACAAGTCTTTTCTTACTTCGTTATTTTGAAGTGTCCCAAGAGCTCTTGTGCATCAGCAGTTATTTAGTCGGGATTGCAGAGAGAGAAAGAGAGAGAGACAGAATAATATGGTGGTGGAATGGAAAAGAATGCATTTGAGGAAAGATCTTATTCAACTATTCAAGGTTGCTCTTTTGTGAGAGGACCTATTTTTAAAAGGGGGGGGGAAACCCATTAATTTGAGATGAGAAAACCCCAAAAGTAATTACTATTATCATTTCTACTGTGTGGTTTACATTAATATTTCTAGCAAAAACCTAATTATGTGCTACCTATTAGGAAGCGAACTTTATTTCTGACCAAAGGAGGGAATCTTTTATGTCAAAACTCTGCTGGGTCTGACACTTTCTCCTTGTGGTTTTCAAAGATTACTATCACTCATGTTCTCTTATTACTTTTTCACGCCTTGTTGCTTCCCAACTTTTTAGAAAAAGAGAAATGGTCTCATTTGCTGTTTTTAATAATTCCTAGTCTCATTGGAAAGTGAAGATAAATTGTACTTGGAATACATTTCCTAACAGAAGGAGAATTTCTTTACAATTCTTAATAATGGAATCATTTGGCATTAGTTCTGGAACATTATTTTATTTTTTGGTATGGTCCTGGCTTGTCAATATCTGATGGCTTTGGACTAGTAATGATTGTAAATCAAGTGACTTACTAGTTCACCCCCCCCTTCTTAAACTATAAATGACTGTGGATAGGTAGACTGGTCCAACTGTTGTGGACTAATGACCTTCCAAGATCTTGTTTTTAGGGTAGAATAAAATTCTGCAATAAAGAATACTTGGGAATTCATGGGCTTAATTGAAATTTGTGGACCGAACTTAGTTCATTGTTTTATTATTTTCAATAGATCTGCTGTGAGTAGAATTTAGTTGGACTTTCACCCAATATATCCCACTGAAACCTATGAGATTTAAATATGCTTAACTTTAGCTGGTATCCTAAGGGTGTGGTTCAAAACCCTCTGTGCTGGATTTGGAGGTGTCCCTCTGCCCAACCTTGCTGGGCCCTGCCTGCAGAGTGAAGTTGGCATTATTCTACTGATGCAAAACACCACACCCACCCACATTATGTTCACTGAACATGTGGGTGGGCAGAAATGCTGCTGCTGGGATGCCTGATGGTGCCAGCCACTGGAAAGACCTAACACAACACATTCTGGGTGTGGGGAGTGGCTGAGCTGGGCTGGGATTCATTGGATTCTGAACTCGACCCCACTGCCATAATTTTTGCTCTGCTAGTTTATTGCTCTGCTAGGTAGGATTGCATCCTAAATAAGTGTTACCTGACGGGCATAAGTATTCCACTAGTGCCAAAGAATTAATTCCCTGCCTCATGAGATTTCTCAGTCACTGAAATGAAGGTTAGGATGTTGTCTGAGTAGGTTAAAAAAAAATTCCTAGGCCAAACTTTCTTTCACTGGTTTGTGTAATCTGAAAGAATATAAATTGGATATTTTATACTATTTCTCCTCAGAGGGTAGAAATGTAAAATTATGTTATTTTTTAGGGAGACAATTAAAATGCTAACTATATATCCACCAGTAATTTTAGATAGCCAATGGAGCAAAATAGTTTATTTTTCTGCGAGTGCCTGCATGAGGAATAAATAAAATTGCACATTTTTTTGCACTTCCCAGTTATAAATTTACCAGCATGCTACAACTGGCCTATATACAACTGAAAGTTTACCAGTAGAAATATATTATTATTGTAATTTCTTGCCATTGCTAGTTAGCCCTCTCTGCACTAGGAAGTAAAAACTGAATGGAAGAAACATTAGTAACATGCTGTTTATATGAGTTATTTGTATTAGCTGCACTAAGGCATGCCTCTGGTGGGAAGACACATGACTTATTCCCATCTATGAATATTTGGAGGATCTATATTTGGGATAGTGGGAAACGAGAAGTCCAGTTTCATACAATGTTGTAGCCTTAGTTCTGGGTATTGCAAATTAGCTATTTGCCGAAAGGATTGTAAGGACTCTATCTCTTGTTAGCTTTCCCTTCCAGGTTGAGCGCTTGCAGATTATTTTGTTTGTTCATTCATTCATGTGTTCACCAAAATGACTTTAAGTTATTAAGACTAGGGTAGTGGGATTTTGCTTTACTGTTCCAGTTGTGCTTTCTTGTAATTAACCTTCCTGGTTAATTGAAGGCTTCCAGGCTTTGTTATAGTGCTCTCTGAAGGGAAGAGGGAAGGGGCTGTGTGTATTCAGGCACAAGTTTGTTCATATTTTGGATGATACTACTTAGTATCAAATAGTGTAGAAAAACACTAATGTTAGTGTCACGGCAACCTTGCCTTTGGTGTTGCGATGAGATAACACCCGGCTCGTTTCTCGCTTTTGAAAGCATTTTATTGTCCTTACTAATTACAGAGCTATAATTCACGTCTACACTCCATTAAAACAAACATCCTAACTGCTATCTTCCGTTACGCGCCTTTTCCAACACAATAACCCCTTGGTGCTCCGGAAGTGACGCGTGAATCTCTTCTTCCCGCTTTTGTTCCCCTCCCCCTGTTTATTACTGACATCAGCACTCCCCCTTTCTTCTGGCGATACCTCTAAGAGATTGCTGTCCTCATCGTCGGACGTATCTGTTGAGATTAATGGGCCCGGTTCTCGATACCTCGCCCCCTCCCCCTGCCTGTCTGTTTTGCTGCTTTCCCTCACTGATCCTCCTCCCACGCTCCTCTCCCTATCCAGGCTTGTCTCCGTGACAGTTAGTTTGTGTTTTTCTGTACAATTTGTTTCTATTCTTGTGCCAATAATCTACATTGTGACTGGACCCAGGAGTAAAGAAGTAAGACACAAAGGATGGGTTTGAAATACAGTGGCACCTCGCGTTACGTACTTAATCTGTTCCGGAGGTCCGTTCGTAACCGGAAACTGCCCATAACATGAGGCGCGCTTTCACTAATTGGGCCTCCCACTGCTGCCATGCCAACAGAGCACGACTTCCGCTCACATCCCGGGGCAAAGTTCTCAACAAGGGGCATCTACTTCTGGGTCAGTGGAGAGCGTAACCCAAAGGATTTGTAAGGGGGGACGGTACGTAACATGAGGTACCACTGTACGGTGTAGGAATTAGAGTGTGCAATTAGAACTTGGGAGACTAGGGTTCAAATACCCACTTGGCCATGAAGCTCACTGCCTCTCAGACTAATCTGAGCGTTTTATCCCTACAGAGTTGTTGTGGGAATTAAATGGGATTTGGGAGAACCATGTACTGCATTCCACCTTGAGCTCCTTGGAGAAAAAGGCGTGATATAAATACAGCCATACCTTGGTTCTCGAACAGAATGCATTCCGGGAATCTGTTCGACTCCTGGAACTGTTCGAAAACCCAGAACTGTTCGAAAACCAAGGTGCAGCTTCCGATTGGTTGCAGGAGCGTCCTGCAGCCAATCAGAAGCTGCGGAAGTCGCACCAGACGTTCGTTTCTGTAAATCTTTCGAAAACCAGAACACTCACTTCCAGGTTTCGATCATTTGGGAGCCAAGGCATTTGAGATCCAAGGTATGACTGTACAATGAATAGGTAGGGCCACATTTTATTTCAACTACATCTGCAGCAGAAATGAGAGGTCTGGCGGGTGGCAACATGAGAATGGGCCTTTTCTGCAGTGGCCCCCATCTGTGGTATGCTCTTCCCAGTGACGTGTGGTTGGTGCCTTCATTATATATCTTCAGGTGCCAGGTGAAAATGTTTCTGTATAACCAGGTCTTCTCTGATTAACATTCAATGTCATTTTAAATGTGTTTGTGAGAGGGTGTGGGAGCTATTGGTTTGTTTTTTGTTGTTGTTTTTTTCTTACATATTTTATGTTCTCATTTTGTATTTTTATATTGTGATCTTCAAATGAATGGCTGTATACAGATTTAATAAATAAATAAAGAGAAGATTGGGAACCTAACTTAATTTCAACCTTGGTCAGCCAAGCTGTGCCCTTCCAAGGTGTATGTTATAGCATAGACCCAAAGCCTTATGGTGAGTAGGGAGGCCTTCCTGTCCCACCCCCTCCCGGATCCCACAACTCTGGGCAGGTGTGCCAGATTAGTCTCAATAACATTCCATATCCAGGCTAAGGGCCTCAAAACCCAGAGCAACTTGTCTCTGAAAATGCCCTTCACTTTCAAAGGTGCATAAGGGTGCTCACATGCCACACCTCACCTCAACCTTTCCTGCATCTGCCTGCCAACCATGAGACCAACTTAACCAAGAAACCAACTTAACCAAATCAACCTATTGGGTTGGGGCAACTGGCTAAAATATTTTAACATGTTTTAAATGGTTTTAATTTTGGTTCCTCTGTTTTGTTTTTGTTGGGTTGGGGTTGGTTAAATGTTTAGTTGGGGATGACGGTTATTTTAATTTCGGTATAACTGTAAACTCCTCCTCCTCCTCCTCTATTAATTTATTGGTTTATTTATAGCCTGTATAAGATAATCTGTTTTTTAATGTTTGATCTTTTATTATGTTTTTATATGTGTTGTAAGCCACTCAGAGTGGCTGGAGAAACTTAGACAGATTGGTGGGATATAAATGTATTATTATTATTATTATTAACCTAAACACCAACCTCCTCTGAACCCAATACAGACTAGGTGAAAAAAACCTGCTTACCTGTGGAGGGATGCAAAACACTCCTACTCAGCTACAAAGTGACTGGCTATTTTCAGTGCTATTTTTCTAGAAAAAGAGGTGCTGGAACTCACCACAAACACCTCCTTTGTTCTCTTAGAATGGCAATGACACCCACCTGAGAGGTTCTGGCTGGAAATAAAGCACTGGTTATCCTATATTAGAAAAGAGGATGGGGTGGGTAAGAGAAATGACCCAAAGAGGCAATTTAGGGGCCTGGTCAAAGCTTATAAAGCCAATGACCCCCCCCCAAGACGATAGCCTCCCCATCCAGCAAAATGCTCCCAGACACAGAGTTTCACAGCTGGCAGGAGTGGACTTAGATAATCACATACTATCTGTATGGCAGTGCCAGAAAACATGAGCTGATCCATAAGAACGTGCATATGGATTCATTGCATGTAATCATATGCACAGAGAAAAAACATGGTTTGGCTGTGATGCCTGTTCAAAGCTACTCTCAAGTATGGGGCAATGCATGCAGGGGTGTTTTATGCACGCACTTCTGGACTTTCATGACTAAACAGGATGTGGCCATAGACGTGTGCATACTCTAAGGAATGATTTGAAGTTTGCCTTGCAGTCTTTTCAGAAATCTCAACTTTGCACTCTCACAAATCTGGCAGTCAACTCAGAGCCTTCACATCAGACTGATTCACTACACTAGCATCTTGATGAAACTTGCAGACAGATTTGCCAGCTATTTCCCCTTGGCCTCAATCAGTCCTTAGTGCCTAAGACTAAACATAAATATTTTTCTCAGATGCAATGCTTCAATGATTTAAGCAGTTATACCCTAATGAAATTATAACTCTAACTCTAAAGGCCCTGCTATTTCGTTGCATTTAGTAGAAGTAATGGGAGGGAGGCAGTGGAGGATAGGGGTGCCTGGCATGCTCTGGTCCATGTGGTCACGAAGAGTTGGACATGACTGAACGACTGAACAACAACAACAACAACAAATGGGATTTCAAAGCCAATAGCCTGTGTTTATATGTTTGTCTTTTTTCAAACTGATTTTGATCTGATGTAATCAAAGCTGGTGTGTGGCTAATCTAACTGTTCTGCATGGAATGTAGATAAAGTTAGTCATGATGAGTGCTTTTAAAACTAATGGAATTAGCTAATCATGATTAATGGGATTCTAGATGGATTGAGCTAATTTAAGTGCCCAGAAAGGTTATCCAAAGCAGGCTTTGACTTTTCAAATAGTTCTAAGGATTTCAATTTGAATCCCATTTCCTTATTCTTTAGAAATCCACCTGGATATATCTCTACATCACTTCATTGTCTTCCAAGGATTTGAGTTACTCAGCCGTTAACTATAAATGTGTTCTGACTCATTATCTTTTTGTACCACTGCAAACATTGGTTATGGGAAAATATATTGCTGATGGGGGACTTTGCAAAAATAGCCTTGTTTTCCTTTCTCTCTAAGCACCTTCTTGAACATTCTTACATTGGTAGGGGAGAATATTAAATGACTTCACCACATGAGAAGAGTTGATTTAAGAGAGTTTTGCATTTGTCAATGGCTAGAAAAAAATTCATTGCTCTTGTAATTTACTGTGGGAATTACTTTCTAATGCTATGAATTTATTGATTGTAGTAATAGTACGTCAACCCATTTTCTGTTCCCTCTTAAATCCATTGGTCCTCAGCAACTAATTTCTTTTTTTTGAAAGATGTGGCATCGACACCTGGCACCATGGCAAGGTCCCCTGGAATTGATAGGTGTCTTGGGACCTCTGTGCTCAGTGACAAACACAGAACACCCAATGTAGGTGCCATTGAGGGGAATTTAATGTGGCAATTTGGCACTACCCACAATTGTTGCCAGATAAGACCATGGCAATGGAGCTCATAATTTGAAAAGGGCTAAACATTATATATAATATTAATATGCCTTTTCTAATAATCAAAATTAGTACAAATCTATATTCTTCAGCACTAATGGAATAATTCAATTAAAAGAGACTATTATTACTCGTGTAATTTTAATTTAAAATTATTGGATTTCAGGGCAAAAAGCATGTTTCTTTTTAAGATAACCAGAACATTCCTGAACCCATGTCCAAGAAAAGCATTAAACAAGATATATGGAATTCGAATTAATTCTAAATGGTTGAACACGTAAGATCCTTCGCTTTAATGGAAACAGATTAATTTTAAGATTAGTTGAATAAACAAGGAGTTGAGTGGTTCACGGGAAGGTTATAAATCTTTATGCAATAAATAAATCAGCTTCTGCATCTTTATGTGACATCTCAAATCACAAATCTTCCTCTGGAGCCATATTAGGATGCAACAGTTTCTCATGTACACAGATGATTATACATAGAATAGAATGCCTAGCCATTCCTATATAATGCTGGTGATATCTGTTCAGGATATCATTTCAAATGAAATCATTTTTGAATTGTATACCAATTTTAACTCTTAGTAAGAGATAATTAGGTATTGCATGATTAAGTACTAATTGGTAAAATGAGTTTTATAGCATGGAATTTTGAGTAAATAAAATGGGAAATGCTCCACTAAGAAAGGTAGCATGCAGAAATCAAAGGAGTTAACAAATTTTAGGTGAGTCAAAGAAGGTACCTAGTGGATGCTGAGTTAAAAAAGCATGTTTGGAGAAAGTGGGAAAGCTGTTTATGCCAGCACACAGCTTGGTCATTTCTCTGATGCCAGTACCCAGCCAACCTCCTCCCATTCTGCCTAATTCTCTGGCCTATTTCTGTTTGCATCAAAATTCATTCGTCTGTGATCATTTACTCCTTTAACATCATGCTAGCTTTTCCATCCCTCCACTAACTTTCAGGCAGATCTAGTGAGTTTATTAATTTTGTTTCAACCTGTTTGTATGCCACCTAATTCATTAGTTTTCAGATATTCATTAGTTTTCATTATTCTGAAAGCAAATTATAACAATGTCTTTAGAATGAAAGATGATTAATATGGGTATATTAGACAATGTGTTCTGATATCTAATAGAAATTATTTCCTTTTGCAGGTGACCATGGCCAATATTGGAATAAATGAAAATCATTCCCAGGAATCCTGTGCAACAATCCTATTCGCTCTCCGAATGGCAACGTGGAATCAAATTTTAGATCCATGGGTATACATTCTCCTGAGAAAAGCTGTTCTTAAAAAACTCTACAAGATTGCCAGGAGATTTTGTGGTGTGCATTTTATTAACTTGCATACATGGGAACTTAGCTCCATTAAAAATTCTTTGAAAGTTGCTGCAGTTTCTGATTCACCAAGCAGTTCCAAGAAAACGAACCAGCAGCTACTCAGTTCAGCAGTGCAATAAAATGAAGCATGGAGAACGATGAACTTAATGGGTAATGGTAGTTAAGCTGCTCAAAAATTGGTACAGTGTGACTGGGCTGGGTTTTTTTTTGCCACTTCAAAACAGGAGAGCTGGCCCATTTCTGGAAATGTAACAATATGGAGCTGCTTGTTACCTTCCAAAGACTGCTATTTATGTGACTGGCCCATCAAACCTGGGGCTGAAGACTTGTGACTCTGTATAACATAACAGAAAAGCATATGTGTTCTGTTAAAAACAGAACATTAAGCATAAAAGATGATGCTGGTAGCTTTGGAAATACTTTTGAATAAAAGAATATTGTTCAATGTTCTTAGGAAAAAGAAAAGAAGCAAACAAACACCTTACTGTTGAAAGTGGCAATGAATTTGTTTGTTAAGTGTAACTTTGAAGATGCACCTTGCATTGCAAGTATAACTGTTCCACATTTTCTTGAAAATGTAGCACTCAAATCTGAAAAGCATGCATTGTGGCAGGTCAGTTTCTTGGTGAAGGGACTCAAGACCTTGCAAGCTGAACTTCTCACAACTTAAAAAAAAGAAGTCCACAGATAAATGCATTTACATAGTAAAAAGGAAAACAAAAAACCACTTGTGACATATGTGCCAAATGTTAATTTTGATCATTCAAACTGAGGTCAGAATCAAGTATGTAGCAATATTCAGGTGTGGTTGTTTTTGTTTTTTATAAAAACAGAAACAAAAAGTGGTTGATACAAATGTGAGAATTGCAACACACTTGGGTTGAGCTAAAATAATAATTGTAGCACAGAATTATGTAGATTGAATTTAAAAGAAAATAGTGGTGCAGAGCATACTGAGCTTGGCAAATCCTTTGATTAGCCAATGTTTCAGCAAGAGGATGGAAGAGAAACTAGATAGGATGAAGGGAGTGTGGTTTCCATTTCATAAGCAAAGGATTTTACAGAGACTCGGGAAAGCTTTTATTAAGAATGTAATAACCTGTCTGCTTAATAATCAGCCTTAAATCTCTGAGATCTAGTATCATATTCTTTAAGATACCAGGCCCACACAGTACTGCATAACTATTTCAAGCCCCATAGCATTCCTAGGATCTCAGGCAACTAAGTGCCTAGGATTTTCCCCGCCTTGTATATGCTTTCACAGGTTTGTTTGTTTTTTAATGGAAAAAGAGTAGTGATGGGTAAAGCAGAGATGTTAAATCTGTTCCCACCATTTGTCTGCAAGCAAAAGTAATTTCTGAGTAGAATACTCAGAAACATTTGTGGGTATTCTTACAGAAGTCACAAGCCAGGCCTGTCATAGCTTCTCTCTCTCTCTCTCTCTCTCTCTCTCTCTCTCTCTCTCTCTCTCTCTCTCTCTCTCTCTCTCGTAAAAAACAAAACAAAAAGAAAATATGCCTGAAATAGTACCACTTGATGCTACTGCTGCTATCACTATTACTCCTCTCGCTCTTGAACCTTGCACAGTGCTGTACAGAAATAGCATCCTGCAAAAGGCTTATAGACTACACTAGACAAACGAAACAAGAGTTTTGCAGAGCTTAGGGCCAAACAATTTAAGACTTGTAATATCAAATGGAACTCACCGACCATTTATTGTGTCCTTGTCAGGTGACTTCCTGTTTTTGTATCCAAACAGGCAGCATAATTGATTGATCAGGAGCTTTAATCATCTTTATCGCTGAATGCTGGTGGCTGGTGGGTTGTATTTGCTCTGGTTAGACACCTGCCTTGGTGGCTCCTACAAGTTGTGCAGGCTTAGTAAAGATGGATTGACAGGGTTAATAGCAAGGTGGAGAAAATAGCATTTTGTAAAAAAAACACCAACCCATTGAATTGTCATATGAAGGGGTCATTAGCACTTCTTTCACAAGCCCTGGGACACACTAGGCTTTATTTTTTTTTTGATAGATTACAATAGGGCCTTAATGCCAAATCAATGCTATCACTCTCTGTGGTGCCACTGAAATAACTCGGTGAGTCAAATTTAAAATTGGACATTTTATTGTACAGGTCACGATGTCGGTATTTAATAACTTCCTTCAGTTTTTCATCCTTCTGGGCAAGAAGTTTGCTTCAATGACAGCAGACTGATGTTCAACCATACATTTGTGAAAATGCTTGACTAGCAAAAAAAAAAAGCATTAAAAGCATTATTTTGTCATGTGAATAAATGTTATGTAGATATTTTTCTTTGTGGCTAATGTTTTTTTAAAAAATGTATGTATATTTGTTTTCTTCTATGTATGGATACAGAATGAATGTAAGATGCAGTGCCTCATTTAAATTTGTTGCCATGTGACTAGAGCAATGATTCTTTTGGAGTGGCTAGGTGAACCCCCAAGTGCTGAGAAACAAAAGTCTGTGCTGTGAAAGTCACTGAAATGTCCTAAGTATTAGAAACAGTCTGGGTAGCTTGTACGGTTTACAGATTTAAAGTTGTTCACTATGTGCTTGTAAATAAAGCTTGCTTCTTTCGAAGCTTTGTCCTTGGACAAAAAAAAGAGAGTAGTATTTAATTTATGTACCATTTCATATTTCAAGAGAACTCTCTAAGCATTCTACAAATCACTATAAGAAATACAATACAGCTTTCACATTCAAAACCATACTACTACCAGCCACCATCAACATTTTACATTTTCAGTAACATAACAAAATGCCTTTAAACACACCATTCTAATGTGTGTTCCTTTGTATCTAGGTAGAATGCTTTCTCATCTGTCACTGAAATTTGCTTCTGTATCTTCCTAGTCTATGTGTACAACTTCACATACTAGAGCTTAGGAAACTTCACATACTAGAGCTTAGCATTTTCCTGTGCACAGGAATTTATTTCATATGGAGGACCATTTGATACTGTGGAGCACCACTTGCTTTAGTGGGAACTTGGCACAGTTATGCACAGTAACCTCTCTTGCTTTCAGTTTTTTCTTCTTTGGCAATCGTAGCTGAGTAAGATTGTCTTAAATGAACATGGTCTTAACAGTGAGTCCGTAAGTGACTGTGGAGGCCAATTCTGAATCCACACATCCTTCCACAGTGGGGACATAGGTTTCTGGGTGGGAGTAGATCGCAGAGAGGGTTTGCCAAACATGCCTTCCTCTTAGCTCATTTCTCCTTTTCACCCTGAGTTCGTGTTTCTTCAAAGTCCATGATGCCTTTGGTAAAGGTTATTCTCCAGCTGGCACACACTCAGGCCAGTTTTTCTCAGTTATCAGTGCTTATGTTACACTTTTTAAGATTTCCCTTGAGAGCATCTTTAAACCTCTTTTGTTGTCCACTGGTATTTCCATTCTTGAGTTGGGAATAGAATAGTTGCTTTGGAAGATGATAATTGGGCATCTGAGCAACATCACCAGTCCAACGGAGTTGATGCTGAAGAATCATTGATTCGACACTGGTGGTCTTTGCTTCTTCCAGTACACTGACATTAGTTCACCTGTCTTCCAAAGTGATGTGCTTTCAGTTTATGGGTCAAATGAAATGACATGCAGGTTTTCTGAAGCTACAGCTTTGCAGCACAATCAAAGCTCAAGATGTACAGGTATGAGAAAGTTTGGATTCAGTGGGTCTTGGGCTCTCCCCATTGCGTATGCACCTCCCTAAATTCAAATAAGTGTGAGACTGATTTAGATTCTCCCTTTGACTCAACTGCCACTATTTCATGTGCATTTTGTGCAAACAGTATATATGTGTTTGTCATCTTTTGCCCGAGGGGCAACTCTGTTAGCCTATTGCAGCAAAACCAACAAGCACTTTAAAGATGCACAAATGCATTATGACTTAACCTGTCATTGATTAGAGGCTATTTCAATAGCTGCAGAATGGCTAGAAGCATCTCTCTGGCAGAGGTCTTTCCTATCACCAGCCAACCAATGCTTTTAACTGGAAATGCTAGAGCTTGGACCTGGCACTGTCTGCACTGTGACAGGACAATGCTAAACTACAGGTGCACATCAAGCTAAAGAAAAAGGTCACTAGTGAAAGCGAAACAACTTGCTTCATTTTAGCACAGTGAATGATAGCTCTTCGCATAACAAATTGTAGTCAAGACTGATGTTTGCCATATGAAACTGATGCGTAATCATTTCATGGTGACTCGTCTACAGCCAAAAACAACCAGTGAATCTGCTATAATCTCATCAAAAGAAAGAAGCCAGAAAAACACATGTGTAGAAAAATATTCTCTGTAGTAGTTCCATGAAAGATTGAGTAAATATAATCAAGTGTTTTATATACACTTCCGTATATCACGCAGGGCCAAATTAGCTGAGATGCCATCGACAGATTAGCTATTGTGCAAGAGGCTTTTGAAAGGAACAGCAAGTTTATGGGGACTTGATTGGGACCCTGGCAGGACCGAGATCTGTATCTGGACTCCTACACTACAATTGGAAGAAAATTTCCCATTCATTCTTATGGACCTTTTTCTGATGCAAATAGGAAGCCCAGTATGGATGAGTACCACTGCAGAGGGAAACTCTACCTCCCTGCAAGGAGCCCAACCTACATATTCAGTGTGTATTCAAGAGCACCATATCCCACTTCTCGTGTTTCTTTTGACTGAATCATCCACTTCTCAGAGCTCCCTACTGGAGGTGTATCCTTGGTACACAACACCATGTTGTCCCTCAAGAGGTTCTTTCTCAGGAAGTATTCTTTTCCTGAAAGGGATGCTGTCCTTCCCTGAGATCCCCATTCTCCATGGCAGAAGACCCATCACCCTGGGAGTAGGATGCTGCTATGACAGTTTGAAGGCCTTGTAAGAAACCTCTCAGCTTCTCCAAGTCCTCGGTGTTAAGATTACCTGAGAGTCAGGAACCCATTTAACTGAATACACATCTATGATTTTGTCTGGCTGGCAGATAGTCATACATATGACAGTAGAATACACTGGCTAAGCCTCACATCTATGTTGGCTTCCCACCTTCATAACAGTTTTATTATTCAGAAATCTTTACTTGCAAAGCTATGTTATGAAGACCAAGGGTAGGAAGTTTCACAGTTGCTGAACTTATTTCTTGCTCTGTTGCTGAACTCACACAGGTGCTTAATGTGCCTGCCTGCTTAACTATTTACCTCAACATTTTGTTATTGCAACCAAGATGCTTCGACAGCTGAGGTTCCCCTCATGGACGTGGAACTTGACAATGATATACAGCATGTCTGGCTTGACTGCATGTGAGAGAAGTTCTTGAAACCAAAATCACAAAACATCTGGGTGGGGGGAGGGGACAGGAGCTGGATTTGATGAAAACTGGCTAATAGCAAAAGCTCTTCTCTCTGACAAATCTCATCTACTTATTTTCTGTGCGGAGTGAAACCAGATGGGGGAATGGTAGAGAGCCAACGAATATATTCTTTATGGATTTATAAAGATATTTGACTGATTCCAGGGTTGGAGACCAATCACACTGATGAGGCTCAGATTGTCCTTGGTGACATAAGAAATCTGTAAGGTAATTATAATACTATTATCTGCATTAGAACAAGATCAGAAAAAAGATGATAGTAACAAGAACAGCTGATTTTAAGTACTTAGCCATCCTTGAATTATTTTACTGAACACCTATTCATCATTTCTGCTCTCCTTCCCCCTGTGTACACCTACCTTTGTCACATTTCCAAGCAAGGAAGACTCAAGAAAGATAGTGCTTGGTACAATCCTTCAGTGTACTGGACCTTGAGTAGAAGTTTTCAAATTTCCCAGTAGTCCCATTCTCATAACTGATCTAATAGCGTTCCAGGAAAGATATCATTCATACACACAAGTTAACTTTACAGTAAGCCCCAGTGACCATTCACAACTGGCTTTTAAAAAACACAACCACAGGACCTGAATATCAGAAGGTGGTGAAATCACCAGGGCAGTTTCTGGGAACAATGAGCCTCAGTTTTTAAAAAGGAAGCAGAATTGCTTAATTTATTAACGGGGGAATCATATAACGTGTTTTACCCAATGTCTCCATTGTGACAGATTTCATTTATTTCTTTTAGGAATGGTTCCAAGTGGTGATGGCCTCTCTTTGGGTTGGAAAGGGTGATGGAAGTTCAAGAAAATGTGCACTTGGTGGATGCTCTAGTTTTTGCACTGCACACAGCTCAGCTACCATGTTTGGGGTCAAGACAAAACTCCCAGCCTTTATTTATCTTGGTGTACAGCAAGGGTAAGAAATCACAGCAGATTAATTACCTCCTCCACAAATTTATGTTGCGAATTATAGGGAATGTTGCTATACTTCCAATATGAATCAGATGAAGGCATTTCGCTTTAATCTCTCAAAGGAAATTTACTCAGGTTACCCAATTATTTCTCATTTGTGTGTGGAATATGCTCGATGATTTTGCAGATCTTGCTTCTAAATGTCCCCAGGAACCACAACTATCCAGGAATCCATCTTCCATTTGAACTGAACATGTAAGCTGCAATCGCTTCACAGTCAACCTGAGGTGTGCACATTTGACACAACCATCGCTGATGGGAAGATGACAACATCATGAATCAGAGTTCGGGGTGCTGCATGTGCATGGAAACCAAACAGGTAATGGGTGAAGGCATCCCTCCTTTGGTGTGTACAGTAACATGACCTGAAAACCCAGTGGGGATGAAGGTAGAGGGACAACCTCGCTGAATTTTAAGCCACTAATGTTTGCATAGCTTTGAGCTAGCTTCATAAATGTTTTTACGATTTCTTTCACTTCTGTTGGACATATTGGTTCTGTTTTCTTTGAAGAGTCCATGGTCACTCTGAAAAATACCACAAACACACACAACACAACACAACACAACACAATGATTTCCCTGGCACCAGCGTCATTGCCTTGTAGGTGGCAGATGTAAACAGTTTCATTTGCTCATGCTTTTATGAACAGTGATAATGATTTTTATTTGCCACTGCTGAAATTTACTGTTGTATTGTTTCATTGCTGCAATATTATTTTGCCTTTTACTGATTTTCTGCTCTTTTAGTGGCATTCTGTAGTACTCTTTATTTTATTTTTATTTTTTAAATATTTTTTATTAAAGATTTTCTTGATTTACAGAGGTAATGCAATGTCTCTCTCATATTCTTCCATATAACATTTTTACAAATCGGTTATTGCTTATAATTAATTCATAAGTGTAGATTAAAAATAAAAATAGGGATGTAACTGTCTCCATTCTCTCTTTATGAGATAGATAGATAGAGAGAGAGAGAGACTTTCTCCCCCTGTCTGACTTTGTCCAACCTGTCAATTTCCTGTTTCTTCCTGCACACACCTTTCATCATGCTCCAATTGTGTTGCTTTCTCCAAGCTCTGGTGGCTTTCCAATGGAGAGGAATTTCTAGCTATGTCCTAATTATCTGCCATTTAGGAAGCATTAAACAACCACCTAGACTATTAATATCAAATGAATGGTAACTCAGGACCCCATACACACAGTTAATATCTGTTTCCCACAATGAAATGAAAGTAATATGACACAACAGTGCTTAAGGTTGTAGTCAACTAACTTTTACTCTGAAATTAATGACTATAACTAACATTGGATCTGCTCTGAGTAAAACCATTAGAACCCTATATCAGCTGCGAAAATGAAGTGAATAAATCATATAATTTGCCCGAAGAGCTTTCAACCAAGGGGAAAAAAGAAAATAATGAAACCCCCAGTGACACATGCTGCTCATTGGAAACCAATAAGAGAACCCTGCCAGTTTTCTATTTCTTAAAGTATTATCCTTACATTTGGGGTTATGATTTGAAAGGAAGGCTCTGAGGGTGATTGGTAGAACTTACCTTCTTCTAATTCTGTAATATGCTGAAATTTATTTGTATCTTTGCTTTATGATCCTCCACAGTTGTTTATTGTTTATATTTTGTTAAAATCAATAAAATTATATATGTATAATTTAAAGACTGATCTGAGGAAAGAAAGAAAGAAAATACGGCTGTAAAGCACTTATAAAGATTTTAATAGCTTTGAAAGCAACTTGGTTAGAAGCTGGCTAGTTCCAATGAGATCCCCCCCCCACCCCAGATTTAGTCAATTTACTGAGAAGAAAGACTCCCAGTTTTGAGGCCATATAAATATGACAGCAATGCATAATTCAGTGCAGTGTGATTTATTGAAGCTTTATGAAGGTTATCGCACACCAAGGATTAGAATAATGGAATCCCAGTAAAGTGCTTAAAGTTACGAGAAGGTTATTACATCTGTTTGCTTATCTCACTGCAGGCCCAAGCTTCCTGCACACCAATAGTTTAACCCGCTTGACCCTGCCCACAGATGCATTGCAGACAGGGAGTTGGAATAAACAAGCATGGCAGGCCACAGTGTTTGCAGAGCAAATAATTTCAGATGACTCTGGCAAATAAATAAACTGAGGCACACACTAAAGGGTAAGGTAAGCAGCTGGTCTGATCCAACGCTGGCACAACACACAGAGAGCAATCCAAACACAAGACTGCAGAGATAAATGGGTTAGGATTCAGCGGATCACTGGCTCAGCCAGCTGCTTCCCAGCATAGTCCCACCTCCTGGTTCCTCCAGGAGCTAAGACCAGTGGATCTTACGTCCGTGTAAGCCTTGAAAAATTCAAGGAGCACATTTTCACAGCGCTGGTTGTGACCATCAATAATTTGATTTTCCTTTACGGGAAATATTCAGCTTGCTGCTGCTGCTGCTGAATAGTCACATGTTTTCTGAACACTGCCCTTCCTGAATTGCATTCCTGAATTTACAACTTGCTGGAGAGAGGGCAAGCGACTCTCTCACAAAGGCATGCTATTCTCAGGTGATAGCTATGTTCATTCCACCATCAGAAAGTGCGCACACATTCAGGTGCAATTTGAGTGGGAAGGTTGTGAGAATTTCTTCTGAGATGCCATGGCATTATCCCATGATCACTATTCATTTCAAAACCTATGGCACAGATTCTCAAGTTCAGCTCACGCTGCCTTTTAGCATGCCTTTTTAAAGCTATCTGCAGAAATCTCTTTATTTGGATAATGAACTTTCCACTTTTATTGTTTCATCCCAGAATATGGGTGTGATCCACAAAAGTGTCAGGTCAAGGGGGGTGGTGGTGGAGAGAAGGACCACCCTCCAGGCATAACACAGGAACATTTCCAGCCTGTCTCCCATCAGCTATGAGCGGCAGCTCTCTAGGGAGTTCCGAAGCAGCCTTCCCGATGTTTGTATGACCCGTGCCTTACACAGACACCGGGCACATTTCAGATATCTTGCAGAGTAAAAAGCAAGCAGAATTGAGGTAGAGGTGTGTGCTACAAACTGCATTTATTGCTAAGTAAAAGGCAGAGTAAAAGAAAACATGTCTTCCCTCTGTGAGAGAAGTCCGAAGAAAAAGACAACAACAGGAAACAGAGTACAGCAACATCCGTTCCCTATGATTCCAACAATCTGTGTGAAATATATGAACACAGTCTTGTGACTGCACAGTGAGAGGAAATAGAAACCTAACAAAAAGTGCATTACTAGGAGGAAGCTATTATGAGCCCAGGTAAACCTACAGGCCATGCAACTACCAATGGAACTGTCTGTTTCCTGAAGAGGCATTTTTCTGATACTCACGAAACCTCCTGGTGAGTAACAGAGCAAAGTGAGTAATAGAGCAAAGTGGGTAAGACAAAGTGGTTGCAAGACAAAGAATCCAAGTCTCCACACAAGGGAGATGTTGCCTACTCTGAGTCCCTCCTCTTCTACCCCCCAACAACATCCTGAGTTCCTATGGAAAGTCCCAGGAGTGACACGCCTCTGCATTCTCCGTTCTTGAATGCAAAGTGATCAAGGAGCCCTTGGAGAAACAGACTCTCCCAGACTCTCCAATGAGGTCTCTGCTGTCTGCTCTCTCACTCCCCCACCCTCCTCCACTATCTCGTAACTTGGCAGTTCTTCATTCAGTTGTAATTCAACCCTGTCTCCTTCTCCTCTTGAAACTGCTGGAGACAAGGGGGTCAAATCTCCCCCCCTCCTCTTTTGAGAGGAGCCAAGGAGATAGGGGGGAATCTTCCCAGCCTTCCTGTTCAGTCCAGTCCCTGACAATACAACACCCTCACATTCATAAACTGGACACCTGCAATCTGTGCTTGGTTTGACTGGGAAAAGTTACATTGCAGGGACTGTGGATGCACTGCATCAGCTTCTTCATATCTAATAAGCTTTGACAGAGGGCACTCAACTGGAGTGTTTGTTAGTCATTTAGTATCGTGGATGATGGTAAAGAGACAGCAATTGGTTGGTACATTGTAGCCTTTGGAAACAACTCTGTTGAGCTTTCTTTAATAGCTTTTGTCATTAGAAAACCACGGGGCCAAACTACACTTTGGCTTAGATCCAGAGATGACTTGTAGAAGGCAAGGCAGCACTGCCAAATTCTTCCAATTTACCCATCCTACGACACTCCCCTGTCACCCATTGCACATAATCCAGAGAGTCCCTCAAGCCTATTAAATCTAGCAATCGAAATCAGGAAGCATGAAAAACAGCGTTCGAAAGAAAAAGCACACACATTCAGTTCATTCAAGGGATTCCAAATAAATAGGTTTATTATTACCTTTTTGAAGTCTTTTTTCAAAAGCTTCCCCCCCCCCCGAAGGCATATCCCATTTCCTTTTCGTGCCACTTAAAATGATCAGTTTCAGTTCAAAGAAATGTACATTACAGCAAATACTGTCTGTATAACATATTGTAGCTAAATGGTGAAATGAAGCACAGATGCGTGATACGATCACTCAAGCAAGGTGTTTTCGGAAAGCAAAATAAATGATAGGGAAAATGGTGATCGAAATCTGTGCTAACTTTTTAATGCTTTTCAGTGAGATGAAATTGTAAATGTTCATCTTGCAACTGATTTCCCAGCTGATAATGTCCCCCCCCCGCCAGTTATCGCTAAAGGTATACAATTCCATGGGAGTATACATTCATTAGGACTGTGGGCATATGGAATCATTTAGGCTGTGATCTTTTACACACTTCTTACTTGGAAGTAAGATCTTACTGAAATCAATGGAATTCGCTTGCAAATGCCATTAAGCACTTCCCTCCTACTGCCATCTTTCTGCTTTTAATTTTACAGAGTCATTTGTAAAGCAAAGCATGCCTGGGCCAAGTTACTTTGGCTCCCTCATTTTAAGTAACTGCTGTGTTTCTTGGAATGAAAAACTCTGAGGGAAAATGGCATCGAATATTACTCATACTGACGTCATGAAAGCAATTACTAATTAACCAGCAATTCATCACAGTGCATTTAGTGACCAAGAGGTGTTCCCTTATACTTGCTTGAAGACACTGTACAGAGGAACAGAAAATAGCTGCCTAAAGAAACACAGCACCCAAAATAATATAGAGAATTTTCAGCGAGTCCACTTATTTATTTATTCCTTCAGGTTGTGTGTGGGAGGGGAAGCAGAATTGCAGCTGCTCTCCAGTTCCCCAAATTCCATGTGTTCATCTGAAGGTTTAAAAGAGTCTGCACACATACAAGCGGTATGTGCATAGAGTTTCTGTGCTGGCCCCAAGGGTTTGTCCATGAAGCGAGGTCCAAATCCAGTCCTGGGTCTAGGGGTCCAAAGGAGGTCAATCCGACAGGGAGCGAGGCAGGGAGCAGATCAAGGTCCAAGGCAGGTTCAGGCACAAGGTTGCAGGTTGAGCACACGCTTGCAACTAAGTTGCTCACGCAACTTGGGCTGGGTCTGGCTGGCTTTTATCTGGCCCTATGCTTAGGGCGGTCCCGATCCTCCGGAGACTCGCCTCTCCTCCGGGCCTGGAGGCGAGCACTCCTCCTCCTGCAGACACTTAACTCCCTTCGCCTCTGCCCTGAGCCTCTGTAGCTCAGGAGAGGATGGTGGGTTACTGGATCCAGGGGATGCCTCAGCTTCCTCTGAAGAGGCTGGGAGTGGAGCACCTGCAGGCAATGGGTCCTCCCTCCCATCAGGAGCCAGAGCAGACTCTGCTGATGCCTGCACCTGGGGATCCAGCACAGGTGGGGATCCTTCAGGCTCAAGCCCTGGCCCCGGCTCAGCTGGTTCTGGAGGCGGGGAATCCCGTGCAGGCTGGGATCCCTCAGGTTCAGCATCAGAGTCTGACTCCCAGGCCATCACACCACCTCCCCCCTCCAGGCCCCCCCCTCGACCGAGGGGCCGGACCAGGCTTGCTGGGGTAAGCTGCATGGAAATCACGGAGGCAGGCAGGTGCGTGGACGTTTTCCACTGGTTCCCATGAACGATCCTCAGGCCCATACCCCTTCCAGTCGATGAGGTATTGGAGCTTCCCCCTGCGGTATCGTGAGTCGAGAATGCGCTCCACCTCGTACTCAGGCTCCCCCTCAACCAAACTGGCTGCGGTCGTGGATTGTCTGGGTGGAACTCGTCGGGCGGGGCGACTGGACTAAGTAGGGACCGGTGGAACACTGGGTGAACCTTGAGCGATGGAGGTAACTGGAGGCGAAACGCCACCGGCGACACCTGCACAGTGATGGTGAATGGGCCGGCAAACCGTGCATCCAGCTTTCGTGAGGGCCGAGAAGGATGCAGGTGACGGGTAGAGAGCCACACCCGATCGCCAACATGGAGTTCTGGCCCCTCTGACGATGTCGGTCAGCCTGGGCCTTGTATGCGTCCTTGGCCTGGCGCAGTTGCTCCATCAATAATTGTTGCTGGGACTGAAGCTCCTGAACCAGTCTGTCACTGCGGGGACCGCGGAAGCTGGCAGCACGTCCGGGAACAAACGAGGATGGAGCCGTAGGAGGCCTGGAACGGGGTCTGCTGGGTGGAGGCGTTCAATGCATTGTTGTAGGCGAACTCCGCCAATGGCAAGTGATCGACCCAGTCATCCTGCTGGAAACTGCAGTAACACCGGAGGTACTGCTCCAGCACCGCATTTGCCCGTTCCGTCTGGCCATCGGTCTGCGGGTGGTGGGCCGAAGATAGACAGACCTCCGTCCCAAGGGTCTGTTGCAGGGCTCGCCAGAAGTGGGATGTGAACTGGACGCCGCGGTCAGAAACCACACGCTCGGGCAGGCCATGCAGGCGGAAGATGTGCTGCAGTACAGTTGAGCCGTTTCCTTAGCTGTGGGTATGGACGGAGGGGGGCACAGTGCACCATCTTAGTGAAATGGTCCGTGAAAACCAGGAGGCAGGTACAGTGACGAGATGGGGGCAAGTCCACCACAAAGTCCAGCGAGACCGTGTGCCAGGGACGCGGTGGGACTGGTAATGGCTGGAGCAGACCGGGGGGTCGCCCGGTAGGACCCTTGGCCCGCCGGCAGACATCGCAACCAGCAACATAGCGTGCCACATCAGCCTTCAGGCGGGGCCACCAGAACTCCCGGCTTACCAGATGGGTGGTCCGGTACCGCCCAAAGTGCCCTGCTGCTGGGGCATCGTGGACATCTGGAGAACCTCAGCCCGCAATGGTCCTGGTGGATGTATAGACGACCCTGGTGCAGCAGTAGGCCCTGGTGCAGGGCCAGCCCCGGATATCGAGGGCATGACCCGTCAGACAGTTCCCGGAGCCGTTCCTGTGCCCAAGCGTCGACCCGTTGCTGTTCTCGCACCCGAGCCTGCAGCGGCTTGGCCTCCTGAGTGGCCAGGAATGCGGCTGGTGGTAAGATAGTCGTCGGTACTGCCTGCTGTACAGTGTCTGCGACGTCCTCAGGTTTCGGGACAGGGCATCCGCTTTCCGGTTTTGGGAGCTAGGGATGTAGCGGATCCGGAACTGGAACCGGGAGAAAAACAGCGCCCACCGGATCTGCCTTTGGTTCAACTTGCGGGTGGTCTGGAGGTACTCCAGATTCCGGTGGTCCGTTCTCACTTCCACCGGGTGTCGTGCCCCCTCAAGATGATGGCGCCAGACCTCAAAGGCCACCTTGATGGCCAGTAGTTCCCGCTCCCACACGGTATAGTTACGCTCCCCGGAAGGAGCTGCCGGTAGTAAGCGCAGGGTAACAGTGGCGCATCGGGTCCGTGTTGCTGAGACAGGATGGCACCGAGAGCCGTACTGGAGGCATCAGTCTCCACCACGAAGGGACGAGAGGGATCAGGATGCTGTAAAATCGGCGCCCTCTGGAAACAGGCTTTCAACCCCTGAAATGCCACTTCAGCCTCCTCATCCAGGAGAAGGGCGTCTTGGGGCGCAGCAGTCGGGTTAATGGGGTGGTGCGATGAGCATAATCTGCAATGAAGGTCCGGTAATAGTTGGCGAACCCTAGGAACCGCTGTAAGTCCTTGCGGTTCCGGGGCGCTGCCCACTCTCGAACCGCAGCCACCTTCCCAGGGTCCATCTGCACCCCGTCAGGGGAGAGTCGTGTCCAAGGAAAGTCTACTGACCGCTGGTGGAACTCGCACTTGCTGAGCTTGGCGTACAGTCGGTGCTCCCGCAAGCGCTGCAACACGGACCGAACGTGACTCTCGTGACGGGCTGGGTCACGGGAATAAACCAGAATATCATCTAGGTACACCACCACGTATTTGTCTAGCAAGTCCTGGAACACGTGGTTGATGTACCGTTGAAACACGGCGGGCGCGTTGCATAATCCGAACGGCATAACCAGGTATTCAAACTGCCCATACCGGGTCCCGAATGCAGTCTTCCACTCGTCCCCGGCACGGATCCGAATCAGGTTGTAGGCCCCTCGGAGGTCCAGTTTGGTGAACATCTGCGCCCCTGCACCCGCTCCAGCAATTCTGCAATAAGGGGCAAGGGGTACCGGTCTGGGATGGTGATCTTATTCAGGGCCCGGTAGTCATGGCAGAGGCGAAGCTCCCCACACTTCTTCTTAACGAAGAGTACAGGAGCGGCAGTGGGTGAGGTAGAGGGCCTAACGAACCCGCGTTCCAGGTTCTTGCGAAGGAAGTCCTGCAAGGCTTCACGCTCTGGCTCCGAAAGAATATAAGCGGCTCACAGGCAGGGGCGCCCCAGGCTGTAGGTCTATGCCGCAGTCGAAGGACCGATGAGGCGGCAGCTTGTCTGCTCCCTGTTCCTCGAACACGTCTAAATAGTCCTGGTACACCAGGGAGCGTTGACAAAGCCTGACCCATGGGGGCAGCTGCTACTAACTCGGACTGAGCATGGGAACCCGGGTCTGGGAAGCGTACAGTCCGATTGACCCAGTCGATCTGAACATTGTGCGACTCCAGCCAGTCCATCCCAAGCACCAGGGGAAACCGGGGCATGGTGGCAATGTCCAGGGTTCGCACCTCCCGGTGCTGCTGGTAGCACAGGACCAAGGGCTGGGTCTCCCGAGTAACAGCGCCCGAGCGTAGGAGCCGTCCGTCAATTGCCTCCACCTGTACTGGTTCCGGCTTGTTCTGAAGCGGCACCTGATGCTGAGTGGCGAAGGCAGAGTCCATATAGGACGGGTTGCCCCCGAATCCACCAGAGCGTGGGTGAGAATCCAGGGCCCACCGGGGGGGGATAGACGCACCGGTATCATGAGGTGTTGCAATTCCACTGGTGAGGGCCCATCATGCGATGCTTGGGACCCAGGTAGCCTGGGCCATCGGCTACTGGGGTTGGCCGTTTTCCCTGCGGCTGGCGTTTCTCAGGGCAGGTTCGGGCGTAGTGTCCACTCCCACCGCAGTAGAGACACAGGTTCCCCTCCGACGCCGAGTCTTTTCTGAGGGGGAGAGGCGTGGCCGCGCTGCCGAGCTGCATCGGCTCCTCCAATGACTCAGCTCTGGCCACGGAACTGCAGGGAAGCACCGGCGCCGGGAGGCCGGAGTGCCCGGCCCGGGCCTGGCGACGGTCCTCCAACCGATCGTCTATCTGCAGACTCCGTTGGATGAGGGCATCCAGTGTGGCAGGGCGATCCAACGTGGCCAGCATCCAGTATCTCGTCTGAAAGTCCCTCGAGATACTGGTCCCGCAGGGCAGAGTCGTTCCAGGTCAAGTCCTGCGCCAGCAGCCGAAATTCCGTGGCATAGGTGGCCACTGTGGACTTGCCCTGTTTCAACCGCCGAATTGCCCGATTGGCTTGACTCCCCTTCTGAGGGTTGGCGAACGTGGTTTCCAGATGATTGCAAAACCCCGTATAGTCTGTCAGCAAGGGGGAGTCTTGCCGGAGCAGCGGCAACGCCCACTTGGCCGCCTGGTCCTTCAGCAAGCTGATCAGGAAGTGCACCTTAGTGCGATCGTCAGGGAAATCCCGAGCTCGCCCCTGAATATACAGCTTGGCCTGGGCGAGAAACATGGGAAAGCTGGCTGGGGACCCATCAAATTTCTCTGGCAGGGCCACTGGGTACTTGCCAGGAGCTGGGCGGCGGCCCCAGGAGCCAGTAAGGCATCCAAACGCTGCTGAAGCGCCGTAACCACATTGCTTAGCTGCTGCACGGTGTGGGTCAAGGCCTGGTTCTCCTGGGCCAATGCCACCAGCGCAGCCGCCTGGTCAGCCATGGCTACTAGTTCCTCCCGAACGCACCCCAGCGAAGGGGGAGTGCGGGTGTGGCGTGAGCAAACTGTGCTGGCCCCAAGGGTTTGTCCATGAAGCGAGGTCCAAATCCAGTCCTGGGTCTAGGGGTCCAAAGGAGGTCAATCCGGCAGGGAGCGAGGCAGGGAGCAGATCAAGGTCCAAGGCAGGTTCAGGCACAAGGTTGCAGGTTGAGCACACGCTTGCAACTAAGTTGCTCACGCAACTTGGGCTGGGTCTGGCTGGCTTTTATCTGGCCCTATGCTTAGGGCGGTCCCGATCCTCCGGAGACTCGCCTCTCCTCCGGGCCTGGAGGCGAGCACTCCTCCTGCAGACACTTAACTCCCTTCGCCTCTCTGCCCTGAGCCTCTGTAGCTCAGGAGAGGATGGTGGGTTACTGGATCCAGGGGATGCCTCAGCTTCCTCTGAAGAGGCTGGGAGTGGAGCACCTGCAGGCAATGGGTCCTCCCTCCCATCAGGAGCCAGAGCAGACTCTGCTGATGCCTGCACCTGGGGATCCAGCACAGGTGGGGATCCTTCAGGCTCAAGCCCTGGCCCCGGCTCAGCTGGTTCTGGAGGCGGGGAATCCCGTGCAGGCTGGGATCCCTCAGGTTCAGCATCAGAGTCTGACTCCCAGGCCATCACAGTTTCTCAACATGATCTGAAACCCCGAAAAGTCAGTCCAATCTTCTGGCTGAACACTATTATGCTCCCCTCCCATAATTCTATCTCATTGATTCACTGAGTGTGTGATGCTTGTGTTGTATTTAGGCACAATGAATGAACAGGCACAGTCTCTGGAAGCACCCTTGAACGAAAGAAACCCTTCAGCAAGCCTGTATTTTAGAGCCCTGCTGGGGAACGCGCTCTCTCTCTCTCTCTCTCTCCTCTCTCTCCATCTCTCTCTCCATCTCTCTCTCTCTTTTGTAGGGGCACAATAAGCAATTACAGTTCAAATCAACTGTCATCTGAACATGGGCTTCTGAGATATACAAAATTGTTTCAGTTGTACCCTGGCCAGACATGTTTCATAAAGGGAGAGAAGCTCGCTCTGTGTTATATGTATTTTATAGCCTTTTCCATCCCATCCCCAGCTAGGAGTGTATTCAGGGAGTCATCAGATTAATACAAACTACTAGGATTTTGTGCGTCGCCATAAATTTTCCTGAGAAGAGCTGAGTAATAGCTTGCACAAAACAGCAATTTGAGTTCATGAAAGAGTAAGAAAACCCATGCGCCCCATGCAGGGTGTCACCCTGAAAATGCACAGAATGAACATGGCAATCGACTATGACTTCCTCAGAAGTCCATGCAACCTATTTGCAGGAAATACAATTAGGATAGGATTGGCAAAAATGTAACAGACAATGTTAATTTTCCACCATAGCGCCTCATAAATATTAGTGTAATTTGCATTACTTTATTTGCAGGATCAAAGTGTCAAGAAGTCTATTACTTTAATCCAAGAGACATGGACTCTTTTAAAAAAACCATTCTTAGCTTATTCATTTAAGCATGAAGAATACAGAGGCTAGCCTATTTTAGGATTTAATAACATTAATAATTGCCTGGTCTTTCATGTCATTCAAAATCTGTGATTCATTGTGGGCTAAAGGACACATGTATTCGGTTTAAGCAATACATTTTGTTTATATAATTAATTGAGATATTCTGATGCCACTCTTCAGTCAAACTTTCAGGGCTGTTTTTAACAAAGGAATGAAACTTTGAACATATAACAATAATAAATGAAAAGCTCAAGTCAAAAGGCGCTATTAAACACAGCAGAGCAGTTAAAACAAAACCCACAATTGCCAGAACAGCAGATAATAATAATAAAAACCCTGAGCAGAGGGGAAGGATTTTTCCTGGTGCTGAAAAGGCACCAGAGATAGTGTCAAAAGAGGTCGTTTCATGCATTGATTACCACTGAGAGCTAGTGTGGTATAGTGGTTAAGTGCGGTAGACTCGTAATCCGGGGAACCGGGTTCGCGTCCCTGCTCCTCCACATGCTGCTGCTGGGTGACCTTGGGCTAGTCACACTTCTCTGAAGTCTCTCAGCCCCACTCACCTCACAGAGTGTTTGTTGTGGGGGAGGAAGGGAAAGGAGAATGTTAGCCGCTTTGAGACTCCTTCGGGTAGTGATAAAGCGGGATATCAAATCCAAACTCTTCTACTGAGAAGGTCATTCCATTATCATTACCTGCCCAGCTTCAGATGGTGAGCTGATACACTGATAAGGATGACTTTTGGACTTGTGAGGTAGAAAGTGATCTTTCCAGCCCTTGGGTATCTGAGTCTTTATTAACAACCACCAACTAATCAAATTGCTGGGTTTATGAGATGTTCAAAACACATGATGGCAAGGAAGAATGTATGCTAGCCCTTCAGGTTACGGGCAATTGGGCAACACCACTTTGAAAGTTTTAAAGAGAGAAAAAAAGTAAAGTTGATATAGATGGGATTGTGTTTGATTCATGTATGTTATATGTCTGAAGGCTTTCTGCCAGCTGTGTGGTCACAATCCAAACTCTTCTTCACAAACTTGGGAGCATATTGTTGGGAAGGATTGCAACTGACTGACCCCCATCGCCTGGTGTTTTCTTCACACTAGATAACAGTACAGAAGCATTGGTTCTATTTACCATCATAGCTAGCTCGCATTTATGTTCCGAGCAGCTTTAATTTAATAGAAGTCAAATCAAAGTTCAAAAATATGTCATGGAAGTTGGCTTTTGAGCTCTAGAAAACAGGTAATACAGATTATAGCCCATTTGCTTCTCCACGTATGATAATGTACTGAAAACATTCTCCGCAGTGCATCGGGATACCTTAAAAGGAGTGCTGGATGCCTAGGCAATCTCCAGGAACCAGAATGGAAACCAGGACTCAAAATCATACATACATTTCTGGGCTCCAGAAGTGGCCAGCTAACATTTTATAATAACCCCTGGGTTTTCAAGAGCTGTGCAGCAGAAATAGGTTTGGCAGTTATGGCCTTCTTCTGTCATTACAAGTCTAAGAAGGAAGAGGCGGTTTATTAGTTTTCTGTGCCACTTATCTGAAAAAACAATCACTCCAAACGGCTTAGAGCATTTCAAGAACTCGTTTGCCATAAATCAATTACCCGAATGTAGTAGCATTACCCAAATATGAAAAAATGTAATGCAAAATACTGAACTACCTTGCCAACGATAAAAGGACACTAATCCCAAATCATAATAAATCTTGAAAAACCTTCCTAATAAGGAAGGAAGTGGCAGCTTGAGACTGCTGCAATCATTATCCTTTCCCAGAGTGCCTGTGGGAAGGACACTAGTGTGTTCGTGGAAGAAAGGTTGTGGCAGCAGCCAGGACTCTGCTGCTGCTGGTTCACCACCAAATTCATTGTCAAAGCCAGCAGCTTTTAAAAGTCTTAAAATGAAAACAACAACAACAACAACAACAACAACAACAACAACAACAAACAACAAAATTCCAAACCACTTTAAATAAAAGAAGAAAGGAAGTGTAACGTGAGACTCTGTCTGCCAACATAACTGTAAGCCCCTCATCTTTACCTGAATCACTTGGCCCTTCCTTTTGTTTCATTTCTAGAGTTCAGCTGAAATATCCCCTCAAATCTGGCCAAACCTCCTGTGAAGAAACTACACAGTCAAACCTCGATTCCCAGACACCTCTGTTTTGGAATGTTTTGGCTCCCGAATGCCAAAAACCTGGAAGTAAGTGTTCCGGTTTTCGAACATTTTCCAGAAGCCAAACATCCGATGAGGCTTCTGCTTGAGTGCAGGAAGCTCCTACAGTGAATCAGGAGCTGTGCCTCAGTTGTCGGACATTTTTGAAGCCGAATGGGATTACGGAATGGATTACATTTAACAACCGAGGTTTGACTGTATATTATTACTTAAGGCTAAAAGGGCTACTCGCTTAGACTATGAATGTAGTATAAGTAAGTTACACATTGTGGTATAATAAAATACCTGGGCTTGAAATGGTGCATGAGGTAAAACTGTATCTCTGTGAGAGAGATAATGAAGCAGGGGGCTGACTCCCAACAAGAGCAATGTTAGGCTTGCTAAGGAGAGAAACACAGTTGGCAGTCAGCTGCGCCGAAAGAGAATATTTTGGGTATTTTATACAGTTGAGGATCGGGTGGTCATGAACCCCATTTTACAGGGGATTCTGCTATCTGAAGGTGTCCTGTATTTGAACGGTTGCCGGGTCCAAGTCCAATTCAAAGATAAAGAACTATAGGGAGGGAGAGCAGGGAGGCATATTGTCTTTATATTGAAATGTAAAATGGTTAAGTGCTTGACTCTGATGGCCAGCCAAACAATTTTATAATTGGATTCTGTGCGTGTCTATAGTGTCAGTTTTCCCACCACAGCCATGTTTTTAAACTGAGCTAACAAGCTAAGGGATGTGAGATTGGACAATACACTAATGATAATATACTATGTAATTAACTTGGCTGTGATGCAAGCTGCTGAAATCTTCTTGCACACTGATGAAAGCTGGAAGATCCTTCGGACAAGTATGAGGATTTTATGGCTCAGGGGAGACATGAAATCTAGTCCAGTTGCTATAGAGAAAACAATTGTAAATCCCCCTCGGAAGTGTGACTATTTCTTGGCATTTAAATGTCACATGGAACAGGTTTTAATGGAGTCCTTTGCTACGCTGAATCTTATGCACAGAGGAATACTATTTAGAAATATGCTCTATTAAACATAGCTGGACTTTGAGTAATACATACAGGGTAGCTAGCTGGGTCAGGCCAAAGCAATCTTCTCAGCTCTCCAAGACCCACCAATTTTTGTAGTGGCAGGAAAATAAATAAATAAAGTAGACATGGCTCTGTGCCCTGATGAGGATGCACACCATACCTCACCATTCATCAGATTGATTTGGAATCTGATTGGAACTTTGGAAGGCAGTGATTTGCATACCCATAAGCTGAATAGAGGTTGTTGCATCGTTCCTTAATCTTATTAATGGGAAAGGCACAGCTTGCATTCCTGTTTCAGTGCTGGACTGAGCAGAGTTCTGTTTTTGTGCTGTGTGCTTGTGCATGTGAAATGTTCATATGTGAGGGCATGCAGCTCTCAGAAGTTGAAAAATGGTGAATGTGGCCATGAGGTCCAAAAGCATTGGCTACTTTATATAGGATCAGGATGGCAGTTAACTTGATGGTTTAAAATGGCAATTAATAATGCTGAGCTATACACATTACCTGTAAGTAAGTCCCAAAGAACTTAGTGGGACTTGCATCTGAGTAGACACTCATAGGATTGCATTGTTAAGGAGTCTTGGAAAGAAATTGTCCTGGGTATCTTGCTGTAAATGATATTCGCCATCTTCCAAACCAGCTGTTGCCTAATAAAATATGTAAAAAAAAATGAAGTTTTTAAATATGGAGCTAAAATAAGATGGGGATTGGATATGCATGCTGCTTTAAAACTGTTTTGATGGCGAAGGTGTTAAGCACCCTGGGACTTGGTTTCAAAAGGCTTCAAAATGAATTCAGTCTGGTATTGGCAGCCTTGGGTGAATGAGTAGCATGCCATTTGGCCAGCAGCTGACTTTCCTTTGCAGTGTAGTTTTCGGTTTGCTGTAATGGCATACTGGAAAGACCTTGGACTTACTGAGTCAGTGTGGTTAAAAATATATCCACAGGCATTTTTTTTCATTGGAAACCATGTTTGTAGAATAAGTTTCTGTTAACATTCTCCTACTTTTCTGTTTGTTTGCAAATTCTCTTTCCCCTGCTTTTGGTATTTTACTGGAAAGTGAATGCTGCGGTTTAGAACTATTATGAACTCTCTTCGCTAAAGAAGGACTGGCCATAATTTTCTGCATTCACTGAACTACTTGTTCTAGCCACTCAGTTTGAAGGTGAGGTGGGGAACGGGTGAATCAGTTTCTCATTTTTCTAAAGTCCAGTTCTCCACATCAGTTTGTAAATTCATTTTTTTTAAAAAACCACATGAACAGAATGATTCCCCCCCCCCAACACACACATTTTGTGTGTGCATGTTTGCCTGATGATACATCTTAGCAAGCGATTTCCCCCAATGCATTTTCTATGCTGGCTCTCTATCTTGGCACAAAAACTGGGAAACTGGAAGCTAAGGCTGATGCTGCATAATCAGTAATGATGTTGTGCAATGACACACATTGTGCTTGCTTATGCAAACCCACATTTTTCCTTGGTCTTGAATGGGAAGGATGAAGTACCTGGGACCAGAGAAAATGTCCCACATTGTCTGGGTCATGTATTGCCTTATGAAGCATCTGGTATATCACTATGTTGCTACAGGAATCCTCCTGTGAGTTGGCCTATGCATTTGTTACTTACATCAGCACCAAGATAAACCAATAAAAATACTTTAAGGCTACAATCTTATAAGTCTCACTAAGCTCAGCTTCTGAAGTGTAAGACCTCCAACAGACTTTATTACAGAAGATAGACTCCCAACACACATTCCTAGGAATCTTTGGGAGAAGTAATGAGCTTTAAGTGTGCATTGGATATGCTCTAAAATATATGGCTTGGATCTACCCAATATTTGTTTCAAAAATGTGCACCAGTATGAAGGTTCATTATTAATAGTTTTCGATTTTTCTTTTATTGAATTCTGAAATGATGATTACTCTTAATTCACTGTTTTAAGATTTAGTGGCTGCAGCAACACATTTCAAAGATTCCATCGGTTTGCTTTGCTTTGCTTCTCTTCCCTTCTTTGTTTTATTCGAGTGATTGAATTGTCACCAGCCATTTATTTAATTAAATTTGTATAACCCTTGATAGCAGACTTTTCAGTGCTGTTTAGAGGACATAAAACATATCCAAACAATTGAAACCAGCAATAAATTAACTATAAACAATAAAGCAGACCAGCTATGTCAAACTTGAGTTTGGATTAAAAATTAAAACCAAGAGTTAACAGGCTTTTGCCTGGGTTTACATGTCTTTGACATTCCTTGTCCTCTAAAATAAAAGAAATAAAAGAAGAAGAAGCAAAGACAGCCATATTGGCCTTGGTTCATAAATCAGCTCATATTTCCATTTTCAATTAGTTACATAAACCTTTTAACAAATTATCTTTTGTTGAATGTTCAGCATTGTTAAGAATAATTTGATTGCATTGTTTCCCCTGAATTACTGTAAACTTGAAGATGACTCCAATGGCTATGATGTACAAACAAGTAATCACAATGGTATGTAACTCCTTCTTACAACATTTTGAAATGCTTGTACTGTGTAAACCAGAATAACTTGGAAGGTCAGGTTTGCTTTGCCTTTACCATTCTAACTGATTCCATCCCACAAGTCCAATTTGTACCAATTTCCTACAAGAGCCATGAGGATATATAATGAAGAACATGGGGCAGAATACCACATGCTATATTTCCCTTGAAACAGAAGTGATATGCATTGAGGTGCTTTCTTTGTATGAAACTGATGCTGTCAGTAACATCCCCGAGTCAACCATTTGTGAAGGTTAAACCATGCATTTTTTCTGCTTCACAGTTTCAAACACAGCCAACAGGAAGCAAAACAACATACAAGTTATTAAGCAGAAAGAAAACCAATTGTTAAATCCTGTTGCAGTGCTGTGGGTCTTTTGAACTGCTGGACTTTATATGCTTAGCAGGGAACTTAAGACAGGAAATAAACTTCAAGTCCTGACTAAATACAGTGATCAATGAAGAAGAAGAAGAAGAGTTTGGATTTGATATCCCGCTTTATCACTACCCGAAGGAGTCTCAAAGCGGCTAACATTCTCCTTCCCCTTCCTCCCCCACAACAAACACTCTGTGAGGTGAGTGGGGCTGAGAGACTTCAGAGAAGTGTGACTAGCCCAAGGTCACCCAGCAGCTGCATGTGGAGGAGCGGAGACACGAACCCGGTTCCCCAGATTACGAGTCTACCACTCTTAACCACTACAGCACACCATGGTGCATCTGCAGCAGCACAACTGGATGCCTTCATTTGCCCCAACTGCAACAAAACATGACTCTCCTGTGCTGGTCTCTACAGCCACAGCAGGCTCTGTAACTCTCAAACGCTCTCAAAGGCACACTCCTGCATTGTCCCCCAAAACAGAGGATGCCAACAACGAGACCTTGGTCACACCCACACTATACTTTTTCAGCACTATGTTATCACTTTAAACTGCTATGGCTTCCCCCAAAGAATTCTGGAACTGCAGTTTGTTTGGGGTGCTGAGAGTTGTTAGAAGACCCATAGTCACCTCACAGAGCTACAATTTCCAGAGTTCCCCGTGAAGAGGGAATGATTATGAAAGCACTTTGGGAAAGGGGAAGGGCTATGAGCACTAAAGCATCAATTGCTTACAACGAGCTTAGTCAAGACAAATAAGCAAACAAAATTCATACATGTTCTAGGATCGCGTCAATACAAGTGAGCTGTCTTTCTTCTCCTCTGATCTTTTCTTCCATGCCTTGAAGTTTAGAACATCATATTAGTTGGCACACTCAGTCACACTGAGCAATGACATATTGCTTTGTCTTGTGTGTACTTATTAATCCAGTTCTGGGATATCCACCAATCGTTCAGGATTTAATATCAGTTTAAATTAACATCTGATTGAGAGAGTTCAATTAAGCTCACAAAATAATGGTCAGAAATTATGGCACTATAGACTATCACAAAACAGATGGCACGAAAATTACTTTGGATGTTCAGCGCAGCAGTAATGTTCCATTTTAGTTCCCCAGGAAGAACAAGAATACAGCACAATAGCTGGAGCAGCCAGAAGTTCCTTGTCAGAAAATGATTGCTAAAAGATAAGAGACTACGAAGTGTCTGGCAACAGTAGCAAGGAAGAGCTAGGCACACTCAAGAGCAGGGCCTACTAAGAGCATATTCGAATTATAGAAGTGTAGAGTTGGAAAGGACCACGAGGGTCATCTCATCCAATGTCCTGCAATGCAGGAATCTTTTACCCAACATGGGGCTCAAACCCATGACCCTGAGATTGAGAGTCTCCTGCTCTACCAACTGAGCTGTCTTGCCCAGGGCCTGCTCTGGGTTTTTTGGAGCCCCTTGGACAAGCTGCTCTCAGTGATCCCCACCTCTCTAAATGACCCACCCTCTTTCTTTCCATGCACTAGTCCTCTCCCTGTGGCCCCAATTTGCACATCTGCTCATAGACAAAAGTCAAGGCAGGTGAAGGACAACACTCTATCTCCTCACTCTTGTCATTGCTTGCATTGTTGCAGAGGACAAGTGAGCAATAGCAACAGTTAAGAGAAGAAGGAAGAGGAGCAGGGACAAGAGAACCCAGGGATCAGCAGTGAATTGGTGTGGGTCTTAGCATGAGCCTAACAATACACTTCCCCAGACATCACTTCTGATCTTCCTTTAGGGCATCTGACAGCTTGGAACAGGTACTGGATTCAGTAAATAGGGTTAGATTGGGACCCAGGATGCCCATAGATTCTTTGGGAAGCCTTGGGCAAATCATAATGATAATCTCGCCATCTGCACAATGGAAATGGAGAACTGCTAAATCACAGAGTTCTGTCACATCAAAGCAGTTCCCAGGTAGTTACACTGGGAAGATTGTAAAGCAACAGGATTGGAGCCAGAGTTGCTCAACTGGGAGAAGAATGTGGGTTCTCCGTGGTAAGAATCCCCAAGTTTTATTTATGTGCCAAAGACAATGTTTTTCTTTTATGATTCTTCTGAAGCATGCACAAGGGCAATTCAAGAACACAATTTGGAAAAGGCAGTGACATTTATTCTGTTAATAAGCTTGAAGTTTCGACACTAATATTGTTTTGTTTAGAGTTAAATAACAGGAGGTCAATTATAGGTTCCTGGTAACCAAGCCATCAGTTAAAAGACAAGAATCAAAACATCAGTGAGTCTTTGCAGTGCCATGCCTAAACATGCATAACAACCAAAATCCACATTGTCATACTCTAAAACAGATACATTTAAAAAGCATGAGAACAGCTGAGACAGATAGAATTGGCTGGGCTGTAATTTGTACTGGGATGAAACTTCATAACAGAGAATAGGATAAGTTGGGTCTGAAACAAGAAGGATAAATTTCAGTGGCGAGAAGAGTTTACACAGATTTTTCTGTAATTTTCCGGGTACATAGATCATTGTTATCCAGTGTCCATAATGCATATATCTATTATCCAGATTTCAACTCTCTTAAAAAAATTAGTTCCTAGTTTTCCAGAAAGTTAAGCTGCACAACAGCTTTTTGAAACAGGAAATGTATTAGATGTAAGCTTTGGCTTAAACTGGATATTTTCCCCGGTCTTGTTGGTTTCAACCAGATATCATATTAAACATTTTTATATGGCATTGTGGGAGGAATTCCTAAGAGCAGGAGAGCAGCATCTCCAGTCTTGTGGTTCATTCCTGAATAGCAGTGATGAGAGCCAGTTTTCTTACAAGATATCTTTGTGTTTTGCACAGAGATTATTAAAGCATGTAGAGCCAGAATTAAAGAAAGAGAAAATACTTTATGTTTCCAGCTTGCCACTTGCAAATATTACCTACTTTCAACAGATCTTCAATGTGGTCCTAAGTATGCTTGCTGACAAAAGAACAGAGTTCAATGTGACATAGTCCCTAGTCAATGCGCTTATTGCAGCCTAATCCTAATGGTCATTTTATTTTAAGCATATGACTAATGTGAATCAAAACACAGTATATGGCTTCCATTGGCGTGAATAGTTTTTCTTTCAATGCAAATAGCACGGGATTTAAAATATTAAAAGCTATATATAACTCTTTTATTTATGGCTTTCTTGTATTCCAGCAGGAATTTCAATACTGCACAGTTTTGATACGGTGTCCACAGTATCCAGTTATTGGTTAGAAGATAGAGCAGAGAGCATGCCCTGACAGTTCTCTTACAATGACCTTTAGCTCAACAAGAAATTTAGTAGGTGACCGTGAAAAATTATTTTGTTACTAGGGAATGGTGAATCTGTTAAGTTTTAGTTTCTCTCCATCTCTCAGTATTTCCAGGCTTAAGGTCTGTTCTCCACATTTCCAGACTGTTGTGGCTGCATTTATTTATTTATTTATTTATTTATTTTTACTACTATCATCATTATTATCATTATGATTATTATAACACACCTGAAAATTCACCAGCATTTCAGTGCAAATTTCTCCTAAATACCAACATTTTTGTATGCACTTTTGTCTACGTGCACACTTCTGCACTTATATGCAGCCAAATATAAGGCTTTTTAAAATGTTCTTTTCACAAATATATACACACTTTATCCCATGATAAGGATTTTTGGACACATTTTGTGGCTGAATAACTTAACTGCAAGATTCAGACAAGTGCAGATTTTGAAGGATGGCTGTATTAGGGTTTGCGTATATTTTTTTTTAAGGGTGAATTAAATAGGTTCACTTTTAACTGCAAACTGAATTGAATTTCTCCCCTCTGCCTAGCTGATACTCAGCCAAGAAAACTGACAAAATTTGGGAGGAACACATTGCTTGGAAGCAGAGGTTTCAGACACCTAAGAGCTTTGCAATAACAATTGGTCCAGCAAGCATGCTAAAATTTCATTTGAAAAAAGAAACGGTTAGATTTCAAACACAATAAGGGATTTTGCAGTGATTTTTCTGCACCAAAGTACCTGCTGGAAATTAAATTAGTGCAAGATAACTATTTGTTTAGTATAATATAACTATTTATTTAGTTTCTTCCACTCGGCTGAGACCTACTTATTGTACCAGATGTCTTCCTGGGATGTAAAAAGATCAAATAAATTATGGGATGCTAATGTTTCCGTTCCTCCAGTAGCCTTGTGAATGCCAGTACTTTTTGGGCATTTTAACCTCTGTTTACCACACTTTCCCCTTCTGGAATATCAGTCCTTTCTTGCTTCCTTTATTCAATTCTCAGTGTTTTTCTTCAACTTCACACCTCTCTGTCTGAACAGGTCTTCCTGTTTTGCTTTATCACTACCATGAACTCAAGAACTGGACATCTGAATGCATTTTATAATTTCACCTTTAAAAGTTGTCCGCAGACTCTCTAACCTTTATCTGTGCTTATTCTATTTGGATGAGTTACACAAAAATAATCAAAGTTTCAGATGAGTAATCTAAGTTGGTGGAAAGGCAGAAGGTAACTATTAAACCTTTGTAATTTTTTTTTGATACAATTATGTTCAGTTTATATCCTGTGAGTCTATGGCCAGCCCTATCATTAGGCAAAGTGGCAGCAGATGTGGAAGGACAGCAGTGGAAGTTCCCCTGACCCAGTCGATCCTCCTGAGCTCCCTAGGCATCACCTTCTGTTGGAGGACAGAGCTGTGTGTGCCATGCAGCCTTTCATGCACCCCCATAAGTACCCTGCTACTCTCATATGTATTAGAGGACCACAATTCAATTGCCATTCCAGCTGGCTCATGAATGTGCAATAGGAAGGTGCCACATTATCTTTTGCCTCAGGCAGCAAAATGCCTTGGGCCTGCCATGTGTGATTCTGTAAGATTGATTGACTTCATCATTCACTGTGAACGTGCAGGAATATTAGGTACACATTCAATTCAACATGAATGAAAGGCACAAAAGATACAATTCTATCCACACTCACTTTGGAGCAAGCAATCCTATACAATGCAATACAATCCTATACATGTCAACTCAGAAGCCCCATTGAGTTAACAAGTGTGTAATATTTCATCCTGAAAGATTGTAGCCTGAAATTGGTTTATCTTGGTGCTGGGTCATCACCCCCTTTTTGTATCTTTCCCCCCATGCTAAAAGGAGAGACCATTATGGTTGTCTGAAACAGAGCTTGTCTGATAGAATTTTGCAGAGATATCACTACCATTCAAGAACTGGCAACACACACAGAGACACACAATTTCTAGTTTTGAGTCAAAATATTATTGGATTTTAAATAGCAATTTTCTAATGACCTATGAGGGGAAAACTGGATTTGGTAATAGAAATGAAAACTTGGTACTGAAAAGTTATAAGCACTTCTGGTTCAAGTATCTGTAGTTCAGAGTTCTGACCTCTGAAAGAACTAAACATACAATTATACAAGAAGACAGACTTGGTTCCCATGGCTGCTTCTGTGAAGTCCATGATTTAAAAAGGAATGCAGACACGGTTATGCAAGTTCCAACCTTTATAAATTACCCATGATTTTATTCTTTTTTTGTGCCCAGAAGGCATATCCATCAGAAAGAAGGTGTCTTAGCTGCGTCTTCTGGAAATAATTTGTCAGAGATGTTATTTTACTGAAAATTGAGAGTTCTTGCATTCAGTACGGATGGGTAGATTGATTTTGATATAGTTCTATGTTTTCATTTTTAAATAACCCACAAAGCAATGCATAATCCCTTGCCTTATAGAATAGGATTTCACCACTTCTTCAGTCATAGGCAAACACCCCCTCCACACACACATTGAGGAAAACATTAGATCTATTAAATGAAGCAGTCATTTTGAAAGAATCTAAATTACCCTCCAGTTGAGTGTACTTTGTGTGTTCCTGGGCAAATAAATTGTTTTACTGATCATGGACAAATGGAGAATCTGTATGCCAAAAAACAAACAAACAAAGAAACCAAAACAAATCTGTATTTCCTTTTTAAAAATTCCGAAGTAAAATAGGAGGCTTGCTGTGAATGTACAGGCAATAGCATAGATGACACTTTCTCCGCATAGGAAAGCTGAAAATGAAGAATACTAGCTCACTGTGTTGCAAACTTAGCAATCCCATCTGAAACAGGCCTAATAAATTGACAAGTCTTTAAGGTTCTTAAAGAATTTGTTATTATTATTTTATTTAGTCTATTTAGATAAAGGTAAAGGTAAAGGGACCCCTGACCATTAGGTCCAGCCGTGTCTGACTCTGGGGTTGCAGCGCTCATCTCGCATTACTGGCCGAGGGAGCCAGCGTACAGCTTCTGTGTCATGTGGCCAGCATGACAATACCGCCTCTGGCAAACCAGAGCAGCGCACGGAAATGCCATTTACCTTCCTGCCGGAGCGGTACCTATTTATCTACTTGCACTTTGACGTGCTTTCGAACTGCTAGGTGAGCAGGAGCTGGGACCAAGCAATGTGAGCTCACCCCATCGTGGGGATTCAAACCTCCAACCTTCTGATCAGCAAGCCCTAGGCTCTGTGGTTTAACCCACAGCGCTACCCGCATCCCTATTTAGTCTATTTATAAACTGCTTATTAGTCAAAGATCTTGAAATGGTTTGCAATAAAAACAAAAAGAGAAAATAGTCAAAATAGATGGCTATATAGTAAGCACGATATCAAATGATTTACATTAAGAAAAATCTAAATATACATTATTCATATCCATAAGCATCCTATCCATAAAGCTAAGATAAGAGAAAATTAGTAGGGAGCATGAAACAAACTCTCAACCAGCATAAAAACACATTATTTACACAATCACTCACACAGTCTCACCATCCAGTCCTGCAACCATTCATTACTTCAGACAGTATTTCTGATAACCAACCACTTATACCCAAATTACTAACAGTCACCTCTTCTACAACCCAGACACCTTTGCTGCCACACTTGTATCCTTTGTACACAGGAGAATTACAGGCTCTACGCATCTCTGTCGCGCTGAGTCATGAGCCACAACCAGGTAAAATGAACCCAACAGCTCCATTATGCAGCTATATGACTGCAAGATATTGCTTAGCCATTGTCTCAGGTTATTTATGCTTTTCATTTCGTGCTACTGTAATAATATACAGTGCATTCGCCACTAGCAGCTGCAATTAGCTAGGAATGAAGGGCAAGATGTTTCTGACAAGGCAAAAGCAGACCGCAATGTGTATGTTTCCATAACACTTTCCCCTAGCCAAGGTGCCTTTTAGAGTAGCTGGCAAATGCAAAGCCCTCTGCCCCTGGAATGAGGCCACTTTTTGATTATGGTCTGCAGGCGTGTGAGGTTAGAATCCTCCTGAAACGAAGGAGGTCAGAGCTATGTTCAGTGTCTGGACAGAAACCACTTGTATGCTGCCTTTAGTTCCCTAGAAGAAAGGCTGAACATAACTAGAATAAATAACAACAACAACAAAATATTTACTGTGTGCACATGGGTAAGTACAAAACATGCAACCCATTTTACAGTAACAGGGTGAAGCAACACCTTGTTCTCCCTGCATCTCACCCCCCAATACCATACTAGGAAACATCCAAAGCATCAAAAGAAACAGATGATAGGCTCTCACAATCTGTCTTCCCCATACAAACAGAAGAAATAAGCTCAAGCTATTGGGGTGATTACCTCCAGTTCACACCTCACATAGAATATTTGCTACCTGCTTATAGGCATTAGTGCCAAACTAGTGGAGGATAAGCCTATCAATGGTTACTGGCCACAATGTCTAGGTTCTACCACTGTTGGAGAAAGTACCGTATTTTTCTGTATAAGACGATGGCTTTTTTTTTTTTTTTACAAAAAAAAATGTTAAAAATTGGGGGTCGTCTTATACATGGATAGTGCAGAGGGGGGACGGGCGATTGGTGGCAGCCACGAGCAGGAAATTGTCAGCGGCGATTGGGTGGGTGATTGGTGGCTGCGGCAAGGCCTGCTGGCAATTGGCTGCTGCTGTGGCAATTTGGCGGGTGATTGGTGGCAGCTGGTGGCAAGTGGGCAGATGATTGGTGGCTTTGGCGAGGTGTGCAATTGGGGTCGTCTTATACATGGGGGTGTGTTATACATGGAAAAAATACGACATGTCTCTTATTACCAGTTGCTTGCTTTCAGAAGTGGTAAGAGGGCTGTTGTGCTCAGGTCCTGTGTGTGGGCTTCTGATAGGCATCTTTTCGGCCACTGTGACATAGGATGCTGGGTTAAAAAAGCCATTGGCCCTTTCCAGAAGGTCATACCCTCCAACATTTCTCCGACAAAAATAGGAACATCCTATTCCATACCGTCCAAAATTTCTCCGATGAAAATAGGGATGTCCTAGAGAAAAGTGGGACATTCCAGGATCAAACCAGGATGGCTTCTGTAAATCTGGGACTGTCCCTAGAAAATAGGAACACTTGGAGGGTCTGGAAAGGTTTTTCTTTTGTTCTTATCTATAATTCAACTGGGATGTGCACAAAGCCTGCGTGGTTGGTTGACATGGCAGATGTGGAAATTCCTAGCCTTGCAGAGATCATACAAGAGAAAGTGTGGTGTTGTCAGCCTCTTGCTATATTGTTCATTCTTTTCTTTGGCTGGCTTGTTTTAATGCACAGCTGGGGAAAAAGCACAGAAAATCAGAAATCAAGATGGCAGAACACATCCTGCATGGAGAGCTCTTATGTTTCCTTAGATGGCAAGATAATATAGTGATACTGTACAATGGTACTTGAGGGGCAAGGCATGTTATCACAAGAACCCTTGCCGTGCTCTCACTAAAAGCAGATACATGGAGAGGATCGCAACAAAGGTGTCCATGGGCTGAGGACATGCGGGCTGCCCTCCGTTGTAAACTGGAGAATAAGCTCAAAGTCTGTAAGAAAAGAAAGTGCAATTTAACAACAGAAAGTGGGACGAGCCTGGCCATTTCATGAAGAGGCAGGCAGAAATCTCCATGGTGATACATCTCTGTATTTTCTACTACATCCTGTATTCATGTTATATAGCTGGGAGCTATCTTACATAAGGCCTTCCCCAATTGACACAAATCTGTGATTTTAGCTCCACATGTATCCTATTGACTCTCATGTGGCAAAAATTGGCTAATGATGGATGGATAGAACATTATCCATTCCCACTGAACTGGCAGGTGGTTGTAGTAGACTTTGGCTTTAGTTCTTAGCTATTGTTTATGAAAAGCACAAAAAGGTTGCTTATGCAACATTGAAAAACATCACATTGTACACAGTTTGGTAAAAGGCAGGAAATCCCAAATATAGTGCAAGAACTTTTATTAGAATATTGTATGAGCTTTGCTAAATTGATTATGAAAACTTACCCCTGATTGAAGCGATCGAGTGGGCATGGATGGCGTGTGTTTGCTGAAACTCTCAAAGAAATCTGAAAGTTTGAGAAGGTGGGGCTTCCCTTTGCAGAAGCCATGCTGATTCTTCCTCAGGAAGGCTAATTCTCATAAGCATTTAGCTTTAATCATGTTACCCACTCGTTTGCTGAAGATCTTCAGATTTCCACCTTCACACAGCAGAATCAACCTGAGATTAGCTGTGTGACAATCTGCAGTGGCGACCAGAAAGGAACATCACCATCCAAATGTGTGACCAGCTTCCTCTCCCTGATGGGAAGAAGGGATTCGCTGGTATAGCCATCTTCTTGATTAGAGCTACTTACCTTTCCATAGTCTTGGCATTGTTACATAACCCCCCCCCCCTTTTTCAGTTGTTTATGACTCTGCTGCTTTTTATGTTGGACTGAGATCTGGCTTTTGTCCCAGCTGTTCCACCTGCAGGTTTTCTTTTCCAGTTGTAATTATCACAATGAGGTTGAGTTCACACATTTGTATGAAATGTGGGGTACTTGATAACTTGAAGAGGGTGCACAAATCACTTCATTTGGTGAGTAACTACAGATCATTGCCTTTTAGCACACCAGGAAAAATATCCCCAGATGGGAGCCATTCAGGGAAGTGAAAGGAGACAATGATAAGATGCTAGTGGCTTGGCTTATTACCAGAACTGTTGCTGCTGTAGCTTTGAAGTTAATAACAAAAGTGTCAGCTTCGTGAAGAATAAGAAACCTATAGAACTTAGTAGCACCTGTCCAGATCCCTTTAGGAAGTGTTTTTCCCCTTAAAATGTTTAGGGGTACTCTCATTTTCCTACTCATATTGAAATACTGCCCCTCAATGAGGCCAAACTTAGATTCACGAAATGTTTAGGGGTAGGCGTAACTCTGCATCTCCCCCAGAAACAAGCACTGCCTTTAGGTAGACAGAGATTGCAAACCACATGAGGTTTAAAAGAGGAGAACAGATTAGATCCTCTTGTGTAATCTATCCTTGGAACACTGTCCTTTCTCTTTGACTTGTTCCAGAAAAAAATATATGGATTTCATAACAGAAAATCAAATATTTGGTCCAAGATTGTGTGCAATTAAACGTTCCATAAAACAGTTTAAAAAATTTTTTTTATTTACTGCCAGTTGTTTTCCTGCAGTCAGTCTCAATTTCTTCATCACAGTTTTAACAAAATAATTTCCATCACTCTGGAAAATTGAGGGAAAAGGAAAATTAACACTCAGTTTAAAAGAGTGGTATTTGAAGAATAGCACCAGAGACAATCAGCTCAAGGAGGAAACTAAGGCCTGAAATATAGCAGGCAGGACTTGGGCCAGATTCTATTGATCAGACAAAGGCAGAGCAGAAGGTAGCATTCATCCCAGAGCCAGCCACTCTAGAGGCTTCAATATATGTCTTGTCACTCACAAGGGCCAATGTTGCACATCCCAAGCTTTTCTCAACCCAAGAAAGCCAGAGCCTGTGCTTACCTGAACACAGATAAGCCACCAGCTGCCCTGTGGGATGGATCTTGGACCACAATACCTCAAGGATCACCTCTCCCACACAAACTAACCTGAACTCTGTTTTCATCACCTGAGGCCCTTCTTTGTGTGCCTCCTCCATGTGAGGTCCAAAGTGTGGCAAAATGAGAATGGACCATTACTGCAGTGGCTCCCTGTTTGTGGCATCTGTCTGTCTCAAGAGACAATGGAGTGTACCTCTGGGGGTGTAGTTAGTAGCACCAAAGTGATCACCCTGGGGCACAAGCCTGAGCAGTGTGTATGGAGGTCCTGGGCTTCTTTGACAAGCCCTCTCCCTGGCTTCGCTGATGTGGTCCAAAGGAAAGCAGAGCGCTGCGAGCACCAGCCCAAAATGGCTGCCATGACCAGCAAAAAGAAGAAAATGAAGAGGTGATGGTACTCTGTTTTGGTGGGCACTGTCTCTCACACACAATATTTTAAGTTTCAGTAGCATTGCATCCCCAACCCAATTGCTCTGGAAACTGTTTGGCAGACCCTTCAACACATAATTCAGCATGTGAAGCATTTGACTTGGATGTGGATAGTTGGAATTCAAATCCTGGCTTGCCCATGGGTTTATTTGTGTCTCTGAATAAGTCCGTCTCTTTCCACGTCAGTTCCTCATTAGGAAATATAGCTAGTCATCTGGAGCCTTCAGATAAGAAGCATCTATAAATCTAAATCAATTAAGCAACTGGAATGCCACACGCTTATACATTCTGGAACTGTTTGTCTGCAAGTAACAAAGTAAAAACAAAATCAAACCTCAAAATTGCCCCCATTAAGTTTTGCTTATTAAAACAGAATTTAATTGCTTTCATAAAAAAATAACACCACAGAACTGCAATTTTAATTCAAACAGAATGTCTCATTTATATTTGTGACAGCCACTTCCGTACAGAACCTCTCACCCAAGACATAAATGAAAGTTGTCAGAGAATTGTCAGCCAGTTTTCCTGAGCGTTTGCTTTAAAATATTGTTGCTTTCAGAACTTGGTTAGTCACTTCATTAAACAGGGTCTTTTTGGGGACAGACTTCCTTTGAATACCTGGAAAGTTGGATAAAATCACAAAGGATATGTTTGGTTGCAAGGAGTTGTCACTGCAGAACATACCAGATTCGTTTCAGGAGCTGCCTTCAAATCTCAGCCAAAACTAATATCCCATTTTGATCTGTCTTATTCAAGCATTTGGAAAAGTCCCCACGTCTTCCTTCATCAGAGAAGTTACAGCATGACAAGTACCACTCACTGACATCTTCAGTAAGTGGCAGGGTCTCAGCATATTGTCAGGAAACATTGCTGATGCCTGGCTCTGGGTCCTTTTTTCTGGTGCTCAGTTTGTGCGGCCATGTGGTCTACTTTACAGAGGATAGTCCCCTAGTTGAAGACTAACAAATGAGAGCCTGCTATTTGAAGCCATCTATTTTAGGGGTGGGGAACCTTTTTGACACAGTGGGCCAGATCCACAAGCCAAATTTGACAGGTCAGTGGGGCAAGTCAATCACATGATGTCATGAAAACATCAGGTGATGTTTTATATGATATCCTGTCCACCTGTTAAAATCCCTTGCACAGAAGTGCACAAGCACCCAAACAAGGAAGGAATGACCTCCAAGGGTTGTATGGAGGTCAGTCCTGCTTTCTGCATGGGTCAGTTCCATGCACCAGTTCTCTGTGACGAACTGGAGCATACAGCCGAACTGGGCAGGATTAAACCCCCTCCCCCCTATCAGATGATGAATAGTTGATCCTATACTCTAGTTTCAAGGTGAAGAATCATAAGAAGGAGAGTAGGGGGTCAGCAGAAGTCAATATAGTGCCTTTAAGACAATATGTTTCTCTGGACACAAGAAATAATTGCTAACACGCCAGTATAGCAAATATGAATGCTGCAGAAAGACAGTTTTTTGTTGTTGTTGAAAACTTCAATTGTTTAAATGTTTTCTCCTCAAGCATGAATATTTCCTGAGCTTTGAATGAATGGATTTCAATTGTGACAAAGATTTCCCGATAATGTCTCAACGTGGTGAAGTGGTTCAATGGTTTAGTGGTTTCATCTATCTATCCTTTAATTTTCTGTCAAGAGGATCATGCTTAAATAAAACAAGATAGGGCCTCCTGTCATGTAGCAACGTGAAAGGGATTGAGACACATATTTGGATCTGAGGCATTAGAAAGGCTCAAAATATTGCCAAGTTGATGGTAGCTTTGGGATGAACAATCTTGCTCTGCAAAAGTTTCTGAGGCCCAGTAATAACAGGCACATTTCAAGAGCATCTCAGAGTGTAATCCATTGCTGATTAAATTTTAAGGACAAAACAGAAATAAGGGACATCTGCTCCAATTCCTTGGTATGGATGAAGCTGGCCATTTCAATCGACATAGGCAGTCTGCTGTGAAACGTCAGGGACAACATGACACGTAAAAATGAAGAAACCACAGGGAGACCTACAGGCACAAAGCCAATTCTGCTAACTCCTCGTGTCACTGAGCAAAGCAGAGATTACGGACAGATTAACCGGTCCATATTTCAACAACATATAAGTACAAGAAGTAGGTGGTAATGTATTCTTTTCTGAAAGACGTTTACACTGGGATCCCTTTCACATGACTTTTGAGGGCAGTTTATAGTGTGACTCCACCCTTGCCTGCTGAAGAGATTTCAGAAACCATGCCACATGAAACATAATTTGGGTGGCCCTTCAGATGATGGGCTTGATGTGCCTCATCTGATCAGCAGCCCATGGAATACGGTTGGGTACTTTCCTCCTCCTCCTCCTCCTCATCATCTAAAGAAACTTGTGAACTAGTGCAATTTAAAAGCATTGAACTTGTGTTGACATGGGGCAAAATGAAAATATGGTTCACGGTATGTTTTATTTCCATGCGTGTTTGATGTCCAGGGCCGGATTTAGGTTTGATGAGGCCCTAAGCTACTGAAGGTAATGGGGCCCTTTATATGTCCAGCTGTCCTTTGTCAACAATAAATTGACAATGTTTTTTTGTGTTGAATATATGCTAATAGGTAGCTAAAGCCATTTGCACATGCAGAATGTAGGCACCCTATATATAGAAATGAGCAAACCAGTGATATTTTAGGGAGCAGGCTAGCAGGCGGGGCCCATTACTTACACCATAGGAGCCTACACAACACAAAACACTGTTGCCGTATGTAGGTTTTATTTTATTTTATTTTTATCATATTTTGGAAATTTACATCAAGGTTTTTTTTCTTTACTTTTTTGGGGGGTCCCAAGAGAGTGGGGCCCTAAGCTATAGCTTGTTTAGCTTATACGTAAATCCAGCACTGCCGATGTCATACTAAGCCAAACCATAGCTTAAACAAGCATATGGGAGGAAATCTCAGTTGCTTTGCTGCTGCACCATAGTTTAGTTTAGTATGTCATCTGAACCCAGGTTTTCTCTCTCTCTCCATGAGCTGTAACCATGGCTTGTCCTATGGTTTACGGTTCAACGTTTGTCAGGAGAGCTAAACCATGAACCTGCGTTTGGATAACATGCTGTGCCAAAGGATGGCTTTACTCAGTGCAGTGCAGTCATGAAATGAACAGGGAGGAGCGAATTAGATAGCATGCTTGTGTGTTGATTCTAAGCATTACAACTTGTTCTAATTTCTTGTGATTTGACCATGCATGTTACAGTAAAGTCACCTTTTGTTTCCATTTTAAAGAAATATCCAAATCATATGGGGAAACTGCTTTGAAATAACTCCATGCCTAAAGGAAGTATATATTTTGGCAGGGATATAGAAGTGATGGCAGTTGCTTTTCATCTCAGCTACTCAAATCTTGGCAAATATTCCCCAAGTCTTTGCCATATGTCTATGCACAATAGAATCAATTTACATGTTGGTTTTTTTTTAAAAAGTTCCTATTATTCTAAACACATTGCAGCTTTGTTTCTTAATGATCATCTACTGAATAAAAAAGCACTTAGCAGGTGAGTAGAGCTGCATGTATTGTTATTATTATACCGCTGCTGTATATCAGGGATGGAAAACCTCTGATCCTGTCTATAGTCTGGCCTCAACCTTCACCTTTCCTGTTTCACTCAAGCCCTGCGCCCAGCAGTGTATTACAACAGTGTAAACAGAGAGAGACTTGTCAACAGTGTGGAGTTGTCTGCAAGAAAATAAACATAGCCCATTGGAAGACTGATGGGGTAAGGAAAGAGAGTCAGGTTGCTGCCATTTTTAAAACACCCTAGAGATTTTAGAATAGTTGTGGCTTCTCAAAGACAAAGCAAGAGAAAGAAAGAAGAAAATGGTGTTGCAAAATGAGAAAAGGGGGATAGAGAGAGAGAGAGAAAGGAAGAAAGAAAGAAAGAAAGAAAGAAAGAAAGTGTGGCACCACGAAAGAGAGAGAGGGCACACAGACAGAGAAAGAAAAGTGATGTTCCCATCTATATTTGGCTAATTGTCTCATGAGTCTTTTGTTCACCTGAAATGGGTGGACATCTTCCATATTTCACAATTACAAATGGTAATTTTATTTTTCATCCCGCAAGAAAAAGGCTAAAGGATGAAGTGAAATAATTTCACCCATCATCCACTCTTTAAAACTGAACTGAAAGCTGGTATAAACAGCTGACAATGAGCTTCACAAAAACAATCAGGCTGTGTGATTAGAAACGACTGTTTTCTTTCTAATCAGTGTCTGCTTGATGAAATGAGCTAAACAGGTTTGTTGGGGGCCTGAGAGGAAGAATCACGATTCACAGGACATAATCTGCAACCATAATCTGTAGTGTTTTGCAGTGCTTGCTCTCATTGATCCCTGTGAGAATGCAATTACACACTTGAAAGCAGTAGGATACAGAAGTACAGAAGTGGGAGCCATTTTAATTGCGCCCCTAATGGCTGATCATCAGAAGTGTTCCATTTAGAAAAGGACATGTGTTGGCGAACTCAGCAAACACATTTTGCTCTCTTAGAGGCCAGGTGAGCCTTTTGCACTAAATAACCAGCAATAAAGGATCAACAGGTTAAAAATAATGCTCACAGGGAAATGTGCAGCTGCCCTTTTGGACATCTTCCCACAGCAGTGCAAACAGACAAAGAAAGAAAGAAAGAAAGAAAGAAAGAAAGAAAGAAAGAAAGAAAGAAGCCAGTTATTCATATTAACAATAAAATAAATGTCGAAGAAGGAGACATATTAGAGATTTTCATGTAATGGTTTTGGAAGTCTATGGGAAAGCAGTGAGAAGCTGCAAGTTGGTGTGTGTCCCCTTTTCCCTTCTTCACCATCTGACACTTTCTGCCTCCAAAGCTTGTTTGAGGTTCAGGTGGACTGGTTTAAGCCAATTAAGCAAAGTCAACAATGATGAAATGAATCACCCAAAAAGGGGGGGGGGCAAAAGAGGATAGCAATTTGCATAAATTTTGCATATGCTAACATATTAACATAGACACACATTTAGAACTGATTATTGCCATTTAAATAGAAGTACATTTCTCAGCACAGTATTTCAGCCAACAGACCTATGTGCTCCTTCCCTCTTTATATCACAAACAAAATATTAGAAAGGGAAAATAATCCAAAATCCATTTTAGGACAATACCTTTAGCAGACCTAGCAAAATATTGCAAAATGATCTGTCAATGCTTGAGAACTTGAAAGCTTTTGTATTCTGTGACATTTTGGATGGTTCAAAAAATAATAATATTGCCCTAGGTATGGATTTGGGAATTTTGCCAACCTGGTCACCCTTTACCCTTAATTAGAATACAGAACTAAAATCCTTGCTTAAGAGCATTACCATCAGATGAACAGTTTTGTGCAGCTCAAAGGTTTGTAATCCCAAATGTTATTGCTTTTGGTCCTCCCAGCATTCCAGCTTTATTCTTCTTTATTACAATATTTGATCATCTGAATATTATGAGATAAAATGACATATTTGCCTGCAACCTGATGGTTTCACGTTATACAGTGATATTCTGAATATTGCTCAAATCTCAAAGAAAAGCATGTTTTCTGAACTCAGCATTCCTATTCTGATGACAGATTGCAAGGTCAAATGTATGAAGAAACATTTCGTTTATTATCTCAAAATCCAAACTTGGTTGTTGTTGTATCCTCTTATAACTTAAGGCAACCATAAATGTATCAACCTTGTTTTTCTCAGCATTTCATTATTTTGAACATTTCAGCATTTCTGAAAGTAATCCAACATCCTTCAAGTCATCTTTTGGCACTTTCAACAAGCTAGAGTCCAGTGCTTAAAAAAAAAAGAAGAATAAAAATTCCAGATGAATTATGACATCTCTAGAAAACAAGAGCACAGATGTCGTTTATAAACCTGTGAAATGAAATTTTGCTTAGTTATATAATTGGTATTGTCTACACAAGACATCTGACATGAGCATGTTCCAGAACCTAGTGAAGGAGAAAATACAGAGAGAAGGGTGGCAAGAAGGTGGGAGATGAAATGTGTTGGGGTTAGAAATGCAAATTGATTTCATTGTATACTGTATGATACAATCTACCTTGGAATTCATGTTGGAAGTATGTGTTGAAGTACAAAACTATACTAAGAGGGCCATCTCGTGGCAAATGGAAGTATTACCAAAAGCCAGACACAGCTGATTTACAGATGAAGGATTTGGTATTTCTGTATGGATCCATGAGTTCAGTGAGAGGCGTTGACTGGCTTATATTTTATCAACTTGAGCAGATTGCAATGCTATGCATTTTTACTAGGGAGTAAGCTAGTGCATTTACTTCGAAGTAAACACTCATAGACTTGAACAGCGTGACTGCTTTTTATTCTAGTATTTCATTCCCAGTATGTACACTTCTACACCTATGCTATGATCAGGAAAATTAGATCAATGGATTAAGGCATTGCAAATCCATGTATAATGGAATACATATTTTTAATTGCAGATTTTACAACTCATGCTGGAAATCATTTCCAATTTCACTGCAGAATACCTGGTTAAAACTCATTTTGGGAGCAGCGGTGGTGTGTGTGTGTTGGGATTTTCACCCACACATACCTAATGAATGCAATTTTTTTTTAAAAAAAACAAATGTTATTAAAGGTTGCATAAAGTCAAATAAAATAAAAATATTGTGGTATAGTGACTGGAGAAGCAAGGTCCAATGTCCGGACTAAGGATGCAATTGAAAATGGGCAGGTTCACAAGCTTAGTCCCTTTGTTTGTAGGTTCGACTGCATAGTTCCTCCATTCCATCTCTGAAATTCCTGAAGACTTCTTTTTGCTGCCAACCCCAACTCCATGAGCTTGTGCTGGTCTGTGTTCTAAGGCACACCTTCTGCATGTTGTAGCTGTTACTTGGCAGCTGAATTCAGGACTTCAAAATAGCTCACCTGCCTCAGGAGGGGCTGCCTGCAGATTTCATCTGAGTTTGCCACCATCATCATTTAAAAAAATCATAGTCATTTGTTGATTTCCCAGTTATAGTCAATGCGGAGACTTCCACAGTTTTGGAAAATAAACCAAAGTGAAATGCCAGCACTGAAGCAACCTGTTATCCAAAGCACAGAACAGATTATGAAGCAAATTTTCTCTTAAGGAAGAGCCACAGCTTATTCCCATTTTAGACATAGCAAAATGAAAAAGGAAATTGGAGATTTGCTCAGGACCTCAAAAGCACCAGCAGCTCAGCAAGCAGATAACCAGGCACCTGTTCAGAAGATATGGGAAACCCATTCCAGGTATCTTCCTCTCACATAGCAGAGGGCAAAACACAACTGAATCTGATATTATGGCTTTCAATGATTGCAAGCAAGGGCTGTTGCAACAAAAATACTGTGTGTGCACCAAAGTGGACTTGAAAAGGTGGGTCTCGTGAGATTGTGCAGTGTGATCTCTTGTTGGGTTTCGCCCTTGACCCATGTAAGACTCACCTTCTCTCTCCCACAACCACCAGCAACCCTGCTGGGCATTGGCCAACAACACCAGACCTCTGATCAGCTGTGGAAGCAGGAGCTGTGTCCTCTCATTCTTTTTCATGTGAGCCAGTCCCTTTCCTACAGGTGGCATCACAATTCAGGAAACCCTTTGTTGTAAAGCCTCTTGATAAGATGAAAGAAATTCACAAGCATTCTCTCTCCTTCTAGTTACTTCCAAGAGGCATAGATACCCCGTTATATGCATGATGAAATACGTGATCTGGAGCACACTCCGTTGCCATAAGAACAACTGTTTTATAGAGCAGAGATTATGTGACGAGGGAGAAAAGGTACAGAGGAATAAATTGGTGCTCCTCCCATTTTTTTCCAGTGGGTAATGCAAGTTCAGTTTTGATTACTGCCACAGAGCCGAGAAAATAACTAGCAAACTCCCAATGCTTGAAGTACACCTGAACAATGGTGCAACTGTTTTGCACAAGCCTGCAAAGAATAGCTCTTTTGTTCTTTCAGCATGCCTCCTTTGTAATAGGAGTAATAACTCCCAGAAAAAGATGTATGATTAACTGATCCATGCACTAGAGACTATGATTCCTGAATGTTCTGATATATGTTCATGGAACAAGAACATGCTGTCTCTGCTTATTATATTTTGTGGGGAGAAGCTTTGTATTACTTTTACCTTGACTCACCTATAGTAGTAGTAATATATATATATATATATATATATATATATATATATATATATATAATGAATAAGCTTGAGAAGTTCATAAGGAGAGGAAGCAGAGATGGCTCAGTGCCTAGCTCCAAACAAAGACATCTGAACAAGTAAATGAAAGCTGAAGATTTGAGAAATGCATGATGTTCTGTACCCAAGAAAAAAAATGTAAGAGAGCAAGAAAACATCAAAATGCAACATAACAGTCTTTATTGGTGTAGCATACATTGGCCTTAAAATATTCTAAACTTTTATTGTAAACTTAACTATCTGTATATACAGAACTATAGCTAAAACACACACATGCTGTTGAATTTTCACACTATTGTTGCTTTGTACTTGGACTTTCTGTTTTATTTATTTATCAGCTATTTCCCCTCAAAGAGGTAAAAGGTGGTGGTTCATTTTTAAAGGGTTGCACATCATCCATGATGTCTGGTTCTAGTATTTGACTACTGCACGCTTATTCCCCACGTACTATAGGAAAAGAGAATTTGGCTATACTAGTCTTGTGCTGATTTCAAATGCATGAATCCCAATAATGACCAATGGAAAACATTAACACTGGTATGGTTGGACTGTCACCACCAACTGTAAAGCTGCAGAAACGTGGAGGGCTCCACCTGTTGGTTTTCTGTCTGTCATGCAGCTGTGGAAGCTGGTGTGGGAAAAGGTTTTTTTTCTGTCAAAGGCTGCATTATCTCGGGGGCTGACATCAGCAGCTGGCAAGGCCAATGGCAGGGCCAAAATCATAAGGAGCAGACCACCCAACATTTTACAGAATAACATGGGGACGCTCTAATAAGATGAACTCCACCCCCCCCCGCCACGTCTGCTGTAAAAGAAGTGCTCTAATTCATGGTTACAAATTGGTGAATTTAAACTGGAACTAGTTCTGACTGTTCCAGGGTGGAGGAGGAAGCATAACACACCATACCCTAATTTTATCGATTGTTTTTCCAACTTAAAAAATGCAGTCAAATTCCATCTATTTATTTATTTAAAAACACCTCTAACCTGCATTTGCATGGAACTGAAATCGACAGATTTGCCTGTCCCTACACATAAGCCCACCCCTGACTGGGCTGCCAGGATGGAGTGCCCCACACATGTAAGAAAGGGTGAAGTTTGGGCTGCAACACATCCTTTCCCTCTCTCTGCGTCTCATGTGAATGTGGAATCTGTAGGATTGCTTTGTTCCAACACTCTTCTTTCCCCCAGACTAAGGGAAAGCAGAATCTTCCCTGCATTAGCCAGGCCCTCCTCTATCGGCCAAGAGCAGCCATTCATCCCCACCTATTTGCGTTGCTGCCCAAACACCCAGTCGCTCCTTCTCCTTGCAGGATCTTCGCAGCCTGGAAGGATTCAGGGACGTGAGCCATTTGCTCTTGCACAAGCTGAGACCCACTGCACCCCTCCCCATATGCTCACAGTCATTTCAGCTTTGTCTAGGATTCTGTCTTATTGGCAGGTATCTTGCAAGAAATTTCTATTTTAGTTCTACCTCCCTCCCTAAGAGCATTTCCCCTACGTAGTCACTAACTCCAGGAAACCCACGAACACGTGTTACTGCTCCCTGAGCGTCTCTGAACTTTCATTTTCGTTTCTTCCTTTCAGACACGAGCTGCTTCTCAGAGGGAGGAGGCTTGTTTGCAGACGCTCCCGGGGCCCGGGCTTCCAATCTGAGGTAAAACAGAGCTCTGGTCACAGGGGAAAAAAAAAAATACCCCAAAGCTAGTAAGATCATGTCATGATGATATTTTCCTGCCACGTGCAGCTATTAAAATAGAATGGGGACTTTTTTAATGGTTGCTTGGCTGCACCGTACTGCTTTTGGTGATTCAGCAGCTCAGCTTAACCATTGCTTTGTATGTATGTTTGTGAGAGATTTTCTGAATCTGATCCATCAGGGAAAGGGAAGCTTTCCGGAGGGCACCGAAATTTGCTAACTTTATCTACAAGCACCCTGTTAATCTCTTGGGTGGAGTCAGAAAGCCTCCGCTGGCATTGTTCATGTGAAGAGAAAAATATTATTCTTCGCCATCTAGTGGTGGTTTCTGTTTTTCAAACGTTAGATGGGGGAAAGCTGCTTTATATTTGCAGATCACCACGAAAACCTGATGCTTACTTAATACAGCAAGCTGAAGGCACAAACACAACAAGCCTCAATCAAATGAAGCTCTTATTGTCAAAAGCTTGTTCTCCAGCTCCTAGCACATGGGTAGGCAAACTAAGGCCCCGGGGGCCAGATCCAGCCCAATCGCCTTCTCAATCCAGCCTGCTCATGGTCCGGGAATCAGCGTATTTTTACATGAGTAGAATGTGTCCTTTTATTTAAAATGCATCTCTGGGTTATTTGTGGGGCCTGCCTGGTGTTTTTACATGATTGGAATGTGTCCTTTTATTTAAAATGCATCTCTGGGTTATTTGTGGGGCATAGGAATTCATTCTCCCCCCCCATATAGTCCGGCCCCCCACAAGGTCTGAGGGACAGTGCTGAAAAGGTTTGCTGACCCCTGTCCTAGCATGTCTTGGGTGGGACTGTAGGATTGAAGTCAAGAATCTTCCTTGCATTTAGCCTATGGAGGTTTGCAAGAGAAATGTGGCATATGTGTTTGAAAGTCTTGATTCCAGCATGCTCCCGCTGCCCATCCGTTTATGGGTATGTGGAATCATGACTTGCTCCATCAAAACTTTATGCTCCCAATTGTTCCTCTGGAATGCTGCCTTTCCTGCTCCACATCTGATGTCATATGGGGCAGGTAGGGGTTGCTTTATGAAAATGGTCTCAGGTTCAACATGGGAGGCTTAGAGGAACATGGCTGGACATGGCTGGCAGTGGCTTTCTGAGTTTCAGACAGGGATAGCTCCTAAACCTGTCTTGAGATGCTGGAAATTGAACTTAGGACCTTCTGCCACCTAGCTTTGGCTGTTCCCAATTCTAGAAATACTTATATTCCTACTATATCTCATTTCTTTCAGATTAAGGATGGCCCAATCTCGATTGACCAAAACTGAGAGAAAGGCGCTGCTGGATATTTTGGGATGCCAACATCTAAGCCTTCTCTATAAAGCAAGTTTGCACACCTACGATGTCAATGCATTTCATTACAAATGCAACAATCAGGGCCCAACTGTAGTTGTGGGATACAATGCAAGTGGCTATATCTTTGGAGGCTTTACTGAACAGAGTTATGCTTCATCTGGGAGATACCTATTTGATAACAATGCTTTCCTCTTTAGATTGAAAGGGAAAGAGCAGGAGCCCAGCATACTAAAATTCCCAGTCAAGAATGCTGTTGAGGCTGTCCTTGATAATAGTGGATATGGTCCTGCTTTTGGAACTAACACACTTGTATTCCTGTCACAAAGCAAGAATAGTGTTGCCACAAATACTAACACTAACAGTTACACATTCAATGCAGAAGACCTACATGGAAATGACCTAGTCCTTTTGGAATGTGAAGTATATCGAGCTGAAGGTGAGCTGAAATAATGACTAAGAAGTTATTTCATTTTTTGAAACCAGTTGATTTGCCCTCTTGCTGATAATTTTTATTTTCTCCTTAGGGCTGAGTAGCATTTTGGAAAAACCATGGCGGGAGATGACATGGACAGCTGAGTAGGTTACTGACTCGAGAAACACTGCCACCCCATTTCCCCCCACCCCACACAACATTTAGGAAAGCCAGGGGCATTGTTTCATTTATTTATTTAAGGCATTTATATGCAATTTTATCCCTATTATTTCCAAGTGGTTTCAAAGTTACCCCAATTCAAGGGCACATTACAGCTGGGCTAAAGCACTTGACCAGTGAGGGCCAAGTGAGGGGTGTGGCTTGTGGAGAGTTCTGGGGGGTAAGATGGAAGCCTGGAGGACCACATTTGGTCTCTGTGCCTGAGTTTCCCAACCCCTGCTTCTAAGAGGTTTCTCTTTCTTACCTTTTCTTCCCTTGGCTAGTCATCCTATCAGGTACATGGTCTAAAAACCACTGAGCCTGTTGAGCTTGCTGATCGTAAGGTCAGCAGTTTGAATCTGTGCAGTGGGGTGATATCCTGTTACTTTGTCCCAGCTCCTGCCAACCTAGCACTTTGAAAGCATAACAGCGCGAGCAGATAAATAGGTACCATTGCAGTAGGAAGGTAAACGGCATTTCTATGCACTCTGGCACTTGTCATGGTGTCCTGTGCACCAGAAACTGGCCATGTGACCTGGAAAAAAACTGTCTGCGGACAGATGCCGGCTCCCTTGGCCTGAAAGCAGAGATGAGTGCTGCACCCCATAGTCAAATTCAACTGGACTTAACTGTTCAAGGGTCCTTGACCTTTACCTTACCATCTCAGGATGCCATCCAGTTGTGGTTTTGGAACATCCCCCTTCCCTTCAGTCTAAAAGAAGAGTTACAGGGCAGCCTTATAGTCAATGTAGAAGGAAATCCCATTCCATTCATTGCGGATATAGAACAGCATCCTTAACCCTTGCACATTGTTTATTTTAACAGTATCACTATGCTGCTGGGGTCCGACAGGCGCCTTTCAAAAGTCTGTGCTAGAAATAAAATTAATGATTGATTTCAAAATGACTCCATTTTAACATCAAATATAGAACTTATTGATATTGCAAAACCATGACCCAATATGAAATGAATTGGTGGTGCATTGGAGTCTAGCGTGCTAACCTAAATTCATCTGTGGGCTATCGGAGCACTGGGGAATAAACAGAAGCATGCACTATGCTATTTGAGGCTACAGCTTTACCTGTCATCACCCTGGCATCAGATAACGTCAGATGATGGGCAGGTGGGTATAACTTGGACCTAACGGCCTGGCAGGTCAAATGGAGAAGGCTGCCAGGCCCAGTGAGGCCCACAAGCTGCAGCTCCCCACCACTTGTGATTAGTTTAAAAGCTGATTCTATATGAAGGCATGTAGAAAGATGTCTGCATTTTCTTATTTTAGGAGAATCAGGCAGGAAAGGAAGATATTGTATGGGGCAGTAGGCTAAAAATGGTGGTAAACAGCAGAAATTAGTCTCCAAAGAGAAATTCTTTTGGAGGTGGTATTTAAGCAATTTCTCAACAGCTGTGTCTGAAATGTGGCCAGTTTAGGTCACTAAACATGTAGGTACTCTTGTGCTAAATTTCAGAAGGTTTGTACACATTATCTTCATTTGATTCACAATTAAAACCCTCAGGCTTTAACATAATAGAGTGTTGCTTTGCTTATCAACTTTAACACTTTATAATCCAGGATATATGTAGATATGATTAAGCTAATATGGTTAATAGACAGGTGTATTTTGCTACCTTGGCAGGAAAAGGGAAGCGCTGATGAAAGAAATAAGAACTTACAAACCTTGCTTGGATGCTGTGCCCCAGTGTCGGGTTCTGCTCATTGGGCCAGTTGGAGCAGGGAAATCCAGTTTCTTCAACTCTGTTAATTCAACTTTCCGAGGCTACGTGTCAAGTCAAGCTTCAGCAGGATCAGATTCCACAAGTCTGACAAAGCAGGTAGCTCTGCACTGCTAAAACAAAAGTTAAAATGCATTCAGTATTTTTCAATGTTTCAAATGCATGTATTGTTTCAAAATACATTGTTTAGCCTAGCTAATAACAAATGGGCATTTTGCAAAGAGAATCCATGCCTCACAAGCCTTTTAAATCTGCAGACCTGTAGATAAGGGTGATTGTGTGGAAATAACTGCATGTGTGGCTGCATTTTGAAACAAACCATTTGTCATTAGGGGTAACTGCTGAGACAGTAAAATTTGTAGGTGATACATTATTCAGAGGTGATATCCTAAGCTAGAAGTGAAGAGCTTTGGGTTACAAAGTCCGCTAACCCGGAAGTAGTACCTCGGGTTACAAACTTTACCTCAGGATGAGAATGGAAATTGCACGGTGGCAGCGGGAGGTCCCAGTAGCGAAAGCACACCTCAGGTTAAGGATGGTTTTGGGTTAAGAACAGGCCTCCAGAACGTATTAAGTTCGTAACCCGAGGTACCACTGTATTTCCAAACCTGTTGGCCAATAGCTAATGACAACAAAATGATACATGAGATTCAATATCTAATTCAACTAGGGTTACTAGACTACAACTCCCATCAGCCCTTGCCAGGAGACCTTGTGAAAACCATAAAAAGCACAAAACACCTTGTCCTGCCCCTTCCTTTCCTGGCTGTTGTAAGGGTTTTCAAACTGCAAAGAAAACATTCAGATACCTTCAAAGAGCCAAGCCCAGTCCTTTTGGCAGCTGACTGATTGTAGCCCATAAGCGTATGTTGGTACAGAAGTGCCTCTTGATTAATGCCATTTGTCCAAATTATAGAGGAACCAAATAACACTGGAGACAGGGGCTCGTCCATGGCAGGGACACACCCAGATACGGGCTTGTTGGCACAGCAGGATGCAGTGAGCTCCCCAGATCCCACTGGGGAACATTGCCAGGATTTTTGCCATATAAATCCTGGCTTTCCTCTGCCTGAACCTCCTCGCTGCCCTCTGTGGGCAGCGAGGAGCTACCACCATTGACTCGTGACGTGACCGGAAACTTGCCTTTCTAACCTGTTTCTTATGTAATGGAACTTCTGTGGTTTTATACAGAGCCACAAAAATCACAGGAGGTTAGTATATATACTAGTAGGTGAGATTTGTCATTTACATATGTAAAATACAAAGGAAAGCAGATAGGAATAGATTTCAATATGGTGTTATTTGCATTTTTTAAAAAATAGTATAGGACTTACCAACTGAAAAGCGGAAGCGGTAGAACCCCACTCCCAATCATTTTCTGTGATACCATGGGACTTGAAGCTCAACACAGCACTGGTCTGGACATTGAGGATGTGCGCAGCATATTGGAGGGCCGTATTCCTGATCGGTACTTGGTAAGATGCATCATCTATTGTTCATTTTAGATTGAGAGATTATCATTTAGGAACCTCTGCTTTTCATTTCTAATTTACTTATATAATGTAACTTATATAATATCACAGTTCCTGTGGTCCACCATTATCACCCCAGCAAGCGCAGCTTTATTTTCCCAAGTGGTTTGCAAAACTAAGGATTGATTTGCATCTATGAATCAATGACATGGCAACACAGTTGCTAGAAGACTGGTCCTTGGGGCAAGCTGATCATGTGATTTGGCTCACCATGGAGCCATGGTAGTTTCAGCCCATGCCATCAAAACTCATATTCTGAGTAAAAAAATATCTGGGAAATATCTCATATATCAGGTTATTGTGCTGAGCAACGTGAACAAGGTTGGGTTTTTAGTTTCCGCCTGCAATTGAATGGATGTGCAAGGTAGACCTCTCTTTGGGAAAACCCAAATAGCCATTTGCTCTGTTTGACCACTATAGAGCAGTTCCCCTCTCCGAGGGGGGGAGAGCAGTATGGGGAAGCAGTGGAAGAAGAGGAAATGTGGGTAAGTCCTTAGAGGAGAATTTGGGAAATTGCTTGTTGTAATGGTATTCTCAGTACTGGATTGAGAATAAAGGTAAAGGGACCCCTGGCCATTAGGTCCAGTCGCAGACAACTCTGGGGTTGTGGCGCTCTTCTCACTTTACCGGCCGAGGTATCCGGCGTACAGCTTCTGGGTCATGTGGCTAGCATGACTAAGCCGCTTCTGGTGAACCAGAGCAGCGCATGGAAACGCCGTTTACCCTCCTGCCTGGAGTGGTACCTATTTATCTACTTGCACTTTGACGTGCTTTTGAACTGCTAGGTTGGCAGGAGCAGGGACCGAGCAATGGGAGCTAACCCCGTCGCGGGGATTCAAACCGCTGACCTTCTGATCAGCAAGCCCTAGGCTCTGGTTCAACCCACAGAGTCACCCGCGTCCCTTAGATTGAGAATACCAGAGTACTAATTCAGGCACTACACCCTCATCACACTGGGTAAAAATGCTCTTCAAAATGGGGCAGCAACTGACTACATGTCATTTTCAGTGTATTCGTATGCACAAATGGTCACTTTACATATCAAAGATGGCTGCTCCATGAGCACTACGTGGGGGCTGCCATCTTTTTGTATGTAGGTTCATCCATCCCTATGTCTCTCACACAACCCTATAGGAATCTGATTCCGTTGCAGCTATCCTATATTTTTGCTTCTATTACCCTTTTCCTTTTCAGTTCAATCCATCCTGTGTTATGAGCCCCAATATGCCAAACTATATCAAGTGCCCCTCTCTAAAAGACCGGATTCATTGTGTTGCATTCATTATTGATGGGTCCAAGGTTGAGATCCTTCCTGAGAAACTGGAAGAAAAACTGAAAGACATCCGTCGAAAAGCGAACAGTTTTGGTCAGTCTTTTTAATTTATTTTACATTTATGTTTTGATCAACCTCAATACCAATGTTTCATTGTCCGTGCAGGATGATTGCTGAAATGGTCCCTCAGCTATGTAGGAAACACTGACCATTGATTGTGAGTTGATGAACTTCTTATCTTGGTTTCTCGAGAAGGATTTAACACTTCTATTCAAAGCTCACACCTTCTCAAAGATAAATGATTAGAGATTTTTTTTATGAAGCAATGAGAAGCAGACCATATTGTCCCCACTACTTGAATATGTTGGAAGCAGTTGTGCATACCTGACCACATGACTTTTCAGATTGTCTCTTCTCCCTATTTGATGTCTGTCAGTGGCCTGTTGGCCCTTGGAAGGAGACTTCATAAGCCAGGGCTTAGATCATTGTACTTGCTTTACCAGACAAGGGCTGATTCCTAGAGATTTAACTATTAGCTTTCAAAAATGTAGAGGAATTATTCACAGGAAAGATCAGTTCCACCAATTTTCCCTTAAAGCATGAGACACCTTATCCGTAAATGTCTTCCCCAAAAGAACAATGTGGCTGCTATCCTATTTCATATTGTAAAAAATGGCTTCAAATAGTTCTTCGCTCATTGCTAAAAAATAATAATAATTCTGGTGTCTATTCTCAATTCAAAACAAAAAACAAACGAACATATATTGTACTACTTTTTTATAAGCTAATCTTCTTACAGGTGTTCCACAGCTTGTTATTCTAACTAAAGTGGATCAGATTTGTCCTATTGTTGAGGAAGATACATCATATGTATACAAAAGCACAGCTGTTCAGAAGCAGGTAAACTGTTAAATTAAAAGGTATCTTTAAAGCTAGCCAGGGTTTTCTTTAATATTTTAATCTTCCTTTTACTTTTTCTTTCCTTATTTTGTTTTGCTCTTGCGTCTTCGGTTTTTTATGTCCTCTACTCTGAGCTAATGAAAAGAAACACATGAAGGTAATGGCTGGCTGATAAATGTCCCTGGACTCAGCTACACAGATGATTTTTAAAGGGTTGTAAAGTGCAGTATACAAATGTGACACTAGCTGGCGATAGTGAGCTGTATTTTTCAAAACGTTTTTTAAAAAGCATTTTCACAGCATTTTTAATATGTGTGTAGATTCCTTCCCTGTGTGAGAGGCAGGAAAGGGAAGAGCTCCCAGGGTGAGAGGCTGGGAAGGTCCACCCCTTTCTGTGTGAGACAAGGATTAAGAGCTACCTTTGAGGGACGACTTTGCATTTTTCTTTTTCTTTCTGTTTAGATTAGTTTGATTTTTATTGCATTGTATAATGAAAAGCTGTCATAACATCTTTGCGCTCTAGATGTGCAAAGCAGGGCTGTTGAGGTTTGTAATTTGGAGTGTGTGTGGCCTGAGAAAAATCTTGAGGGTCAAAGAGAGGCTCACCCTGGTCTAGGGCATTAAAGGTCATAGGGCATTAAACCAACACTTTTAAGTTGGACCTGGAAATGGACTGGACCTTGTTTCTTGTAAGTGGCCCTGATTTATTTATTTTTTGGGGGGGGGTCAGTCTACAGAAATGGGGCATAAAAATGTAATTAATTAATACAGCCAGCAGTGACCTTGTGTCAGCTGGTGGAACCAAACGGGCATAAAAATAGTGTTCTCTTGGTAACAAATCACATTTTATTTCCTTTACAGATGCGGCTAATGGAAGCAAAACTTGGCATCCCCCTGTCTCATATCGTTCCTGTTAAAAATTATTCCTCGGAGCTGGAACTGAGGAATGATGTTGATATTCTGATACTCATGGCAGTGAGGCAGATGCTTCGTTTAGCTGAAGCCTACTTTGACGACTGTGATTACGAACCTTCGGTCAGTCGTTCCACGAAGGATTGTTACGCTGAGCCTTGAATATATTTACTGAAGCCCATTAGAATTCTAGTTTATGCTTTAGATTTTTAATAAAAGCGACCCTGTTTATTCTCCATTTAGGGAGATGCTGTTCCAGATTTGAAACATGCTTACATACCAATATCAGTATCTTGCTGTTGCTGCTGTATGTATGTGGCTAATGGACAGGTTAACTGTAGAGCTGCAAGGCTTTTATGTTCTTTTGGCCTACAACATCCTTTCCAACCCTAAAATTCTGTTTCTAAGACAATAATATTATATACTGGTAGGTAGCTTGCACGAAGTCCATTACACTGCAATTCCAGGCTAGAAACCAGATTGGTGTGTGCACTTGAGATTCATCTGAAGGGAAAGAGAAATTAAAAAAACCCAGCTGCCAGGAAAATATGCTATGAGCAAGTGCAAGAGGGTAACTAAGCCATTAATTAACCAGAGGCCTTGGAAAAGTTGAGAAAGTGGTACAACCTCAAGTTATAGACATGCTACTGTGGGAGGGGGGGGGGTTATATACAGTGGTTGGTGATTCTAAAATACACTTCCATGTTGATGTTGATGAGAAATATTTCAGGTGTTTTGTATCTTTTTTTAATGTCACTGCTTCCTTAAATAAATAAATGCATGCAAAACTCAGTGTATTAATGAATCCTGAAGTTACCAGCTGCAAAATATGACATCCCTGGTGCCTGAAGTCCTTACTCAACTTGGAGGATCCTTAAAAGGGGTAAGGAAGAAGGAAAAAGAAGGGTAGACAGTTAGCCCGTTGCTGACAGAAACCACAGAAAAAGAACTATCCCAGTAAGAGCACATAGTGCTGATGTGTGTAGATTTTTCTGAAACTTGCTCATATTGGGGGCATGCTAATAATCACTTGGCTAATAATCTCAGCAATGCAGCAGTTCAAGTTGAATAACCTTTGTGTCTCAGAACTGTAGGGATGTTTAGGACTGAATTGCTGCCTTCATGTGCATTCTCACCTGCTACTTAAAGGAACTCGTTTGGGGTACATGTTCCAGAGATGCCACCGTAGTCTTGACTGGGCACAGGAATCTCTGGCTGGCATTGCCCATGGTCAAAGCAATTATTTAGTGTGCTTCCCCCCCCCCCTAATAGCGTCTAGTAGTGTTTTCTATCATGGTTGCCTGTTGGGAGCTTCTATATATTTTTAAGCTGTTCAATGAGGAAATGGTATTTCATCCTTTTGGTAGTTTACCATTAGCATCTGTTGGCATGTTCACAGTAGCAAAACCAAGTCACGCTGAGAGCAAACTTAAAAGTTATAAAGACCTGTGCAACTTGGGACCTAGATATATTCTCAGATTGCCTGAGGGGGCCACAGAAGGAATTGTTGCCAATGCATCAGAAGGCATGCATTTCCTCTATATCTGGGGGTATATGACTTATATTTCCTGAACAATAATTTACCCTGCTGAAATACCTGGTGTTAAGTCAAATGTAACATACAGTGGTACCTTGGTTCTCAAACTTAATGCGTTCTGGGAGTTTGTTCGACTCCCGAAACTGCGAAAACCAAGGTGTGGCTTCCGATTGGCTGCAGGAGCTTCCTGCACTCAAGCAGAAACTGTCAGACGTTCAGCTTCTGAAAAACGCTTGCAAACCAGAACACATCCAGGTCTGCGGCGTCCGGGAGCCAGTTTGTTTGGGAGCCAAGTGGTTTGAGAACCAAGGTACCACTGTAATTTGATCATACCTTAGGAGGAAAACAGACTTGAAATCTGACCGAAAATATTTCTGAAAACATTATTTTTGTATGTGTGATTTCTTCTGTTATAAAATGTTCATTTCAATTAGAGGTGAAGTCTGTTAATAGCATTTGTCTTACTTCAGGGTTTTGTTTTTAAATGTTGATCAAGTTTGCCCTCTAGTGGAGAACAATACAATTTAAGAAAGATAAGGCACTCTTCTGAATCATATTGAATTTAGTGGCTTGATGCTGAAATAATGAGATGGCCTTGTGGAAAAGAAGGGATTTCCTATAGCCCTTTGCTATGTGTAGTCTTCAGCTCCTGAGAGTTTAGCCTGTGCCACCTGCCTTACTGCAGGAGGTGTTCTTATTCTTTGTTCCTTGCAAGAACACCATCCCAGCTGTGAGTTACTTTGTGACTAGGGATGTGGGTGGTGCTGTGGTCTAAGCCACTGAACCTCTTGGGCTTGCCGATCAGAAGGTTGGCGGTCTAACAGCTATAGATAGACGTGCGCACAGTAGAAAGGGGGGCTCAGACAAAGTAAGTTTTCTTACAGGTTCTGCTCCATAAACCCTACATTTGCTGTGGATAAAATGAGTAATGATTGCAGTAACAGAAACATGATTCTCAACAACAAATGCTACCCCCCACCAACAGCTCCTCAAGTTCTGATTTGTCCTTGAAAGAAATAGTCACAATAGCTTCTAGTACTATTTCTTCACAAGGGAGTCTGCCAGAAATCCTGCCTGGAACCTCTTACCTCTTTGGGAAATGAGAAGCTTGAACGAAAAAACGCTTTTTGAAATGTATAGAAAATTCTAAACCTGCTTGCTTTTAATGTGGGAATCACAAAAGCCTCGGATAGGTTTCAAGAAAATTGTGCCCTTAACCCTGCTAGGAATGGTAGTGATATATATTTCTAGTTATCCTGTAACCAAAACAAGATGGGCCCAGAGAGTGCCTGCTTACTTACAGACATAATGGGAAATTGGTGCTTGCAAATCTTCAGCATTTATAATGCCATGCTTTTGAACTGAAAAGAGATGGGTGGGAATATGTGTTACATTCACCCAAATCTTGCAAAGCTGTAAATCAACGAGCAAAACAGAACATTGAGCCACTCTATAATAACCTAACAGAACCACTAGATGGCAGAAAGGGGTCATAATTTAGCTTTTTTTTAAAGTGCGGAGAAATGCTTTTGAGTTGTGGCGCCTAGCTTCCGCTCTAGCCCCAGTCTTCTATTTTATGTAACGTTGTTTGGGAAAATAATGGAAAAATGCTTGCCTGCTCAGTAAGTCAGAGATTCTGAGACATCCTAGTCAATTTCTTAGTTTTCACATTTGCATTCTAGATCTACCGTATTGGCCTGAATATAAGCTGCACCTTTAAAATTCAAGGGAAAAAAGAAAAGAAAAAAAGACAATACTCAAATATAAGCTACTCCCTTAAAATTCCGCAGGCACTCACACCCATTCCGTTTTACCGTATGTCTGTTTCAGCAGCGATATTGTGAAAGCCAAGTTTTGTAAGGTCGCAAATTTAAGCCGCACTTTCACTTTTCACGGTTGGAATTTGGGGGGAAAGTGAGGCTTATATTCATGCCAATATGGTACCAAATGCCCTCTGGGCTAAAGCAGCTCTTCTGCTTTATATAGCAACTTAGCAGGAGTTAACAGTCACATCCTTTGTTTTAAATGATATTTTTTTTCTTCCATCTTTTAGAAATGGGATGAACTCTCCAACAGAACTGTGCATAGAATTCCATTAGGCTGAAATTCTAGTTCAGGATTTAATAATAAAAACCCACAATCGTGGTGTGTGTGTGTGTGTTATATAAAGAATCTACAGGTATGCCTACAAATGTGTTTCTTTTTGTACTCGTGAAGGAAAGTGCTGTGTTTCATCCATTCTTCCCTCTTTCCCTCTTACGGCAAATTTGGAAGCACAATAGGGCAATCCAACACTAAAGTTCTACATGCTCAGGTGAGTTCCTAGATCTGCAGGTGTATGTAAGTTTGTAAATTAAAAGTAAAAGCAAATAATAATAATAATAATAATAATAATAATAATAATAATAATAATAATCCAAACCACACTGTGAACTTGCAGGAGCCACAGAATACTGAAGGTAAAGAGAAAGAAGAAAATACCTGAGTAAATAACTGGGTAAACATTGGCCTGGTTAGCAAAACAAAGTACAGCAAACTCGAGAGAGTCCCAGTTCAGAGTTTTGGCTCAGCTCAGCATGACATGGCAGTAAATTGTACCAGGGAGAAACAGATTGGCTGTGATCTCCATTCATGCAGTCTTGCTAAGCCATAGTTTGGCTCACTGCATTGTATGAACGAACCAACTGAATACCAAAGATGGCAATTCCAGCCATTGCTGCTACCTTTTCTTTGCTGCTTTCTTGTATGGTGGCACTGCTATAAGCCTGATTTCTTTGCCACTTTCTGTGGTAGCAAGCATTCCCATGCCTCCCCCCACACTCCCGATCATTAACTGTGGGGAGGGGGAAGTAAAAGTCCCCCCTTTCTTTGATACATGGAAGAAAAAAAAGACTCATTCTTTCCCCCACCACCCCTTACTTTCGTGTCAGGCAGTTGTTGGGCAGAAGAAAAGAGAACGGGTGTCCTTTTTTATTTCAGGCATCAGGGGAAATTTTTTTTTGTTCTTTCTCCAGCTTCTTCCTAGAATATTTTGTGGTGATGGAGAGTGAAGAGGAAGGAATTGTTCCCTTTCCCTTTCTGCTATGGGAAAGAAAAGAGTCTTCCCTTTCTTGCTATCTTGCTAAGATGGTGATCAAGGTGAGGGGGAAAAGAATATCCACCCCCCCTCTTCTTTCATATATCAGAAAGGGAAAGGGGGTATTTTCTTCTCCTGTGCTTATTCCCTTCCTATATTGTCTTCTGGAAAGTGGGAAGGGAGCAAGCAACCATGGGAACTTGGGGCAGTGGCGATGTGGTTTGTGGGGTCCCCTGCAAAGCATTTCTATACAAGATCATCCTTCACCCAGTCTACGCCTGCTCCTAAGACTAATGTGAGTAGACTTTCTAGCCTAGGGCAAGAGTCCCATTGAGGTATTTTCACAGAAACAACTATTGTCAATATGGCCCAGCTGGAGTGCTGCAGTACTGATCCTGCTAACCATCACGTCCAAAATAGCTCATGAAAGGGAAAGAGATTGTGTGGTGGGGCCTACATTTGTTATTCAGCTTTGCTTTGCTATGAAATCAAATCAAAATAAAACCAACAATACAATATGTACCTTACAGCAACACTACAAAATCAGCTATTTATATGTTTGTACTGTATATACTGAAGACTGTGGAATATACATTTGAAGTCCCCCACCCCACCCCAAGTTTAGCCATAACGTTTTCAAACAGATCAAGAATAATTTCCAGTGATTTTTTTAGTCTGAACACCTGCTATGTGCAGCAATGGAACCAATGTGTGGTATATTTGGGGAAAGGAGCACATGTGTATTGACACTTCTAACATTAATAAGGTTTTTAAGTTTTTGGGGAAGATGGATTTTCATCTGAGTTTATTCTTTTCTTCACCCAGTTCAAGGCACATTACTAGATTTCATTATGTTTGGATTTCACAGCCAGGAGCATCGTTGGGTCTCTATTCTGTCTTTTGATAGATGCTCAGCCATCTCAGTATGGGGGCACTAATGAACACGAATTGTCGTCTGCAGAATAGCCAATGCGCGCGCACACAAAAATGAAAGAGACTTTTTAAAAATGGAAATAATATGAAACTTGCCTAACCTCTGTCCTGAATGGAACAGAAGAAATAAAAGCCAGTCCCTCCACCTTTCACAAAAGCGCCCCCCCCAATCCTCCACTCCCAGAGTTTTTGAAGCTGCTTTTGGAACAGAATTTTGCTTGACTATGAATGAATGGCTGCCACTCTCTGTGCTACCAAAGGTAAAACCAAACAGCTGCTGCATCACTTTCCTTTCTTCCCAGCATGCTCGCTTCACCTCTCTTTCGGAGCCGGTTGGCGGCTGCTGAGATCTCCAGGTTGCATTCATTTTGAGTGCACCAGCCCGGCCTTTGAATGAACCATGTCACTGGATAGTGTTTCCCATTCAAGCTGGCAGGAGGAGAAGCAAAGAGTCAAAGCCACAAGAAGGAGATGAAACAAGGATGTTGTTTTCACTGCTGCATTTCAGCGGCATTTGCATTGTGATGTCAAGGTGGGGTGCATGCCACACTTCCTATTTAAATGACTACGGAACATGTAAATTGAGTCTTGTCTGCCTTAAAATCTGGTAGGATTCTACTCGAGGCAGTTTTAGAGCAGATGTAAAACGGAACGAAAATTCCACTTCAGGAGGGTGCTGGGAGAGATTTTGGGGAGATGAGAAGATTCAAAGTCACTTTCAAAGGCTTGCTTTTAATATACTCCAGTAGGCTAGTTGAATATTATAGTTAACTGTTCCCTATTAAGTTGAAAAAAAAGCAGTTCATTTTAAAAGAATCTGCTATAGCTAGGTGTTTTGTTTTGTTTTGTTTTTGTACCTTACAATCACTGCATGTGGCCTGAGAACTACATACAGAGCATGCCTGAAGGACAATTGTATACAATAAGTTCAACATGTCCTGGTCTGACTTGGATGTTCTGAGAATAATGGAAATGATCAGCTGGAAGCTACAGTGATATTTTACAGTAAAATGGTATTTTACTTCAGACTTCTCATCATATATGTCAAATGAGAGAGAAGGAACAAGAAGCTCAATATCATTCCTGTTCGCTCTATATTCTCACCACAATGTAATCCATTCTGAGACTGTATCCCCCCACAGTTTGAGGGATAGAAAATGTGCAATGAGAGTGCACTCAAACCAATTTATGACATGAGTTGGAGAAGAAACCGATTTGCCAATTCATTATTTGATGTAGTGCAATTATTATCCAACTATATTTTACATAATGAATTAATGATGATAAATCTTGTCAGACTAAATTTTTAGAATATATTTTAGATTGTACTTCTGATTGATCTTTGTTTTAATTTGTCTGCTGGTTGTTGACCCTAATAAAATTTTGAGATTTTTTGTGCAATGAGAATTAATGGGAAAAGAAAGGAGATGGAAGGTAAATGTCCATGACATATGATAGGGCCATAAATAAATATTTGTAATTTCCCATTGCAACACATGACCCTGCTGGGTCATATATGTACGAGTGTATGATCATGCTTAACATACACCAATGCTCATGCTTATGCACGCACACACAAATTTATTTGAACATCTGATTTAAAGAAAAAAAATTCTGGAGTCAATTTTAAATGCACAAAAGTTTACAAGTAGAATGAAGAAGAAGAAGAGTGAGATAATGGTCAAGGCATTGTTGTAAACCTGGGAGAAAGACTGATTTTTAGGTATAGCATCTTGCAAATACATAAACAACCTGGTCTCCTGAATAGAAAGGATTGTCCTGTTTGCCCTGCTGTATATTTATTGCCCACTATTTTGTTGGGGAAAACGCTCACTGGGGCCGGACAGCAAACCCCCAGTACTTCGGAATGTCTCCCTAGCCCTCTCTGGCTGGCATCCTCCCTCAGTCCAGAGCGCTGGCAGTTTGCGACTCTTCTCTCATGAAAAGAGCACAGAATGTCTTCTCAGCAAGAAGAAAGACTCATCTGTAGGTCTAAGCTGCTTTATTGACAGTCTTATATACAGAAACTCCATAAGCACGTCTGTGTTCTATGAATACCAGTACAGAACTGTGACACTGCAAAAGTGAAACTAAAACACAATAAACATACTCAGACAGAAGAGATAAGACCAACTTCCTTTCTCACAGTCTAACTCAGACTCATGTGATTTACACCAAACATAACATCACAACAATCCTGCTGTAGCAGCATAGGATAGATAAAAATCCCAACATATTTGATAGAAGTTTTTTTAAAAAAAGAAAGAAAGAAAGAAAGAAAGAAAAAGTTTGAATATATTAGTTCTACAAGTGCATCTCACAAAACAGGGAAGCAGAGCAGTTCTTCAGTCTTTTTTAAGCTGGAAAAATTAGCCTCACATTTTCTTCTCAGATTAATGTTTGTTTTATGTTTTTGCATTTTAGGATAAAAAAACCCAGTCCCCAATCCTTGCCCCCAAATTCACACTCTTTGTTCAGGATACATCTATTTCCTTGCAATAATTTGTCCCCATCCACAAAGACCTTCCCTGGGGTTTTCAGCCCACCTTTGTCCATCTTTATGGTTCCTCTGCCTGCTGGGCTAACTTTTCATGGAAATGGTAATTTAAATTAGTACTGTAGGTAGACAAAAGCTTTCCTTCAATGAATACATTAGACCAGAGTTCCTCTAAAAGCTGCAAGCACAGATTTTCCTTGTTTACCAAAATTATAAAAAAGGAAAGAACCTCTTACTGTGACTTTATGGTATGAAAAATATGATTTTTGTAAATGCAAGTGGGAGTTAAAAGAAAATCTAATGGCATTAAGCTTTCATCACCCACTTAATGTAATGTTGGGCTGGCATAGAAATATAACATACAAATATTTTAAATTATATAAAGCAGAGATTTCTGTAAAGTGCCCACAGCACATTTCTTAGTTTAATGTTCTCAACAGAAGCAAACAAGGCAAAATGTTCTGGCTGGAATTGATAAAATGTGCTATTGGCAGGTAATAAATAAGATTGAAGGTCTTATAAATGAAAAAGACCAGCTAGTGACACAGTGTCTGGTTCAGGTATAACGCTGAACCATTATTAATGTTATGTGTGCAGGTTAGCTCACCCTCTCTCCTCCTCCTCCATTATGGCCATTAGGAGATCCAGCTAACCAAAGTTTGACATGTCGTCTGAACTGGGAACTGTGGTTAGTTTTGGTTATAGTTTGTATGGTTTATATGAATCGTAGAATTGAAAGGGACTCCAAAGGTCATCTGGCCAAAATCTCTGCAATGCAGGAATGAGCAAAACAGAGTCCTACATTGCATTTTGAGGTTGGTCTATTTGTAAAAGCTAAAACTAACTACAGTTTATGCAGGTTTGGACACAATGAACTGTGGGTAGTTAAAAACAGAAGGGACTGCTTTTGATCAGGCAGAGGGCCCATCCTGTGGGATGCCCGTCCATCAGATGTCAAGGAAATGTTTATCTATCTGACTTTTGTTCCTATCTGATCCTATCTGACTTTTAGAAGACATCTGAAGGCAGCCATTTAGGGAAGTTTATAATGCCTGATGTTTTATTGCTGTATTATTATTATTATTATTATCATTAATTCTGTTAGGAGCCGCCCAGACTGATTCTTTTCCCTGTCATACATCCTCCCCCAGTGACAACTGCATGGGCTCATTGGGTCCCCTCCAACTTTCTCCTGAGAAGACAGACTGTCAATCTTCTCTCCCATTCCTTTTTCCTCCCCCTGAGTCCTGGCTGAGACCCTGCTTATTCAAGATTGTTCCCTTGGCAACCCTGCATTCCACGGGGTGGTGAAGTTACCCCTGTCTGATGTGAAGTCTGCTCAGCCTGCGTGTGATCTGCATCTCTCTGTTCTTCAGCAGGCTGCAACCTTTCGCTTAGAGCTGTCTCAGTCCTGACAGTCCACTTGCCCAGTTCAGGAAGACTGCAGCTTGGGGGGAAAGCTGCTTCAACAGTGAAGCATCTCAGCCTTGAAACCTTACACAGGAACTTGAGGTTCCACCTCCTTCTGATTCTCAGTCAGATCCTGATCTTCATGGCTGCTTCCATGCACTTCACCCTCCTCCCAAGTAGTCTCATGTGCCACTAGCTGGACACTTTGAAAGCATCACTGAAACATCTTGGGTGGATGGGGGACATATCCTTATCCAAGAAGACTTCAGGTTCTAAGACTAGGCAGAGCTGAACCCTGACAGAATAGACACAGGAGTCCTTGGAGGATATGGACTATCTGGATTTGTTTCACTCCCGGTTCAGGCAGAGTTTTGGGACTAAATCAGCCTTGGTCACCAAGATGGATAACCTGTTTCAAGAGTGGGACAGGGTACCACCTTCTCAGTCTGTTGATGGCAATGACCATGGTATCCTCCTGGACTGACCTTGTAGGCTGTGTACTGGGGATACAGTTTTACAGTGCTGCCATTCCTACATGCAGGGCCGTATCTAGAGAATAACATTAGGGGATTGTCTCTTGGCTCCCTTTTCCTTGTGCTATGGTGTGCCTCAGGGAACAATCCCGTTGTGAATGTTCTTTGATGTCTACATGAAGCCATTGGGAGTCATGTAGAGGAGTTTGAGGGCAAAGTGTGTTCAGTATGCTGATGGTAACCAGCTCCATTTCTCCATAACACCTGAGTCAGGTGAGGCTAAGCATAGTCTGATACCTTGTGTGGATGCAGTTGTGGAATAGATGAGGGCTGATTAACTGTGCTTGAATCCCAATAAGACAGAGGAACCATCAGGGTGTAGTTCCAGTGCCTGGGAAGTTGGCCACCTCTCCACCCTGCCCAAATATATTATCCCACTAAAAGAACAGGTGGGGTTGCTCCTGGATCCATCTTTATCAGTTGACATTCAGGTAGCCTCAGCCGCTAGGAGTGCATTTTACCAACTATGGCCATTATTGGACAGGAATAGGCTGGCTGTGGTGATTCAGGTATTGGTAACTTTGACACTTGGTGACTGCAATGTGTGGGGCTACTCTTTTGTCTGGTCTGGAAGCTCCAGCTGGTGCAATATGCTGTTGCTAGACTGTTGTGTGGAACAGACTACTGCCAGCCCATAACTCCGGTCCTTAGAAGCTTTCACTGGCTTCCCATATGTTACCAAGCTATGTTCAAGGTTCTTCTGCTAATTTACAAGGCCCTTAACAACTTGGGTCTAGGATATCTTAAGGACCTGTCTGATCACTGAAATCTCTGAGGAGTCTTTGTTGGCACTCCTCCATGGGTCAGACATACAACTCATAAGTACTAGAAGGCATGGAGTCAGAGTATTGGGTCCAAGCTAGTGAAACTCCCTCCCACTTGCTGAATTTTGGGTGCATGGCTAGGACTTCCTTGTTCCAGCGGGCATTTGAAGGTAATATTTGGTTTTAGGATAAATTTTGAAGCTTTGTTGTCCCGTTTCTGTGGATTGTTTTTATGTACACCACTTAGCAATGTGAATAATTAAGTGGTATATAAATGTCTTTAATAATAAAGAAATAAACCTTAAGAAATCCAAATTCTGTGTTGTGCCAGTATGGCATGTTAATTTGTCAGCTGTTAACTAGTAGACTATGTTAGCATGTTTTTATTATGAAAGATGTTGAGGTTATTTTAGTGACAGCTGAACAGTAACCAATGATAAATGAGTTACAGGTAGGTAGCCGTGTTGGTCTGCCATAGTCAAAACAAAATAAAAAATAAAAAATCCTTCCAGTAGCACCTTAGAGACCAACTAAGTTTGTTCTTGGTATGAGCTTTCGTGTGCATGCACACTTCTTCAGATACACTGAAACAGAAGTCACCAGACCCTTATATATGACTGGCGACATATATATAGGTCTGTTGACTTCTGTTTCAGTGTATCTGAAGAAGTGTGCATGCACACGAAAGCTCATACCAAGAACAAACTTAGTTGGTCTCTAAGGTGCTACTGGAAGGATTTTTTTAATTTTTTATTTTGTTTTGACAATGATAAATGATTCTCTCTCTAAAACATTTTCAGCCCAATTGCTTTGTGGAAAAGGAACAAAATGATCACACATATTTATTTAATGCACAATGTATTATTTATTTAGAACTTCATACAATGCAGAATGTTTTTGATTTTAGTTTAGTTCCAATTTACATTAATTAATATATTTATCATTTGATGAAGCACTGGCATCTCCAAGGTGGTTCTTGAGATAACTCAGTAATTTGAGATATTGAAAGGTAATGTTCACCCAGTCCGGAGTCTTCTCAGAGCTAATCTGCCAAAATATCTGAGTCAGACGTTGCTTCCATTTCTGTCAAAAAAAGAAAATCACCATCAATCAACAGAGTCAAAGCAATATATTTTTAGCAGTGTGGACATTCCCACCTTGAATTAACAAAACAAAACAAAACAAAACAAAACAAAACAACAAAACAAAACCAACCTAGTCAAATAATTTGTTGGAATGGGTATGGAATGTTTTCAGTACTGTATACAATTCTAATTTTTGTCTCTACATCTACAAACAGAGTAAAATTTGGTAATTCTTTCAGTTTTATAGGCACAGTTGCAAATCCAAACTGGAAGAAGCAAAGAAAGATGCAAGTGCTAAGAAGAAGAAAAAACCTTTTATCAAATAATAATGCTATTTTTGTTGAAGAAAACTTCTGCAGGGACATGTGGGTTATCCTATTAGGGCAACATGATAAAGATCAGTTCATTCAACCAAGCAACTCCTTCCAGCTCTGAACTGTGAAATACTAAGGGGCAGATAACCCAATGGTGTGGTGGATTTGAATGTCACACATACATTTTTTTTTTGTTTTGTTTTTACATATTTTTTATTAATGATTTCTTGGTTTACAAAAGTATATGCAATGTCTCTTTTTTCAAGTTGCATTTTCTACAGGCACACAAATTTTTGAATTAACCAGCCTCTTCAAGAACAAGAAGGGAGGCAAACCCTGGGCAGGGCCACTCAGTAAGGAGAGTGACATTGCATCAGCTGTCTGCATTAATGGTACAAAGCCTCGCTTTTCCCTTCCTCCTTCCATTGCAGTGGCAGTCAGCTTTGCCTTATGAAAGGCACAGCTGTGATCCCAGTTGAAGGGGGTATATGGCAATCCACCTCTGTCTTAAAAGACACTCTGCTTCGGACATGCATTCTGCTCACAGAGACACATTTGCAGCCTTAGTAATGGTAGGAGGTAGGGAGACTTGAACTTTCAAGCTGAGATATGCATAGCAGATCAATGACAAGACAATTGTCACCGTCCCCTCCCAACTTTGTGTAGTCGGGAATTAGGCATGGACAGGTAGCCTTGGCACTTATGCATGTGGACAAAGCAAGGTCTATTCTGTTCCATTCACACTGAAAATTTCATCCCCTAATATTTGCTGAAGGCTACTTGCAACTTTACAGACTGCTCTGAAGGCTGCCTTTAAAAGACTGCCCCAATTCCAGATAAAAACCAGTTTAAGTGGCTAGAAAGTGTTGCTGCCACTATGAGTAGTGCCTGGGAATTCCATCCACAGCTACAAGTGCCTCTGGGAGGGATGTGATGTGGTGCTGTGCCATTTTTTTCCTAGGGAAGTTGTATGGACAGTGTAGCCAAGCTATTAATTGATGCTCAGGTTTCCAAATTTAACTGACCTCTATCACACTTATCCGTCAATGTCCAGGAACGCAAAAGCTCTGTAGTGGTTGATGCCTGTTCTTGATTGGGCATCTGGGCTTCATTACTCATTTCACCGTCATTGTTTCCGCAGAGTCCGCAGGTTTTACCTCTCATGTTGGAAGCGACTGTAATCTGCATGGATAATGGATATTTACTGTAGAAGCTTGTGTTTGTATCCTTACAATGCAGTGCATTAAAAGAATGAAGCAAGAAATCCTAGCACAAAAAGCAGCAGGCTGGCAGACTTACCCTCAGTGTTTCGCCATCGTACGTCACATTCACTAGGCCTATCAGTGGTGCCTCAATAGCAACAGTGGTCTCATTTTTACACATTTTAATGTGTGCTGTGGAGAAATGGGATAGTTGAAAATGGCTTACCAGTTATTTCAAGAGCAAGAGCATGTTTCAGCAGTGTACACAGAAATGTGCACATTTCGTTCATTCATTTTACATTTCTTTTTGAGTCTTGCCTACAGAATGAGACCAGAGACACAGCAATTTTCGCTACAAGATTCTGTGACATCAGCTTGTATTGACTACCATGTACAGAAATTTTAATCAAATTTGTGGGTAGGATAGGATACTCAACTAACCCATCACACCTTTACTGATCAAGGCTTACTAACTTATTTTCAATGTTTACGTTCTTTCGTTATTATGCGGGGTGGGTGTGTCCCAAGTTATTCAAGGTTGTGTTTTTTTTAAATGATTATCAATATGTAATCAATAATCAGAGTACTTGGATTTAAGTTAACTCAGGTGAATGGAACTGTGTTGTGATTTAAGGAAAAGCATAATATCAGATGCAGTACCTTTCTCATCCTCAAACTCCTTTTTGTCAAGTAGGACTCGATCCTCATTATATAACAAAGAAAGTTTATTCATGGTAGGTAAGATTCTGATATAACTTCTGAGTCTGGGGGAAAATGCTTTTTGTTAGAAGGTGAAAAAACTGATATTAACAATCAATGTAAAGCAGCCCATCTTTCTGCCATAGTTGGCATTTATGAGTGCACTGCAAAACTGCACCAGTCCCCCCCCCCCCCGAGGCTCCTCATGCTGCCTTTGCTGTGGTTTGGAAGGAAGTAGGTTCACATTAAATTTGAAACCAAATGCATTTCTTCCCCCAATATTGGTTGCTATAGACCCCTCAAGGCACCAGAAGCATGGCATGGGATAAATGTGATCTGATTCCATTTAGATCTGAGAAAACCAACTGCACATTTCTGCAGTCTGGGTCCTGTGGCCCAGTTTGCAATTATTTATAATGCAGTTCCCATTACATGGGGAAAATGGAAATACAGTAAAGGTTAAACCTTTATTTTCCCCCCTTGTGATTATATTATATGAAAAAGCTGTGTATTTGTTAAAACTTACTCTGAAGAGATATTGATGTGAACCTCTCCTGGACTATCAGGTCTGGCCTTTGATATCCAAACACGGAACCGTGGTTCATAATTTTCATTTTTGTTGCAGTCTTGGACTACCAAAAGGTCACAGGCATGTTTGGTTGTAGTTACATTGAATACCTTGTTATCGAAGGTCATGATCTGTTCGTTGTTCACCTCACATACAGCTGGTAAGATGACACCCCCCCAAAAAAAGAAGTCAGATGCAGCAGTGAACATAAGATAGCCATAAATATGCAAATATGCAATGGTTAGGCAGATGTATGGAAGCACATTTTCTTGCCACTTTTACAAAAGACTGCCAGTAGAGCTGTCCAGTTGTGGACCCATGCGCAGTGTGCCCCTGGGATGGGGTAGGGTGAAGTGAAGAACAGGTGGAACAAACTTACACAACTATGTTCTGAGACTGAATATTGGCCACAGCTTTATTGATTACAGATGTAGGTAGGCTTAGGCTTTAGGCTTTGGGTGTGCATCTTGCACTAGCCTCCCAGAGGGTCATACTTGAGTTACAGGCCACCTCAAGATGCAGGTAAACTAAGCTGGCCCCCGTCAGGCTGCCATTGGAAGTTCTATAGCCCAGCCACTCTCTAAGGCTTTAGGACAGAAACTTCCATTCAGCCCCCTTTACCGGGCACCCTGAGGTATTGCATCTGCCTGAGGGTGGAGTAATGCTCAGACTCAACCCACTCTTCAGAAGCTACACTAAGGAATTATCTTCTGCTGACTGTGCTGCCAAGTCCAAGCACAGATGGCTTAACTAGAGCAGTGGTGAACCACAGAGAAGACTTGCTCACTCTGTTCCGTTGCCTAGGCCCCACCTGCCCCATCAGCCTCTATTGACCAGTTTAATTTAAAGTTGTGGCAGGCAATCCCATTACTCCTTACAGCTGCCCGAGGCCAAAACCAGCAGCCAGACTTGACTGGCCACAACTGCTGCCCACCCTGATCACGGATAAGTGACCTTTTTGTGACCATAAGCAAGCAAGAAAACTCCTTCTAGCAGTTTGATAGATGATAATGTGGTTGTAATTTATATACACTTCCTGGGCATACATATGTCTTATAGCACTTATTGGGACTTATGTCTGAATTTATGTTCATAGGACTGTGCTGTCAATTATTTATCTATTTATTAATTTCAATGTATTTAAGGTTGCAAGGTGGGTTACAAAACAGAAGAAGAACATCATAATTTATAACAATTATTAAATATATATATCAAATGAGCCGGTAAATCCATATAAAGTCACTAAATCCATTTACAATATATAATTGCTAAACAGAAGGCTTAAAGTTAGAAACATTATGCTTGCAAAATGGTCCTGTTGTAAGCTAAGAACAGGCAATGCATTAAATTCAAAGACTTGAATTTTACTTCAAAGTAAAATATTAATTTACCTTCACCTCCTTTGGGTGCCCATGACATTAATTCAAATAAATCAAATGGCCTTTTTGCTGGAGATTGATAAGATGGAGTTTCGAAAGCGGGTAAAGAAAATGGAAAACAGAGGCCATCTCTGTAAAAGGTTTGCTAGAAAACAAAGAATGAATGTATAAGGACCAATGTGGCAGTAGACAAAGCTTGTGTTTTGATTTATCATTTAACTACATAAACTAAAGCATATATTTCTTTCTTTTTTTCAAATTTTCTAAACCCATAGGGATACATCCCGATTTAAGCTCACAAGTTCCACTCTCACTAGAGGAAGTGGAGGGGGCGGTTACCTTCGTCAATTCTTTCTTCCCCTTAAAGTTCCCTGTGTCTCCTCAAAATCTCCTCCACAGGTTGGGGACTGTTGGGAGTAGCATGAGAAGTAATATAGACAGCTCTAGGGAGAAAATGGCTGCCTCCTTCCTCCCTGGATTTTGACTTAATCTTCAGACAGAAAAAGCCCTTCTGTTTGTGGAAATGACACAAACAAAATGTGGATCCAACCTACAGGTTGCTTCCAGGGGCCTGTTGATTGAGCAACCATTCTGATTTGTTTGGGGCAAGTTACCGTATTGGCCTGAATATAACCCTCACTTCTTCTTCTTCTTCTTCTCCCCCCCCCCCCCCAAATTCCGACCATGAAAAGTTAAAGTGCAGCTTAAATCTGCGACCTTAGAAAAATGGGCTTTTATGATATCGCTGCTGAAACAGACATATGGTAAAACAGAACAGGTGTGAGTGCCTGTGGAATTTTAAGGGAGCGGCTTATATTCGGGTATTGTCTTTCTCTCTCTCTCTCTCCCCGCCCCTTGAATTTTAAAGGTGTGGCTTATATTCAGGCCAATACAGTGTAAGACACTGAATCAAGCAATTGTTATTCCACACTTTCCAATGCACTTTCACATCACTTTTAGGGAGTAGGGGGCCTGCTGTGCAAGATCATCCACTTTAACTGTACCACCCGAATTTGACTGTATGTGGTTGAATCAAACCTGAAAATAGTCTCCTTCTCTATACTTGCTGATCACCCAGTTGCTTCCCCGAAGACAAACTACACTTATTTAATAACCCATATTTAATAAAAGAGATAACAAACACATGCCTCGGGAACTCTCAAGATTGTAGCCGTTGTGTATGGAGAGGACTGAACCACTCTGAACAGAATCTGACGTGAAGGGTTCTTCTGATAAACCGCTGTGAAGTATTTCATGTATGCAATACCAGGAATGAGATCCATAACCCTTGATGAAATCAAAATACGATTTAGTCAGATTTTTTTAAAAATTAAAACCCCCCCAATATGTGCATCAATTAGGTTTAATAAGAAATGAGGTGGATGTTATACCAAGCAGCACATCTCTCTAGGTAGCGTGGAACCTTTGTCCATTTCAACTCAATTTGGAATGCGTCCCGTGCTGCAACCAGCCCACTGGAAGCCTTTACTCGAATGTTGTAATCTTTGCAGTTGTTGCCCCAACTCAGTTCATTCTTAGGTAGGAAATAAAAACAAGTTATTTAATACCATGGGAATGAAAAGCCAATGACCCATTTGGATACTATCACAATGACATCTTCATCGCATTGGGGGGAGATGCCCCTGATTTATATGCTGAAAATATTTTTATTCTATCAACGAGAGAATTTGGGACTGGCCATTTGCTCTGTGTTTTATTATCATAGAATCCAATGAGTGCTTTAGTAACTGTATAGTAGACCACCATTATATTTTTCCTATGAGTTGGCAGTTCATAAACAAGCAGTTGGCCAACCTAAATGATCTTGGTAAGGGATATTTAAAGAACTATCTCACCCCTCACAAACCTGCATGTTGAGATTGGCATAGGTATGGTTTGTGCTTGTGTGGGACACTTTTCTTTTCAAGTTATTACACCAGGATGCGGCAACTTCTCCCTCTGCATTCTAAGAGATGCTTTTTGATTTCTGAAGCTTAGTGAACTTTCAACTTTAAGCAGATCTTCTGCCTGTAATAATCTGTGCCCCCTAGCTAGTGTGGGATAATTGTTTTTATTATCTTTAAAAATAAGAACTGCTCTGCCTCGGTTCTTAATCTATTCAATGTTTATTATTAGTGAAGATTTGTTTTATTGTATTTCAATATTTTATCACATGTAGCTTTGGAGAAGCATTGCTGAAAATTGTCTTACAAACCACAAAATAAATGAAAACACATTTTAAAAAATGTTTTGGTTTTGGTTTTTTACCTGGAATGTGTAAGGTTGCACAACACTATCAAGACATGCTCTCCACCTGGTTCTGGCAAGCTCAGTTCCAATTATTTTCATCTGGACTTTGTAGAGGTCATGCTTCATGTACATTGAAAATTTGTAGCCCTGTTCTTTCTTATCACTCCTAACTGCCTCAGCCACAATAGTAACGTAAGGTCGTAGCAAATTGCCATGGTCCTGAAAGACAGAAAAACGAAAGGGCACCATTTTAATGCCTATGGTGATCAGTTGCCTTCAGCTGGAGTCAGATTCACACCATAAATTTCAAGCTCTGTGAAACCACTTTGAACAGTCCTGGCTTTCCCCAAAGACTATTGGGAACTGTACTTTGTTAAGGGTGCTGAGAGATGTTCCCTTCACTGATGTTCCCTATTCCCTTCACTGAGCTACAATTTCCAGCATGGTTTAACAATCAAATCTCTTTACAGGAAACTTTGGGAACTGTAGCAGGAAGTCTGTGGTTGACACCCTATGTACTTCATGCTGCCTAAGAGCAAAATCACATGTATATCTAGAGGTGTAATTATTTGCCTGCCCCATTCATCTATAAAATGGAAGGATGGGTCCACTTTTAACACTAAAAAGGGTGCGTGGGGAGGGGAGCTGAACTCTGCTTCCATTTCCTTCTCTCCTTATGCTCTGCCACCCAGCTTTCTCCCTGTTGATTTGATTTGTACTTCTGAAACTGCTATTGCTATTGTGACCCAGAGCTAGAAGGGGAAGAGTAATATTTTCTTAATTTATTCAGTATTATTTTTATACCACTTATTATTAGAAGAGAAATCTTGAAACATTTTATAAAGATTATACACATACCGCATTAAAACAGCAACAATATTACAGATGTCACACAAAGCATAAGGCAAGTGAAAACATATTCATTTGCTTAATCGCAATCAGATTCTAGCCTCCACTGTGACTGGGAGAGACACATGAACAAGAATTGTAGCTGTTTTGAAAATGCTTTCCCCTTGTATTTAATATATAACAACAACAACAACTTTAATTATTTATATCCTGCCCATCTGGCTGGGTTTCTCCAGCCACTCTGGGCGGTTTACAGCATACAGTCGTTGAAAGTCGAACCTAATCCGTTCCAGAAGTCTGTTCGACTTCCAAAACGTTCAAAAACCAAAGAGTGACTTCTGAATGGCTTCAGGAAGCTCCTGCAGCCAATCAGAAGCCGCGGAAGCCCTGTCGGACTTTTGGCTTCAAAAAGAACGTCCAAAAATCGGAACAGTCACTTCTGGGTTTCGATCGTTCGGGAGCCAAAACGTTCGAGAACTAGGCTGTTCGAAAACCAAGGTACGACTGTATATAAAGCAGACTAAAATATCTGTCAGGATACCCCAGGGGGTTGCTCACAAGTAACGACAGAGTCCTCTTACTCTAAAGACTACTTTATTGTGCATACTTATTTACAGTGCAGAGCTAACTAAAAACATGACTGCTCAGTCACTTGAAGAATCCGGAAGTGCTCCTCTCTGGTTTCCTGCCCAGCACCAAAGCCTCGGTACCCTGAAACAATGTCTTCTTGATCTCCTAGCCCCCCTATGCTGTGCCTGTGCTGGAAGCTACAACTCTCCCTCCGATCGCGTCTGGCTGGCAGTGCTGGGTCTCTCCCTTGCATCTCTGACCATCTGCTCCTCTTCTTCCGTGGGAGAGAGCTCTGGCGACGGGCTTTGAGAGGAGTCAGATGACAGCAGTGGCTGGGGATCCCTGTACCTAAGCAAGACCTTCTCTCGAGGAAGTTCCCTGTCCCGATCCTCCCCCCTCGGAGGATCTCTTTCCCCTCTCTCCTTGCGAGGAGTACTCCCGCCATGGCTCTCCTCACGAGTAGGACCTCTGCCCGGGCTCTCCCCGCGAGGAGAAGGCAAATCCCTGACAATATCAAACATTTTAAACTTCCTGTTACAGGGCTGCCTTCAGATCGCAGTTTAAAGAAACACTTAGGAAATAAATAAAGGTAGGGAGAAAAACTGACAACTCTTCTAGCCACTTCCTGTAAATTAATTACCTGACTGAAACCTGGACCCAAGCTAAGGAATGAAGCAATGACCTCCCCCCAACACACTTTTATAAACTTACCTCCTGGAAGTTGCTGCCCTTTCCGCCTTTCTGCTTTCTGTCTCTGCTGCTGCTTCTGCTGCTTCTGGAGCTGCTGCTAGAGCTGCTGCTGGGTTCAGAGGATGAGGATGAACTGCTTGATGATGAACTGCTTGATGCTTGCTGATTTTCACCCAGTAATAGTAAAAAAGGTAAAGAGAGATAAACAGAGAATGAGAAGAAGATGACACTGTGATACATAGGACCTGTCACAGTGGAATTCCCACCCCTGCCCCAGTCTCCAAAGTCCCAAGTGCTTTTCAGACACATGGATGGCTTGCAAGCTCTTTGCAGACAGTAGCCACAGATGCTTCTTCTGGAACACCCACTCTAAAGAGTTACGATGCCAACTCTATTTGCAGCATCAGATGCTGCAAATTCACGCAGGCTATATTCCTAGGCACCGTTTAAAATGGTGCAGAAAAAGTCTCATTATTTGGGTGAGTTTGTCCCAAAGAAGGTTGACCCGCATAACATGGATTTCTGCCATCTTTCTCGGAGAGGAAGTCCATTTTTAAGAATCAATAATATCAAAACTACCTGCTGCTTTGTCTGCTGCTTTGCCTGGTGTGCCATGTATTTCGCGTTAGCCAATTCCAGACCTCGCAAGTCCTTCTAAATTCCAAGAAGAAGGAGAAGAAGAAGAAGAAGAAGAAGAAGAAGAAGAAGTGGGAAAAGGTAAATCAAATGCACTCTGGTAAATGGAGGAACAATTTGGCAGTTGTTTCATAGAAAGCACTTACTGAAGGTCTCTTGCTGCTGCCAGTGTCCTTAACATGCTGCTGTTTGCTTGGGCGGCCCTTGGAATGTTTTGTGTTGCTGCCACTGTCACTGCTGCTGTCACTGCTGCTGCTACTGCTGTCACTGCTGCTGCTACTGCTGTCACTGCTGCTGCTGCTGCTGCTGTCACTGCTGCTGCTGCTGCTGCTACTGTCACTGCTGCTACTGCTGTCACTGCTGCTGCTACTGCTGTCACTGCTACTGCTGCTGCTGCTGCTGCTGCTGTCACTGCTGCTGCTGCTGTCACTGCTACTGCTGCTGCTGTCGCTGCTGCTGCTACTGCTGTCACTGCTGCTGCTACTGCTGTCACTGCTTCTGCTGCTGCTGTCACTGCTGCTGCTACTGCTGTCACTGCTGCTGCTGCTGCTCTTCAAAGAAGTCTTCCTGGGGTGCTTCTGATAACGTTCTTGCTGCTTCATATCTATCATTTCTTCTTCATCGCGGTCATCCCAATCATCGCTTGAACTGTCAGAGCTATCGCTAGAGCTTTCGCTGGAGCTGCTGATGGGCTAATGGGGGAAGTACCCGGAGAAAGACAAACACGGTCATATTAAGTTTTCTAAGCTTGAAAAAGAACATTTTGCAGACAAGGTACTTCTTGTTTGGCCAGAGGGGGGAAAGCTAATTTTCAGGTTCTCATTTGCACAGAATTGTTGGCACCCATCTGTCTCAAGAGACAATGGAGTGCTCCTCTGGGGGCAAAGAATCACTGCACCTGCTGTGGCTGCAAAGACCGGTAGCTTGTAACTGCTGCCTCTTACATTATTGCAGCACCAAAGTGACCTCTGCGGGGCACAAGAAAATGTTTTACACAAATACATAGGTTACATATACAGTCAAGATCAGTCTTCAACTAATTGCTTCCTTGGTTCACGATACTGGATGCTGTTGGACTAGGATTGCCATACTTCAATAAGAGAAAATCCAGACACAAAAGTTGTTGAGCTTTGCTTTTGCAAAATAAAACTGAAATGTAAAAAGAGCTATTTTTGAGCAATTTTTATTTTAACAGATTTCTGGAAATTCTGTATGGACGCTATTTTTTGCAAACACATCCTGGGTATGTACAGGAAATTCCAGACATATGGCAGCCCTATGTTGGACTTAAAATCTTAACACCCTTTGCCATGCTAGCTGAGACTGATGGGACTCTGGCAACATCTGGAAGGTCAAAGGTTCCCCACCCTTGAGTTTAACGCCTTAAATGTAATACAGTACACACTTTCCGAAAGCTAGAACAAGTTGTAGAATATAAAACATATGGGTAGTAGCCCCTCCCACATGGTGATATGTATTGCTATCAGAAATACCTGAATTCTTCTTAAATGTCTTTCTTCATCTCTCGTCAAACGCACCATTGGTAAACTAGAATGAGCGCCTCCTTGAACAGTCAATCGTAACTTCTCAATGGGTGCTCTTCTATCAGCTGAAATTATAGAGTTAGTATTAGTGTTACTGGATGGTTTATCTATGCAATAAATCATAGTTTCTGAAACATAGTCAATGGGTGCTTTTGATACATGCAGCCACCAGTTGGGTCCATTGATTTGTATGGCATATGAATGTGCTATGTGACCACCATGCATAATCTGTGGCTTCACTGGCAGGCCCAGAGAAAGACCAGCTTGAGAACTATGGTAGTAAAACTTTAAAACTCAGATTATTTTGTCACCAGTTCACATTTCAGACATGGACAACACTGGAGGCTCTGGCTCACAGTGTCATTTGACGACAGCATGACAACAGCCTTTTGTGAGCTGCTCCCCCCCCACCAGTCCCATATGACACAACAACACTATCCAGAAGGACTGCCAATTGTCCAGGGAAATATTGCTCCTGTTGTTTTCCCTGAACCCCTCTGCATTTTGTAAAAGCAAAACCACCCCAACAAACATCATAGAAAATAAAGAAGAGTTACCTTGCTTGAGTGTTACTCTTAAAGTATGTTCACCAGCCAAGTTGTACAGAGAGTCATCTATGGAGCACCCAGCATAAATGTTTGACCATTCAACGCAAGCCTTACATCCAAATGTGCATGCTTCAACACACTCAGTGTGTCGAGGGGCAGGCATGTGACGTTGTGACTGTCCACTTTCTGCGGAAATTTGGTCCTGGATGGATGATGAACATATTCCAGAATGAGAGGTTGCAATCTCAGACTTCTGCCTCATCATCATCATTATTATTTTGGTAAAGATCAGTAATTCAGTTGGAACACTGCTTATATAAAACACAGCATCTCGATCAATGGTTAAGGGAAGCCCTCGTATTTAATAGGGGGGAAATACAGGATGATTTCCAGTGGCAAGTAATGTAAGTCCACTGATTTCAATAGGTCTGCTCTAATTTTACATTAGGGTTTTGTGCTCAGCCTTTCAGGACTTAACATCCTTAGTTGCATCAATTTACATCCTGCTTCAAGAGTGGAAGTTACATCCACTACACCATTAAAACTACATCCCAGAGCTGTCATGCACAGTAGGATTTATTCATAGCTAAGTTTATTTAGATCAAGGCCACTACTTTTTACTTGACATTGAGAACTGCAATTATGTTCTTCATTGACACAATAAGATACCTGTTCTCTGTCTATTACACCCCAGTTTTAAATCCCCCCAGAATCCCGAAATAAAATACATAATTAAAATTCTGATTGTAATGGGAATTTGTCTTTAATTAATAACAAATAAATCCTTTATTTATCATGCGAAAGGCTGGACTGGATGAATCCCAAGCCGGAATTAAGATTGTTGGAAGAAATATCAACAACCTCAGATATGCTGATGACACAACCTTGATGGCAGAAAGTGAGGAGGAATTAAAGAACCTTTTAATAAGGGTGAAAGAGGAGATCGCAAAATATGGTCTGAAGCTCAACATAAAAAACTAAGATCATGGCCACTGGTCCCATCACCTCCTGGCAAATAGAAGGGGAAGAAATGGAGGCAGTGAGAGACTTTACTTTCTTGGGCTCCATGATCACTGCAGATGGTGACAGCAGTCATGAAATTAGAAGACGCCTGCTTCTTGGGAGGAAAGCAATGACAAACCTAGATAGCATCTTAAAAAGCAGAGACAAAGGTCCGTATAATTAAAGGTATGGTTTTTTCCAGTAGTAATGTATGGAAGTGAGAGCTGGACCATAAAGAAGACTGATCGCTGAAGAATTGATGCTTTTGAATTATGGTGCTGGAGGAGACTCTTGAGAGTCCCATGGACTGCAAAAAGATCAAACTTATCCACCCTTAAAGAAATCAGCCCTGAGTGCTCACTGGAGGGACAGATCCTGAAGTTGAGGCTCCAGTACTTTGGCTACCTCATGAAAAGAGAAGACTCCCTAGAAAAGACCCTGATGTTGGGAAAGATGGAGGGCACAAGGAGAAGGGGACGACAGAGGATGAGATGGTTGGACAGTGTTCTCGAAGTGACTAGCATGAGTTTGGCCAAACTGCGGGAGGCAGTGAAAGATAGGCGTGCCTGGCGTGCTCTGGTCCATGGGGTCACGAAGAGTCAGACACGACTGAACAACAACAACAACAACAACAACAAATCCTTTATTGTAGCTATAGTGCTCTTATGACTGCTAAATTTATATTTGTACCAGTAGGCCAGTTTTTACACTTCCGGGGGAGTAGGTCTCATTGACCACAATGTGACTTACTTCTCAGTATATGTGTATCGGACTGAACTATAAATGTTTTATTGGGGGGACGATACATTAAAAATAGCTCACACAACTTCTTTTCTATGTAAAAGTAACATTTCTCAAGAAAAAAAGTGCACACAAAAATCTAATATGGGTTACCTTTCTTTCATTCTGTTGTTCTGCTGATTCAAAGGAGCCTCTTATTATTTTAGACACAGTTTGAGGGACAAAAAGTGGATTTGACTTGGTAACAGGTGCCTCTTCAAGGTTGCGAGTGATAACAGATGTCAATGCACTGCCGGAAAACAGAGGGAAAAATGCTGCGTTAGAAGCACAAATACGTTAAAAAAGATCTGGGTTGTGCCTTGTAGTATGGACTTGATCACACATGGAGTTCCTTGCAAATTGCTCTATGAATTGTTCCTAGGCAACTCCAAATGCCTAGATACAATTTTGACTAGGCAAAAATGACTAGGCAGCCGTGGCTAGTCATATTTTAAAACAACATCAAGCTAGTGTCATCTATTTTGGGTGGCCATTTTCAGACTTCAACATAAAGGCAGTATTTCATGCTCACTGCTCCTAATTTTCTACTGAAGTTAAAAACAAAACAAACAAACAAACAATGCACAAGCCATTGACATAGTTAGACACAAAGGCATTTCCTGTGTCATAGGATCTCTGTTAAAAATGTAGCCCTTGCCATGGGTTACTTGTGTGCAGTGAGCAAGCATGGTGAAAGGAGTTGTGGGGCATGTTCCGTCCTGCCCCCCAAGCTGTAGTGTCATTTAGAACAGTAGACAAAGTAAAGAACAAAGAAAACCATTCAAGGGAGGAAATCTTAATCTATCAATCAGTTAAAGCCACAAATCTCAATAGCAAAAAGATTACGTTGCTGATATTTCTGGTGCATAGAAATATAGCTAGGATATTTTACCGTGGTGGGTAGGTTGAGCCTTCAGTCTGAAGCTGTAATGTTCACTGGATTAGCTTTGCCTAACTCACTGGCTTATTAGTCACATAAAATAAGCAAAACTATTGCTATGAATAGGGGATGCAGGTGGTGCTGTGGTCTAAACCACAGAGCCTAGGTTTGCCGATCAGAAGGTTGGTGGTTCGAATCCCCGCGATGGGTTGAGCTCCCGTTGCTTGGTCCCTGCTCCTGCCCACCTAGCAGTTTGAAAGCACGAAGTGCAAGTAGATAAATAGGTATTGCTCCGGCAGGAAGGTAAACGGTGTTTCTGTGTGCTGCTCTGGTTCACCAGAAGCAGCTTAGTCATGCTGGCCACATGACCCGGAAGCTGTCTGCGGACAAATGCCAGCTCCCTTGGCCAGTAAAGCGAGATGAGCACCGCAACCCCAGAGTCGTCTGCGACTGGACCTAACGGTCAGGGGTACCTTTACCTTTTTATTGCTATGAATGTGATCAAGCGATATTACAATATTATTCCTTTGAGTCAGTCACCTGACAGGAGCAATTTGCTTCCAACTACTGCTTTTCCACATCCCACAGATTGTGTACATATTAACTCAGAAGCAAGTCTTACTAAATTCAGTGAGTTTGATTCCAAGGGAAGTGGGCATGAAGATTGCATCCTGTGCTGTAAAACACTAGCAGTACAGTGGTACCTCGGGTTAAGAACTTAATTCATTCCGGAGGTCCATTTTTAACCTGAAACTGTTCTTAACCTGAAGCACCACTTTAGCTAATGGGGCCTCCTGCTGCTGCTGCGCTGCCAGAGCACGATTTCTGTTCTTATCCTGAAGCAAAGTTCTTAACCTGAAGCGTTATTTCTGGGTTAGTGGAGTATGTAACCTGAAGCGTATGTAACCCGAGGTACCACTGTATATGTACTCAACAGCATTTTAAACAAACTCTTATCTCTAAACTGCTGGTAGTCCAATCATATTTATGATGTAGGCATTACATTTCTAACTACATGGCTTCAAAATGCATTGAACACACACACACACACACATTCCATTGTTAGTATTTCATGGAAGCAACTGATATTGTCACCTGGGGGTTGTTTTGTGAACACGGATGGATGGAAGTGACCTGCCTGGCTGTGAGCTGAGAGGTGGTCGGTGTTCCCATGTTGAGAGTAATGGGCTTCACCCTCTGTGAGGGAAGCCTAAGAACATCTAATCTACTTTATTTGAAAGGCGAATTTGCATTCCTTTTATCTTTCTCTCTTTTCCTCTTGTCGATGCCTGCAGTGCTGAGGGTACTGCAGAGAACATGCAAGTTGTGCTTCACATGGAGCACTTCAGTCAAGTCAAAATAAATAAATGACACCTTATTACCCACAGGCTTTGTTTTCTGTTCAAGTTCTCTGTTTTGGATAAAGGGCATGACAGCTGCACCCCACACCAAGCTTAGCTAGAACCTTCAGGATTTTTTTTAAAAAAATTATTATTAAAAAAGGGACAAAAATATTCTCTCAGACAAGCTGAGGGGATGAAAGAAATTACAAATCAACTTGCATTTTAAGATGGCTCATCTGGGCAGAATAGATTAAAAGGAAGTGGCTTTCACTTGATTCACATTTAATATTTTAAACCGTCACCAAACTACGGTTTGCGTCTCCAGGCAGAGATAGATGTCATCACTCCCCCACCCTAATCTTTCTCTCAGTACTGTTATTTTTTTAAAAAACCCAATAGACTACATTTGCCACTGAACTTAATGATCAGTTCTTCCCCACTGAATATAAGAGAGAACCAGTAAATTTAGTGGCAACACAGGTTTCACATATTGTTTTCTGCAGAAATCAGCTGCCTGATCCAGCTTTAGCACTTTAATAAGAATGGGTGGAGGAAAGTTACAAGGAACTTCCTAAAGGTTCCAAACGGGTCCCTGGTGAGTACAGGGAGCCACAACAAATCATGAGACTGGGCAGAAGGCTCCTTACTCATAAGTATCTGGTCACTGTTCAATGACTGCAACATCAGCATATGAGGTTCTTGACTGAGAAGAGCAATCATAGATCAAACACCATGAGAACATCTTAAAGCCCATTTTTTAAAAAAGCAATGGCTACTCCCACCATCAGATCAGAGTGACCAAATGATGTGATACTAAACTTCCACTCATTCCCTATGTTAGGATACTGGCATCGCTTCTTAATTAACTACTGAGTAATCAAGGCTAAAGGGGCCAGTCTTCTAAATGATTCTCCCAGACTTAATGCATCCATACAATGCTATATTTTGGACAGTGCATTCTCTGGCAGCTTTCCAATATTTCTGCTTTAATCAGATTTAGGTTTTCCACAAGTTCTATATGCTCGTTCTTCCTCTTGATGTTATGTAGAAAACTGTAATTTTAAGTTTATTCATTTGTTGGTTCACCAAATAATGCAAAAATACATTGCCTGGTAAGGTTTTGAAATACTTTCTGTTTACACAGTTTAATGCCATTCGCTTTAACTTTACTAGTACTCAGATTTTCGTGGTTTTTAAATTAATTTTAAATGCCAAAGGCCATTATGAATTCTAATGGGAAGTTTGTCACCCAGATAAACAGACAACAGATACCGGTATTGATTTACCTCGCAACACCATTGTATTGACTGGAAAAGAAAGCCCCAGTATATTTACATGTTAGAGTAACAGTCAATAATGTCCTTATAGATGAGGGGGGAAATTGTATAGTATATAAACCTTACAATACGGTTTCAAAAATCCAATTATAGGATTATTCTGTGCAATCTAATTATCTATGAAAAAGCTTATGTCAAACATTTTAAACATATTTCATGATCTTCAAGCATTTAAAGCTGATTTTTAATTTAAAGCACTCTCTTTCAACTTTGTCAATCTCAACTTGACACCTCTATAAATTTGATTGGAGTGTTTAACTTTAAAATAAGTCCACTGCACTAGATAATACAAAATAATTAACTCCAGAGATCAAGTACTAATTATAAAATGTATTTCGGGAGAAGGGGGGGGAAGGGGTGTTTTACCAATTTTCGCTTTATATGAAGATGGCGGCTAATCTAGCCCTACCTGAAAGACATGAGTTCAGTTTCCTCTCTGCATGGTGGAAGTTCAAGTTTGAAGCTCCTTTCCTTAATGTTCATAGAGACATCAACGTTCACAGGGATATTGGTGACCATTTTGGCATTCTCTTGTATTATAGCCTGGAATTCAGGGACAACGATTCCCATCGTCACGAACATATCTTTGTCCATGCTAAAAATGAAAAACAAACAAACCAACCCATTATGGTGACGTTATGGCAACTATACGTTCAAGAGTTAACGAATACCGAGGGCACATTTGCACCACTTGAATTGCATCTTGTCATTTTATGTATCATTGATTCTATTTACCTGACAGACAATCTGGTTTTCAGTTTCATATCGATGTTAAGCAAGTCAGGCAAAAACAAATGTGATGTCGGCTCAGGACTCATGGATAACTGAACTGTTTAAAAGAAAGCAAATAAAACAAATGTATGCTATAAAATAATTATTATGCAAAATGTGATATATAAAAATGCAATTATTTTGTTACTACTTTGATATTATTTTGATAAAGGGATAAATTTGCCCTGAGCAATTTGTCTCACAGTTAATAATGGGGGGAACTGAAACCCTGGAATGCTTATTTAATCCCCACCCCAGCATCTTTTATCCTAAATATATTTGAAACTCAGTCATTTCCAACTAAATGTGATCAGGAACACAGTCTTAGGAATACCTCACGTTACATTTTTTGTCCTTATATATTTTTCCTGTACCACTTTAATGAGGTCCTACCATTCTCATGGTAAAACCTAAGACCAGGAGTCCTAGGGAGAAGAAGAAGAAGAACAGAAGAGTTTGGATTTCATATCCCGCTTTATCACTACCCTAAGGAGTCTCAAAGCGGCTAATGTTCTCCTTCCCCTTCTTCCCCCACAACAAACACTCTGTGAGGTGAGTGGGGCTGAGAGACTTCAAAGAAGTGTGACTAGCCCAAGGTCACCCAGCAGCTGCATGTGGAGGAGCAGAGATGCGAACCCGGTTCCCCAGATTACGAGTCTACCGCTGTTAACCACTACACCACACTGGGAGTCAGCTATACAGCTGCAAATGAAATGTTTTAAGTGTGTTGTAAAGTGCAATATACAAAAGTGACTCTAGATGGCGAAAGTGAGCTATAGCAAATTTAATGTATTTTTCAAAACGTATGTGTGTAGTTTTTTTTTTTAAAAAAGCATTTTCACAGTATTTTTTAAATAGGTGCACAGTATATATGTTTATACTACCCTAGTTAGTCACTGTGCTTGATAGATGATAAATTTCTATTGCCTTACCATTTCCATTGACTGATGTGTGAGTAAAATGAACCAAGCTTATTTGAAGTGGAAGTCCAGTGCATGTAGGCACAACACCGTAGATTTCTGCAGATACTAAATTGTTCTGCCACTGCAAATTTGGGTGATTTTTAAGGCCATCTACAGAATCTTTAATCCAGGGGAGAGGCATTTTGCCATGGAATGCCTGCAAAGAAAGTTTGTGCTGATTAAACAAAGAGAACAAGAATATCACGTGCTTCATGTCACTGTTCCTTTCATAGGAAAAAAGAGGTTGCCAGTGCAGTAGTAACCAATGCTGAAAAATTATAATTGCACCCAATCGAATCCTGAAAGCAATCATGCTCAAGAGCCTAAAGAAGAAGAAGAAAATACAATTTATATCTAAACAATATGCATGTCAAAAAAGGCACCTGCAATGCATCCTGGATGACTTCAGGAGTGAGCTCCACATGCACGATTTCTTGGCGTGCTAATTTGAGATATAGTCCTCCAAAAGTTGGGTCATGTCCTCCTTTTTTCTGCTCCAAGGGCTGTGTGATAAGAAGTAGAAACTTACTGAAATATTTATTGTTTTGTTTGTTTATTATTTTAAGAAATGATGGTGTATCCGTTTTTTGCAACACATGCGTTTGCAATGTTCAGGGTGTCTTAAAACTCAACAAAACAATGGGGAAATCTAATGGCAATTAAACAACCACCAACAACAGAATTAAATAGAAGGTGAAACCAAAATGATTGGGGGCAGGGGGAATCAGCTGCGAAAGAATCCTCATTCTGGCAGGTCAACTGTCTTCTTGAATGAAATAAATAGATAAGCTAGGCTGTGAAAAGGAATGAGAGAAGGGCCCCAACACACACCCTGAGTTAGGGAATTTCACCATCTAGGTGGAAATTCAACCAGGCCTTTGGCTGATTAACATCCTGCAGGCTTTAAAATGGGAGGGGGGATTACTGCTTTGTTTCTGTTTTAACTCTTTATTTGTGCTTTTATCTTCTATTTTTATAATGTGAACTGCCCTCAGATATTTCGATGAAGGGTGGTGTATAAATCCAATAAATGAATCAATAAATAGATCCAGAAAAGGCAAGCACATCCCAAGCATGTAGCACATCCCAACCAGCCATGCCTTGCTTGGTGATGGGTACCAATGGGACACAGAGAAGAGCCCCTCTATCAAATTTTATGGACTGGGCATGCTGGTACGGCAGGTATGCGCCCAAACAATTTTGGGCCTTAAACAGACATAGCATTTGTAGGAACAACGCATTACGAGGTTTATTATGCCGCCCACTTACCAAGTCATGGAGCCTTCCTTCTGTATATGCCCTTTGAAAGAGGTGAGCTAGTCCTTTACTCTTAATGCCAACCTGTGTTGAAAGGGGGTGTATGAAACAGTTAAAAGGGCTTTCTATGCTTTACATAAATCAGGGCAGTTTCAGAATATTTTAAATAATTAAGATCTATGTTTCAGTCACTTGCATTTAATACATTTATGAAGGCTGGTTGAGCATGAGTTAACTTAAACCATTATAGGCAAAAGTTGTAATTTGTTAATTAATTATTATTATTATTATTATTATTTATTTATTTATACCACACCCATCTGACTGGGTTTCCCCAGCCCCTCTGGGTGGCTCCTAACCGATTATTAAAAACACAACACAGCATTAAACATTAAAAACTTCCCTAAACAGGGCTGGCCTCAGATGTCTTTTAAAAGTAAAATAGTTGCATATTGCCTTGATATCTGATGGGAGGACGTTCCACAGGGCAGGCGTCACTACCAAGAAGGCCCTCTGCCTGGTTCCCTGTAACCTCACTTCTCGCAGTGAGGGAACCACCAGAAGGCCTTCGGAGCTGGACCTCAGTGTCCGGGCAGAACAATGGGGGTGGAGATACCATGCAAGGATGATCTGCCCCCTTCTAATCAGAGCTTAATGTATGGAATGCTCATGCTATAGAAACAAACCACACTCAAATGAATTTTGTAAGAAAATAAATTCAAGATCTAACAGTACAGGCCTAATGCAATTTATAATGGACAGCCTCTGTTACCTCTATGAGATCAGAGGAGACGCCAAGGATGTTTGCCCTGGTTTTGAACATGGTCAAAAATGGGAGGATATTTCCTTGTTCACCTATGGAGATAACCTCAGCTCTCAAACCAGCCATAAGTCGTTCTGAAAAGGGAGATAAAACAACAAGCAATAAGCCCGGTCAGTTCTTCAAACTGCATAATAATACAAATTTAATTCCCTAATTGTTTAATGTGAAAACAGCATCTTATGAAAAAGCGAAGAAACTCCATGTACAAGACCAGTTGCATAACAAAAAGAGGCTACTGTGTCTCAGTGGTTTGGGCTTGGCACTCTCTCTACATTTGACCAGTTCTTCTGGAAGGGGGAGAGAGAGCGAGACTTTATAGAACATGTTGGAGGAGAGAGTTACAGCTCCACCCAAGAGCACTTCCTTTGCATATGGAACGTCACCGATTCTCTGTTATTTTCAGTTTTTTTTTAATGTTGTTATCATGGCTGGGAAATATCCCCATCCCTGGTTTAAGTCAATAGGCAGATTCTAGATGTTTTGTGGAATCTTAGAATTGTAGATCGTAGAGTTGGAAGAGATCCCAAGGGTCATCTAGTTCCACCCCCTGCAATGTCCACACCTCATTGGCCAACAATATCTGGAGGAAGCTATGTTGCCTATGCCTCACCTAAAGAAACACAGAAAAGTGACTATTTTTGTAGTGTGAATAGACACACAAGAAAGATGTTATGACAGACATAGGGCTGTCAAAATGGTAGACCCATGCCTAGTGCTCTCCACCCTTCTCTTATAATGTCTACTGTGACTTTTTTGTGTGTGATTTATTTCCCTCCTCTATATGACTGCATGACATCAAGCAGGGAGTTTCAATATATCCCCTTCTCAGCAATGCTGACTTGAATGCAAAGGTGAAATGCAAGCCATTCTGCAAGCCATTCATACTTGTTCTATATGTAGGCTGTCACAAAACAGCACTGGGACGCGATGAAAGGGAAAGAATATATTTTATGTAGCATTTCACCCTCACTGGAGCTTACTTGATAATTAACTGTTACTGAACAAGGAGTGCCATTTGATTTGGCGTTTCAACATTTATTGCTAGACGTGTTAAGCTTCCTAAAAGTAATTTGGCGCAGCAATCTGTATCTTACCATCTGTCTTTAACAGGACACCATGCCACCTCTCTGAAACTGTTAGCAAAGGCGGCAAATGTCTTTTGGTTTCTTACCATTTTCAGTATGTTATATGTGACTGATGGGAGTTGTGGTCCAGTGGCATCTGGAGGGTACTACATTGGCTACTCCTGCTCTGGAGATACTTATAATAGAATAATAGTAATTTCTAAGAGATTTTTTCATGCTATGATATCAATTTAGCTAATATCCGAATATGGTTACCAACAGTTACCAGCAGTTTATGCCACTTTAAGCGCGCACACTATTGGATCTTTAAGTATTTGCAAGTTATTCTGCTTAAATTTATAGTGTGTGAAAAAAACTGAGCAAGGACTAAGGAGATAAATCTCATTCCTTTAACTTTAAAAATAGTATATGACAATAAAGATGCTTTGGAGGGAAGAAAATTTCATATACCTTGAAATTATTTTATCTCTTCAAGAGCTCCCTACATATATCTGTGAAGCATCAGATCTGTATATCCTAGTCATGTTCATGGTACTTATTTTTATTATGAAACTGATTTCATGGTCATGTAAAAGTCATGAGGCACAGCAGTAACCTAAGGCACTGTGCAAAAATCTAACTTTGCATTTTCTGAAATTTTCATGAAATATTTGTCATTAGCTTTTCAAGTGTACTAATAAGTTACACAACTATTGAACAAGCCTATATTATTTTTATTAAGTTATGTATTGAGTTTTGTTTGTTGTTGTTTAAAAATGTTTTCCCAGGGATATGCAGAAAATCTCTAGGATTTTCATGGTTCTTTAAGAATGGATCCACTTAAATCATATAATGTAAAACTTTAACTTTGCCTGAAAATAACATGACATTTGGCCTAGAATACACAAGATGTGTTATCTTATTCCCCCTCCAAACAACCAGTAAATGTATCATTGGTATTACATTATTAATAGAAGGATGAAGTAAAAAAAATTACAGTGGTACCTCGGCTTTCGAATATAATCCATTCTGAAATGTTTGAAAACTGAAAACTCAAAACTGAAAACTCAATATGGAAAACTCAATATAGATGTCGTGTTTCATGTTCGACTTCCGAGACGCGTTCAAAAACCGAAGCATTTACTTCTGGGTTTATAGTGTTCGGAAACTGAAACATTCGTCGATGGAGACGTTCGAAAACCGAGGTACCACTGTATAACATAGGTTTGTGGCATAAAAAGCAAATGTAACATCCCCCCTTCCTTAAAATATGAGTCAAAATGGTTCTAGGTTCTAGTTTAGAAACGAGAGAACATTTTGTTTTTGCAGACGTCACCTCCTGCCCTAGAATGCATACTTTCCTTCCCAGGTCTTTCCTTGTGCTTTCTGAGCTAGTCACATGACAAGACATGGCTGATTTCTTTCTGGTTCTTGAAGCAAACGGCTTTTATTCTTGAAAAGCAGGTTCATCTTTTAATTTTTTTAAAGCAATCACTATTATTCTGGGAGGAATTAATACTATCTGGGGGGGAAACCAAATGTCTCTTACCACTGTGAAGACCAAAGAAGTAAGCAATGTTGTGGCGATAGCTTGGCCTCTGAATCCTGATGCTCAGTACTTTCAGTGCCACTCTGCAGGCAGAAGCCCTGAATAAAGCAAATTAACCAACATTGTTCACATTTGCTACTGCTGTTTGTTGTGTGCCTGCTCCTTTTAAAAGGAAATCAATTTTTAAGAAATTATGCTTACATTTCTTGGCAGTCAGGAGCTCTGCAAGTGGACGCTTCACGTATAAGAGTTAACAGGAAATATTTCACTTCTGACATGGGTGTCTCTGATGCAAAATTAGCCATTGCCATCAATGAAGGGAGAGCTGGTAGGGATTCCATATAAACAATGGCAGCACATTTTCGAGTTAAGGGATCTATCTTGTTATCCATGATGATTGGAACAGTAAGTGCTTCCACCTGTGCAACATAGATTGAAAATATAAATTTTGCACTCTTATTTTTCTCCTTCTCACAATGACTTTGGCTCACAGCTCAAAAAGCTTGTACATGCTAAGTAGGCATTTTGATTTTTCTTCAGCCAGCCAGCTCTAGCTTCCACAGCATACAATAATCAAATTCAGTGGCTTGCAATATTATGTAAGGGACTTCTGTTAAAACAACATGGAACTTTTCAAAGCAGTTATCTGCAATGTAACTTTTCTGATTCCCGCTTTTCAGAACAACATGCCCAGCCAAGATTTAGGCCCTTCTCCTTCTCTGCGTTTTGAGAACAGACCTTCTAAAAGCCTGCTCCTAGAAATATCTGCCACTTGAGAAAATGCAAAGTAGTATTTTCTATTGGTGTGTTTTTGCTTGTACAGAAGAAAGACACATTTGGACTGGATAAAGCACCCATTGGTGATGTGAGTGACTTGTACATCATCTGCCCTCTCAACTGTTTAAAGCAATATATCACACACCACTCTCTCACCGTAAAAACAAAAACAAAAAAACATGAGTTTCAATTCTGTGCATAATGGTATACATATCTACACAGGCAGGGGCTGCATGAGTCCACCCCCCCCCCTTCTTGGACATTTATTCCCTACCTGTCCCCAATGCAACTGGTCTTTGGGAAAGAGAAGTGGCTGAATTGCAACTAATCACCAAACTTAAAACCATGGAGAAACCTGGTCTGAACAAAGACATTGGATTCTTATCTCATTATACATGACAAAGCTATCTTTAGCCATTTCACCCCTTGCCTTTCCCTGCAAGACTAATTGCAGCCGTTAAGAGTCGCCAACAGGTTTTCCACACCTATCAGCTGATCACCCATTCCCATCACCCTTCTGAGTAATACCCCTCCCCACTCCCTCACTATATTTAAGGGTCTGGTGACTTCCGTTTCAGTGTATCTGAAGAAGTGTGAATGCACACGAAAGCTCATATGAAGAACAAACTTAGTTGGTCTCTAAGATGCTACTGGAAATAATTTTTTTATTTTATTTTGTCTTCACCACGATCAGTTAGCATTAGAAAAAAAGACATTCCTAATAGCTCTATAATGTTGTTGAAGAAACCCCACAAGATTCCCACAAAAATGCCATGCTTTCTTACCCGTGCAGGATACTTCTCAACAAGGCCTCTTAGAGCCAACATGGCAGAGCAAGGATGCAGGCTGTCAGGAGAAGAAATTAGAGTTGCAAAGGTCTTCATGATGGGCTTCTCAATGATGACATGTCCCACATTTGCTAAGGCCTTCAGTACCAGGATTTGTCCATCTACATCGGATGTACGTTTTGCTCTAATTGCAAAATCATTCAAAGGCTGTTTTAGGAAAAAAAATGGTTGCAAAATTAGTTGCAAAATAGTTGTTTTTTTCATTTAAAAAAATGATTTGAATCTTGAATTGATATTGGGGACAGCTTTATGAACATCCTGTGATCTCAAGTTAGAAATGAGAAGGTTTGACAGGGGTTGTCCATCAGCACCGCCTATGGTGCAGGTCTCAATAAATTTGGCCAAGTACCATATGCATAGCCAGTGCAGGTCTTTCAGAATAGGAGGTCTTATGCACTGTCAATAGGGCACCCTCTTCAATAGTCTTTCTGAAGCATTCTGCATTAGCTGTAGGTTCTGGACCAACCTAAAGAAAGCACCTCGCAGAGTGCATTGCAGTAATTCAGTATGGATGTTTTGAACGCCTGGACTACCATATCAAAGCCATCCTAAAGCAGGAACAGCCATAAATATTGCACTAGCTCTATTGAAAAAGATGGATACAGGATCACCCCCCCCCACAAGCTCTTTCAGAGGAAGTACAACTCCATCCAGAACAAGCTGCACCTCCTTGACTAATCCAAAGATCAGGACATAATTATCCTTTGGATATTGCATTTCTCAAAACATTTCTTTACAAATTTTGGCTCAAAAAACTTAGAAAATAAAGTGCAGATTTTAGGTTGGAATACATACATTAAGATTAAATGCATATTTAAAAATGCATTACATATTTAAATATTATTTGTGTGGATATTTTTAAATCAAATAATAATGTGGAAACAGGATAGGACATAGAAATTAACGCACGCAGAATTGCCATGGACTAGAAATAGACTGACCTGCCCATGCCAAATCTTAGATAACCTGGAACAAATGACTAGATATGTGTTGCTATTGCTTTCAGTGAGAAGTGAATGATACTCAGTTTAAACATTTTCAAAGAATTTACAGTAATAATTACTTTATAGCAGTATCATATGATTATTTGAATGATTGATTAAACAAATAATATGTAAAGATTCAGAGAACTACTGAGACAAGTATACCATCGTAGTATAGTGCTAAGAATAATCCCCCCGCCTTTTTTATTATTTCAAATTGAAGACAGTAATCCTGAACTCACTGAAACCAGCAGCAAAAAATCTCATTGTTTTCAATGTGTTGCAATTTCTTCCAAAGGCTGTGCTCAACACATGCATCTTAACTTGTAGGCTGATAATTATAGGCCAACTTAAGCACCTTATATTGTTACTCTTTAAATGAAGAAATGTCATTGAAACATGGCACAATACCTTGATGTATTTGTCAGGGCAAGTTTCTGAGGAAGAACAGTATTTTTTAACAACAGTTCCATAGGCAAGGCAGGTGAAGCTGCGATACAAACTTCTTGGACCTTTGAGGACATCTGTCACAATTGCCTATTGAGAGAAAAGTTGGTCATTGAAGCACACAGAAAACAAATTATTCATCTCATTTTAACATATGCATCAATTAAATCAGGTCTGAATGCATTTCAGACTAAAGGAGAGAAAATAGCCCAAAGCGTAACAATTGCTAGGAGTGTATAAAGCGATTGATAGTGTTCCAAGAGTTTCAAATGTATATCATCTCAGTAATTTTTACAACTGTTTTTCCAAGTAAGAAGGCATTATTCCTCCCATACTATAAATGTGTGGCTGATACATAATGGGCTTGCCAAGGGAGAGGTAATGACTCATCACAGCAGAGGTAAAATTTGAACTAGGGAACTCCAGCTCACTTTCTTAGCCCATAAGAGCACTAGCCTTACAACAATTTCTCAGCCTCGACTAAATGGGTTGTCTCCAACTAAGTCAAACTCAGAGCAGAACCATTAAATGCACTTCAGTTCATCACGATGAACTTGTCCAGTGATTTCAGTGGATCTATCTGGGTATGACGATAACACCCAATAAAATTTATTTAAGTACAAATAATATCCTTGATGCCCACAGCATTTCAGAGACCTGAGTTAAGAGGAACCCATTAAGAGGAACTGAGTTAAGAGGAACCCATGGGCCTCCAGAGCTATCAATCATCTGCACTGCAACAATAATAGCCATAGCCATAGGATCCTGGCCTGCTTGCCAAAGGAATTGCCATTTTAAAAGGACCATACATAACTGGTATGCATATAGGTTAGATTTTATTTTCCTCACACTCTCTGACACACACCTTTGTATATCGACCTAGCCTGTATTTCCTCCGCTGTGAATTTAAAGTTAAATATTAATAGGGTTTTTTTGGTCCGGCAGATGTGTGGCTACACAGCTCTGTTACCTGATATTGAGGGATAGCCAATGAAATCATATTTAGAATAGACCCACTGAACTCCGTGTGGACCAAAATTACTTCTGTCTGACTTCAGTGGGTCTACTTTGTGTATCAGTAGCTTTGGATATCACTTATTATTCAGGATTTGCTCAGGTTTAAGTGGCTTGTGGCACTTGGGGTGAGTATGGATGTCTGGTATGTTTCAGCATTTTAATAAAAACTGTTGCCCCCGTGGGAATTCTCTGCTCTTGGGACTTGGCCAGAGCTGCTCAAAGGCATGGAAAACAAGAACTTAGATCAAGAAGAGCCAACATGGTGCTCTCCATATGTTGATGGAATCCAACTCCTATAAGTCCCAGCCAGCATGGCTGGTGTTCAGGGATGGTGGGAGTTGCAGTCCGGCAACATCTGGAGGACACAATGATGGAACAATGCTAGTTTGAAGTCTTCAGGATGCCTAGGTTGTGGGAACTGTCAAATTTTAAAGTCGTATGCACTTATTCTTGCAACCCCCCCCCCAAAAAAAAAGATCAATTCAGGGAAAGCCAACATCAGCAAACATAAAACCCATACTGCATGATGTATTTTACCATAGCTGTTTCTAGGATTTCTGGAGATGGAGTGCAGGTATGAAAGAAGGTAACAAATGCCATTGTCGCTTCAATCCTGCTGATTTCTCTCTGATCAAACCTATGTTTCAAGAATCTAAGTGCATCTGGAGTACCAGCAGCAGCAGCTAGTTGCACGATGAGGTGTCTACAAGAAAAGAAGCAGCAATCAAGTCTGAGCTCTGATCACTTTAATTTAGATCTTATTCAATTATGCTTTTCAAGATAACTTCCTCTGTTATCTTACCTGAGTGCTGGCTCATTGGCATGTTTTCTAAAGAGCACATCTAAATATTTTGTATCATTCATCTCACGCACAAGTTCGATAGCCTGCAGGAATTTAATTGCACCATCTCTTGGAAACTTTGCATTTGGGTGTCCTGCCAAATACTGCAATCTTTCCTCAATCTGTTGGATAGATTTAAGAGAAAGAGAGAGAGAGAGAGAGAGAGAGAGAGAGAGAGAATTGTCAGGTATTGTTTAATGCCTCAGGCAAAGAACACTGGTACATTGCAAAGTTCCATTTGCATTACTAATTTTAAAACTTACCTCTCTCTCTACGTTGTTGCTCTTTATTAATGGAATAGGAAGAGGAGGAAGTTCATAATTAAACTTGTAGGAAAGTGAGCCCCATCTCTTCAAGTCAGAAGGGACATGTGGCAAGTGGCCATGCATATTGATGAATACCATTTTAAGCCTAGTGTGGAAAGATACAGAAAGCTGTTTTTGTCTCTTGGCTTTGCAAATAATAATAATAATAATAATAATAATAATAATAATAATAATAATAATATTTTGTTTTGCAGCAGAAAAAACAGGACTAAACTAGCAAATACAGTATGTAAATTTAAAATGATTCTTTACTTGAAGGTGGATCTGACCTTCGGGTTATGAAGATTTGCTGAATCTAAAGACATAATGGGTAATACCCAATCTTAGTCAAATTGGCTATCTGTTGACTTCTACAAACTTTTGCTGCTTAAGCCCATTCATTTCAATGGGTGTACTGTTCTTTTAAAGATACCCTTGTTTATTTATTAATATGAAACACAGTCCTAGAAAAGTGAAGCAGGCATATCAAGTACAAGAGAACTACCCCTCCTCTCCAAAAAAAGACATTCAGGAGAAAATCAGTGCAGTGGCCCCAATCCAGATTAGGATCTTGTTCTGGATTGGGGCACCAGGGCTCCTTTTTCTCCAAAATAAAGCCAGGCAAGCTAAGCACATGTTTAAACATGGGACTGCTATCACATGTACTTTGGCCTGAAGAGATTTTTCCCCGCTACTGTGATTTTCCAGGATTCTCCTATTCACTGGGCTTCCACACTTTAAATCACTGTATACCTTTTTAAAATCAAATTATATTTGTTATGGTTCTTATATGTGTGCATATGTTTCAGATTTATAGCTAACCATGACACTCCGGGGAAATCCATGGGTTTATGAAATGAAATGCTGGCAAATACGGCACAGTAGATATTGAGACTACTCTTATTGAGTTTGACTAGGTAATTTGGGATGATGAATTTAGGGTTGCTTTTAAAAAATTTTTTATTAGGAAACCAACAAAATGGTCGAGCTTTTTGTTTAGGGAACCTAACCCAAAAATAGTGAAAACCCCAAAACCAGGTCAGGAATTTTCCTGACATCTGACAAACCCAATGAATTGATAAATTGAAAAGCATTTGTAAAAAGGGAGCAGTTATATAAAGGTGCGGTACCTGGCCTCCATGATGCCTGTTGTTCCGCTAAGCTCATTGAATGGTGCAAACTCACGGATTTCCACACCTTCGACCTGCATAATCGTTCTCTCGTTGTCTCCCTTTTGTGCATCCCTAAATCTGTACTTGAATGTAGCTGAGCCTTGGAAAGGTTTGACTTTCTGTATGATAACAGGGAATGGCAAGTCATATATTAGAATTTCTAACGTAATCATAGCAAGTCCAGAAATCATCACACATAAGGTTGCACCCAATGTTTGGTCCATTCAGAGCAGACACATGGAAAGTAATGGGCACAGGGCTAATTTATGCCCATTCATTTCAATTGGTCCAATCTGAAGAGAACTTGTTTGGATATAACCAGTGTGCTCAAAGGATATGTATTGCCAACACCTCTCTTTTTTTTGGTTAATAAGTGTGACACTTATAGTAACAACTTCACGGTGAGTACCGGCACATATTTTCTAGAAAAAAGCACCGGATACAACCCAATCAATATCATTGGGCGTGGCTATTTTACATTAGCAATCTCTACAGATGTGTTTGGCAGCTAGCAGACCACACAATCTATCCAGGCACCTGATGCCCAATAGATCTCTATTGGATTGCTCGGTCAAGTGATTTGGTGGGGAGGAGAGAGAGAGAGAAGGAGAAAGAAAAGAACAAATGGATTGTCCTATCAGAAAATGATATTGTTTCTGAGCTGCCCCCCCTTCTCCCTCTGCTCTCCACCCCACCAGCCATTTAGAAGAAAAAAAGGTGGAGAGGGAAAAAAATGGTGCAAAGTAAATTATTTGTAACATGGCCATCTGGGTCTAGAACCCAGCAAGGGGGGGGGGTGTCATTGACAAGGGTCCTTGTGGATCTTCTTGCAAATGTGAACAGGACCACAGATGATATAGTTATATACACACAACCACCATACTGTACTAACCTGTTGACAGGCTTCACATGAAGTAACATGTGACGCACCAAAGATCTTGAAAGCAGCATTGTCGCAGTCGTTTAAGTCCATGGACTTGGTCATGAAGATCTCATCGGCTTTTACAGCATTCTGAACGAGGTATGTTGTGTTGCACCTCCCCCAAATACTATTCTGTAAAATGAATAAATAAATCAGATTGGCAGGTTCATTGGGAGAATATTGGTCTTCTTGTGAAATTGCCTTAAATAACCTTACTCTAACTCCTTTAATGAACCTCTCAGTTTTTCTTATACTCTTTCCCCCCTTCCCCTTACACACATTTCTCGTCAAAAATTCCAACACAGGTTTCTACTGAAAGATCACTGGCAAACCCCGACGGACTTCAGTGAAGCCATGGCTTGTCCCACTGGGAAGTTCTTTATTCAGTTCCAATTAGGGCTTATTGTATATGAAGGATAATTTGAAAATTTTAATAAAAAATGTGGTGAAATAATTTGATCCGTCAGAATGAAACCTCAAAAGCAAGAGATTTCAGAGTCGGGGCTGGCTCTTTGCCCCTAAAAATCCCATTACACCTAATCTACAACTCACACAATCTTCTGTTAGAAGCCTTAGAAGCAGATGTGCCATAAAAGCAGCAATAATTAAGCACCACTGAAGAACTGAGGAACCTTAACTCTCTTTTCTTACATTAGCAGGTTTCACTCAGATCTATAACATCACGACATGATTTTGTATTCATCAGAAGTGCAATATCAGTATATGCACATAGTACTGTTTTTCAAAGTGTTTCAAGTCTGGAGTGCCTTCCATATGCCTTATGCTTGGCCATTAGCTAATGAGCAAATTTGCACCCTGCGAATCAGATCAGTCTCACAAACTAGGAACCCAACATTAAATGGGGGAAGAGCTTGCACTGGAAGAACATGCCGGCACTTCATGCAGTTCAAAATGTGTGACATTTGGCCCTTGAAGTATTTCCCACCCTTTCCCCTTCCCCAAACAAGCTTCTTGTGGGTGAGTATCCATAAGTATTGGCCACACAGAACACCTTGGCAAACTGTGATCACAGTCATTTAAAGCATTGGACCTGATCATTAAAATCTCATTGCCTCCTCCTCCTCCTCGAACTGTTTATCAAGTGATATACCGGTAAATGATAATAAGCTACTTAATGCTGATATCATGCAACAAAATAAACTCTAAACTGTTCAGCTAACCCTGGTATCACCTGGTTTGTTTGCATTAAGTTGAAAGGATTTAACTGGAAGGAATTCAAAATTGGCAACCAAAATAACAAAGGACCTGGATCAAACCACTCTGAGAAAAAGGCTACAACATTTGGGGCTTTTTAGTTAAGAAAAGGGCAAGTAATTGGGGGGGCAATGAAAGAGATGTATACAATTATGCATTGACACGGAAAGAGAGAATTTGTTCTCCCACTTTCATAATTGAGAATCTGAGGCAAAGCTGAATGATAGGAGAGTCAGGAGAAACAAAAGGAATAACTCCCCCTGCCCCCCCCCCACAGTACATAGGGTCAGGTAACAGATCTCACATGCCATTGCCTGATGCCTACTTAGGGCAATGGAAAGTGTGGAGGAAAAATAGGATGGCTATAAAACTAGGCACAATGTGATACAGGGACAGAATATTGGTCGACGTCTCCAAACCAATTTCCTAAATTAAATATTACTGTATTAAAGTATTTGTTTTCTAAATTAAAGCAACCCTATTCTAAATTTCATACCAAAAAATAATTTCAAACATTTTCAAATATCAACATCTGAATCAAAATTGGCTTGATTAATGTAAATATGGGACTGTGAAAGTGAAATTAACTGTAGTCTGTAGTCAGGATTTCAATATGAGCCAAATTACAATTTAACACAGTGTAGTCCTGACATTGCAATCTTATCCCCAAGGCAGTTTTAACTCAGCCAGATTTATTTTGTAGGAGATTAGGTATTCTAAAGGTAATTTGATCATCTGCAACTGCAAATAGAAATTATGGGGTGTGTGTGTGTGTGTGTGTGTGGAATGACCACGTCATTTGAGCATTATGATCTAAACCACAGCTAAGAAGTTTATCTGTTGACTCCAAATCATTCTTTGAATTCAAGTGCATGAGCCTCATTTTAGGGGTGGAAGTTTGACTCCTGCTTATTTCTATATATTTATTATCCATATTGGTCTATTAACTTTGTTGTGGTATTGGAGGAATATGATGTAGTTAACACCAACAGCGATGTGCTGGTTCAAATATGAGCTACAAACTCCGCAACTAGCTTTAAGTAAGACAGATTCTTTCAGTTTACAGCTGCTCCCCACCCATCCACAAACTATTATATTGAAATAAACTGGCCAGTCTTACAGCTATTGAAAGGACTGCTGATAAAATATATGTGAAGAACTTTGAAATTCTCAGGAGTAGAGAGAATATGAATAAAAATAACATATAATCGTAAGTGCCTAGTGTGAAAATAAAATAAAATAAAAGCCACAGTACTACAAATGCAACTGAAATTAAAAGTTCACCTCTCTTAAGTTGTAGCTTTTCTGGTCTAGCTTCATGGAATATTGCAGGTTGTTCAGAAGTCCTTTGAAGACTCCAAGTTTATATTCTGAGAAGTGTCCTGAAGCCATGATGTCATCAACAAACCCTTTCCTGTGGCGAAATGTAACTATGCCAGGTAAGTCTTCCTCAAACATCTTGGTCAGCTTGGATGACTGCTTGAAGTCCTGCTGTGGCTGGATGCCATTGAGCTCAAGCACTTCAACACTATGAAGCTGTCACACACAAACACAAAGAGTAAAGTTCATGTTATCTTCCTCCTCCCTTTAGAATCCATGTAGGTTATTTAAACAGCAGTCTTCAAAACCACACCTTCACACAACCACATTAGAGCTTAAATGTTTTCCGCCTAGCATCTATTTCACCACATGTAAACTACACATTAATGTTAATGACAGGACTTCATTATTACATGTGTAAGAATCTTTTTACTGTATCTAAGGCTAGCCATTTGAAGTCGGAAGCCTAAAAGAATGCTGAAGTGACGCTAACTAAGCCATTTTAGTTTCACTGACTTGACCTTTAAGAGTTTTCAAGAACACTACAAGTGAAGACAAATGTAGTATGATAATAGGATCCCTCCCCTTTGCCAAGAGGCCAGTTTTGTCACGGACTGACAGGCTGATCAGCTAACCAAAGCAGTCTTGCTGCTTCCTCCTGTTCCTTAGACCTCTCACTTGCCACCACTCTTATTGCCTCTTCTTGCATCTCTGCAATCTGGGGAAATTTAGCAATGGTACAGACATTCAGGTCTCTGGAATGGAAATGGCGTTGACTCAGACCCTTTGCTACAGACGTTATGTTAACTTCCACCATCAGAAAGGAAGGAGGAAGTGGGTGCAGTGCAAGCGAGTGAGCGAGCCGTGTGGGCCAAGTCTGGTGTGTTGTTATTATTACTGTGAAGGAGGGCTTTGAATATGTGAGCACACATTGAACCCCACTCTTGTATTATGTCTTGTCTTCAGCCTACAGCAAGCCCACATAATTTCTGACCAGTAGGGTTTACAAAGTTTTCTCTATGTGTAGCCAGGCTATGGTCTGAAGTGAATCTAGGGTAGTATAACAGGATTACGTCTGGCACCAGGACAGGATGACAGGGAACAACGGGTTCTGCTGCAAACCTATGGGGAAACCCTTTCTCACTACCCCCCCCCCCCGCAATTTCAGTAGCAAAGGTTTTCATGCTGCATTCATTATTTTTAAAAGATATTTAAATGTCACCAGATTGCTCAAAATATGCAGAGTGGTGCATAGAATATCATTTGCGCTCTGCAGGTACTGAAGTAGCCACATGAAATTAAGAATTGTCAATATTTGATGACATCCCACTTTGTTAGAAAATGCATTAGTCTTTGTTTAATAGTTACAACCATCATTTGATTAAGTAATTTTCAAGGCATCACAGTTTGAGAACAATTGAATTGATGCCACAATAAAATTATTGTGCATCTGAAATTACATCCTATTGTCTTTTTCACCACTAAGCAGAATAAATCCTTCAAGCCCGAGTTTGGCTTGAGCTGACTGAGAATTGCCTGGTAATGTGTGAAAAGGAATTTCGGCCAGCGCATAAATAATAATACTGTTAGTTAAAGTCTATGCAAGTTGCACAATAAAATTGAATTATTTCCCCCTCAACTTTAAAAACTCACAGAGAAAGTTAAATTTCAAGACTGGAAAAGTCCCCTTACCTGTAGAACTTTACGGTCTGGTGCAATTTGGCCAATGGCAATTTGACATTTTAATTTTAGTCCAGAGCTTCCTGCACCTTTTCCTGGGAGTCTGATCACATTTTGAATTTCGACTGCATATGTGGCAACATCACCTTCACTTGCTGGAGGGAGGGAAATCCAAAGAAATATTATAGGCAACATGTGAAAAAATATTACGTGAAATATTTCTAAAACTGCCCAACAGCTTTCAAAATTGCATACTTCTTTTTTAGATACTTACGTCGTTGTTGTTGTTGTTGTTGCTGACAACCTGAAAGATAAAAAATAAAGTTAAAAAAGGGAAAATGCATTTGTTCCATGAATTTTTGTACTTCATGCTTTTCTTTTCTTTTAATACATAGGCACGAAATCTTTGTAAACTGCTTAGAGGTTTTATTTACAGTTAAGCATCTTACAAATTGTGCCAAATAAAAAAAGTGTTTTTTTTGTAAATGTTGTTTTATTCATGCAAACCTTTTAGGTATTTTCCATTTACTGATAAGAATTTTATGTTCACACTCAGTCATACTCAGAGAAGACGAGACACATTGAAATTAGTGGATGTGACTTGGGTACCGTACTTTTCTGTGTATAAGACTAGGTTTTTTTCTTTAAAAATTATGTTAAGAAAAGGGGCAATTTTATACAATCTTATACATCGGGCAATTTCCTCCCATTTTCTTAATTTGGAGTCCTCCAAAATAGGGGGCATCTTATACACGGGGCAATCTTATACACGGAAAAATATAGTATATCCATTGATTTTAATAGGTCTGCTCTGAGACAAACTTAACTGAATACCACCCACTGATTTCAATGGGTCTGAGTTGGAATGAGGCAAAATGAACCATATCCCATTATTTGCTATAACAGAGAACTATGAAACAAGCACAGTACTGTTTTACATTTGAAATTTCTGTAACACTCCCCCCCCAGCATTTCTGATAGATAGTACACCTAGTATACTTACCCACAAGGGTCAATGCCAGTGCTAGAATTAAGGCCTTCATCATGGATGAGGAAGGTACAGCTGAATGGGTTGCTGCCACTTTTATAGTGAGGGGTATTCGGTCACATGATTTTCTTGGACATCTTTTTTGATGAACCAGCATATTTTGTGTTCATTATTGATTGACCAAGCAAACAAACATTGCTTGGGTTAGAAAGTGATATTGCAAAACCATGGCAGGACTTTGCTCGAATATATGTTTTATGTAAACTAAGAAAGCAAAATTCTAATAAATTATAGTTATGGGAAATAAAATGGTACATATTTAATAAAAACAGTCACATCTAAACTTAAAAAAAGGAGAGTGATGAGTTCAAAGCTATCTGTTTTGCTAGACTGATGTTAGTGCATATCATCAAATATGTTCCTTGGAAGATGCCCAGAGTAGCTGGGGCAACCTAATAAGATGGATAGGGCATAAGAATTTATGATTATGATTATGATTAAAAATACTATTCCTGTATCTACACACTCCATGTTTAAAGTTCAGTAACTTAAATAAAGTGTAGTACTGGTGTGTGTTTGTGTTTGTGTGTGTGTTTGTATGCCTTTTGTATATGTCAGAAGTTAAGAATAATTCTGAGAGTTATTATTTATTACATAGGAAGATGCCTTATACCAAACCAGACGATCGATCCTGCTACCTCAGTGCGGTCTACTCTGACCAGCTGTGGCTCTTCAGTGGTTCAGACTGGGGACATGCCTCTTCCTACCCGGGGATGCCCGGAATTGAAAATGGAACCAAGGCTATGTTCTCTGGGAGAGCAGCTCAGGGCTCATTAGATTCTGTGAATCTCCCACCCTACCAGGGGAGATGCAGGTCTGTCACCAGAGGCCTCTACCTCAGTGTGATGGCAAAAGGTCCATTGCTGCCATTGTTCTGCTGGCAGTGTTCCACCAGTGGTAGGCCAAGGAACAAGGTGCTGGGGGAAACTATGGAAATGCAGCATTCTAAGCTGCCTCGTTCCCCTATCATATCCCACCAAGGGGCCAGAAACTGTGCCAATATGGTATGGTGGTTAGAGTGTTTGACTAGGACCTGGGAAATCAGGGTTCAAAACCCCACTCGAGCACGAAGCTCACTGGGTGACCTTGGGGCAGCCACTGTCTCTCAGCCTAGCCTACCTCACTGGGTTGTTGTGGGGATTAAATGGGGTGGGGGAGAGAGAACCTTGTGCTCCTTGGAGAAGAAGGTGGGATATAAATGCAATAAAATTATAATAAATAATTTCTCCTCCACTGGGCTCAGTGAGAGGTACAGACGTAGCCAGGATTTATTTGAGGAAGGGCAGGCTTTATGTTGGGGGAGCAGAACCGAATTATCTGTGACAGAATTGGTTCGTTAGTTAAGTATTTTTATTTATTTTCTTGATTTTTTTGTGGGGTAAGTTGCACCCCTGGCTACGCTTATGGTGAGTTGAGTTTTTTTTTTAAGACCTGGGTGGTGGGGAGAGGAAAAGCTACTCCATTTGTGACAGGTAGCCATTGATAGACTCCCTTCCCATAAAAAAGAAAACCCAGAAACACAATTGCGACTCTTCGTTTCCTTCCTGCCTTATGGTGGTGGTGGGGTCTAGCACATTTTCCCTTGAACTTCAAAATGTAACAGCTGCTTATTGAGCAGAGAAGTAGAGAAAGAAGAAAGTTTCTCCAGCTGCTGATTGATTTAGAATATGAATGGAAGCCCACTGGGTTTCTGAAGCCCTTGAGTCTGAACTTGAGCTTCTATTTATTGGAGGGTCTATCCAGCAGCTGCCTCTCCTCTGTAATGATATTATTACATTTACTCAGCGTTGTGTCACCTATCTACAGGAATAATGAAGGTGATTATTGCTGTGCAAGTTCTGCTGAGTGTGTGAACCAGTCAGCTATGCAAAATAAAAAGGAAGCACATTTGCAGTGTATTATCAAGAGTGCCATTCAGCTTCACAACAGCTATGGTCTGAAAGCATGAAAATTGCACGGATTGTTCAAAGATGGAGCTACTAGAGTGCCTCGTTGCTGGAGGTGAATGAGTGGACAGTGAAGGAAGGAAGTATAAAGAACATGAGGGGGAGATGTGAAAACATGGAGTAAAACTTTGGGAAGCATCGAAAACATGGGTAGGCAAACTAAGGCCTGGGGTCGGATCCAACCCAAGCACCTTTTAAATCCAGCCCATGGACGGTCGGGGAATCAGTGTGTTTTTACATGAGTAGAATGTGTCCTTTTATTTAAAATGCATCTCTGGGTTATTTGTGGGGCCTGCCTGGTGTTTTTACATGAGTAGAATGTGTCATTTTATTTAAAATGCATCTCTGGGTTATTTGTGGGGCATAGGAATTCATTAGTCCGGCCTCCCACAAGGTCTGAGGGACAGTGGACCGGCCCCCTGCTGAAAAAGTTTGCTGACCCCTGATCTAAAAGTAGCTAACTCTGTGATACCCCTCTTAGATTTATGGTGACAAGCATCCCTTCAATTGGGGAATGGGGACAGGGGTAGACAAATGTCCCATGATGTGTCTCATTCCTCTCTGCTACTGCGATTGAGTACTGCTCTGTGTGGTATTTGCAGTGTGGGTTGGAGCTCCAGGCACTCCCTCTATTCTCCCCACACCAAGATATGCAAAATGTGAGATTCTACCAACTCCATGCCCTATGGCGTTGCTAATGCAGTGCTTCTCTTCACATGTTCTTGCCGCATCCTTTGGCTGCTTGTCAGAGGAGTGTTCCTCCCTGGGTACACTCCCTGGGTACACTTGAACCCTTGCCCCTGGAGGGCTGTGTGTGCCTTGCACATGGAGCTGGGGGCTCTGTTACATGCCTCAAAAACACTCTTTGTGCATAGCACAAGGGGATTTGAACCCATGTCTATCAGTATGCTTGGGGACTTGCAGTAGAGTTGTTGTTCCTGGATGTACCACTGGGACTGAAGGAGGTTTAGCATTGTCTTGCATGTTATGTGTGTGGTGATGCAAGGGAGGATATCCTAACTCTCATGAGCTCATTGGCTGCTTTTGTCTGAAGTTTCACTGTTAGCACAGTCCCTGGTTGGTGGGCACTGGCAGAGTTTCCAGGGACTGTGCATCTTGTCATTTCCCCACCATTTTGGAATGTTCTCAGATATGGTGGCTTCTCCACTGGATGTGGTGGCTTCTCCAACCCTGCAGCAGGGCTATATATCCCATCGTGTAATAATAAGTATAGAACTGATTAGTCAAGGAACTATTATAATGATGATGCATAAGTAATTCACAATTTACTTATTTTTTTTTTAAAAAAACTCTTGGAGGACAAAAATGAAGCATGGTTGCTCGTGAATTAATCAAAGAAAGAATGTAGAACTTCACGGTGCTACTGTTTAAAAAACAGCTCGCCCGCAATGCACCTAATATGTGAACACAATTGCCCATAATTTCAACACATGAAGGTGAGAGTAAAATAATACATGGTGCCTGTATATGCTTATGAGGGTTGTGGTGCAATACAGTTGGATAATTTGGATTTACAAAGTGCTTTCTCCATAAATGAAACATGAATAAACCTGTTGAGAATGATCCCTTCTACTATGTTTGCCCCTCCATAGCATATTCTTCTCTCGTAACAGGAGTCTTATTATCTGTTGCTGCATTGCCACCAAGAGCCCCGAAGTCTCCATATTTTATATTCACATAGTTAAATTATGGTGCAGTGAGACCATTTTCATACTGTTCATATAATGCCAAACAACAAAGCAGGGATTAGGAAAATAACTCCCAAACAAAAAAATGCAGATAGTTAAGCACTGAGAGTTTGTTTATCCTGTTTCTAAAGAAGGGTTAAAATATTGTCTGTTTTTCATTCACTGTTCCCAGGGCTTAGAAAATTCTAATATCACTGCTTTTGTGGAGTAGGATCGGCCCTACCATGAGGCAATGTGAAGCAGCACCTCAGGCAGCAGGTGCTGAGAGATGGGGAGTGGGCAGACCATTGTGTGCTACATAGCCTTCCCTGAACCCTCTAAGATTATCTCTCCCTTTATTAGGAGACAGATGGGGAATCCTACCCTGTTGGTTCCACTCAACCTTCCAGTGGTTTTGGACACTATTGACCATGGGGTTCTTCTGGAGGGACTGAAGGAGGTGGAGTTGGAGCTACTGTATTCCAGTGGTTCTGCTCCTACCTGCAGGGTTGCTACTGGAAAATAGTTTTAGGAGATTGTTGCTCAGCTACATGGCTTTTGGGCTGTGTGGTCCGCAAATGGTCCATTCTGCCTCCTATGTGGTTTAACATCTATATGAAACCACTGGGAGCTCTCATTCAGAGGTTTAGAGTACAGTGTCATCCGTATGTTGAGAGTATGCATTCCCATCTCTCCTTTCCATCTGAATCAGGAGATGCTATGAAGGTATTGGACAGGTGTCTGGAGGTAGCGATGGACTGTATGGGGGCCAATAAACTGAAGAGGAATGATCATGATAACCATGGGGCTATGCCAGCATATCATTCTGACACACAAAGCAGGCTATATGGTAGCCCAGGAGCTGAACAAGGAGTTGTTAGTAGTTGTGGGGGTAGGAATGTCCCTATTGTTTTGGCCAGATCATTTTCTGGAGAAATTTAGATGGATAGTGACTAATCTCTCTGGATAGTGTATGAAATAAATTCTCACCCATCATTCTTGCTCCTGCAAAAGGCCTCCTTTGAACCAGATGATTGCAACAAGCATTGCCAATCACAAATAGCCCTTTTTTTAAATTAAGGTGCTCAAGTGGATGGTGGCTGTCTTCCTCCAGACTCTGTGGGATGAGATGGATTATTGAGACCAGTTTTAATCTATTGTAAAACCTGGTTTTGGTACCAAAGCAACTTTGACCATCCTGATAGATGGGCTCTACTAGGAGAGAGACAGGGCGAGTGTGATACTTCTGATTCTCCTTGACCTCTTAGCAGCTTTTGATACCAGGGACCACTGTATCCTTTGGGATTGGCTCTGTGAGTTGGGAGTTCATGGCACAATGCTAGACTGGTTCTGCTCCTACTGACAGGGTCACTTTAAAGAGTTGCGCTGGGAGAATTCTGCCTGTGCAGGGGGTCTCACAAGGATCCATCTTATTCCACATGCTCACTCATATATAAAGATTCTGAGAAAGGGTATCTGGGGATTTGGGTGAAGTGTCACCAGTGTGTTCATGACACCCAGATGTGCGTCACATTGTCCTTGGGTGACACTGCAGACATGCTCAACCAGTGTCTAAATGCAGTAAGGCATGAGCGAGGGCCAACAGAATTAAGCTTAATATTTAAAAACATCAGGCAGTATACACGTTTTAAATAAAAAGAAATATGTCACTTTGTATCACAAAGAACCAGGTCACCGAGACTCTACTGATAAAATGTGCACAGCAACACTCATTTTTGTGCCAGTACAAATAATAGGTATTAACATTAATCTAAAAGCAATGAAAAGCCATCTCCCAGGATTTCAGCAACAACCGGGGCTTCCGGTTACCCAGAGTGTGATTTTGTGCATATTTACCTGGAGGGTGAAGGTCTTTTCTGGGTCCAGTCAGACATACTACAAGTAAGTGCACATGGGACTGCAGGCTTAGTAATCTAAACATATGAAAATCAAAAGGTACTGAAGGCAGAGTTTAGTTTTAAATATATATCTTGTAAAATATGGATAGCATGAATATGCTACAATGCTATATTTTAACAGATAAGGAAATAATATGTTACATTTATGCAATAGTTTTAGCTATGTTTACTCATGTTTGTTTCTCTCCTTTTTTTATAAAAAAATAGAGCCTTCAATAAATAAATTAAAATACATTGTGTTTCAAAATATAAACTGCCAAGAAGTCACAGACCTGTGCTAAAGAAAGGGGGAAGCCAGGTTAGGACAAGAGTTCAGCAAACATATTTGATTTGACATTATCCTAAAAGGCAGCCATCATTCAGATTGGATTAAACAGTGCACAAAGCATACGAGAAAAGAAAGTGCAGAGTATGGAAGGCAGAGGAATTAGATTATATTTGCAATAAAAGCCAAATTTATCAAATTTGCACTTTCCAAGACAATGTGAGAACAAAAACACAGACATGTTTTGAAATTTGCGCTTATCTGAATTTTGTGATTCAATTCACCAACAAAACCAATGTTTACAAAAATTCATGTTTTGGGATGAAATGTGCATGACACTGAATATATTCAAGAAAATAACATACAAAATGCATTATATCAGGAAACATTGTTTGCGGAAATGTGCACCTTAGTCAAAATTGCATACACAAATGTGTTTATTTGGAGAAATCCACAAAAAAGTTGGCGAATTTTCGTGAGCATTATTTAAAAAAATCACAAATTGCTGCAGGAATGTGGGGAACTGAATTTAAGATTGGAAATTGAGTGGAGGTGATAGATTGTTGAAGGAGAGGCCCTGGGTAGAAGGCAGGGAAATGTCGGTCTCCCGGGGTGAGAGAGGAGAAAGGAAAGGTACCAGCAGAGAGCTGGAAGAGGCCACTACCTTCTGTGGGTGGCAAGGATTAAGAACTACCTTTAAAAGAGGACTCTGCATTCTATTTTTTAGTTTTTGTTGCTTTTTTATTTACAATAGTTTTCTATATCTTATTGAATCATGAAAAACTTTAAATAAAAATCTTAATGCTGAAAAAAAGAAAAGAAAGAAAAATGATAAATTGAAAGAACGGACAGATCCTTCCACCCCCAGGTGCCTGGAAATGGAACTGTTTGCTATAGAGGAATTTTGGCAGATTATTATTTTTGTATTAAAAACTTTTTTTTTCTAATTTCAAATTTTGTAGTAAGTTACCCTAGGAACCTGATTGAAAGGGTAGGATATAAAATGATATAATGAACAAAATAATGGAATTGAATGGACATGATAGTGCCCTTCACAGAGGCATTGTAGGAAGGAAGGGCCCCAGCAGTGACCATAGCTCTGCCCTATTGCTCACAATGCCAGATCTATCAACAGAACTGGTAGATTCTAAATCTTAAAATAAAGGCATTGGAAAAGTAAGAAGTCGCCCCACTACCATGGCAACCCCAGTCCCAAAGTGGTACAAATTGCCTTTTCTGCAAACCCTTTCCCCATTTGGAGGTTGACCTGAAATGCCACTCCCCCATATTAGGTAAAATCCAAAATAGGGAGGAAGTCCAGCAGACACAGTCACAATCAATGGGCATTGAGAAGTTTTTGCTGTCGTCATTCTTGATCCCATTTCTCTACCTCCAGGCACCCTTCCCTGCAGTCTACTCATTTTGGGTGAATGTACCTGGTGTTGGTGACTCAGAACAGGATAGGGATTCTGTATAGTGTCAGTGAACTTACACAACCCACTGCCTAACTGTTTTTCTGACCGAGCCAATATGGCAGCATGTGTGATGTTGTCAAGCCCATGCAGAAGGGGGGCAGCCAGGTACAATTGCCCTGAGCCTCAGAGGACTTAGCTGGCCAGTAGGCCCCACCAGGGACTGGCTGCTTTTTTGTTTGAGTTTATAACTTTATTCCGTCAAGATTCTTGCCTCAGGCCTCAGACAAGCTCTGCATGGGCTTTGATGTTGTGGATCACACAGTGTACCTCTCAGCAGGTGTTACTTGTGTACTTAGCACCCCCCCTTCTCTTTGAAAGCCAAAATAATTTTGTAATAGCAGGTTGTGTGCTCAATTTTAATTTGCTTATGGATGGGCAAGATGGTAAATGTGAGACTTTGGATTTTTCAGTACTACTATACCGGGTCAGAGTGACTCAACTGATAAGAGAATCAGTGTAAAATATTAAGACAGCTGCACATGCTTATTTACCAGTACAAATAATTGGCATGGACCCAGTGACTGCAAGTAAGACAGCAGAATCATTGCAGGGTATCCAAAACAGCACACTGTGCACCTTTACATGGAAGTAAGTCCTGCTGTGTTCCACAGTCACAGTCAAAAATAAGCATGCAGATGATTATAGACTTCCAGTATAATCCTATGCACATTTCCTTTGTAGTAAATCTTACTATCTCCAACCATGCTATGTACATCACAATGTTATGCCTTGCTAGATGTCCCACTGTGTTTGAAGTTTATTCCCAGGTTAAGACTAGAGCCCTTTTAATCTAACCATGGAAGAACTAGAAAGCAGTGTAGATAGAGTTCAGTTTTTTTATATGCGCAGTGTGTTATACAGATACAAATATGATAATAAGATAATACAAATACGATAATGCAGTTCTATAGCTATAATACAAAAGCTATAGAAAGCACGAACTAAAGAGTACAATCTCTCACTTCTGCATTCTTTGCAATTACAGTATCAATAGTTGGTTAGTTGCTGCAGCCATATGTAGACTTTTCTCTTCCCATGTGACTGAGCTCAAATGATGGCTGTTATTATTAGTGTTCAGAAGAACCCCTTACAAGTTTATAGCTAACATCTGCAAGGTCTGCAGGGCTTTCCTTGCTGGCCTGGTCTATAATCTCCGTTCATCTACTAGCCCCACCCTTCAATGTCCAGAAATTGAGTGGGAAATTATCAAGGAGGATGCCAGTGTGAAGGGAACCCTCTGTGTTCAGTGGGCATGGTCCTGATGTCCTTCCCACACATTAAATATATGCATGAGAGTTGTATTCTGAGGGTCCCTATTCTTGTTGCACTCTCTAGTTCACACTGTGTGTGTGTTCGAGATGGGCCAACTCTCATGTTAGGTTAACCCAGAATCACCAGAAGTCTATTCTGAGCCAATCCATGGGTTTTGGGAAAGTATAAATAAGTCACAATACTATACTTTAATAGAGAGAAGTTAAGAAGCAGAAGGTGAAGCAAGCACATGGGAGGAGGGTCAAGAGGCAGAGATGATGTCCCCCTCCTCCCGCACTGCAACAAGCTCCCCCCTCCCCTGTTGTTCTTAATGCACAAGCAACATAATCCACACCAACCTTTAATAAAAACCTAGGCTTGTTTTGTGGCTCAAGAGGTTTTGCTCTCTGAACACAGATGAAACACTTATTGGTGATGGGTACAATAAGTCAGTGTTTGGGTGTAGAACCAGTTTAGCCCTGTGCACTTAGCAGCCCCCCTCTTTCGGAAAGCAAAAGTAATTATGTAATAGCCGGTTATGTGTTCAGTTTTGATTTGCTTATGGATGAGTAATATTGTAATATGATACTTTGGATTTTACGGTACCAGGTCACAGTGACTCAACTGATAAGAGAATCACCGTAAAATATTAAGAGAGCAGCACACATGTATTTGCCAGTACAAATAATTGTCATGGACACAGCGACTGCAGGTCACAAGCAATAGGACAGAATCATTGCAGAGTATCAAGAAACAGCATGCTGTGCACTTTTATATGGAAGTAAGCCCAGCTGTGTTCAACCAGACTTACTGTGTTGGCCTGGGACTCGGGCTCAGACTCAGAACCAGAGGAGGCTCAGTCCGCGTTGGCTCCTGTCTGGGCCTGATCCTGAAGAACCTCAGTCTGCTCAGGTTCCCCTGCAACAAGCACCAGCTGGGCCAAGTCAGGGGCCTGAGCCTGTCCTGGCTCCAGGTGCTGAGGATACTTCATTGCAGTCAGCTGGGACATCAGAGGCTGAGGCGGCCCCTGGGTCTGGTAACCCTCCGGCGCATAGCTGTCAACTTTTCCCCCTTTTAAAGGGAAATTCCCTTATTCCAAATAGGATTCCTCACAAGAAAAGGGTAAAGTTGACAGCTATGCTCCGGCGTCTCCTGAGCTGCAGAGACTCAGGGCTGAGAGAAGGAGAGACCTGAGTACTTGCCTTCAGGCGAGGCAGGGTGGTGAGTCAGTGGAGGATCGGGACTGGCCATTACCTCGGCAGAGATAAAAGGGCGGTCAGATCCCACTCCAGGTTGCGGGAACAACATTGCTGCTTGCCAGATCCTGCCTATGTTCCTGTTCCTGACCCTGCCTGGATTCCTGCCCTGCACCCTGCCTCGACTTCATCGTTCTGACCTCTCGTTGACTCATTGGACTTCAGACCGGACTTGGACCTCGCCTCTCGCATTACCCTCGGGACCAGCACACTTACTCAGAAATAAGCATGCAGATGGTTATAGACGCTCAGTGTAATCCTATGCACATTTCTTTGTAGTAGGTCTTTCTGGGAGACTGGAACATGGAAAATAAACTGATTTGTTTCTGATTTTTTAAAGACACAAACCAATTCACTTTTGGGACAGTTCAAGAGAACCAAAGAATATTTACCAATTTCAAGTTGCACATTATTTTTAAGAGTACCCATTAATTTTTATTTTCTTTTAAAAAATGGTCCCAATGTGACAAAATTACACAGAGGAGCTAAGATTATATCCACTAGGGTTGCCATAAGTCTGGGAAACCTGGACATGTTCTCTTTTGAGGGGCCAACATGCCCATCTGGATGGATATTTACATTTTAAAGGGCTTGGGCAGCTTGAGCTACTCTGCACACCTTGGCTGCTGCCAGCCTGAGCCAGGGAAATGGTGGCCCTACGCACCCGCGCCCACGCACCTCTTTCCCTGGCTCTGACTGGTAGCGTCTCGGCTGTCCTCTTTTTTGCTCTTCAAGATATGGCAACCTTAATATTCTTATTAGCTAAGAAGGCATGAATCCGTGTATTTAGAGTGTGCAGGTATTTTTACATACAGATTTGCAATGGAGCTACCGGATGCACTGTGAGAGTTTTCAGTTAAGATACTCCACTATGCATTTGTGAATAGAGATGACCTCTCCATTGAAGTGTATTTTCAGGAGCTCTGTGCACACAGCAGATATGCACAAGGAGCTGATTATTGTAGCTGCACTGGTGGACTAATGCAGGCCATCTCTTAAGTAAATATTCCTGTTTTGATATTATTTCAACAGGCACGCAGGAACTATCACACACGCTGGAATAATTATTGGGTGAAGTATGCATAGCAATAGCCCCATTCACATCTTAATCACATGTAGGGCACTTTTGAAGTAAAGTGGGCTTCCCAAGTTTTTGATTCAATGAGTGGTCAGGAGACAGTCAAAGTCAGGTTAGATGGGTCTGTAATTCAGTGGTAGCAAGGCATGCTATATTTTTCCTCGTGTGATTAAGGTAGGAGAATTTGGCACGGGGTTCATTAATGAGAGCAGAGAAGAAGAAATTGTCTATCATGCTACACAGTGCTCATCAGATGTCAACAGTTGCAGGAATCAGAGAAGGTGAATGAAGCATTAAAGGAACCCGGCAAGTCCCAGAATGAGCAAGCAGGGGCTACTAGGTTTCAGGATTTAATGCCAGGAAAGATGTGCATCTTTCTAACATTTTGCCTGGCAACAGCAACAAACAACAACAGCAGGCACATGTTAGGAAACCGATTAACACCGGGAATAATTTTATAGCTCTGTTCCCTCCCCTGTCCTTCCCACATTAATTGGGAACTCTCTCGCTACAGTAGGTATTAACCTCATTACGGAACAGGTAATCATGAAGAGAGGTTTCTCTAGAGGGCTGTGTTCATGATCAAGAAGGATGGAGCTCTTACTTTCCATCTAAACCCGATTTTATTCAATTTCACGAAAATCTGGCGGTGAGTAATGAAGGAATCATTTTCTATGAGCTCATTGAAGGGGAGCTATGTGAGAGCTTCATAGTTCTTTACATTCTACGGTACATGAGTGAGCCTTTGGGGCACCTTTTAAAACAAAAGTTTCGAAACACTTGATTTCATTTAGTCTGAATTCAAAGAGTTTAAGCAGAGAAATTGCCTTTGCACACATAAAAATGAAGGGTTTTAAAAAAGGATCTTTTAGCTAGATGACAGCAAACCTGCATTTTGTAATACCACAGGGGTTCTTTTAATAAGTCGCCAAAAAGTTCCATTTGATGAGGTGAGCCTAGGATTTTTCCCTCTTTCAGACTTATTATAGCCAAGGAGGTGCTAACCTAATACAATGGACAAGGGTGTGTGATTGCAATTCAATAGAGCAGGCTGAGTTAGTACAATGCTAGGAAACGGGGGTACTTAATGCAAGGAGTGAAAGCGACGGTGTCGGTAAAACAAGAAGTGTGCTTTAAAATAAGCGACACCTGGAGCTGCTAGTGAGTGGACACTTAACACAGCTTCACTACAAACGAAAGGCAAAATAGCCTTAACTTTGATAACCAAACACATTAAAATCACAAATGCAATAATGCTAAAATAAGTCATAGCAATATTTTGGAGTCTTGTAGCAAAGCAGCAAATTAAGAGAGCGTTAATGTGCCATATGTCAAATGCCTCTTCCTTGAATTAGAGCATGGGTGGAGAATCTCAGACGCAGGGACCAAAGTTGCTCCATGCAGGATTCTCTATCTGCTGCGTGGCTCTCTCCCCAGGCCACAGGCCTTGCAAGCCCTGATTTGCACCTAGGCGCTTTTGTCTGCCTGGAATTCTGATCATGCCTCTTTCCTGTCTGGATGCAAAGTATGTGAGCTTGCGAGGAAGCTGTGCAAAGGTAACATTTGCATTCACTGCTTTGCCCACTTTTGCTGGTTTTGCTACCTCTGCCTCACCACTGCAGAGTCTCCAACTGCCCCAAAATGGGGGGGGGGACCATCACAAAACCACTTAAGCCACTTGCGTCATGCAGAATCCTGCAGGGGAAGGTGGAGATGGTGGTGGCCTGGCCACTCACAGTGGTGCAACGGGGCCCGTAAGGAGGAGAGGGTAGGGCTCCAGCTCCTCACCCGCGCAGGCACACAAAGGCCCTTCACTTACCATAGAGACTACATTGCTGGTGTGGAATTGCAGCCTTGTAAACATCTGGTGTGGGTGCCTCCTCTGCTGCCGAAGGCTGGCTGATGGAAGCTTCACGATTTTACCATTTATCATCCAAGGCTCCCGCATATAACCAAGCCATTTGGTTGCAGAATATTGTTACCTGCTCCTCTTGGTAACAGCCATTGGGGCAGCTCAGCCAGCCCCGCCCTCTCTCCCATATTCAATTTGCAGTGCGTGTATATAGGGGGTGCAGGTGGGTACTGATGTAGAATAGAATGTCCCTATTTTCATCTGAAGAATGTTGGAGGGTATGTCACTGGAATGTGGCCCTCAGGAAGCTTCCCAGCCCTTGGGCTGAAAAAGTTTTCCACACCTGAACTAGGAAGTCTTAGCTTTGTTAGATATCACCTCCAGTCTGTTAGATGCATGTAGGACATTTTTGCATTATGGCCTTTACAATGGGGGCATAGAAATAGTCTGCGAAAGGGTGGGTAGCACATATGAGGCCTGTGGATAGAGAGGAATGTCACACTGTAAGGCACTGACAAATTGAAGTAAAACTATAGCCATGCTGCTGGCTCTCTTACCGATATTGCATGCTTGGGCTTCCACAGCCAATGACATCTCTGCACTGCATATGGATGGCTGTAGAGAAGGCCTTATGTGTGAGACGTCGGAGGCAGGTCTGGCCTGAGAATTCAGCACAGAGACTTGGTAGCTTCAGTTGTACAGATGCCACAGGTCTATTCCAGGGAAGAGACAAATCTGAAACTTAACTCCACCCTTCTGCAGCACATATCGTTTTGTAGCTTGAAGCAAAACGGGAATGTGCCCTGCTAAAGCATTTAGTTTAATGCAGAGTTGCAGTGGAAGGCATGTGGGCTTTCAGTGAGAAAATTGCTCGGTGTTTGGTCAGAGTCTCTTGTTGCTTTCTTGTTGAACAATTGCTGCTTTGGTTTTGTTTTGTTTTTTAATACGGCCTTGCATATTGTTGGGTTTTATTGTGTTTTTATTGCACCCTACCCTGATCTTGCTTGTTGAAGAAGCTCGGTATTAAAGTATTCACATTTGTAATAATGTAAACTGCCCTGTTATCCTTGGTTGAAGGGCCGTCTAGAAATCAGTCTAACAAACAAAAAACAAACAAACAAACAAACATCTTTCTAGCTATTTCTGGAGCCCATGGGGAAAGTCCATGGCATATTGGGAGATCATTCGCCTTGCATGCAGAAGGGCCAGAGCTAGCAGGTGGTGAGGTGAGCCCCTGCGAGGGCACAGATGAGAGGGTGTGTGTGCAGAATCAGCTTTAAAATATGTCCATAAATAAAAATATTGATTATTGCTTCATAAGAAAATGTTTTAAATAGAGGGTGAATTGAATTGGTGGAGGGAGGGGGTTGGAGGAGAGGTGGAAAGAACTAATTTGTCAGTGGGTAAGGGGCAAGATCACCCAGCTATGGCTCTGGCTGGGAGGGAACTGATGGCTTGGCAGTTTCCTTTATAAAGTAACACAGAAACTCTATGCTAGAAAAGCATGGTATTCATGCTGAAACCTAGAAAGGCTGGCATGTTACTGAGAGACCGAGAAAATGTATTCCCATTTCCCACAAATTGTCCTGTGGTTACAGGTTCTTGCCATAACATTCAAAACCTGCACTGTGTCAATTTCTGTAGGTATTCAGGTGAACTAAATTGTGTACATTTTTGCTGACCTGGTTTGTGCCGCCCTGCGTAATACATAGCAATGTCCCTTTTGCCAGTCCACATGGCAGTCTCCAATGTTCTGCATGAACCCTTGATCTAAGGCAAGTAAAAATGTTGAAAAATGACAAGAAATAAGGCAAGAGGGAAAGGTGGAGGAGAAAGTGAGATGTGTTAAGTGCTAAATTTCACATAGCAGTGGGCAAAGTGCACTGCTGAGGGAAAGTACTGCTTGTTTCTGTTGTAACTGCTGGAATGATACGGTTTGGAAACAATGGTATCATTGAGAATACATCTGATAGTCAGGGATGCATCCCAATTTCATTTTAGCATTCACGTTGCAAGCTTTTCCTGTACCTAGTTAGCACCTTTCTACATCTGTTTAAGTGCACTAAATACAAAACCAAATGTTCCAAAACACCTGCTTGCCAATAATCATAAACACAGTTAAGGCTGCCAGTTGATTAAAAAATGCTATAGTTAAATTGACTGTGCTACATGTACCACTTTTCCCTGTCCCTCTTTGTGTACGGAGGTCAGCCTCACCAGTGAGTACATGGAAAGAAACAGAGGGATGGGTTGATGATGCAGGAATTCTGTAAAACCCATTATCATTGAGGCCAGTGCCATGTATGCAAGAAAACAGCCTGACCACAAAGCTGGTAAAAAAAACCAGTTTAGGAGGAACCCCATGCTGATTGTTAGAGTGAAAAACAACTCCAGACAAGATACAAGGAGGACACTGTATGTGTGGTAAAAATGAGTTGAATGAAGTTGCATTGAAAGGACTGTGATTGGATGAGAGATAGCAGAGCAATGGGATGGCAGAAGGTGGCTGGAAAGATGTTAAAACAGCCAAGATGATGCATTTTGCCTATGCAGTGGTACCTCTGCTTACGAACTTAATTCGTTCTAGAGGTTCTTAAGCTGAAACCGTTCTTAACCTGAGGTACCACTTTAGCTAATGGGGCCTCCCGCTGCCACCGCACCACTGATGCGCGATTTCTGTTCTCATCCTGAGGTAAAGTTCTGAACCTGAGGTACTACTTCTGGGTTAGCAGAGTCTGTAACCCGAAGTGTTTGTAACCTGAGGTGTTCGTAACCCGAGGTACCACTGTATAGATTGCATTCAAATGGAGAGCTTTTACAGACTCTCTGAGCTGTGCCCTATTACTGACTGAAATCTGACCAGTTGGGAGCTTGATGTGATGTGGGGAAGATTGTAATTCCGGTGGATCATGAAGTATCCTGGCATTCACTCCCATAGATGTTCTAGGATGATGGACTGTAGCTCTCTGCTGCTATCTCCCTGCCATTTCTGTTGAAAGGAAGCAAACAGTTCCTATTACATGGCAGTTTTGAAGTTTTTTCCCAAGGTCTTTTGCATTAATTTTAATGTTGTACAACAGAAGAATCCAACACAGCAGTTGCAGTGGTGGAAACTCGTTGCAGTAAAATTATCAGAAACCTGCTTATGGATTCTCTTGCACAACAATGTCACACTGGCTCAAAACAGTTCACCAGCGGAACAAGTATACCATGAAATGACAATCCAGTGCTTTATGCAATAGAGGCAGAGGTAACCCTGACTGTTAGGTCCAGTCGCGGACGACTCTGGGGTTGCGGCGCTCATCTCACTCTATAGGCTGAGGGAGCCGGAGTTTGTCCACAGACAGCTTCCGGGTCATGTGGCCAGCATGACTAAGCCACTTCTGGCGAACCAGAGCAGCGGACGAAAATGCCATTTACCTACAGTATTTATCTACTTGCAGTTGACTTGCTTTTGAACTACTAGGCGGGCAGGAGGCTTCATGCAATAGTTGTGAGCAATACACTTGATTATTTTCCTAATGTAAAGTGTGTCCCAAGCATACACGTCTGAGACTGAAACGGCTCTTGCTGTTATTACCCACAGTCAGAGCAATTTTTAAGCAGGTGATTGCTTGATGGAGAATTAATATCATTTTAAATAATGCATGAATGGTGAATCCTTATCGTCAACATGATCACTGACATGATCACCAATAACTCCATTTGCCTCCTGGAGGGCTGCTCATACTCCATCCGTCAATTATTTTCCTGGACTGGAACAAGTGCACATACAATTTTGTCTTATGCTCTCTGCTGCTCTTTTGACTTCAGGCAGGAGAGCCTATGGAAATTACAAACCTCATAACATTTCCCGTTGTGCTGTACTGTATGAAATCTTCAAACTGCAATTTTGTTATAAAAAGAAACCAGCCTGACAGAGAGTGGTATACACAGTGAGATGCCACCACTTCTTTAAGAAGATCTTTGTCCCATGAGCTGTCCCAAATTGAGAGAGCAATGTGTATGTGTCATGCTTGTCATACTGAGGACCAGCCAGGAGGCTGGTTACTGGATAGATTGACAGATAATAAAGGAGGTGAAGAAGCTATATACTTCGGCTTTCCCCAATTGTTTTCTTTATTCGCGGAAGTCTTTGCTCTATAGGAGGCTTCTGTAATCAGGGGGAGGAAAGAGAGGCTTTGCAAATTTCCCTATCTCCCTTCACCTCCCAAACTGTTCCAAGGGATCCTCCATCCCTCTGGAGCAATGTTTTTTTTTTTTGGGGGGGGGTGGAGTGCAAGGGGCTACATAGGGAAGGGGGGAAATAAGGGAAACTTCCTTCCTCTCTCCTATTTGGGAAAGGTTCCACTGGATCATCTAAGTAGCCTGTCAGAGCTGATATATACAGTATCTCAGCAAAAGAGATAGCCTCTTGCCTGCAGCTTCCCAAAAGACACACAGTGCAAGAATCTTGAAAGGGAGATGGATGAACTGCAGCAAGAGGTCATGGTGCTTCCTCAGGTCTCCTTTATAAGCACTTTGGGCTGATCTTAGAGCAAACTGTTTTAGACCATGTGGCAAAACCCTCCTCCTTCTCTGTTCCTACTTCAAGTGGATTTAGTGCTGGAACACCAACATCAGCCATCCCACAGGTATGGGCTATTTGGGATGAACATTTGACATCACAATCCTTGTATTTTCCCCTTCATGGATCGCTGCCTTGTCGTGGCGAAAGGGCTTGAATAACTCCAAGAAGCTATGAGTTATACCATGCAGGGCCACTCAAGATGGACAGGTCATAGCCAAGAATTTAGACTAAATGTGATCCACCTGGAGAAGGAACTGACAAACCACTCCAGTATTTTGCCAAGAAAACTCCATGGGCATAAAAAAGGAGAAGCTTTGAGAAGAAAGTGAGAGTTTCCAAGGCATGCTCTGGTTCATGGGGTCATGGAGAGTCGAATACGACTAAAACGACTAAACAACAACAACCTTGTATTTTGGGGAGCAATAAATAGAAAATACAATACAACAGGTTCTTAATAGCTGGGCAGTTGTATACATGAGATCCAAAACATAAGCTGAATAAGAAACCTTCTGTTGTTATAATAATGCACTTAAAAATTAAGTGGACAATGCAGTATCCTATCCCTGCCGGCAACCATTCTATTACTAAATGGAACTAATTTTGTGACCAAAATGCAAGTATAGTAAATATTATGACATTTTTTTCCCCATTTCAGTGCCACCAAAATGGTTAAATTTCTGTTTCTGGTTATTTTAAATGTGCAGCTGTTATTCCTGGTCTGTAGTTATATCTTCACCTCATATTCCCCTTGAACAGCTTTGCACAGCGATAAAAGTAAATGATTTGAATAGGATGCAAAAGAGTAAACAAACCTTTACCCTGCAATTGTTCTGGGCACCATGAAAGAACAAATAATTCTGACAGGGAGACAGAGAACAGGTCAAAGTGGTCTGATGAAAGTTTGCTTAAAAGCAGAGTTTGCCAACATACCATTTTATTTTATTTTAAAGAAATTCAGGGTGACCCAGCAGCATTTACAGGTACAAAGCTAAAGCAATCACTGACTTCATTCGCAGACATAATTCCTAGTTTCTCCAGTACAGGTGTCACTTTGCTGAAAGAAGTACTTTCCTTGCATTTTAGAGCAGGTGGACAGAATTCTGTTTGCTTCTGCAGCGCATGGCATTTATGGCTGTGCCTTAAAATGTCATCTAAATTCCTTTGAAGTGTCACTGTAATTCCCTGGAACTCCCCTTTATTCCTTTTGTTATAGCAATATTTATATCCCACCTTTCCATAAAGTGCTCAGAACAATTCGCAACAACCATATAACATCAAACCATATAACCATTAAAAAACGCAATTTTCAAAGAAAAGGACTAAAGAGCAGTCAGGAGCAGCCAAATATTAACTCATTGGGCTGACCAAACCAGTCCCAAATCATTTCATAAAAAGCCACATGAATAGAAATCAGCAATGAAGTAGTCACACCAAATTCTTTGGGGAAATCGGGTTCTCCCTTGGGAGAGCACGTGTTGCGGTGGGGGCTTGCAAGCTACCTCCCTGGTAGCTGGGCGGGGGTTAGTTAGCTGGCCAGAGCTTCAATAGGACCCTGGGGAGAATTAAATGTTGCAATGTTGTGATGGACAGCCCAGCGTCCTTTATATTGCTCTGCACGTAAGGTGATCCTTCTCTTGGTTGCGTGCTGCGGATCACCCACCCTCCCTCTCGTTATTTTAGGCCTATGCATTGACCTTGCAACTGCCTGTCATGGGGTCATCTGCTTTTGGGGCAGGAGCCCAGTAGGAATTTTGTCCATGTGGCTGATTGGCTGTTGCCATTTGGTTTTCGCCTACTGCAGTAGCAACTAGTCACAACTTGTAAGGTTGGCGGTTAGGCATTGGTTATTGTCTTGGTTACTGGAAGGGTGGTTTCCCCCCCCCCTTCAGAATGATAATGGTGTGTAGGGAATTCTGTTAAAGGAATCCAGGGGCTCAACATGCTTTTGTCCGAACCCCTGGTAGGGGGACAGGGCCACGCAAGAGCCCCTGGGACCTCTGGGGAGAGGGAGGGCTTTGCCCCCAGCCTCCTTAACTCTCCCCAGATGGCATTCTCCTGTCGCTGACCGTAAGTCAGCTCTGTCCCGGTGGACAGCTAGTCTGAACAAATGCCTACGCAACCACTCACATAATTTGTATTTTAATAAAGTTGTGGCATAAATTATTGCCAAAAACCCACACAAAAATTATGTCTGAAGTGTAAATTTTTTGGGGGGTGGCTTGGGGACCTCAACACGCAAAGCATTCCCCAGCCTAAGGCTCAGTTTCCCACCCCCAGAACATGCCTCTGTGCCCCAGAAAGGGATTACGGGGGATTGTTTGGGAATCCCAAAAAGCCCAACTGTTTTCCCCAACCAATTCTTTTGTTATTCTATTGTTTCTTTCATGCCTGATACCAGAAGGGGGAGAGGTGGAGGAACACCTCTGTTCGTGCATGTGTGAAAACACCTCTGTTCGTGCTAAACAGAAAGCAGTGAACTATTCTTCCCTAATGTTTGAACTTGTTGTTGTTGTTCAGTCGTTCAGTCGTGTCCGACTCTTCGTGACCCCATGGACCAGAGCACGCCAGGCACGCCTATCCTTCACTGCCTCTCGTAGTTTGGCCAAACTCATGTTAGTAGCTTCGAGAACACTGTCCAACCATCTCATCCTCTGTCGTCCCCTTCTCCTTGTGCCCTCCATCTTTGCCAACATCAGGGTCTTTTCTAGGGAGTCTTCTCTTCTCATGAGGTGGCCAAAGTACTGGAGCCTCAACTTCAGGATCTGTCCTTCCAGTGAGCACTCAGGGCTGATTTCTTTGAGAATGGATAGGTTTGATCTTCTTGCAGTCCATGGGACTCTCAAGAGTCTCCTCCAGCACCATAATTCAAATGCATCAATTCTTCGGCGATCTGCCTTCTTGATGGTCCAGCTCTCACTTCCGTACATTACTACTGGGAAAACCACAGCTTTAACTATACGGACCTTTGTTGGCAAGGTGATGTCTTTGCTTTTTAAGATACTGTCTAGGTTTGTCATTGCTTTTCTCCCAAGAAGCAGGCGTCTTCTAATTTCGTGACTGCTGTCACCATCTGCAGTGATCATGTTTGAACTTAGTGTTTCCTTTTTCCATGACAAAGCTCTTTGTGTGTATGTGTGTTACCATAATAAACATTGAATTCTATTTGTCATTCTTTCACGCATTATGTCACCAGTATTCTAAATGAATACCAAGAAGAAAACTTGTGGTCATGTATCCTCCCCTTCCTACGCTTGTATTCTCTGAATTCAGGCAAATCCAGATCAGCCATTGTTAACTGTATCCACGAAGGGGCTATGGCACAGGACCCACCCCCTCCACCTTGGACATTCCTACAATTGTGTGGGGTTCTCCATCATGGAGAGACTGCAGAAATGTTCAACTGAATGTACAGCTGCCCTTCAGATCTTCTCAAGCAATACAAAAAGGTCAAAGGTGGAGAGGCAGCCCCTCCACAGATATAATTAACCAATGCCTGTATAGGGATATATCTTTATATTACAACTGAACCAGCAAATTATGGTCTGAACATGCACTCCACACAGGGTGGAAAACCATGGTTGGAAGCTGGCAAAATACAAGTCCATTCCCGATCCTCCATGCTGTGGTTTCAAAGATCAGAAATATTGTGTCTGAATTTACTGAAAGCTGGCTTTTTATTTCTCAACACTGATGAATTCCGGGCCTTCTTTTCCCCAAGAGGCACCACTTAAAATAATGCTTTTGTTGAGATATTATTTGATGGAAGGTGCTTAGCTCAGATTCTAAGCTTCTTCTTTTATTGACCTCAGGGGACGCTTTATATGAGAGTCTTTTCTAAAACTCAAGTGTGTTTATTTTCTACTGAAACAGCTGCATTTCCTTTCTGGGCCATCTTTTCCTTTAAAGCTGTGGCAGCTCAATGGCTCCTAAGGCTGGTATGTAAGTGTTTATGACAAAGCGTTTATCGAAACACCGCAGTCCCCAAACACATTAACAGTATTGTCTTATACATGACTGCTCAGAAGTAGGCCCCATTGAGTTCAACGGGGCTTACTTCCAAGTACATAGGTATAGGGTAGTTCCTAACACACTCTGAAGCGCATACTGGATTCTCTGTCTCGTGTTTGTCTCATAATTCTAATTTGGGTGTATACTTCTTCACTCAGTACATAGTTAAATTGTGGAGCTTGCTCCTGCAGAAGGCAGTGAAGGCCACCATTTTGGATAGCTCTAACAGACAATTATTTATTTATTTGACACATTCATGGGGGACACGGCTATCAATGGCTACTAGTCATGATTGCTGTGTTCTGCCTCCACAGTCAGATGCATTATGCCTCTGAATACCAGTTGCTGAGAATCACAGGTGGGCAGAGTGCTTTTGAACCCATGTCCAACATGCAGGCTTCCCAAAGGCACCTTGTAGAACATTGGGACAATTGGATGCTGGACTAGATGGGCCATTGGCCTGATCCAGTGGGTTCATCCTGTGTACCTATGGATTACCGTTTCTGGAGAAAGTCGGCAAGGGGCACTTGCCCCTCTTATATTCACAGATTCTTTTCCAATATTTTTTTTCTGCCCTCTCTCCAGCTGGGTCTGAGACTGCAAGAAATACAGCAGTGAGGAAAAGCAGCCTTGAGGAAGCATTTACAGAGCAGAATTGTTGGGTGCTGGATGGATGGGATAAGAATAGAAACGAGGGAGAAATTCATATCAATTCGCATTTAAAGACAAACATACAGAATTCATGCTTCCTAAAACAGTACATGAACTGAAATGCAGCCAGCGTTCAAAACTTACACTTTTCTGAATTTTGCAGTGCAGTTCTCCAGCCAAGAGTTGTGTACAAAAATGCATATACTAAAATAAAGTGGGCATAAAGGCACATATATTAGTGAAAAGAATGTAAAAAAAAAAAAGCTTTCTGCTAGGGGGAAATTGCTTACAAAATATATTAGACAAAATCCCATTCTGTAGATTTAGGAAAAACAACAATTTGTCTTCTCAGGGCCATTTCAAATTTTTGTTATTGTGTTATGAAAGCAACTAAAAAAGACCATTGGTCTTCTCGTATTTAAAGGCAAGACCAACTCCCTGAAAACTGGGGGACAATATTTGGTCCATGTTTGGTTTAGAACTCTCCACCTACAGCCATTTCTGCTCTTTAGGTTGTTCCACAAGGATTATCCAGCAGATGGCAGTAAAATGATATGGCATGACATCTCAAATGTCACAAGGCTGTAAAGACGGGGAAAAGGTGTACTTGCAAACAAAGGCTCCTTCACTATATGTATTTTAAAGATCTTTCAGTAACTATCTTGAGCTGGCCTTCCTATTTGAAAGAAAAGAAATGCAACAGAGATAGGGAGAGGAGAGAGAAGGTGTGTCATAGGGATGTGTTGAGGTGAGAGTAAACGTGTGCTTTCTGAAAAGAGCCCTTTGTTATGTCTGGGTGAATGTGATATAAAAGAAAATCTGCATGGAACCAGAAATAAAATAGTATATTTATTAATATCCTCAGGGCAAGAGAATCTCTCTTCCTGAAAGAAGGGCAGGAAGGAATTATACACATACTCCATGGCCTATTAGTGTTAATGCAAATTATATGTGCAAATCCCTGAATCTCATGAGATAACTCCTGCCACTGAGGCAAGACAACAAATTCTTCCCAGCGCAAACTCACTTAAACTAATCAGACGAAGAGATCCATTCTTTTCATGAAAAGATTGCCACATGAAGGGCTATGTGAGTGAAGCGGGCCTTCTAAGGATTACATCTGTAGTTGATTTTCTTGATACTTTATGAAGGGGAGAGGAGAATCTGCTTTGCTAACTGCCCGAGGCAGGAAAGTTTTACAGAAAAGTAGAAAGATGAAAATAGACTGAGCTATACAAACATCTGCAAAACTGACAAGCCTCTTTTGAAGGGAAATAAAAATACCAGTCATGTGACCCAAAATCTCCCTCTGGTCTCCCGCTCTCCATGAATTCACTTCTCTGATGAGAAACCAGAGGGAGTTCTTCCATGAAAAGTGATATCCTTCCTCTTCTTAAATATTCTGGTTGATTCTTGGTCAGATGTTGCAGATTTAATCCCTGGACAACCCTTATTTGCAGGACTGCGATTGTTAATTGCTCAAGTCAGAGTCACTTCAAGACAGGCCAAGTGGCTACTCTTCTTCCTTCTGACCCTCTTCCTACCACTACCACCTCATCCACTGTCTCTTTCCTCCTTAACTCCCCCCTCCCTATTTACTCAATCTCCTCCTCCCCCTCTGCTACTGCCATCTCTGCACTTTGCACATTTCTAGCTTTGCTCGGAAAAAAGGGTCTTTGCTCAGAGCAAGGCATTATGGGTGAGGTCACCCTGAGAGCATTGGTGCCCCCCCTCCAGCACTTTGCTTCACCTTAAACTACAGCTTTAAAAACACTTTGAACCATCCTTGCAATTTCAAAGTTTTAAGGAGATTGTGTTATAAAGTTGTGGTTTACAGATGCAGTGCTGCAGATACTGACTGGGCAACCTCACAATGCCTTTCTCAGCAATGCTAGGAATGCCTGTACTGCAGCAGCCAGGGTGCATGAATGGACGGGCAAGAAGGGAAGAGTAGCAGCAGTGGGTGGGTAGGAAGGAGGGAACAGGCGAGTTGCAGACAAGCAGCAGATAAGTGGCAGGCAGACGGGTCAGTTGGCTGGATAGATGGCCACAACTTTGTTGATTACAGATGTCAGGTGGTTTGACACAGGCATTGGGCGTGTATCACAATATCAGCCATCCCTGGTTGAGTGTTAAACAGGCTTGACCAAGGTTAAGGGTCAGCCTATGCACCACATCCGGCTGACTCACCAAGATCACTGAGGGGGTATTTTCTAAGTCCCATGCACCCCTCAGCTGGATATTTGGACATGAAACATCCATCCAGGCTTCTTTATTGGGATACTCCATGACAGCAGAGCAGGTGCCTGTGTGGCCTAAGGGCCCACCTCAATGCATTTTCCACCAAAAAGATGTGACGATTGCTAAGAGGCAAGCAAAACTCGCAGACAGGAAAATTCCTCCCTGGGCCCAAATGTAATCCATAGCAAAGTCCCACAAGGCCATGCCTCCTAAGTATCAGGTGGCCCATAATCCTGAAATTGAGGGTGGAGAATCCAGTGTAGACTGATGACTGGGCCCTGGCATGGCCGTCTTTATATGGCCACGGAGTGGAGCAGAGATAAAAGGTTCCCTCTGGGGTCTGCTCCCAAGCCCTGCCACATCACATGCCCATGATTGGCCAAAGGGCTGTGCAGGTGCGACTTCTGCAATTGGCACAGCAAGAAGAGGTGGAAGTGCCTTTTCCCACCATGCCAAAGTCCAGCCCCCACCATGGCCATACCAGAGCCACAACAGTTGTATGTGGCATGGTGCAAATGGGCATTCTGGTAAGTGGGTGGCTAGCTGTTTCATTGCAGTGAGAGATGGTTGAGATGTTTGACTCATTCCAACTCATGAAGGGGTCAGCCCAGACAGTTGCAGGTATCCATCAGTTGCTAACAGATGGAAATGAAGTAGTAACCAAGTTAGTTTTGTGCTTCTTATTAGACTTCTTTATGCCTCTTTGTTACTGATCTGCATCTTGTGGCTTCACATTATGAGCGATTCCTCAAGTACTGCATTGCTTTGGCTGTCCCCCCCCCCCAAAAAAAAACCCTACCCCACCACTATTTTTCTTGAAGCAGGAACTGAGTACTGAATCCTAAACACACTTACCTGGAAGCAAGTGCCTTTGAATTCAATGAAATCTATGATTGACTATACATGCAAAGGGTATTTCTCCCCTTTTCTGAAGTCCAGATGAAACTTTGAAACAGAATACATTTGAAACAGAATACATTTCTCTTCTTCTTTACAACACAGTGAAAAGCTGTTGTAGCATTGCTGCAATAATTTGTTTTGCCAAGGGGATCAAGGAGTTTGTTGACAGTGGTTGGCAGAAGCTGAAAATAACGGATTCAATAACACAAATGCAGCAATTTTATTATTAGAAAATCGTCTTCAGATTGGAAGGCCATTCTATTATATTCTTGTTGGCAACAACAAGAATACCTTGTTAATTTGACTTGCAGATTTGCCTTGATAGTTAATTGCATTGCAATTTATTTATTTTAAAATGTGTATTCTGCTTTTCATTTAAAGTAAGTTCTGGCACAGATTGGAACAAAATCCTAAAGCAATAAACAAAACAAAACCAATGTATCTGCAAAGGGGAGGGGGCAACCCATTCCATTTCCTATTCTATTCATGCTTACTAAAAAAAATAAGCCAGTTACCTGGATTCAAACTTTTGACTAGGCCATCTTCCTTCAGTGCAGCAGTCTGCTCACTGAGCTGCCAATTGTACCTGTATATCACTTTGAGTAGTGCTCTAATGGTTGCAGCTGTTGGTGTGCAACTACCAAGAAATGCAGGTTGATATGCATATAAAAATGCATTTTTTTAAGGCTGTGTTTTTCAAAAACCTGAGAAGGATGAAACAGGCTAATGAATGGACACATATGAAAGTGGCGTGGACCAGAAGTGATCTGTTCATCCATACATCCTGCACAAGCGACAACAGTAGCTACCAAATTTCTTAAACCAGGGTGCTTACAAAACCAGAGCTAATGTTAGAATAGTGGGGTTCATCTGAACATAAATCAGGTTCAGGAGTGGTACCTCCACCCATCTGAGATGGATCCAAGCAGTGCTCTTTTTCTAGAAAAAAAAGAGGTGCTGGTACTCACCATGAACATCTCCCTTGTTCTTTTAGAACGGCAATGGCGCCCACCTGAGAGGTGCCAGAACTGTGTTCTGATGAGTTCTGGCTGAAAAAAAGCCCTGGATCCAAGTATATATTGCAAGCATGTTGAACTAGAGTCAAAGAAGAATGGTTAGGTAGCCCAGATAATAGGTTTGCTTCTCTTTGTTTTATTATGTAACTACCTGATAGAGCTCTGGACTGCCTGCCTGCTCTCAAATTGTTCCTGTCTAACCCTCCATTGTATCTTATATGACCCAACATCCACCACTTCCATTTCATGTTTCAGTTGACTGTGATCTGATGTTAAAGGCACTGGGGAACCAGACAGTGTAAATCTGACGATAAGATAGTGAGGCTGATGCTAGAAAATTGCCACCGATTGACATGAGACAAAAGGGGGGGGGGGACACCAGGAAGCAAAGAACTTTTGAACTCATTTAAACAAATATGCAATAGAGACATATATTTCTTACAAGAATAGATTTTGCTAGTGCCAAGCCAAAGCATCTAAAAGCTAATAACTAAACAGAGGCATCCAGCACTCGTCTGCTGCGAGAATTGATCTTTGAAGCACAACGCCCCTGCCTTTCCCAAAACAATAGACAGGCAGTGTTCTTTCAACTACTGTGAATAAAGACCTACATCCAGTTTTCTTTGATTGCTCCAGTGGTGCACTCAGAGAGGAGGATCCCATTGTGTCTGTATGTTGGGTTATTGCTACACCAGACTAATCCAACATAACAGCCATGTTCCTATACTCTTATTCTTTCTTCTTCTTTGGTGATCACTTGTAGCTGAGTAAGATTGTCTTCCATAAATATGGTTTTAACAGGGAGTCCGTAAGTGACTGTGGAGGCCAATTCTGGATCCACATGTCCTTCCACAGTGGGGACTCCAGAGCGGGAGTTGATCATGGTGAGGGTTTGCCAAGCGTGCCTTCCTCTTAGCACATTTCTTCCTTTCATCCTGAGTTCGAGTGTCTGCAAAGTCCATGACACCTTTGGTAAAGGTTGTTCTCCAATTTGAGTGCCCTGAGGCCAGTGTTTCCCTGTTGTCGGTGTTCATACTACATTTTTTTAGATTTGCCTTGAGAGAGTCTTTAAACCTGTTTTGTACTTGCCATTTCCATTGCTGTGGCACTTCTTTAGCCAACAGAAAGTGATGGAGGAAGAGGAAGACCACCAGAGTTACTCTGGAGTGAAATGGTGTCTCTTTGGGATCCTAGTTGGTAATGTGACAATCACCTATTTTATGCTCAAATTGGGTTTAAATTTAAAGACAAAGTAAAAACTGGGCACCACAGTTCAAGAAGGATACTGACAAGCTGGAACGTGTCCAGAAGAGGGCAACCAAAATGGTCAAAGGCCTGGAAACAATGCCTTATGAGGAATGGCTTAGGGAGCTGGGTATGTTTAGCCTGGAGAAGAGAAGGTTAAGGGGTGATATGATAGCCATGTTCAAATATATAAAAGGATGTCATATAGAGGAGGGTGAAAGGTTGTTTTCTGCTGCTCCAGAGAAGCGGACACGGAGCAATGGATTCAAACTACAAGAAAGAAGATTCCACCTAAACATTAGGAAGACCTTCCTGACAGTGAGAGCTGTTCGGCAGTGGAATTTGCTACCAAGGAGTGTGGTGGAGTCTCCTTCTTTGGAGGTCTTTAAGCAGAGGCTTGACAGCCATCTGTCAGGAATGCTTTGATGGTGTTTCCTGCTTGGCAGGGGGTTGGACTGGATGGCCCTTGTGGTCTCTTCCAACTCTATGATTCTATGATTCTATGAAAAACCTTAACTTCATAGCCACCGGGATCCTGATAAATGAGAGTAAGTTACCTGAAATGTCCAGTAATCCTACCTATTCCTGAGATAGCAACGGAGGGTAAAAATTAACATTCAGCTGAAGCAACACTCCTGGGGAATTTCTAGGCAGGAAGGAGCCTTAAGGCATGATTTCTCAATTTAGAAGGAGATTTTTCCAGAGGAGCACAGGACATTAGGGAGCAGGTTGTGGAGAACAATAGACCTGCCAGGGGTTATTGCTTGAGACGAGATCTGCCTTGAGGTAATGGCAGAGCTGCCTCTCCCCCGCCATTTATTACTGGAATGAAACCTCATCCAGCTGATGCAGGCTACCCTTGTCAAAATTAATCAGAATTCACTTGATTTCATAATAGGCTTCTGAAAACTCAATCATTATTCAACTACCTTTCGTTTTCTTTTGTCTTTGTCAGTTTTTGGTGTTTTGACACTTGTGGAAAGCATTCCCTTCTAGCAAAGTACTCAGTCACCTATCATCCTTGTGCTCCCTTGTGCACTCCTAGTCTAGACTTGGACCCTGCGTGATGTAGGATTGTGTCATCCATATGCAGGTTGTAGTGACTGAAGTAGTGATCAGTGTGGCAGAATGGGGTGGAGTGGGCTTGTTCACTTGGCTTCCCAATGCAGAGGTCATGGCCAATAGATGATGGGGAGCAAGGCAAGACAGCTCGTGGGGCTGCCCTGGCCGTTCGTGGAGCAGCACGGACGGGGTGTTGGGCAGCGGGGAGTGGTGGGAGGGGCCGCCAAGTGTCAGCCCCCCTCCCCTGGAACCCGGGGTGGAGCGCCCCCTACGCCCCACCCTTCCTACGCCACTGGGCATGGTGTAGCTGCAGTGGCAGAAGCAACCCAATGCTCCTACCACTGTGATGACACCACACCAACTTCCCTGCCACCTTGTTCCTACCCTCTTGGTTACTAGCAGTGACCTCCATGTTGGGAAGCCAGGTAAACAGCATTTCCCCACCCCACTCTCCCCCACCAGCTACTACTGTGTGACTGTATCTCTTGGATGGTTCTTATGTACCCTTACTGAAGTGCCACAACTGAGTGCACAGTAAATCACAATCTTATGCTCTGTTGTGCCTGTGTGGCAGAGAAAGAAGATTTGGGGGAGGTTCAACCAGGGGGGTCTCCATTGATTTATTTGGAAATATTTTAACATATACCCAGTGGTGTGGTGTGGCGTGGCAACGGGGAGGTTGCCCCAGGCGCAAAATTTGTTAGGGGCACAAAATTTCAACACCTGGTGTTGCCTCAATACAGCTGCACGCTTCAATCACCGGGCTCCATTGAAAACAGCTTCTCCACGCAAGCTAGGAAGTGACCGCTCCAGACAAGGGAATGAATTTTCGTTTCTTATCTCTGCAGCTGTAATGCCCTGGGTGATGCAGACACCTAAGGCAGTTGAATGCGCATGCGTTTTCCATCCGTTTCCCTCCCTCAGCGCTGACCCGGATGCTGGCAACCCATGCTGTGCCACTGCATACACCCACCTGTTTACCATTATGCTGCTATTAGGGGTGGGGCTGACTTCTGAGTAAACTTTCTGTAGAGCATCTACTTTTCCTCAGCCATGTCAGTGGTAGTCTCTTGTCAGTGCTAAGGTATTGCTACATCAATATTTCCTTTTTGCAGGCTTAGCGACATGGTCCACTGAAGCCAGAAGGTATATGAAAGACCCTATCCCACCCAATGTTTCTATAATACAATCATTATGCTTATAATATTTTAGTAAGTCATGATTTTAAAAGCAGAAACTCGGTGAAGGAAAATATATGTTACTTGAAATAAAATCCTTCATTTACAGATTTTCTGATGCAAAGGCTCCCTTCTAGTTAGCTTTATCATCAGCTCTAATAGGACACTTGTCTCCAGAGACTATGGTTACCGTGGTTCCAGATGGCCTTCAGAATTCTCAGAAGATTTGCTGCCGTGATAAATGACAGATGTGGGAGCTGTAATTTGGCTTTTAGGTCCAATAATGTTAGTCATGGTGAAATCCCAGTAAACTAAATTGCTAGTTATCATGAGACAGCAGTAAAGAATTACAAAGTCTTTCTTTTAATACTGAAACAAGGAACCTCAACAGAATGAAGGAAACCAAATTATCCTTTCCTATAACTTCCTCTGCTTTTAAACCTACTTCAAACTGTTTATAAGAATTTTGCAACAGAAATGATGATCGAGGCAATGCCACAAAACAGATTTGGGAAATGAGGGCAAACCATGATTATGTTATGAGTTTTAAAAACTGGAAAGCAAAAACATCATGACCATATTGTTCTTTATGGAGTTTCATTTTGCATATAGAATTGTGAAGAAATAGCAAGGTGGTTATCAGTTTGGCTCCTATTCCCCCCCGAAAAAATGACAACATGAAGTTTGTAATCATTTGTCGCTCTGTGTTTTGCATTGAGATTTGAACTGGTGCAGACTGAAATAGCAATAAATACATTATATGAGTGGGTGGTTATCAGGAGCTGCACCTCTACAGATTTTCCCTAGCTCTATGACCCAACCCAGGCCCAGATTCAAGCTAGGACTGCCTGAGCTAGGAGAATTTGCGAGGCCCAAACTTAATAGCATCTGATCATGAGAAACAAAACCTTGTTCTCTTCTTTACTGTTACTAACCAACTGGGCCTAGATAGTATAACCTGCCTGTTAAAAAAACAATTTGCAAGAGGCCAAAGGCCACACCCCTAGATTATGAGGCCATGGACTGCAGTTTGCTCAGCCCATATGTAAATCTGGCACTGTCCTAATCCACCCGAATCACTTGGCGGTGGTGTCTTGTGTTGGCTTGCAACAATAACATCCGAAAACCACAGATCATTTTTGTTATGCCACCTCCAATACCCTAACGACTGGCATAGCAGATAATAGGATCAAGTCTTAAAAATCATGCTAGTTTCTCCACTACAAAGTCACTAGCCATACAGTAGTGAATCCATGTGATATTTATGTCTCAAAGGATGGCATCTCAGACCAACATTTTGTTGACAATATTCACAAATCAGTGGCAAAGGGAATGGGGTCAAAGGTCTCAACTAGAAGATGTGTTGAAGATCTAATTAGTCCAAAGCTTTGCAAAGATGGTGGCTTTGAAGGCAGCTTGCTGGAATCTAGGCTCATAGACTTTCCCCATTATTGCAAAACATTTTCATGCTGTGTGTACAAGGCAATTGTGTCCGATTCAGTAGCTTCTAATACCCTCATCTCTTGGAAGTGTTGCATACAAATCATCTATTAAAAAGGTAGAATATGTGATATCACTGGAGTTTCTTTTAAGCTTCAGTCCTATGCCTTTTCAATTTTGCTTAGCTTCAGGGGAGATATCCCTTCAAACTGCAATCATGTAATGCATCTCTCATTTCCCCAATAATTCATAAATCTGCTTTCCTCCACTACCACCAGTGCTTTTCTTTTTTGTGTTGTCATGTGCAAATAAAGACCAAGTGTTTCTAAATGAGATAATTCTGCAGTCTTTGATTTTGGATATAATTCCAGATCCCAGCCCCCTCACCAAGACACTAGGGGTGTGTGTGTGTGTGTGTTTGTGTGTGTAGGAATTAAAACTAGTTAGAATGTGACTGAATGAGCCCTTGATTGAGGGAGACATAGTGTTAATATGTTGTATGGAGAAGTGGGGCTGTATCCCCTGGCTTTGCTCCTGACCTTGTTCCCATGGCTGGAACAAAGCCCATCTGCACTGCATGGACTTTAATTGCACAGAGAGAGTCTATGCTTATGCAGTCTTTGAGATCAGCAAGGCAGCCATTGCCTAAGCAAAGTAGCCAACCCTATTTTCCTTGCACCGATTTGGGTAATGCTCTCTTTTCCACAATACTTTACAGCACAGTCCTAAGCATATCTACTCACAAGTAATTCCTATTGAATTCAGTGAGACTGAGAGGTAAGCAGGGTTAGGATAGCAGAATTTGGGACTCACCAATATCCCTAGCCTACTTCAGTCCCCTACCTGCACTGTAATGTTCAGGAAAGGAGCTATCCCCATGTAGAAGCACCTAGAACAGGGGTTGTCAACCTGGTCCCTACCACCCACTAGTGGGCGTTTCAGGATTCTAGGTGGGCATTAGGGGCTTGTAGGGCACAAGCTGAATCCTCCTTCCATTGAGCACGGGTGGGCGGTAAGGAAATTTTACCATCAAGAAAGATGCATTAGTGGGCGGTAGGTATAAAAAGGTTGACTACCCCTGACTTAGAGTCTAACCATGACTTTTCCTGTGGCCAACCATGTGCCATGCCTTTCTTCTTGGGAAGTGGGACAAAGAGTGCATCGCACAGCGTTTGTGGAGGGAAAGGTCAACATTACGTTTTCAAAGCACAATATGACCCAGCAATTCCTGTTAGGTTAACTTCTTTTTGTGACTTGGAAAATTCAAGTTACGTTGCACTATTAAACTTTGCATCATGGAATTAGCATGCATTTAAGCCTTTGTGAATGTTAACAACAGTGTTTAGGGACAGTGGGAATAGAGAACAGAAGGCAGGGGAAGGAACAAGGATCCATGCAGAGCAAAGGTCCTACACTCTGGCTAAGGGATATTTTCTAGATTAAAAGCATTTTGCACAGCCTGCCCATGTGGAAGCTAGAAGCTGGTCTTTGGGGGGGAAAAAATTAAATTCAGATTATCAGGATTCTGTGAGGGATAGCTACCAGAATCTGTGTTGGCATCCTCACTTTAAATTTTGTGATGTGATTGCAAATAAACTCGTGTTTAGTCAAAACCTTTCATCCAATTTCCTAAAAAGTTGTATTCACCCATGAATAATAATAATAATGATAATAATAATAATAATAATTTATTATTTGTACCCCGCCCATCTGGCTGGGTGTCCCCAGCCACTCTGGGCGGCTTCCAACAAATATTAAAATACATTAGAATATCACAGATTAAAAACTTCCCTAAACAGGGCTGCCTTCAGGTATTTTCTAAATGTCAGGTAGTTGTTTATCTCTTTGACCTCTGATGGGAGGTCCACAGGGTGGGCACCACTACCGAGAAGGCCCTCTGCCTGGTTCCCTGTAGCTTTGCTTCTCGCAGTGAGGGAACCACCAGAAGGCCCGCGGCACTGGATCTCAGTGTCCGGACTGAACAATGGGGGTGGAGACGCTCCTTCAGGTATACAGGACCGAGGCCGTTTAGGGCTTTAAAGGTCAGCACCGACACTTTGAATTGTGCTTGGAAATGTACTGGGAGCCAATGTAGATCTCTCAGGACCGGTGTTATGTGGTCCCGGTGGCCACTCCCAGTCACCAGTCTAGCTGCCACATTCTATTTTCAACCTCTTTTGAATGATGCTTTAGAATTTCTTTAGACTGAATTTAAGGCATTGTTACCAAGTGGCTGTGGGTTGGATGAGTGCTTTTCTTACTATTAAACATTGATCCAAAACTTTGCAGCCTCAACAGCTGCTTGTACTTCTTGATTTAAAAAAGCCTCATTTATTGCCTCATCACACATCTTACCCTGGTATTTAATTGAAGTGTTGGAAGAAAGGGGGTTGGGGACTATTGAGCACCTGAGAGCAGAGCTACCATTGATTTTGTTTTTAAGGGTAGCCCTTCCTTTTACCTTAAAAAATATTTTTGCACTCACTTCTTTAAAAGTAAATAGGCTTCACAAAACACCATAGGAATAATATGAAAGGTAGGATATAAATGAATGAATGAATGAATGAATAAAGTATATGTGTCTCATGAAGAGTAGACATTTAGGGTTTTTAGTATTAGGTATGTTTTCCCAGTAGTAATGTACGGAAGTGAGAGCTGGACCATCAAGAAGGCTGATCGCCGAAGAATTGATGCTTTTGAATTATGGTGCTGGAGGAGACTCTTGAGAGTCCCATGGACTGCAAGAATATCAAACCTATCCATTCTCAAGGAAATCGGCCCTGAGTGCTCACTAGAAGGACAGATCCTGAAGTTGAGGCTCCAGTACTTTGGCCACCTCATGAGAAGAGAAGACTCCCTAGAAAAGACCCTGATGTTGGGAAAGATGGAGGGCACAAGGAGAAGGGGACGACAGAGGATGAGATGGTTGGACAGTGTTCTCGAAGCTACTAACATGAGTTTGGCCAAACTGCGGGAGGCAGTGATGGATAGGCGTGCCTGGCATGCTCTGGTCCATGGGGTCACGAAGAATCGGACACGACTGAATGACTGAACAACAACAACAACGTTTCATGCATTTTCATTTTTATATATATAAAAAAACACTGGCTATTGAATAATTACTAATAATTGATATTTTCAATCTCTCCCCCAATTTTAGTGCCCTGGGGTGGTATTAAGCTTTACTCATTCAAATTACACCCATTCAAATTAATTCATATGACCTCAATAGGGCCATTAATTTCAACAGGTCTTTTCTGAGTAAAGCTTAGTTGAATACCACCATAGTACTATTTTTCTAGAAAAAGAGGTGCTGGAACCCACCACAAACACCTCCCTTGTTCTCTTATAATGGCAATGGCACCTGCCTGAGAGGTGCCAGAACTGAGTTCTGGTGAATTCTGGTTGGGGAAAAAGGCCTTGGATATTGTACTGTGCCCAAAAGCATGCAAGGCAAAACCTGATTTGGCTAATATCAAGAACCCTTGCAGAAAATTTCATTTTACAGGTCTGTCTTAGGCCCAGGGCATAAGAAAAGTGAAAAGATCTCCCTTGTGGAAGGGGAGGAACCGGAAGGATCATGTCTGGATGGAAGGAAGGGAAGACCAAAGGAGTTGCATTCTTCTCCAAATTAAAACAAAGATGAAAAAAAATTGTGGCCATTGGGTCCGCCTTGCACTTTAGGTGTGCATTAAAGGTGACAAATGTCCATATTTTCAAGCTGGGAAAAATCAGTGTTGGCGACATCCCTAACTGATTTCAACAGCTCTTGCTGGCTTGGAGTTGCACCTGATTCCCCCTTGTGCATATTTCTTATTACTCGAAAGCTACATGAAACATTTCCTGCTCCTAAGAATTATCACTGGATTAGAAGCAGAATGGAGCATACTCTTCTCAAAAGAGATAGCATTGTATTTCACTAGAAAATTGAGTGTGTAACTTTACCACGGCTAAATTGTTTTGTACAAGGTGGATTAGGTGAAGTCTGCTACAGTAAGTGACTAAATAAGACCAGCGCGGCTTATATCCTTTTGGCAGAGAAACATGAAGAAAGCCGAATGTTGCGAACAACTTTATTATGCTGGCATCTGACACTTTAGCCAAGGCTAAATGGAGTGTCAATGTACTGAACATGTTATGCTTCCCCTTCTATTCATTTTGTTTATAAATAGCTTTTCCAGACAGGCCCAGGCTGTGGCTATGTCTTGACTTAATGTAGATCTAATCTAAAAGTCTAGCAGTTGACAGGTTGGTTAACATTTTATCTCCCCCAGATGTGTGCATTTGCAGCTCTTCGTATTTCTTATACGGTATATTCGGGACCTTGTGCAATGCATACATCAGGTGGGACAATTTCGCATAGGCCATATATATATTCATTAGGATAGCTGAGAATTAATTAACCACACAGGAACTTTCTGTACAGAACAGGCAGTGCCTTCTCAAAGTTCTGTAGGGATTTAGGGCAAGATGTCTACAGTGGTGGGCCTTCCTGAAGCGTGCCAACACCTTGTCATTGTCACTGACCCCTGTGCATTTGTTTTCTTTCATCCTGCTTGCTCAGGCAAGTCCAAACAGTAGATTAAGCAAGTGGAAGCAGTTCCTCCTTCTCGTTACTGTCAATGCTGTCAGGGAATGACAGCAAAGAGGATAGCACTAGCATTGGATACAACCCATTGATGACTAAGCTAAGTGCCCCAACCAACAGCAACAACAAAAGACAAGCCAAATATCCCATCCCTCCCCAATTTTCACAAGGAATTTCCCTTTGTCCCCAAAATGGTTAAATAACCCCAACTCAGCTGGTGTTATTGGCTCAGAACTGAACCTCTAATCTTTGGGAAATGAACATGTGAGAAATGGTGGTTGTCCTACCTGCCAGACCCTCCATTGTCCTCAGTATGTTGATCCAAGTCTTTACACAGAGCCTATGTGCATACAAGCTCAAAACATATACAGTACTGCAGACTTTGTGTAGCAAGTTGGATAGAGGTACAGTGGTTGACTCCCATCCACTCCTTCTGGATTGTTTTGGTTTTCTGCTTAACTGTGTAACAGAATCCTAGGCCCTTGATTATTTCTTTCTGTGGCTTCAAAACCATGAAATCTAGAAGGGATTTCAGCCCTTCATTGAGTTAGCAAATTAGCATGTTACATAAAAATAATAGCCCTCACATAGAAGGAGAGCTCTGTCAAGGAAGGCCTCTGCACCCCTGAAGAGCTCCCCATGCTTCACCAGGGATGGTGTTGTAGTTTGGGGGTGTCGGAAGGACCATGTGTGGGGTGCAGTGAAGAAAAAACAATACGTGTGTTTAAAAGAAGATATGGTTCTTGGAATTGGAAAGCAGGTGTGATTACTACAAGGTGAGTAAATAATTAGTGTGTCCAGAAGTATTTGGTTTTTAAAAAAAGCAAAAAGCAAAACAAAAACCAACAACATTTGACATTAGTATTACAATATAAATATAATCCTCTGGTTGCCAAGTGGTTTGAATGCTAGAATGCCACAATGGGAAGCGGTTGTTCAGCAGAAAATGGAAGAGTCAAGAAAAAGCAGCATTCAGTGTTTAATGGAGATAGTAAACCTGTGATTAGACTACACAACTTCACACTGCAGGTGGGGACTGTATGTTGCTCATTAATAATAGAGTTCCAGCCTAATTTCTTCACCAATATGCTCCTTTTCTATGTGTGGTTTTGTTTGTTTGTTTTTATTTTGAGGAGCATTCAATTATGCAATTTTCAGAAGCTGTCCCGGTTTCTGATTTGATCCCAGAATGTCCCGCTCAGGGGCATTGCTGGGGGGTGGGGGTGGGGGGCCCGCCCCAGGTTCCAGGGGAGGGGAGTGACTCTCAGCATGCCCACCCCACAACTCGTAAGTTGCTCAGTGCAGCAGCTGGCTTACACAGCACACACTTTGCTTTTTCCTTCCTGTTGGGAAGAGCCACAGAAGCACAGCTCTACCCAGCCAGGGCTCCATCCAGCAGCCTGGCACATTTCACCAGGGCACTGCCCTCTCAGGGGGCACAAAGGTGCCATCTTCAAGGGGTGATATTTGGCACCTACACCTAGAGCCTCAAGCACAAGCCAAAGCAAATCCAGTGGCTTTGGGCTTAGGACTCACCACAGCACTGCAAAAGCATTAGCTGTGCTTGCTTTACTCAGTCCACCTGGACCTGGGGTATCATCCGCCCACACCCCTTCAAGTCACAGCAAGCGTTTTATGTTCCCCCACAATGCTTTGTGGCACCTCATTTGCCGCAAAGCATTGTGGGGGAATGCAAAACGCTCACTGTGACTTGAAGGGGTGTGGGCGGATGTGGGGGGGGGGACAAAAAAAAATCCGCACCAGGTACCACTTGGGCTTGCTATACCTCTGGTCCCACTTTTCCTTAGGATGTCCTTATTTTCATCAAAGAAATGTTGGACGGGACCCCCAGGGAAGGTTTTTAAAAAAATGTTTTATACATGTTGGAAGCTGCCCAGAGTGGCTGGGACCACCCAGTCAAATGGGTGTGGTATAAATAGTAAAATTGAAATTTCCAGTGTTTTGTTTATGGTGAGCATAATTAAATCCTAGTCCCCTATATACTGCAGAGTCTTTGAAAGTCAGTTCCAAATACAGGATGGAATGGTGGATGGGGAGGGGGCAAATTATTTTAGTAGAGCTAAGTTTTCTTTTCTGAACACTGATCTATCATCATCATCAACAACAACAACAACAACATTATTAGCAGCCACTCTGGTATTGCAGCACTCTTATTGATAGATTTAATAGAAGGTATTCATTTCACTCAATAGGCAGAGAGTTTAATACTTAAATCTAAGCATTTATTTTCACCTGCCATTTGAATGGTCCTCTAAATTTAGTTTTTTACCAAACCGTCCTGGAGGAACTGTGCACTTCTGAAGGACTCTCTATCTGTAGATCTCAAATAAATTTTGACTCCTTGAAATCAGTCTGTCAGTGATTAAATTGGACATGGAGAGTTCTTATTGGAATCAAATTTGATTGTTTTATGCAAGACACTTTTCTCAGACACAGAAAATTGTGTTACACTGAGTCAGACCATTGGTCCATCAACTTCAGTATTGTCTATACAAACTAGCAGTTATGCTCCAGCGTTTCAGAGAAGAAGCCCATCTGTCTCAAGAATTGATGGAATGTGATTCCGGGACTGGAGGCAAGCAGCTGCATTAGCAGCATTGAAGTGACCTCCCCAGGACGTAAACCTGGCAGGCTGGGCTTCCCAGACATCAAGACCCCCTTCTCAGACTCGCTGATGTAGTCCAAAGGAAAGCAGAGCAATACAATACATTTGACACCAGCTTGGACGCAGGAGTTGCCAGAAGGAGGTTACAAGATTCCATCCAACCATCTTAGGGACTCCTTAGCTTTTTCTTCTACTGAAAATGTTCTGCAAGGCAGCGGAGGTTAAGGGTAAGAGTTTTCCTTATCTTAGATGGGCTACGTTCACAGGTTGATGAGACCATCTGCCCCACACCTCAGCTTAAGTACAAAGTTAATGTGGCATACTACAGGGTATGTATGGATTGTGGCTAACATCTTGTGTACTTGGCTTCAAGCAGGTGGGAGCGCACTGGGAATGTGTGCACCACCTTCGTGATGTGAGCCCCTTAATTGTTTCCATATAAATGAGGCATTGATGCACACACAGAACCACACAATTATATCAACAGAAAGAGAGAGAAACCTTATTTTTAATCTAGCTGTTTTCAACAGTGGACACTGAGTTTTGATAAAAGTAAAATCTTTTTATTAACACTCTAATGGAATTTACTCTCTTTAAACAGCAATAAGCTAAATTATTTTCATTTCCAAGTCAGCAGGTATGACATTAATAGGAAAGCCACTCTCAGAAACAGCTTTGCACACTGGGTTTGCTCCCTTCTGAGCTACAGCCATTAGCCCTGAAGAGTCCTGAGCTCCTTTAGAAGCCTTATTTGTTACACAATAAACCAGTCTGTCTTGTATAGATATGCTGTTTGTACACAATATAGTGTGCCTGAATGCACATTTAAGTACAATATCTATACTGGAGAGAAAGTAATTGATTTAAGAGAGATGACAGCTCAGTAGCTCATTTCATACTTTCACAATATAGCAATTTTTCCAAAGCCTCTCGTTTTCTCCTTTCTTCCACGGTGCTGCTCATCTTAGCTTTCCATCAATTTACCTTAAGCATCCAAAACAGCAAGGGACGTTTCTGAACAACCTAGAGTATTCATCCTGGATCTGAAATGAAAAGATGGAATGAATACAGTGGCTTATTAACAGGTAAATATATGTATTTTAAGCATCTTCCAGAGAGTGTGGCTTATTCTGTTATAAAGGTTTTTACATAATTTGGCCTCAGAGAGGATTAGGGACGATGCTGAAGGGGTTTTCAGAATGCAGACTGCAGGATCTTACATAAAGGCTTCAATCCAGAATCAGATGACTATAGTTAGTAAACCTCCTTAATTATTTCATAGGATTATTGCTGTACAATCTGAAATGCATTGCTTCTTAAATTCTAGATCTGTGAGACATAAATCAGATTTCAGAGTCTTAGGACGATGATTGTGAATTATGTATGTGCACGAATTATTTTATTCATCTACGGCTGCAATCCTTAATACACTTACTTGTTAAGTGTGGCCCATTTAAATAAATAGGACTGCCCAGATAATATGGATAGGGAAGCAATGTAAATCTTCTAGCTTCTCTGCCTCTGACAATCTTTTACCCTTTTCTCTCTGTTGATGCTTCTCAGACACAGAGCACACCATGCTGACTTCTGCTAAGGGCCAGTACAATCCCTGAGCTGTGGTAAAAAATGGGGTCAGCTGAATCAGCTTCCCTTTAAATACCCTACCTGGAGAGCTTTCCCATGCCTGTCCCTTTTGGGATGATTTAACCACTGCAGACCCCTGTGTGAAAGCAATCTCTGAGGTTAAAAGAAGGGGGCAGAAAACTTCTGAGAGGGATGTTTAAAGAGGAGGGGACTTTTTGGTTTACAAATTTCAAGGGTGGCTTTGGCACAGGTGTGCCGCATGAAGCATTTCTAGGTAGAAGAAGCACTCACTTTTCGTGACAAAACACAAAGAAATATGAAGATGAACAGTCCTTGAAAGGCATTGAAGATTGTAAAAAGGTATGCCGTGACCACTGATCCCTGGATGACGTGAAGCACGCCAAAGATCCACGTCGCCCCAAGGAGGAAGAGGAGGGAAAGAGCCCCCCGTGCACAAGATCTAGGCAGAAGCAAAAGAGTTAGAATTTTCTCCCTTCCCCCCCTCTCCCACCAAATGCAGGAAATAATTTTTGCAGTTGAAATATCCCTGAAAATTGCATTGCAGTTACATGGTTCCTCCTTTAGGGTGTGCTGCGGTGCTGTTGCCGAAACGATATTCTCTTGCTCTCATAACAAAATGGAAAAAAACAACACAGCAACAAAAATTGCAGAAGAAAGAGTAAAAAGTGGACGGTTTTTTAAAAACACTGCCTGTCTTAATCTTCAAATCTGTTTTCTCTGGTGTATTGCAGAGCCATATGATTTGATTTTAAATCTACTGTTAGTGTAATTCCCCAAGGTAAAACACATGTCTGTTATGAAGTATACCCCCTAAGAAACCTTGGAAAAAATGTATAGTATGCTCTTAGGTCAGCACATGTGCATGACATCAAAGGGATCTTTTGGCTGTTTCTCAGTTTCAGCCTCGGAGATAGTGCTGGCTGTAAAACCAGACTTTCTCTTTATATTAAAAGGATTTCGCTTTTACAATGCAAGGGAACTTTAAATTATGGCAGGGTCAGAATACTGATGTCCTAATAGCATACAAATCAATTGCCTCTGATCCCCCCACCCTCTTTTTTTGTTAACACACTGTAGTCTAAGTACACCCAGCCCTGCTCATGGACTCTGACAAATTACACCATGTTGTCTCACAAATGAGCTCCTTGATTAGTTTTTCTTTTTCATTTTCAGTCCAGCAGTTGCTGGACTTCCTTTCCACAAGAAAGCCTTTTCTCCCCCCCTCCTCTTTTTTTCTTTTTTCTTTTTTGGTGCTGCTTCCAGAAAAAATGAATATTTTTTTTTGACTTCATTAGAAGCAGTGCACTGTGTGAAGCTGATAGGGCGAGGAACAGGAGAAAAGTGATCAATCAAACAATTGCTAAATCCTAACTATAAATCTAACGCAGTGAGTTGAAACTGCAGGAGTGTTTCTAAGCAACAAAAACAGTAAGTTGTTTTCAGTGGTCCCTGTAGCACACACACACACACACACTCCAGCCTTGCCAGCACAAACGGTTTTCAAGGTCTCTATAAATCAGTTTTAAAGAAAATGAGTTGATCGGGAAATCATAGCAGCACACAAAATAATAATTAAACAATCCTGGGAGACAAACAAATGAAAAGGCAGGTTTGTTGAACCCTCCTCCTATTTCTCTCTTCTCCACCAACAGAGTGCGTCACCCAGAAAGCAAGAAGACGGAAGAGAAGTATTTTTTCAACCCCATTGATTTCAATGGGAGAGTGAAACAAATTCTGAGCTCTCCCTTAGTGGAAAAACAACAACAACGGGCATCCTGACTGCAATCCTATACTCACTTACTGGGGAGTAAGTCTCTATGAACTCAGTAGAACTTATTTCTGTGTTGGCATGCATAGGATTGCAGCATAAATTGGGATTATGCCTCGAGTTTGGCTTGGGAGTTTCCCCCCAGCAAAATGTCTTGGGGGAAATGGATATATGGCAACAAGTATGGTGATTTTGTTTTAAAAATGCTTTTAAAATCCCCCCAAAGCCTAAAAAAGTAATTTTTGTGGATAACTTTGCCCCTCCAAAAAACTCAATAACCCCCCCAAAGGCGTTCGTTGGTCAGGGTTGTGGCAGCGACAGTCAGGATTTTGGCCACTTTGGGGTGACAAGTTGTGTGTGGGAATCAGAATCAGCCACAGTCATGGTGGGCAGTTGCTGGCAGCTCTGAGGGGGAAGTTCTGCCTGCTTTCCTGCCATGCACACCTGAGTTGTCTCCTCCAGGCACCAAAAAATGTGCCCAGAGCAGTGGCAGTGGGACAACGGAGCGCATCGTGTGGAATGGTGAGTCATGGTGCAGGATGGCCGAGTGGCTGGGCCCTCTCAGGCCCATCGTTCTGTGGCCGGGAGACATCATGATCACCCCTGCCAAGCCACCCTGCGGAGGCAGCGACGGCTGTGCCCTGCCACCACTGCCACTCATCCCCACCATATGGCAATCTTAATTCATTAACAAGATTTCTATCTGAAGCACAGTTTTAAGACCCAGATTCTTAAAACTGCAGAACTTAGAGTCCATGGAATCTTACCAACCCATCCTTACTGCCAACTATTTTAATAGGGTGCCATCCAACTAAACCGTTTAGCAGCAGATATTCCCCACCCTCTCCTTTCCCTGCACATACTGTGAACACCCTGTGAATTCCCAGAACAGATTTAGGTGTTGTGGGGGGAGAGGAGAAGGTGGGGAAGTTCCGCTACATATCCTGTTGAGTTCTGTGGGGCTTACTCACGGGTAAATGGACACACAAGCATAGTCATTGGCTTTTGTCAGCAAGAGACAAGCCTGGGTGCAGTGTAAAGTACACTTTCCTTCAGGAGTGATGTTGATATAGAATAACATCAGTTTTCAAATCAAGTGGTTTTAGTTTTTTAAAAAGAGTCAAAGTTGAAATTTACCTTATATTTTCATAGCAGCTAACTTCTGGCTTTAGCATGGCTGTTTGTCGAAATACTTTATAGATAATGACACCAAAAGCAATCAAATTAACCTGGAAATATATACATATATGTATTCAGTTTAACAAGATGAACGTTGGAATTATAGCTGTATTTCATATTTAAAGCAAACAAATCAAACCCCTTTTTTCTGTTGGAAGAGCTATTCCGATCCTTTTAATAGAACAAAGAGTACTACAGTAACCTAGGTCAAAGACGAATGTAACTCTATATCCTTTCAAGTGTATAATTAACAGCAGTCTGCAAATGTTTATTGAATTTATTGGCAAATCTCTTTAGGTTCTGGATCAGAATTCTCCCCCAAAGTAGATATATGGAATATGTATTCTCGGTTAGGCATTATACAGATATTTCATTTGAAAATACAAACCTACTGTTTCCTACTAAGTAACATTAGGAACATCATGGGTGCGTTGAAATCTTTGGGTGTAAAAGATACAAGTGAAAAGTTTTGAATTTCAAAGGTACTTTTGGTAAAAAGGGTAACGTACTATGGACTTGGTATTAAGCTTTGCATTTGTTTGACTAAGAAAAAGCCAGAAAAATATGGAATCGAGGCATGGAACAAATAACAGTATACCATAAATCAGACAGCCAACCACATACGAGCCAACCACAAATGATACTACTGAGCAGTGATGGCTTTGTCTTGGAAATAATCTGAGCTACCACCACAAAAATGAGCAATAGCCTGCTTTATCTCTGGGTCAAAGCCCTCTTTCTCCTAGCCACCCAGCCCTTTGATCCTCCAATCCTCCTGTCCCATTTTCTGCTGGTGGCAACAGTAGCAGCATATAGTAAGCCCACAACTTACACCTTCCCTTGTCCGGTGCAATATATAGAGAGCACACCAGGAAAAATGGTGCTGATGGCCCTCAGGTGAAGTACACTTCCCCAAAGCCTCCAGGACCTTTTCCCCTTCTCCAGGCTCTGGAGAAGGTAGGGAGAGGCCATACCTTCTTCTCTCTCCCTGTGGCTGGAATGTCATTATTGCTGCTGATGCCATTGCTGGCAACTCAGACCTGTAGGTAGAGTCTAAACCAAAGGGAGACAAAGGGTGTCGTGGAACAGGTGGGAAGGGGGATAAACCAGGAATTCCTCCATGGCTTGGATTTTTAATTAAGCCAGAAGAATTCAGGGCCTGCAATGCTCACATCTTCTTTGACGTGAGCCACGAAAAATGTAGCTGTGAGCCTCACTGATGTTTGTTGAGTGCATATATCACATGGAATAAGAAAAGAAAATGTCCAAATGTATGCAATACCCAGCATAATGTAATATAGTATCCGATATAATATCTTATACCAATATATCTTAGAGATCAGGTGCTTTTCACTTTGAAAGAAAGCAGCTCTCCCACACAGGAAGTGCTCCTTAGAAAGTAGCAGGGAAGCGCTAGGTTAGGTACCTGTGAGGTTTGTTCAATAAAGTTATGCTAGTGTTTGAAGTAAGTGGAAGCGTCTGATCAGCTATTCACAAGCAGCAGTTATTCACCAAAAATATTCATGAGTAACAGCATATCAGTATTAAAATAATTATGTTGCAGAGTCCACCTGCACCTCTATCAATAACAACAGCACATTCCTTGGACAAAGTTTGCCTGAAGAAAGCTTCTGAAGTAGTCTTTGGTGCTTTATAAAAGCTGTACAATACTTCACAAAGTAAAATAGGGACACTTGGTTATGTACAATTCTCTCAAGTTGAAGAATCGCTGCCTGAGTATCCCCCATCCAGTATTTCTCTGGTCCTTTGTGTGCACAGGGCTTCACCCCCCCCCTGCCTTGTTTATGTGAAAGATCCTACACTAGGTGTTCCCAAACTGTGGTCCATGGACATTCAGTGGCCACTGACTTTCCTTCAGGTGGTTTGTGACATATCTGTGAAGGACACTTTATATTTTAATTTTATAAAGTTCTATGGTATTCAGACTGTAATGCAATTACTGGTAAACATGATATAAGAAATAATAGACACAGTAAAAACTACATCTGAAAATCACACAGCATCTAGCCTAGTGTATTTCAAGTGCTACAACGTGCAGAAAGAGGTAAGTGGTCCACCAAGACCCTAAGCAAATGGTCGGGGGAGGGGAAGTTGGGGAAATGATAGCCTGCACAATCTAAATGGTATGCAAATAGACTTTGTTTGCTTGATTTGTTTACTTATTCAGGTGCCCATAACTGTACAGGCAAAGCCTACACAAGTAGAGTTTGTATGTGCCCACAAACTTGTTCACACCTTATTTCCCCAGCATGCATGGAATTGGTTCCTCAGATAAAGAAATCCATCTGGCATAACTGAAGGCCAAGCCAAAAGCTTTTACTTGAGAACTGTCAGCTTTAATTGGAGGTGCTGCTGGTGAAAATGGTGGCAAATAATATCTATTGATATTAACCAGTTGGAACACCTTTTTATCGATAAAACTATTCAATTAGTTTTAAATGTGTTGTTTTCATTTGTTGGTGTTGTACACTACATTGAATGCTTTTATAGTGGAAAAGTGGAATAAATACCTTTCCATTAAGTAAGTAACCCAAAGAGAAAATTGTGTTTGAACCACAATAAATCGTGTCCTCCAAATCATGGAGAGCCACGTGTTGCGGTGAGATCACCAAACTGCCTTCTTGTTGCTGGGGCGGGCCCATTTGGATGACCTCCGCACATCATTGGTTGCCTCTTTGTTACTGGGGAAAATTTTCTGTCCATTGGGGTTTGATTGGCAACTAAGGGGCTATTTAAGGGGCTGCACAAGGCGAAGCACTTTTTCTTTTGCATCGTGCAGTGGATCTCCCTCCCTCCCTATAATTTAAGGTTGTATTTTTGACCTTGCTATGCCTGTCTAGGAGTCATCTGTTCATGGAGCAGGGGCCCAGTAGGAATTTTGCCACTTGGCTGATTGGCTGGTGCCATTTGGTTTTTGCCTACCATGTAGCAAATCGTCACAACTTTGTAAGGCTGGCGGTTAGGCACTGGTTCATTGTTTGGTGGAGGGGATTATGGGTTGGCTGTGCCTGCCCCTCATTTTTGCTGCTGCTGCTGCTGCTGCTGCTAGGGAATTCCATTAAAGGAATCCAGGGGCTCGATTTGCTCTGTCCGATCCCCTCTCAGGGGTAGGGCCATGCCAGAGTTCCTGGGAGCATCTGGGGTGAACTAAGAGGCAGAAATCCACCTCTGTGCTTCCCCAATATGTTTTCTCTTACTGACCTCTGGAGGTTCCAGTTGTCAGTCCTGTTCCTGCCAGTGCAGGTTCAGGTAGTCCGAACCAATGCCTAAGCAACCACTCACATGCTGTAATCAATAATGTTGTGTCCAAATTAATGCCAAAAATCTTAAACAAATATTCTGTGTCCTTTGTGATTTATTTTGGAGGGGGTTTGGGGGTCTTCACACACAATTAACATAAAGCAGGAACTGTTGCAGGCACATGCATCTCCAAGCCTTGCCTAGCTGTTCCCTAACTTCCTACCCCACCCTGATTCTCCTTTCCCAAGAAAAAACATCCTTTGAGTTTAGCCCTACCTGTTTTTTCATTTATCCAACACCACAAACCTCAGTTTACACAGTGACCCTAAGTGGGTTTGTACCACACCAAAAGTGCAGGTAGGTGGACACACAGAGAGAGCCTGCTGTGGAGCAATGCCTGAGGACTCCTGCTGTTGTGGGCATTGCTGGTGTCCTTCCCCTTCCCCATATCTTTTCACTTAGATTTGTGAAATTCTAAAAATATAATGAATGAGCCACTTTTCAGCTGGCTAGCTTTTTGCATTCTGTCTGTGAATTCTTGATTGCAATTGTGCCAGTCGGTTCTTATGGATTTGCATCTGCTGACTGAGTAATATTAATGAAACATCCACTTGTTTCCTCAGCAATATGCTTCAAGAGGAGGGGACCCCCCCCACTCATATTTAAAACAGCAATTGGAAGCACAGTTTTGGGTCCATGATGGGAAGCCTATATGGGAGATTTTGGTGGGGTGGACAATTAAGAACTTGTCTTAACCACAGTCTGGGTTTGATCACATGCACCCCTACAAAGGCATTATTTTAGGAACACAAATGCTTTATTTATGAACAGAAAATCTTGTGTGTAGGTGACCCAGGGCTATGTGTGCCAGCCCTGCCTCCAACATCTCTCTGTGTGCAGACTGTACAATCTTTCTATTCCATACCTTCCTGTGTTGAGCAAGGAAGATCTTATGGGGGCATCTACCTGCATTTTTGGGTTGTATCCACAGAGTAGGGAGGCAAGTTTAGCAGAGCTCGTGATTGTATGGTGATTTCTCCTCCCCTTTGAATGGATGTGGATAGAATCTCCTTCAGACCTTCTATGTTCAACATCGAAAGGTCTGGGGTTAAGTGGGCAGGCGTAAGGATGTTTGGGACAGTTTGGGACCCCCAACATGGACTTAATGTTTCCAATTCAGGCATAATGCCCAAAGATGGGGCAAAACACCTCTATGATACATTATCACACTTAACAGTTCACAATCCCTTGTGCTTAGTAATAACTACTAGGTAGTTAGTGAAGAAACAATTAACTACTTGAAATAGTCACCTTAAAAGACCTGAAGAAAGTCTTGAGGATGGGGGGCAGGGAGATGGAAGAAGAGAAGTCCAGGCCAGGAAGTTTATGTCATGCATTTAACACATTCAACATATTAACTTTGTTAAATACATGTTTGCTAATGTACAATAGATGTGGAAGTCACTATGAACGTGGCAGACAGAAAAGTGGGGCTAAGGCCTTTCCCATGCATACTGCATTCCTAACACCAAACCCCAAAGATGCTGTTTGGAGGGAATCTGCTATTAGCACCAATATTTAAAATTCTGATATACATAATACTTCTGAAACCAGCAGTTCTTCAAGTTAATTATACAATTAATTTGACCTTTATAATAATTATATGCAGGCTTTTATATAATATACATATTCTGGTGAATAACGGAGGAAATAATTCACTTTATCTCTAACTGGCATAATATGAGTTTGGAATGCTCTTATTAAAAGTGGGGCAAGATGTAGTCGGAACACAAAAGGGTAATACTTGGAGGATGCATGAAGTTTTAGGAATGTAAGTGGCATCAGCCTAATCATCTAGTCCAGACAATGCTCTCATACTGTTTGACATCTCAGTGGCATCTAAGTGGCAAACTCGGAATTTAATTTCAACTTCATGCATCTCTGTCCTAATTATGGGTTGGTTTTGGAGTATAGTTCTGCTCATGGAATGGTCATTCCAGGTTCCCACTCATGGAAGAGAAGAGGTGAATTTCACTGATTCCCTATTTACCCCACATCACCATGCATCCTCCCATCTACTTTTTAGTGTAAGGATCCCTCCAGCATAGTGTGAAATGTGGTGTGAGAGGTTACCAGAGGAAATGGGAATCCATAAAATTGCTTCCAGACTCATGGGTAGGAGCTTCCACAGATGGAAGGGCACCATTGGATCTAACCCAATGTGCCTCCTGTTGTATGTTTAATTCTTCTTTGCTCCATTTGGCTAAACATACCTATCATCATCTCCCTTAATTTCCATGTCCTATCCCTCTCTTTCTGTCTTCTGCCATGCATCTTCTTTGCTTCCCTCTGTTTTGAAAATGTGATTATGTCATTTTAAGTGCTTTCTCAACATACATTTCTGTAACAATGGATGCTATCTCTTCATAGATTTGGAGACAGTATTGTAATGCTCACATTTCCCCCCCCCATATTTTGTGTCACACCAAAGTCCTGGTGCTTGAGACACTCTATTTATCAAAGTTTCTAAGCTCGTATGGAATTTACAGATGTCCTTTGAAAGTTCTTAAGTGTTTAAGTAACAGTTTTGAATATATTCTTAGAAAGGTGGGTCCCCTTCCCACCTGTTTTTATTTTGTGGTCTTACACCATCTGCTGTAAGTGGGTGAGAAGTTGAAGTGTACTAGAGGGAGAATTAAAGTTGGAAACTATCGTCTGAGTTTTAAATACACCAAGAACACTCATAAAAGCAAGATGATTCTGGACAAGAGCCAACTATAATTCCTATTGCTTGACAAAGGAAAAGCCTTGGACTTTCCTGTACAATTCAATAAACAAATGCATGGCTTCTCATATATAAAGGGATGTAGCTTTCAACCCAGAACCACCCACATGACTCTGGTCCTAATGGTGTAATTTTCTGCTTGTGAGAGATCTACTAGCATAATCATTCACTTTCATTATGTGCTGTTCATGATTAGGACTGTTTAACATTAATGGCTACTAGTATTTATTGTTTCCTTTTTCATTGGGTGACATGACATGTCGGGTCCAAATAATGCTGTTAATAATGGGATTATGTTAATAGCTGGAGGTTCAGAGATGCGACCCATGGGGCACAATCCACTGGAAAGTTCTCCTGCACAAGTCCCATTGAAACCAATGTGTATCCCTCAAGAACACATTAAATGACTGGTGGAAGATGTGCAAGAGCATGGTCAAATGTGCCCTGCTGTCATTTCGATGTCCTGTATAATAGCTCTAATTACCTCTTCACATCAGTATCTGTGCTAACAAATGTCTAAAGTGAGCTGCTGTAAAAAAGATAGGCTACTCAGGAGACTGAAATCTGCAATTTTTGCATTCTTACATCAACACTAAAAGGTTTATTTTTTCCCCTCAACAGTAATGTGACTGCAAAATCTAAATTGGCAACAATGAAATTAGCCTTATTTTTTATGTTTAGGTAGCACAACTCTCCACCACATCCCCCCAAATGCACTTCCCCCTCCAAAGCCACCCCTTTTGAGTTGGGAGAAATGATTCAATGAATCTATCATATATAAATGGTTGGATGGGTCAGATATGTGTGGGTCTCAAAATCAAGTGCAAAACTCTCCACTGCATTTTCCAAAATGGAAAAAAAAACTCAAAACAAAACTATATTGGAAAAAAGGTCACAGAGAATCATAGGGCTGGAAGGGACCAGAAGGGTCATCTAGTCCAACTGCCTGCAGTGCAGGAATCTTTTTGCACAACATGGGGATCAAACCCATGACCCTGAGATTAGTAGAGTCTCATGCTCTACCAACTGAGGTCATATGAATCCATCATATGATTTTTTTAAAAAACAGGAAGGAGAGAGGTAAGAGGAGAGAAGGGTTATGCCATGATAAAGGCTGTGAACACATGATCAGCTTAAAGTGCAACTAGTTTGTTCTTTTTCTCAGTCCCGATTGAAGTTGGTTTGGGGGCAAACACATCAAAATGCAGTGTTTCATGGAAATGACAAAATAGTTGTAGACTGTGGCTAATGTCATGTGTACACTGATCTAATGATGGGGGAGGTGAGGTGTGGCCATCACCTGCCCCTCCAAGCTTAAGGGTATTCTGTTAAAGGAATCTGGGGATGTAGATCTTGTCTGAAGCCTGGGGCGAGGCTAGGGCCATGCCACCACCCCGTTGGGAAACCAGGGGGAGCTCAAGTTGGTTTGCATCAACAGGGCTCTTCCTACCGGTGGTTCACCCTTACTGGACTCCCTGTGTGGCCCAATGAAGTTGTGGCCTAAATTTGTCCAATAACATTAACCTAATATCCATGTCCTTATGTCTTATTCATCAACGAGGGGGGTGGTCTTGGGGTCTCAACACACAACAAGTTTTCTTTCTACTAGCTGTCGTAGAGAGAGTTTAACTGGTAGCATTGCAGGAACAGTGAATGGACTGAATCGAGATTCTCGAGTTATGAGAACTTGAATCTGGATTATTTCCAGGTACAAAGGATTTTGGATCATTCTTGTGGTCCCCATCTATAGCCAAGCCTGTTGTGGGGTAGGGATTTGTATTTGTCCCTAAAACCATTTCAAACTGCTTGATCCCAAAGGTATTTGACAAGGCATAGCTGCCCATAGCTTATTTGTATTCTTAGCAATATCTGATTCCACAGCTTTCTGTGTAAACAACAAAAAAGTAAAACATCTTTTAAATGAATAGCTATTGAACACTACAGTATACAAAGAAACCCGCCAATGTACTAACACTATTGTGCCTGTTTACAGATGGGAAAAAACAGCAAGTATGAATCATTGTAATTCTAAGTTCCTTCAGAGAGAATTACAAGACCATATGATATCCTAGCTTGTTAGATTTTGCATTAGGATCCATGACTGAGTTGTAAGACATCCAGACAGCTCCATATTGAGCACACATCTGAGGAATACAAGTTATTTCATCTTCTGTTGGCAGTTTGCTTAAACAGCTGGCTTTGAATGTGTTTCTTGCCTTATGCTGGCATACAGGAAGAAGAGCTGAATTTTGATTTGCCTAGCCATAGACTTTGTTGCAGAATTATCCAAAGAAAGGCCATGAGCATCTAATAGTTTTCTAGAACAATTTTCGGTGTACATATATATGAATGCTTCACTTAGATTTTGTCACCTCAGCTTCAAAGGAGAATAATTTCTCCTGCCTATTCATAGTAGGTTATGGGAAATCTGATGGTGTTGGCAGGAGGAGGGTGAAGCATGATAAATGGCTGTGAGGAGAGTAATTAAATCCACCAGCTGTAATTTTGTGGTAATGGAAGGCGTTTAGCAGAGGAAGACAAATTTTGATGATGGAAACCTCAGTTTGAAGAATGAGGGAGAAGAAAGGATAGTGTTAGGATAGGCACAATACACTGTCTTGGCTGACTGGTAGATAATAAGGATGGCTGAATCAGTCAATTCTGCTTTCTCTCATATTCTCATTTTCCACTCTTAAGTTGAGCTTTCCACATTTCCACATCAGTTTCAAATATTTTGAACAAATTCTCATGAAAATGCGGCAGCATTTTTACTGTGAATTTCTCCTGATAGACATCTTTTAATACACACACCTTTGCAAAGCAATATTGCCCTATATAATGCAGTTCTGAATGCTATTTTCACAAACATATGCATTTCCATGCAGATTTAATCCTTATATATGCATTTTTGTACACATTATTTTGCCGGACAACTGTATTGAAAAATTCAGAGAAGTGTGAATTTGAAAAGATGACTGGGTTTTGGTTCACACACAGTTTCAAAAATAGCTTCATCTATAAATGTAGATCAGATTTCTTCCCTGTCCCAATCTGGTAGGCTTTGCACTAAGTGAAATGTGGTCTTCAGCAGATAGGCAATGCCCTATATAGTATGGCATGGGAAATTACATATGGACTAAGAAGGAAACACTACAATGTTCTGCCTTAGTGGGTTTGTTATGGTTCTTATGCAGTAACTTTTAGACAATAAAAGAGTTACTGTTAATCTTCTGCAGTCTCTGGCATTCATTAAATTAAGGCGGGGATAGCGGAAGCGTATACTTACTAATGTTTTTGATCCCCTTCCCTTGTTTTCTCATTCAGCCTGCATAATAATTGTGAATGTTTGTGATAGAAAATTTGTCGTTATTTTTACCTGCCCATAGTCTTTAAGATAGGATATAATTACACTGAAACAAATGAATGGCAGCTTTCTAAAGATATGACTGGGAACAGGATGGGAAACATGACATGTTCTGCTTTAAGTTATTAACAACCCAACAGAAGCCCATTCAATGAAAGGCAGGTGCATGGCATTACTTTATAGCTTATTTCCTTTAGCAATGACAAAAGGCTTCCAGATTCTCTCCATTAACCATCACTTCAAGCAGCAGTGAAAATGCAATCAGTAGTGCTGTAATATCCTAAAAAAGACCCAATGGGAATGATTTTATATCATGATGTAACATTGTTCCCTTGGCCATTGTTGGGAAAAACAATGAGATATTTAAATTCAGAGATGACTCACTAAGAACACCATCCTACCCATACCAGAAGTCCACCAGCAAAGTCTACTTGGAACGATGCGTGTAAATTCCATTGGGCCATTCTGTGGGTCATTTCAGTGCTGTGAAGATGCTGGCTGAAACTCTGATAGTTCTTCAACTGGTGGCAAACACTTTGTTTGGTTATGGGCAAGAAACTGGAGAATCTCCTGCTGCCTCTTCTCAAAATGGGTAAGTCTCATTTGCCTCCTCCTAAATTGCCTCACAAAATGGCTTTTCTATGCATCTTTACAATATATGTTTTTAAATCTCGCAAGGGGAAAACATAGCTTGGAGGATGCAGGCTGGACTTGGAGCAGAAGGGTAGTTTGTGGAAGAAGAAATTATCTTCAAACAATGCACAACTTCTCCATTTTCAATTGCCTGCTCTGAAGCTGCTTTTTAAAAAGAAAGAAAAAGAAAGGGGGAATTATATCATGGTTCTAATATGTGCATTTGCACATAATGTGCCGTTAACCCAGAAGAAAGCCTTCACTTGTTCGTAGAGTTAAAATGCTAGTCATTGACAGATCTTCACAATGTTTTTCACAGAGCAGGAGAATGCCCTGATGTTGTCTCGTGAGTACATATATTAGTGCTTGATATTATGTAAAATAATTCTAGAGTTAGCATAACCAACCATAATTTTTAATTGAGTGCTAAAGGTTTTAAAATACACAGAAACCTGTCAATGCATATGCAACAGTTCTGTGTTGACTTGGAGTCATGGTCACAGTGGAACTCATCCAATCAATTAACCATAGATTGGGGTGTGTCCCCGATTCTTCTTCTTCTTCACACAGTAAGAAGAGTGCTTGCTCTTACAAGGTGCTGTTGTTCCTGCTATTTTTCCTTGTGTAGTCCCAATGTTTGCAACTGGAGATGTTGGGCAGCAATCTCAAATGACTGGTTTGGGGACCTGCAGAAGCTGGTGAAGCAACCCCCCTCCCCAGTATGCAATTATATGTTGCCCAATATTTGCTTGATTTAGCCTGTGATTTTATATTCATTTACCTGGAAGTAAGCCCCATTGAACTCAGTAGGACTTCTGATACAAATAGGATGTTAGTGGATCATGTATGAATTTAAATATCCCATCGAGACCAAAGGAATTACTTCGACGTCCATTGTTAGGCCAAGTCTTAATTGCTCCTATCACTACAATTTATACAGATCTTAATTGGCAAAAGTATAACAATTTTACTCAGCTCCATTCTTACTTTTCCGTAATGTGCAACAACACATTTTGCACCTGCATGAAAAAAATACGAAGCTGCCACAAAGAACAGAGCAGAAAGGGGGTGGGGAAGAGCATTCTAAAAATAATTAAGGTTAAACTGCAATCAAAACAATCCTTTACAAACTGTAATGTAGCTGAACAATTCAAAAAGCAACTGTTCTGAATATAAGCAAATTCAAAGGGAGACGATCCCCTTTTGTATCCCTCCCTTCTGATAGAAGACTACTGAAAACTGTCTGGTATCAAAGCTTCTCATGGATTAGACCTTCTGTGGCTCTCTGAACAAAAAAAGAAAGTCAACTTAGGAAAGGGAAAGCTAATTCTAAAGATTTTGACACACTACTTCTGAGTCTGTTGAGTGCTTCACATTCAAAACTTCAAAAATGAAGCTCCGAAACCATCCCTTTTCTACTTTCTCAGGCTCTCGCTCAATAATTGATGAAACCATCTATATGCTGATGTCAAATCTTAGAAAAACGGGGATGGTGGTGGTGGAGAGAGAGATGTCTCCTGCTGCTCTTTTAGTTATATACTTGCTTTTTAAAAAAAATATCATATTAGATACGGCTCCTTCAAAATTGTCTGATGTTCAGGAGCAGCTGCATAGGCATCATTCTCCCCAATGACCCTTATTATCAATGTTAGAATTAACAAGCTTCAATTCTGATGTGCAATCTGGCATGAATGAGGACAGATTTCTGTCTCCTGGCTAACGGATGGGTGAAAATGCTGCTTCGGTGCTGTTCAGTCACAGGATGGAAGAGAGTTAAGCTGATAACAATGCAACAGCTTAAGCCGGAAAACGAAAATGTATGCCATATTAATTGCCTGAAATTGCACACAAGCTGGCAGTCAAACAATGAAAGGTATGTCTTGCTGTCTGATTTCTCTCATTATCATCTCCCTGATGAATACACCTGCCCAAATGCTTTAGCTATTTCCTCTAGTTTGACACAGCACTGGAAAATATTTAAGAACAACAACAAGAAGAAATACTGGGAGGGGGGAAGAAAAGAGGGGGTAAGAGATTAAGGGTTCCGTGAAGGGTATGCCTAATTTTTTAATTTTTTTATTGTAGAAAAACTGGACACAGATACCAGTAATAAATCCCACTGAACTCAATGGGACCTGCTTTTGAGTAATAATAATAAAAAATTATTATTAATAATAATAATAATAATAATAATAATAATAATAATAATAATTTTATTTATACCCCACCCTTCCCGATTTAAAAACCGGGCTCAGAGCAGCCAACAGAAAATATAAAAAACACTGATTAAAAGCAACTTTAAAAACAGCTTAAAAACAGCATAAAATACAACATAAATGTAGCATCCATGTCAATAAAATTCAAAAAAATTCAGGGTCATTTTTTGGGGGGGGGGGAACCCAGTTCAGTAAACATCAAGTGATTGTCAGGGCTAACTGGCCAAGTTGGTCCTGCTAGGGCCAGCAAGGAGACCAGGGAAGAGTTTAAATCTGGGGTCCCAGAAGTGTTTCTTCATAGAAAAAGGAAAGGGAAAAGGGAATGGAGGATCAGACTAATTCATATTGAAGGGCAGGCGGAATAGCCCTGCAGAAGGAGATCAAGTCCTGCAGGGCCCTAGTCTCGTGGGACAGAGCATTCCACCAGGTCGGAGCCATCACTGAAAAAACCCTGCCCCTGGTGGAGGATAATCTGGCTTCTTTAGGGCCCGGGACCCTTAAGCTATTATTATTCATGGACCTTAGGATCCTCTGCGGGACATACCAGGAGAGGCAGTCCCGTAAGTACGAGGGTCCTAGGCTACATAGGGCTTTAAAGGTCAAAACCAGCACTAGTAAGACAAGCATGTGCTTCAGGGGTCAAAACAGACATGACATTAACTGCATGATTGCAAGTAATGTGTCTAGTTTTAAAAGTTTAAATAGTTGGCACTCGGCATCAGCACTGTGTGCAGGGGAAAGTTTCATGTTTAACCCTTTCCCCTATGTATGGTCCTGATGAAATCCACTCCCCCCACAGTGGAAGAAACCCACAAATGGGGCATTTGGGGGGGGGCAGAGCTGGATCAGCACCCTTTGCTGCTGTTGCATGATGTCTATGGGCCTGATCCAGGCCTCTTCCCCATACGAGCCTTGAAGTCTGTTCAACTTCAAGTGTATTTGTCCCTGCTCCCACTTCCTGCACTGGCTGCAAAAATGGTGATGTCTCTCAAGCCCTGTTGTTGCTGGAAAAGGTTTGGGTTAACCCATAAATAAATAAATAAATAAAATAAAATAATAATTTCACCCTAGCATTTTATATTGTTTCTTGTCCATGGATCATAATTATTCTTGCCTACTTGCAGCTTTTCTTTATTTCCCAATCTTTTGCACCACCTTCGTTACTCTGTTTTAAAATTAGATAATTGCAACCCCCCCCCCCCCAATCCTACATGACTTGTGTGCATTGATCGAAACACAGCCTTAGATATATTGGTTGCAGGGCTGGAAAGGCTGTTAAGAGAAACAAGTTGGGGGAATTATCTTTAGCTTGCAGCTTGTTTTGTGCAGGTTTAAAGTACTCCTTTCCCCCTGTAGTTCAATCTATCAAATGTCTGACCCAGTCCTTTTCATGTATACTTACACAGAGAATAACAATAAAAAATGCTTGATATGATCAATGAGGCTAATGGCATGCACTTCAGAATTCTAATTGCAGATTGGTATTAATGCGTACGTATGTTAGAGGGGAAAAGGTGTTGTTGATATGCTCAGAAAAGAACAAGTTCTTTTAGGAGAAATGCCTAAGTGAACAAGGCTTTTCTATGAAGACATGTCAGATCTGCCTCAAAATAAGTATCTGAAGTACAGTGGTGCTGTTGTGTTTCTTCAACACTTCTCTTTTGAAATGGAAAGATAGTTCAAAAACAGTTGGGTTTTTGGCATGGTGGTCAGCCTCTAAATGGGGTAAAATGAAAAGTCCCACTAGGTCCATGCCTATTGTCCAAGCCCTTTCATGCACCCCAATGAGTTCTTTGGCTCTTGGCTGAGGTGTTTTCCTGCTCACTAAAGGTGTAATGTTTCTAAGAAAGAAGTAAAGCTGTGGCATATTTCTGTGTGCTTTACTTGAGAGCTGAAGTCCAGAAAAGCCTGCTTTGAAAAGGCTATGAAATTGTTGCCATCTACCCATTAGTGCTTGAAAGTCACAATCATGTACAGCTTCATTCTGGCGGTTTCAGTTATTCTTCTAATTTCTGCTCCATAAAACAACACAGTGCCCTATTTCTGAAAACCCCTGCCATCTTCTTCAAAATAGCTTCTTCACTCCATCCAGGCAAAAAATAAAAATAAAAATGGAATGCAACTTACTGAAACAGAACACTGCAAATATTTAAGTTAACAAAATTTGTAATGTTGCCATATGGAATCTATAAGCAGGGGTTACCCATAACTCAATGCCTCTCAATGAACAACAGCTGCCATTATATTTTGGATTGTATTTCACTTCCTCAACCTGAAATTCTTGTTTGCAATTGGGTACTAAGCCATATTTACTTGTGAATATTTCAAGATGTTTTGATAGTCAGGTTAACATCATTGCTGATGTGTTCAGGAATGTATGCATGAACTCCAGGCATCTGGGCATGTGTGGGGCAGTACTTATGGGTCCCTGGATCAGGAAAAAAACAGTTTATCCTTTTCCACAAATCCCTATAATCTGAAAGAGCTTGTATGTAGGTTGGTCCTAATGGTGTTCAGCACATTGGTTCACCAAAGCTTCTGTTAGTGGAATAAGGATTTGATTCTTCTTTCCTGATGAATACCCCACCACAATCCACTCTGAAAGGTTGAAGGAACACATAGGAACAGAGTAGCTGAAGTATGGAGAGGGAATTAGTAAAAAATAAACTTCCCTTTCCACTGATGGAAGCCTTTGTCAGATCAAAGACAGCCTTCTATTTAAGGGATGCCACTGGATACAAGGGATGGGGACGGGATTTGATTTTGCCTGCCTTTTCATGAGAAACTACTTAATTCACACTTCTTGAACCAACACACAAACTGAAACACATATATCTTTCCAGTGGCGGAGCTTCATGCTCCGGCACTGGGGGTGGGAAGCAGGCGGGGGTGGGGCTGGCACACGTTCTGTAGCGGGGCGCGCATTGTGGGGGCGGGCCGCACCAAGATGGAACCCTATCCAGATCGCGCTGCCCAGGGCGCCCTGCCCCCATGCCCCGCCCTTCCTACGTCAGTGTAGGGGAGGGCAGGAAGCAGGCGGGGTGCGCTGCCCACATAGGCAGGGCGCACGTTCTGGGGGCGGGGCACGCATTCTAGGGACGGGGCGTTCCAAGATAGAACCCTATTGGGATCACACTGCCCGGGGCGCCCCGCCCCCTACGGCCCGCCCTTCTTACGCCAGTGTATCCTTCAAAATTCACACTTTTCTAAACTTTGCAGTGCAGTTATCCAACCATATGTACAAAAATGCATATATTGGGGAAAATAAGTGCTTCGACATGCATATATTTGTGAAAATGACAGATTATATTATATGCATTATATTAGGGGGAATTGCTTTGGGAAATGTCAGTGACAGTCAAAAACTACACAACATTGTGTTTATTAGGAGAAATTCACGCTGAATTGTTGACGGATTTTTAATGAGGGTTTTTTTTTAATGCAGATATGGGTAAATGCAATCATGCTTATGATTATTTATTACTTGCTTTCCTCACAAAAGTGGCTCAAAGCATCTTACGAAAACAATATTACAGTAAGAAGCAAGTATGACAACCATTAAAACATCTGAAGAAGTGTGCATGCACACGAAAGCGCATACCAAGAACAAGCTTAGTTGGTCTCTAAGGTGCTACTGGAAGGATTTATTTATTTATTATTTTGTTTTAACCATTAAAACATCACAATGCAACTATACCGATAAAAGACAGGTCTTACAGACCCCACGCCACTAAAGCAGGCTACAAATACCTGAAATTCTTCAAATTAAGGCCCAAAAACCAAGGTTCAAAAGAGAAGATTTTAAGATTGGAAAAACGAGAAACTGAGAGAAACTGAAACTGGCAGATCCCTATTCGAAACAGCCCTCTATCTATCTATCTATCTATCTATCTATCTATCTGCTTTATAGATTGATAGTTACAGTATTGTGTGCTACTGTAATCACATTTTATTACCAAATAAATAAGGACAAGAAGCTGCAGCTTAATTGCCTACTCACAGCACCTGCTCTTATCACTGTGCCTTCTAACATTTCTTACTTTATCTCAATCCATTTTTACATGTGTAACTTAGCGGCACTTTGAAAATATCTTCATGCACTCAAGCGTGTTGTTGTAGTTGTTTTAAGAAACACACACCGTATTTTTGCTGCTGCTGTTTATAATGGGACACCAAAAGTTTCAGAAAGATCAAACCTGAAAACATTTCCAGTAGGAATTAAAAAAAAGGCTCCTTTTTCCCCAGCAGAAATAGAGGCTATCAATTGCTGACTTGCCTGCCCATGTGAAATAGTGGGTTCTTGTCTCTGATGTCGCAATTTTGTTTAAAATAGCCTTGATGATGGCAGGGTACACGCGGATGATAAAATCATAAAGATGACAGCCTAATCTTCAAAGATGACCGATCACAGATAAAAGATTAAGTAACTCAGCATTTGAAATACCAGATTATCTGTCTCCTGGCATAGTGTCTGTGTATCTCTCCTGCTGAGTTCTGCAGAGATATCACTGACATGTAAAGATGCTACATCTTACATACCAGAATTGCTACAGAGAATGCCGTTCCCTCAGGCCGTCAGGTTGAAAGAAACGGGCCCTCAACTGAAATATTAGTTAATCAAACATTTGTCTGTGAGACAGGCAAAGTACTTGGGCGCGTAATAGATAAACATATTTTAGCGTGGCTATTTAAAAACAGCTAAAATAGTTCATTTTACCATATAATTAGCACTCACAGGTGGGACAGCGATGGGTTAGTGATTATTATACACCTTTTATTATCAATTTTATGTACCCCAATAATAAAAAACCATACTTACAAGAATGATTAGACATGCTGGTCCTATAAAACTCCATATAAAGTTGTTCTTTGTGCTGAGCCAACATCTGAAAAGTAAATAGTGCATGTTTGCAAATTTGCTTACAGATGAATCACTCCTGTCTTTGGAATCAGGTGTTTTTGAAGACTGGAAATGACTGCTAGTTGTAATGACTATATATTGCCTCCAGTGTCAGAATCAGTATGCCTCTGGGTACCAGTTGCTGGAGAACATAAATGGAAGAGTGTCGTTGAGTTCATGCCCTGCTTGTGGGCAGGGCCGGATTTAGGTTTGATGAGGCCCTAAGCTACTGAAGGTAATGGGGCCCTTTATATGTCCAGCTGTCCTTTGTCGACAACAAATTGTTAGAGTTTTTTGTGTTGAATATATGCTATATGATAATTTATGGACCTAATAGGTATGTAGGTTTTATTTTATTTGTTTTTTATCTTATATTTTGGAAATGTAGTTTTTTTCCTTTAATTTTTTTGGGGCCCCCCAAAAGAGTGGGGCCCTAAGCTATAGCTTGTTTAGCTTATATGTAAATCCGGCACTGCTTATGGGCTTCCCATAAGTATCGGGTTGCCTTCTGAGGGAACCAAATGCTGGGTTAGATAGGCTTTTAGTCTACTGGGCTCATTTTGTGTTCTTACATTATAGCCACTAGATATGTGGTATTCCTCATTGTGGGAAGCCTATTGCTGAGGGAAGCCACAAGCCTGATTGTCTGAATTACTAGACTAGTGACCCTGCGTGATATGTTCCCCCCCAACATATCATGTTAAACCCAAAATAGTAGTCATCATTTCATGGAAGGGGGCAGTTCTGCACAGGCATGATATGCCCACCTCTTTATAGATATGGCAGCTTGGGCACCTGAGCTACCACAAGCTTAAAGCCCATCTGGATCAGGGCATATGCCTTTGTGTCTAGAACTTAACAGTGAAAATTTCCATAAGTATCACAGTATGTATTCCCTGAAACCCAAGAAGCAGATGTGTGCAATCAAGTGTCCATGCATTCATACCCTGGTGGGTGTGGCTCTCATGCACAAACGTGCATCTGTCTGGGGCTAGATTCCTTCATCTAGTACTCAGAACTGCCTCAGAGCATCCAGAGACTGGATTGACAGCAGTGTGCACAGCACTGACAAAATGGTAGGGGTGGTGAGTGTTAGCAGCTCCAATAATCTGTTTGAGGGGGGAGTAGACTGCATACACCTTTCTTAGTTGCAGAGAGGCCACACATCTCTTTCTGAAAAATAACCACCATAGTTGTCAAAGCTGACTGGGCCAACCATTTCTTCAATAGGTAGTCACAGCCCAATATAATGTACACAGGATTGTGCAGGCAACTCACTGTTATGTGAACATAGTTTCCTATTAGAAACATGCTTAGGCGATCACATCTCAGTGGGCTGATGCAGGAAGAAGTCATGTCAGAACTGTCTATAACTAAAGTCAATATGAAAACAATGAATTACACATCAGTTCTTTCGTAGTATTTGGATCCCAGTGCCGCAGAAATGCCAACCACCACTGCTGGGCTCACGTAGCCAAAGATATAAAAATTCTTGTGTAAGAATCCTTTATTGTAGATTACTCCAACAACTATAAGGTACAGGTGAATGCCTTCGATACACATCCACGCGAAGGCAGCTAAGAGGAAGTAATGGAGTAATCCAGCAGTGATTGAACAGAATAGCTAGAAGGGAAAACAGAAAAAAGCATAAGTGAATAACATAAAAGACTCCATATCTTGCGATGCAGGTTAAAAATGTTGTCATAGTACCAGCAAAACCTCTTCCACTGGAAATTTGTCTCGATAGGAAAATGGCTCAGGCCCTGTCATTACTTTTCTGTAAGTACACAGGAAACCACCAAACCCATTTCATTTTAAAACTCAGACCTCATGCTCATTTCTTTTTGTCTGTGTGCCTACAATCACATGAAATACACAAACTGATGAAGAAGATGATATATATATATTTTGCTGAATATATTCAACCTTATATATACCCCCTGTTCCACAAGGGCATGTATACAAGCAGCCCCTTTTTACACTGAAAACAAGGCCAGGACAACACCTGCCGAAGTAAATTGGCATTCACACCTTCTGATATTATTGCAACATGGTCAATTTAAACTCAGTTAAAAATCTGCTTTCATTTTGTCTTAGTTAAGGCTCCCATTCTCAGAGTGGACCACTGGCAGAAGACCCTTCTCTTCAATGAGGCTTACACTTTCCAAATGGGATTTCCTGGAATCTTTAAATGAATGTTTTATATCCACAGCTAGTTGTGGGTAAAACGTTCACGGGGAAACTGAGAAATGCTACTTGCACCTCTGAAAAAGGCACTTTAGAGCACACATTTGCTTTCCGACCCAACATGAAATGGCATGAGGAAAGGCCACGTACCTTATTACTATTCATGTTAATTCCAACAAGAAAAATTAGCTCAGCCAGAAAAAGGCTGCAACAGAGATTTTTGTGAATTGTTGTCCTCGTACTTTGAATTTCACTGAAGAACCAGAAAGTGAAAATGCACATGGAGAGGCAGATCAAGGAGATAATTATTCCAAGCTGAGTAATTCTTGTGAGAATATAATAATTCTTGTCATCCTGGGAGGGGGAAATAATAATATAAAATATTAGAGAGAATGGCTAAAGAATAGCTTCTTTAAAACCTCATTTGATAATGGAGTTCTGATTCTACTCCATTTCCCCACTCCATACTCCTTGTTAAAATACCCAGCCAAGTTATTGGTTGAAAAGCTTTACACATTTTAAAATTGATTTTATTAAGGTACTAGTTGGTACAAGGAAGTGTGCAGGGGGGAAAATCATAGAATTTGGACGATAGTACTTATCTCCTCCTTTGTCTGTGCCTTCTAAATTTGCTCTGGAGGATTGGGGGGAAACCCAGAACAGGTTTTGGGGAGTGCAGTGGGGGTGCAGGCTATTTGTTATCTGGTTTTGCATTGGTATGCCTGGATAAATATAGATATCGATTTCTTCAGGGACTGTAGAGATCGTCAGATTGAATTGGCAATTATCTGTCACCAATAGCCATAGAGCCCAGCATATTTCTTTTCCAAGTAGCTGTCGTTAATTTAACTGCCCATTAATACCTTATGACAGAATAATGTAATGGATATCATTTGAAGCGCTTTGAAAATTATCCCACTCGAAGAGATGGAGTATAAACCTGGGCTATTTTTTTAATTTTATTTTTAGGAAACAAAAACAATTCACTCTTGACTTGTCTTGTAACTTGCGCCTCACTTGCTTTCAGATTCATATTTTAAACCCACATTAAGTAAACACCCCACAGATGCAAAACACACTCTTCTATTTGAGGACTCCTCATGAGCTGGGAAGGAGTCTAAGTATGACTCTAGGGATGGAGCTTTTTATTTTTGGACAGAGGATTTAGCCGACTTGAGAGTATTAGCACAAGCACATTGCATTGACACATGCTGGGCTCTTATGCTGACAGATTCTGCTTCTCAGTTGCTAAAAGCAACTTACAATTTCAGTTCAAATGTGAGGGGTTTTTTGGGGAAGTGTTTTGACTTTTGCTCTCTCTCTCTCTTCTCTCTGTGATCACTTGGCCTGTATTTAGAATCCATGTCCATTTTATGGCTATCTTCCTTTAATCTGATACTCAGATATGTACGGTACTTCTTTTTTTAATTTCTTACTGAGAATGTTTCAACTGAACAAAATAAAATAGAAATAAAAAGTGAATTAAAAAAATTAAAAGGAGGGGAGAAGGTATGTTATATCACTATATATGCAAATGACTACAATTCCATATGTATGCTTGTCTAATATCAATGTTATTATACACAGCAGTTGGTTTTGTTGAATGCTAAGTGCTGCATATTGGAAATGGGCACACACAGCCATCACAATAAAATATTTCCACTTTTTTGGGTATCATTCTACATTTGCTTTTTCTTTAAATAAAAAGCACTATGGTTTTCAAAAGTCTGAAGTTCTGTCTGTTCAAACATTTATTTATTTTTTAGTCAGGTTTACTTCTGGGAAAAATAGGCCTATTGCATATTCTGCAGTCATATCCACATCTTACATTTATAGCATAGTTTATGCCACTTTAACCAACCTAGCTTCCCCGAAACAATCCTTGGAACTGTAGATAGTTAAAGGTGCTGAGAATTATTAGGAGGCCCCTATTCCCCTCACAATTCCCAGGGTTTCCTGGGAAGATTGATTGTTAAAGCGTTCTGGGAATGGTACCTCTATGAGGGAAATAGGGGTCACCTAAAAACTCTCAGCACCTTTAACAAGCAACAGTGCCTGGGAATCATGGGGGAAACCGTGACTGTTAGTGGTATAAATAGTACTTTTACAGCTGCTCCGTGTCCGCAAATGGTTTCTCTGCCCTGTTTTCTGTTTGTAAAATGAAGATAGTAGTGACTTAAGTCTTGGGGTTACTGATAAGCATGAATAATATACAGATAATAAATATTATGGGCATTGAAAAATGCTCAATGGCAGTTAAAAACAAATAATAAATGGGGGGGAAGAGTAGAGTAGTTAGCACCCATATAAGAGATCACATGTGCATTACACTGTTATAATGAAAATATCTACTGCTGCTAAAGAATTATCCCATTGTTATATTTGCTCAGTGAGAATAAAGTGATATCAGATCCTCCCTTCAAGAGGGCACGTAATGCGGTGAGACCTGGCAACCAAACCCTGTGTTGTGGGTGGATAAGATTGGACAGCCACAACACCCAATTGGTAGGTCCCACGATGCAGGGTTCAATCAGGCCAATGGGACGCAGGCTAAAGGGATTGAGGGACCTACAAATACCCATGCACATGACCTAAAGCTTCCTCTTTTCAGCTTGTGTATCGGAACACCCGTCCACCTTTCCCTACTTTTAGGGCTTTTGTGCTTGATCTTGCTATGCCATCGTGTGTCGTCTGTCATTGGGACAGGGGCACGGCAGGAATTTTCCCCACTTGGCTGATTGGCTGTTGCCACTTGGGTTTCGCCTGCCATGTAGCAAATCGTCACAACTTGTACGGTTGTGGATAGGCTCTGGTTCAGGTGATAGGGATGGGAGAACGCTCTTGCCATCCCTATGTGAAGGGTATTCCATTAAAGGAATCCAGGGACTCGATGGTTTGGTAAACCCCTGAGAGGGGATTGTGCCCATGCCTGAGTCCAGGGGGACATTTGGGTGGTGGAGAGAGCATGTTCCCGGCTTTCCGCTTATCCAGGTGTTCACCCTTGGCTGACCTATGCTGGAACCCTGGGACAGTGCTACCTGCGGAGCAGGTAGCTAGTCGAATCAGAGCCTATGCAACCACTCACTTTCTGTAATCAATAAAGTTTATTTAGGGGGAGGTTAAAAGGTCTGAACACGCAAAGACCAAGCGAGGAAGGAAGTAATGATTTAACTGCAGAGACCAATAGGTTCTACACACAAACTATCTAAAGAAATTAATAAACATTATATTTAAAAAGAGCACTTACAACTTCAGAGTTGTTTGAGGACATCAAAACAGCAAAAGGGGTAAGATGATTGCATCTGCATGTGGTATGCGTGCTGTTGAAATGTGCTCGTTCACATCCTTCTGTAGACCAGTTTCCTTCCATTGTGTCTTCTGAATAATTCCAAAATGCACACTTAACATCTTTTTTGTCTACAGTCTGGAACAGAAGGAAAATGTTTAATGGATGGCAAGAGGCACAAAGCCACTCAATAAGAAGTATTTGCTACATTAGCAGAGGCAATTAATCACAATGCCTTTATTCCACAAAACCCAGAATCTGAACTGTTCATAATTCAGGTTCAGGAGAAACACAGCAATAAAAACAAAGAAAATCAGAACAGAAAGATGAAACAAGATAGGTAAAGAAGGTAGACTAAAGAGAGGAAGGAAAAGTACACCTGCTTTCTCCTTTTCAAACATTGTTCCTGAGTTTTAGAAATCAACAGTTCAAATAATTGATTTTAAAATGTCTGTACAATTAATATGTTTGCTCCTGTCCGTTTCCAGTGGCCTTATTTTGACCAGGGCTTGCTAATTCTTCTCTTTTTGCATCACTTCACCTTCTAGTCTTTGAAATGGGTTTGTGGGAGGAGAGGTCATTGTTTTGTTGTTTTTGTTTTAACTGCTTACTTGTGTTTTTACTTTGTATTTTTATCCTGTGAACTGTCCTGAGATCTTGTGGTGAAGGGCAGTATAATTAATAATAATAATAATAATAATAATAATAATAATGTCCCATCTTTCTTGTTTTAGGCCCCATCTGCACAATACATTCAAATCAGTATCATGCCACTTTAACAATCATGGCTTCCCCCAAATAATTCTAGGAACTGTAGTTCATTAAGAGAGTGGAGAGTTGGCAGGAGGGCGTTAATTCCCTCGCAGAGCAACAATTACCAGAGTTGCTGGGAAGAGGGATTGATTGTTAAACCACTTGGGAACTGTAGCTCTTTGAGGGGCCTTAGAACTCTCAGCATCTTTAACCAACTATACTAAGATCAGCCTGGATAGCTCAGTTGGTTAGAGCATGGTGCTGATAGTGCCAAGGTTGCAGGTTTGATTCCCACATGGGACAGCTGCATATTCCTGCATTCCAGGGAGTTGGACTAGGAACATGATCCTCAGAGTCCCTTTTCCAATTCTACCGTTCTATTATTCTATAATTCTCAGGATTCTTCAGAGTAAGTCATGACTGTTTAAAGTGCTATGATACTGCTTGCCTACTTTGGACTTTCATCGTCCATATTATTCCCCTTATCTTCCTGCAAAACAACATCAAAACCAAAAAACTTTCCTCAGCTTAACTGCTAAAGGTGCATACTGAATCATACCCATTTAATATTCTACTTATTTATTTATTATATTTGTATCCTGAGCACCTCCCTCCCCCCCCATCACGATGACTTCTTCACAAAAGCCCTGGGAGGTAGACAAGATCAATACATCGTATTTCGCCAAGAATACTGAGTGGGATTTATGGCTGAGTCAGGATTTAATGCCACTCTACTTCCTATCAACTGCTACTTCCTACACTATGCAATATCATGTCTTTTAGCACAGGAGGAAAGAAAGTCATCATATGAATTTCTCTAAATTTTCAGTGAAACTGTTCTTTTTCTGTTCTTCTCCTTTTCTTTTCTTTTTAACTGATTAAAAGACTTTTGAGTCACCTTTCAGGTCCATTGCCCTTCCAAGAAGAGATACAAGATAGTTAATGAATTACAAGCACAATAAAAATAGCAATACAAGAAACTCAGCAAATTATGCTCCTGAAAATGACAAGTAACTTAATCATAGATTGGCTAGGGAAACCTAGGCAGTTGGGCGGGGTATTATTTATTTATTTATTTATTTATTTATTTATTTATTTATTGAATTGCAGAGTTGGAAGAACAATCTAGTCCAACCCCCTGCAATGCAGGAATATGCAGCTGTCCCATACAGGTATTGAAGTTGCACCCTTGGCATTATCAGTACCAGGCTCTATTCAACTGAGCTATCCAGGCATAGTCACAGCAGCTAACGAAAAGCAGACTGAAATAAAAGATTTTAAGATTGGGTTTTGTTTTTTTTAAAAAGAAATTTCTGGTGATGGGACTATAAATACCACCAGGGGGAGGATATTCCACAGATGTGAGGCTGCTTCTGAAAGGCCACATCTTTTGAATCCAGCAACCTCTTATCATCAGGCTAAGAGAGCAAAGCCCCAGAAGCTGATCTTCAAGCTCAAGCATAAAATTGTAGAGTTGGAAGGGACCGTGAGGGCCATTTAGTTCAGCCCTGCAGTAAAGGAATCTCTTGCCCAACCTGGGGCTCAAACCCACAACCCTTAGATTAAGAGTCTCATGCTCTACCAACCAAGCTGTCCCAATATCCCATTAAAGTGTTATTTATGACCATCTAGGGTCATAAATAACACTTTAAATAGGACCCACAAACAATAGGCAGCCAGTGTGACTGGTACACAATAGGTGGGATGTGATCTGATTCTTTGTCCCTCTCAGGCATTCATACTGCCACGTACTGTACCAGCTGAAGTTTCCAAATAGCCTTTAATGGCAGTCCACGTACAGCACATTACAGCAATCTACTGCTGATTGACCACCAGGTCACCTGTTTGTGAGATGCAGCACCAGCACCATTAACTTCAGTGCCCTGCTAAATTTTGCTCATCTGCTTTTGCCTCTCTGGGCAAACGTGGCAAATGCAACAGATGCACAGCTTGTAAATGGAGAATGTTGAGAGGTGAGGAGGAGATTCGGATTACGCTAACCAATTATTGACAATTGTGTAGTAGAACCAACATGCAGTTATTAGTCTTGTCAATTCCTATCAACACTTTGCAGTGCTAACACACTCCCTTCCTGGCACTTGCTGAGTGGAAATCAGAATTGTAATTTCCCCTCTAATCATATTATATACACATATCAGCAAATGACATAGGTGTGAGTGAACAACCAAATGAAAACAGAGTCGCTCCTTGTTACAACATAATTGTAGGCTTACTTTTAATCAGGTGATAATTAGAAAGAAAACCTACCTGTGCATGTTTTAAAGTCAATGTTATTTTCTCTACCGGGTACAGCATAGGTGGCGTGGAGTGAATTGCGACAGCTATAACTGATGACCCTACTGTCTCTCCATGCTCTGAATTTTCCTCCAGTGAGAAGTTCTGCGATGATGAGAAGAGAGAGCCAATATTGCTGTACCGCAGAAACACAACTGCAACGGTGCCTATCAATCAAACAAACTGTGCTTAGTGGGTTGTAGCTTGTTTCCTAACAACCCTGAAGATAATAAGGAAATGACAAACAATAGATATCTGTATTTATTTTGCATGAAATATGCATAACAGAATTTTTTTTTTTTTGCAACACAGTTATTGAAAAGGTTAAGAGACAGTGAAGAATGTCTGCCTTTCAAGATAATATAACCCACCAGTATTAAAAATGAGTGTTTGAGATACAAAATTAAGCAGATGGGTCCAAACTTTCCCTTCTGTGACTGGAAGGGATCCTTTGATTCAGAGAAGGCACTGAAGTCCAGCAGAGGCTGCTGCTGAAATGAGGAGGAATATTTTGTTGTCCATTGCTCCTGCAGCTCCCAGTGCCACCTTCCACGCTGTTCTTTCCTCCAAACTTCCAGAGCAGATATTCAGGAGGAACAGGAAGCTGCAGAGAGGAGGAAACTAGCAAAACCTGCCCCTCCTTTCCTGTGATGTCATAGAATCGAGTTGGAAGTGACCATGAGGATCATCTATTCCAACCTTCTTCAATGCAGGAATATTTTTGTCCAATGTAAGGCTTGAACCCACAACCCTGAAATTGTAACTGGAACCCTGAGATTGAGAGTCTCCTGCTCTTCTGACCGAGCTACCATGTTTCTGCATGTGTCCTGTGAGTGGAAATCTGCTCATGCGAATTCTGGATCCAACCCTGTGCCAGTGAAAATCTGTTCTGAAGAGTTTGGGAGAAGTTTGCAGTCTAGGGGAAAAAAAGGTGGCTCGGGGGGTGGTGGGAGAAGGAGGAAATGAGTGAAAATCGCCTCCCCACTTTTTCCAGCAGGGAATATCTGTTGGACCTTGGCTCCTTCTATGTACAGGTCCATTCATGGAAGTTAACTGGATCTATTCCAGAGGTTTGTTTTGTTGTTGCTTTGCTATTACACTTTGAATATTTCCAAGAGCAGGCATTTGACCCTTGCCAAGGGTGCATCTCTAGTGAAATACCTTTGAGAAATCATTGAAATTGCATTATTGCGATTGGCTATCCCGAACACTCCTGAAGGATTTACTTTCCTGAATTTTGCAAAGGAGGAGGCTTCTGGAAAACCCCATTGAACTTCACTTCTATAGCCTAATTCCTCGAGTCACATTTCTCTCCCTAACCTTTAGAAGTAGTTGCTTCCTTTTTCTTTGCAGAGACCTTTATAATCTCTCCTCCCAACTGCACATGCTGGTGAATGTGCTCCATGCGCTGTATATCAAAGGCAAGAACTTTGAAAGCTGCAAAAGAAAAAAAGAAAGGGGGGGAAACTCCTTTGGAAATCACAATTACATCCCAGCCTACTAAACCTCACACTTCTGCAATTAGGTTTACACTCAGCTGAACATTTATTACAGATGTCAGTACAAAGTCCAGCCAGGTAATTTAAGAGCGAAGACGCACGCACGCACACACGCTCGCACACAAACACACACACACACACACACACACGCCATTGTGTGGTTCATATTTGTTCAGGAGTTCGTTAGTTCTAGTAGGCACAAATCTTTTATTTCCATTTTCGTACCTTTCCTTGGAAAAATGCAGCCCCTAATTTGCTTTGCGTTCAATGCATTTCCTAAAGAATAATGGAAACTACTTTCAAAGGAACAACCTTTTTATTAAGAATGCATTTCTGAAATGGAATATCAATTGCCATCTTTAAAAGCATAGTACCATTGAACAGTTTTTATTTTATAATATTTGGAGGGAGAAATGAATATTTTATTATTACTACACAAAGATACAGCTACACAAAGTACAGCTGCACGGCGCTGTAATGATGTCTGCTGCCGAAACCAAAGAAAGAAACCTAATATGAACCACCCTGGACAAAGAAAATTACATTAGAGGACACAAAGTCATTTTTGTTGCTTTGCTCTGATCAATGTAGTGCTTCAGTCACCCATAAGGCAACAGAAAGGTCAATCAGAAAGTTAAAAGCAAAACAAAACAAACATTTGACTAATGGGTTGGAATTACTTAGCTGGACTGTCTGTTACTTATAGCACAGAAAGCACACACACTTGTGACCTGAAGTTTCCAGCAAACCAAATCTCAGCAAATGTTTTTGAGAGCATTAAAAAAAAAAAAGTCCTGTTGCCAAGGGTGTCTCGCACAGCTGGCTGGCCAGGCACGAAAGCAGACAATGCCTGGCCAACCATAAGAGCCCCTGACTGGACTGGCCCATTTAAATTTTAGGTTTGGGTGGGCCATCACGCCCAGAAGAATGGCCAGCCAGAGAAATTCCCAGGTAGGCAGCTGACAACATGAACTCTGACCGCCCAGGGATGGTGGCTAGGATGGGGGGGGGGTCCAAAACCCTCACTCACATGGGAAAAGGTGTGCAGCCATTTGAGAGCCTAAAAAGTAATTCCTGTTGGTGTAGCCTGCAGCTTATGCACTTACAGTATATGATGAAGTGTTGCAGTTTTATGATGAAGTTTTGAGGTGAAGAGACAGAGCTGGGTGATGTATGCTAATGGGACGCAGGTGGCGCTGTAGTCTAAACCACTGAGCGTCTTGGGCTTGCCGATCGCATGATCGGCAGTGAGCTCCCGTTGCTCTATTCCAGCTCCCATCAACCTAACAGTTTGAAAGCATACCAGCGTGGGTAGATAAATAGGCTTCACGGTGTTCCATTGCACCAGAAGTGGTTTAGTTATGCTGGCCACATGACCTGGAGAGCTGTCTGTGGACAAACACCGGCTCCCTCAGCCTGAAAGCAAAGATAGTCAAATTCACCTGGGCTTAACCGTCCAGGGGTCCTTAACCTTTATCTGTATGCTAATAGACTGAGTTCTGCAATGGCATGGCACAGCTGTGGTTACTACTCACTAACTAGCCATGGGCAACTGCAAACTCTCTGTCTCAGTTTTGTGTCTGATGCCGACCTATCTCATATGCGTTCCTGTGATGCCATGATCCAGCTCCTGGAAGACACATGCAGAAGGCACAGTGAAGAGACCCTTTAGATTTCCAAGCACAGAGAGAGCTGGACAGAAGAGTAGTGTGAAGATAGGTGTCTTAATTGAGACTCTACAACAACAGCCTCTGCAAGGCATTCGCACAACATTGCTTCCAATATCAACAGTCTGTCCTGGAAGGAAAACAGGAACAGTTTTCAAAATCATTTGCTCCCTTTTGCATACCTAAATCACTGGCATTAACCTCCACTTCTGTTGTCTTTTGAAAGCTTTGTGACATGAGTGCTGTGGTTTGTTCTGCAGCATGCATCAGTTTAGTGAGGCTTCTTCTTCTGTTAGCTTCTGGGATAGCTTCCCACGCTGCTGTTTTATCCTTCTGAACAAAATTGTTCACAGTATTAATGAATTCCTGTTAGATTAATAATAAATAATTTAGGTTATGTACTATATCTTATAAGTGCTCCCCACCCTGCAAAAATAGTTCAAATCTGCTGCATGGCTCGATTCACTTACATTAAGAGTTAGATTATAGAGCATTTCATTGTCAGAAATCGTGTTATTCATGATGGTTAGCAAGGGAGAAGATACAGATAATGCTTCTATGTAGGAAATCACATCCACTGGTGAAATTTGCCCTACAGTGTTTTGATTGATTTCTTGTAATACAGCCAGGGGTTCTTTTATTTTTCTAATCTGAAAGAAAGTTGAAACCATTAGGCATGACATTCCTAACATTTACAGTCAAATGAAGATTCATATTCATTTATCAACATTAGTTAACAAGATGAGCCAACGTGAGAGAGTGAATAGAATATTGGATGTTGACTTGGAAGGCTCAAGTCTCAGTCTATTCATGGCTTACTGCAGGGGTAGGAAATCTGTGACCCTCCCATTGTCACTGGATTCCAGCTCCTAGCAGATCCAGCCAGCATGGCCAAGGAATGATGAGAGCTGTAGTCGAATAACATCTGGAAGCACACAGGTTCCCCAGACCTGGCTCACTGGGTAGCCTTGTGTAGGTACCTGTCTTTCCATATAGACTGTACCTGTATAGGGTAGCTGTAAAAATAAATCTGAAAAACCCACTGTACAAGCAGGTGTGTCTACAGGGCTGGTCCAATACATTTTGGCACCTGAGATGAATGACAAAATGGTGCCTCTCTCCATCAGAAAGGAAGGGGTGAGTGAAGATCTACATCAGGAACATTTGGGGGGGGGTTAAAGATCTACATCGGAAACAAGGGGGGCAGTATCATTTCAGGACAGAGGGAAAGTAAAAATAAGATTTGACAATAGATAAATATGTGAGTCTTACTTACTTTAGCTAAGGTTCTGTTAATATTTTCAGCTATGCAGTCATAGTTCAGTTCACACTTTGGCGCTGGGATTGCTGCTGAAATTAAAAGGGAATATTAAGGTCTTGGCATACAGTCATTTCAGTCTGGCTGATAACTAAAGCTCCAGACTTCTCCATTCGGTATGTTTTAAAAACCAGAGATACTTTTTTTTTGTTAAATTGAGTTGGATGTGCAAATGATATTGTGAACGGCTCAACATATATTCATTCATAGCTAACTGTGAGATGCAGGATTGAACACAGGGTAATCTCGTTGGGAAGGGATATGTACCAAACCACATATACTCAGCATGTATACAAAATTGAATTGGACTCAAAATAGACTAATATTACCCATTCCTATTTTAAATGCATTTACAAAGCCATGGATAGCAGCTACCTTCTCAGAAGACACATCTCTCCTCTCTCACACAGGGCAGAATGCCTTTTCTAAGCTGCTTCTACTGCTGTGACTTTTACGAGCTTTTTATTTTTACTTTTAAGAATGCTCTTATATATTCAGGAATGTTTTATGAAAGTGAAGATTTATGTAGCTATAATAATAGATGGGAGCTCATTTGATTAATTATGAAGCTCCTTTTAAAAATCAGTGACATGCCTGGGTTTGTTCTTTCTCTTTTGTGGTTTTGTAAATTTGATTATATGGTGTCTTGAACTTTTTAGGGATAGATGTTGAATGGTCAAAACCGACAAGTGTGGCTACCCTATGAGGTAACAGCACCGCAACTCCATGCTATCCATGCTGTGACATCACAACATTCTGCATTTCTCTGCCCCAATCAGTGGCAGCCAATTTTGTGGAATGAGGGTAAGGAAAACACAGTATATCATGATGATTCCACAGCATGAGGTAAGCAATACTGCATGTTATGACAGGTGCAGTTAAATTTGTGACAGCCACATATTCACTGTAATGTATTGATACTTGTCAATGCATTTTTTTTTAAAAAGCCACTCGTACTTAAACCAACTTAGACAAAAAATTCAATCTGAACCAAAAAGACACGTGCATGAATCTACAGTAGATTAAGCAAAGGTGATTTCATCGTACCAAGTTAGCATTTCTGTTTACAAGTTTTGCCCAATCTTTACTCAAGTGTAGCACAACTCTGGAATATCTCTAAGGCTCTATTGATAATAGCAAAGCTACAGTCATATAGTGTATTTGACCACTTAATGGTTAATGGACTTTGGTTGGTAAGTAATAGAAGAAAATCAGTTCTGTATTTTATAATATATGACAGGCTACTTCTATTTTTCAGCAAACACACCTATCAGTCTTCTCTCTCTCTTTTAAAAAGCATGATAATAATGTAGGTATTCACATCTTGCCACTTTTTTATATCCAGCTGATTAATCTAACTGAAGATAAAGAGTTACTGGTGGGCCTCTCAGAAGATATAGTTTCATAATAACACATAAAGCTCTATAATATCATTTACCTTGGCAGGAAGTGCCATCATTTGGCTTAAACTGTAATTTTCCTGTGGATGGTTGATAACCTTCCTTACAGGAGCAGTTATATCCTCCATACACATTTTCACATTTCGCATGATCTCCACAGGCAGCAGTTACTGGTTCAGCGCACTCATCTATATCTGCAAATATTGTGAGAAATTGAATTTTAAAAAAGGTTTTACATACTAACACCTTGCCGCTTTGTTGGTAGTAGGCCGATGTGCTGCAAGCAATCACATATTGAAATTTCACATCTACATTTTTTTTAATAGCAGCAGCAGCAGAAGAAGAAAGCTAAGCTATTGATCAAATGGAACAGAAACATGTGTGGCAATTAGGCAATTATAGTGCCTTGCAGGATAAAAGTCAAGGGAATGAGAGCAGGGTTAAATGTCAAAAAATGGAGATAGCAGTGTGGCTCAAGTGAGACTGAAAAGTAGACCTACCCAGTGCCAGATTTACATATAAGCTAAACAAGCTATAGCTTAGGGCCCCAGTCCCTTGGCCCCCCCTAAAAATAATTAAAGGAAAAAACTGGATGTACATTTCCAAAATATAATATAAAAAAATAAAAATAAAATCTACATACAGCAACAGTGTTTTGCGTGGTCAGGCGGAGTCCCCCAAACCCCAGGCGACCCCTGAGCGGAATAATGACACAAGACAACGTTCTATGGGATTCAAACTGGCCACAACTTTATTAAGATTCAGATGTAGGGAGACCTTGGCTCAGGCATTGGGCTTATCCTTCCCAGTCCCCAGCTGGGGAACTGGGTAAATTCAGGGTTATCCAGCATGTGTGGGGGTTGGGCTAGCTCTGGAGAACATATGTTCAAGCAGATAGCCCGCCCCCCCTGTTCGCCGCCGCTGGAGGAGGAGGGCAATGACAACCTCTGAGCGTATGGCCATTGCCTCCCCCTAAGACCCCTCTAACGGGAACCCTGGTATCACTGCCGCAATGGGGGTGGGGGGTCACCACCCCATGCCCCCCCATTTAGGTAGATGACTAAAGGATTCCGCCCAAGGCCTGCAACCACCAAAGTTGCGATGAATTGCTACGGGAAAGGCGAAACCTGCCAGTGCAGGGAAATTCCTTTCCGTCCCTTCAACAGTGGCCTTGACATAGCAGCGCCTGCGTGCGTGTGCGCCTGTGGAATAAATGTTATCCTGCAAAGTAAGCGTTAATTGAGGGAGTGGAGGGTGGGGAAGCTCTGGAGTCAACTGCTGTTTCCCAGTTATGTCTCACCTTCTATTGTGTGCACTGTGTGGTCTCTCCTCCTACCTTGCCAATCCCCCTGGCAACACCTCCCCAGGATGGATTGGATGGCTGGCTGGGTAGGCGGAGACCACAGGTATCTGACCTGGGAAGGTGGTGCCAGCCCAAACTACCATGTGCTGCCCTGGGATCAAAGGGGCTGCGCGTGACCACCCCATTTGATGTGGGGAACTCATTGTGTTGTGTAGGCTCCTGTGATGTAAATAATGGGCCCCGCCTGATAGCCTGCTCCCTAAAATATCACTGGTTTGCTCATTTCTATATATAGGGTGCCTACATTCTGCTATTTATAATTATTAGTAGTTTGCATCATATATTTACACCTATTATTATTTCATGTTATAACAAGTTTCTGGAGACTAGTTTATGAGTCTTTGTAAACTGTGTTTCTAAAGGAACTTTTGTTATTGCCAAATGCCAATATGTTTGCATTATTAAGTTTGTTATGAATAAAAAATCATTTTAAGTTAGAGCTTAATAATTATTTCACTATTAATATACTTCTTCTTAATTGTATTTCAGTCCAACAATTACTTTGATAAAATACATACTTTGTTATGTGCAAATGGCTTTAGATACCTATTAGGTCCATAAATTACCATATAGCATATATTCAACACAAAAAAACTGTGACAATTTGTTGTTGACAAAGGACAACTGGGCATATAAAGGGCCCCATTACTTTCAGTAGCTTAGGGGCTCATCAAACTTAAATCCAGCCCTGGACCTACCTGACAGGAAATCTTGGCCCCTAATCTCAATTGCGCGAGAACTAGCTGTGGTTTCCCTGTGTGACAGAAATGCACTATGCTGATGTTTGGGGGTACTTTTGTATGTTTTATTTATTGCAGTGGTGTAACATGGTATGCTGGTGCACAGGGAGCGCTGAATGATCCCAGCCTCGCAAAGCGGCTCAGGGCTGGCAGGGTGGCGTGACAAGGATACAAAATCCTTCAAACCCCGCCTTGCCCTCACTTGAAATCCTGATCTCCAGCCAGTACTCTTTACCTATCCCAGGATAGGGGGCACAATATAAAGCTCAATGTCATTCTATTTATCATGCTGCATGGAATATCATTGTTAAAATGTTCCACAGGCAGGATCACCCTTTCCTCTCTTGACATGATAAAAGAATAGGCTCCAAGTAACCTCTGCATAGTAGGAAACTGTAAACAAGACTAGTTTGATAAGCAGGATAATGCAGAGCACACTGCTACAACATAGATTCACTTGTCAAAAAAAAATAATGCAAGTGTCAAGTACAAGGAAGCAGTGGCAAAACATCCCTTTTCATAATGGTTGAATAGATCAGTCAGAGATCAGTTTATTATTACAAGGGTTTTTCTCTTCATGTCAGCTGCAAAAAAAAAAAGGGAGCTGGATTCCTAAATACAAATAAATGGCTTTCTACCAAGGGACAAACAAACTTGGAACAGCCCGCAATGCCTTTTAAGCTGAGTGACAAAATAATATACTGCATATCGATCAGGTTTAGAAGTGCACTTATAAATAGAGTATTAAAAATTAATGCATAAATTAATACTAACAGCACTTTCTCCCCAAATGTGATAAACACTGTGCAAAGATAGTTATACATAATTCAGCGTAGTTCAAAATTATAAGCACAAAAGGAAGAAGTTAATCACCACCATAAATCATTTATTATAAGTTCCTTATAATATAATTCATAATTTTAATAAACCCAGGGTGTAGTTCAAGAACTGCTTACACAAGGACTGGCCAGTTGAGGCCAATGAGAAAATACTTTGGATTGTCTTTGGAAATCTAAGGCGAGCTTCAAGGATGCCCATTGCCCAAGCATGCTGACCATCTGCCAAAATGCCCATCATCCAGCAGGGGGACCACTGTCATGAACCTCCTGGATCTACTCTTTGTCTTCACCTTTGGATGCTGCTTGTTCATCTGCTCCTCACTCTAGCCCATACTATATAGGGGAGAAGAGGAAGGGCAGTCAAGACTACTCCCTGCTTGCCCTGTCTGACAAGCAACCAGAAAGTGATAGCCAAGAGGAGGATGAGGAGCAGCAGCAGCAGCAGCAGCAGCAGTAGTGATGAGATAAACCTACTGTGGCAGTCCAGGAATATTGCAGTTAGCCCAGTACTGGTTAAGGTGAAATAGAAAGTTGCCAGGCTGCACACAATAATCTCTTCTCTATCAACCCGGTGGCTACCACTGACAGCTCTGATCATCTTTTGCAGGGTGGAAGTGGAGAAGATGGGTTTCAAGCAAGCATGCTCACATTTCCACACCCTTAAGCAATTAAGTGCTACCATGGCTGACAGTCAAAGATTACAAGATCAGTATAGGATCCGAAACGGCAATCTTAATCAGAATAATCCCCATTGAACACAATGGGATTTACCATATTTAGGATTGTGCTGTCAAGTGCCAATTTTGCCTGCCGCTGATATTCTGCTACTTCTCAAAACTACTTTTTTTTTTTTTGCTGAGTCCAGAGATTTATTCTTGTTGAATGTGTTTCTAGGAAGGGGAGTTATTGAATTGTTTTTGTTTGTTTTATTATGTATTTTGTATTCTCATTTTGTTTTTCATGTTTTGAACTGCCCTAGGAATTTTGGCTGAAGAGCAGTATAACAAACAACAACAACAACAACAACAACAACAACAACAACAACATAATAAACAACCACTTTCTTTGTGTGATCTCCTATCAAGACATGAATCCTATTTATGGACAACAGGGTCTCACAGTCTCAAAATCAAGAACAAAGTGCTTATGACATTGGGGTCAACAGTGTTAATAAAATTCTATCAAGTTGGGGGAAAAGAGTTTCATAGAAGTATGAAGTAATCTTAAAAAAACTGTTCGTCACCTCCATAGATTAAAATACAAGCATTTATCTTATATTGGGAAGAATATCTTATATGAGAAGAATTAATTAACCAGTACGAGAAAGTGTGAGAGATGTTTCTCAAACAAGCTGCAATCAACACAGGCATAATATACTTGCCAAGAGAATGTGGATTTATTGATGTTTTCCCTAGTCCCAGAGGGGGCAGCCCAGCATCATGAGAAAAATGCCAGAAGAAGAAAAAAACTAAAATATATATAGTTCTTCCAGAAAAGAGGAATCCATTGGGTCTATTAAAAGGTTACAGAATATATTTTTCTAGTAGATTTTTATTCAATATATATCCTAAATATATTCTGTTTCAGATATGTAAATTCCAAAGAGACACGTAACATATTGTAGAGGGGTAGAATACAGTATATTACGTTTATTTTACTTGTTAACTGTGGTTTGAGCTTGATAGGATATTGAATAGACAAATGGGGTTCATGGCAAGCTTTTCCATTTACTATAATTTAAGGTAGCAAATATGCATGTCTGTAATGAATAAGAGCACAGAGCTGTTCTTGATAGAGCAGTGAGTGGGGAGTCCTTTGAAACACCATAGCCATAGCTCAGTGTAAGAGCACCTGCCTTGCATGCACTACTGTAGGTTCCAGGTTCAGTCCCCAGTCTCCCAAGGTAAGGTTGGGAGAGAACATCGTTCGAAACCCTGGAGAGCCACACCCAGTCAGTGTAGACAATCCTGATATGCATGGACCAATTGTTTGACTTGGTATAAGGCAGCTTCGTATATTCCTATTTCAATGCACTTCTTCTGGGCTCCTGGATCCCTCAGCTAGTGAGAAGACACAGTAGGTGAATATGAAGACATATGAAGTTAACTTGGTGAACACAGTTCTTCTGAGAAGCTTGGACTGGGAGGACCATTTCCAAAGGCTCATCTCTCAGGAATGGGCCCTGCTGCTACACCCGCTGCTATGTGTGAATCCTGGGTATGGGGCAATGTAAGAGATATTACCCTGCAACCTTATCAGATACCCGAACCCCACTTTTTTCTTCTCTTTGCTAGAGCTCCAATTCCAGTAGGACAGAGTATGTCAATGATGGGTGCCTATGAAACCTCCATTTAACTTCCTCAGAACATCAGCCATGGGGTCGGCCTCCCCTTTCCCCAATTCATGGTAGGAAATGTGAGGTTGAAATCCTTCATATTACTTCTCCCATCAAGTGCATGGTAGACAAAGAAGGATAAGGTAGAAAAACGAATTGTGAAACTATTATGCTTGAAATGTCCTGTGTTCTTTGTGGGATGGCTGAGAAAGGTTTTGCTGAAGCTAACTGAATCATGTTTATGGGAGGATATCAGGATTTACAAGTTTATGATTCAGAAACTGAATGAAAATAGACTGGAATATTTAAGTAGAAGTTTCATGACTGGCAACAAGAGACTCAAACTCTACAGTTTCATATAATTTTTGGTGGTTTATATTGACCCAGAGAAAATACGCAGCAAGAAAAGCATATTTACTGGTATCTTACCTACACAAGAAGTCCCATCATTGGTCACAAAGGTGGTATTACGATTACTTGACCGGAATCCAGGTACGCACATGCAGTAGTAACTTCCTACTGTATTTGTGCAGTTGGCATTTTCTCCACAAAGTTGTGTGACATTTGTACATTCATTGTCATCTGCAAAGAAACAAAATCAAATCATTGCCAAGCTCTCTATTCAAATCTCTCTCCTCTTCTGCAAAATTCCAGGAAATTATATCGTGGAAAGGATTCTGTCTTCTACTAATGGAAATGCTTGAAGAAAGGATGGATCCATTTCCAAACAACAGATTCAATATATACCCAGACTAGAATCCTTCAATAAACATTGATTTGTTTGTGGGTTTATTGCAAATACTCATTACTTGTAAATTTTTATTTCAACTGCTCTATAGCCATCAGTGAGAATGGAGAACCCACACAATTGCCAGCTTTTAAAAAAAGAATCATAGAATTGTATAGTTGGGAGGTACCCCAAGGGTCATCTAGTCCAACCTCCTGCAACCCAATGCAATGCAGGCATCACAACTATCTCATACATGGCCACCCAAACTCTGCTTAAAAACCTCCAAGGAACAAGAGTCAACCACCTTCTTTTAAAAATAAAATAAAATTGAGCACTTTCACATTTGCACAGGTCTCTAGATACTAAGCTAGATAATCTGAACCCACATTATGTTGATATATATCATTTCCCCCCTTTCACATATTCAGATCTTTGCATTGCAATGCTACACATGTCTACAAAGAAATAAGCCCTGTTGAGATCAAAGGAACTTAGTCTCACTGACACGTGTATAGGACTGCAACCTTAATTTGCTTGCCTTTACTCATTGTTTTGTTTTGGTTTTGTGTGTGTAAATGATTCATTGGTTTTTATAACAGGTTTTAAGAAAATAATGTAGTTCACATTTCTTTTCATGGAAGACTCAGAATTATTGAATTATCAGGAAAATTGTAAATTCAAAATCAGGAAAGTAATAGAGATGATGAACGTGTGCAGAGAGCAGGACTATGCAAGGTACAGAAAGGAGGTATTTACTACTTGAGTATGGTGAGATACACCTTTATGGACCACTGTCTTGTTGTGGCTATGAGCTATACCATGCAGAGCCACCCAAGACTGACAGGTCATAGCCGAGAGTTTAGACTAAATGTGATCCACCTGGAGAAGGAACTGGCAAACCACTCCAGTATTTTGCCAAGAAAACTCTATGAACATAAAAAAGGGGAAGCTTTGAGAAGAAAGTGAGAGTTTCCAAGGCATGCTCTGGTTCATGGGGTCATGGAGAGTCGAACACGACTAAGACGACTAAACAACAATATGGTGAGATAGCAAGAGGACAACGAACGAAAGTATATAGTTTCTGGTAGGAACATACATATGTTTCTAGCCATTGGTGCATGTTTAGCTATTTAGTGTACCCATTTCCCAATGGGCTGCTCCAGATGAGTTACACCCCCTTAGTCCCCTCACTAAATAGTTTGTATATTTCAGCAATATGCTGATATTCTCATTGGCCTTGTTTGCCTTCATTTGTGTACCTCAGATTGCAATCAAAGGACATGGTAGGAGTTTTGGGGTACCATAAGGTTTTTTTTCCTGGGGGGTGGGGGTGGGAAAACACACCTTTGAATATTAGTCCAGAACCTTAAGGTGTTGCCCAAGGGACAATTAATCAACAACATTAATACCAGCTTGCTTATTCAAGGCTGCTTGAATATACAGAAGCATTGAAGTGCCTACAGAACATGCATGCCGGGTTTTCCCCATTTACTGTCATGTTACAGACAGTTTCTGTCAGCCTATTCAAGCAAGGAACCATTCCTGGCACTCTGCTGACTGAAGGGAGAAGCATTCAGTCACTCACTGAATGTGAGAGGTTTATCAAACAGTAGAAGATAGAATCTTAATCGTTCTTTATGTGAAGGACAATTGACATTTTGTTTAAGAAAACGATGGGCTTCAATTCTTAAGTGAAAGAGCAAGAACACTGCACATGTGAGCCTTTATTTCATTTCAAGAATACATGGCTGCTTTCAACCCTTTTCTTATTAATTGTATCCACCTCCTCCAAACCCTCTCCTCTGCTAAGATTCAAGAATAAAAGCTGCAACATGCTTTCCCTCCACCTTCAACTTCAGGTATAAGTGGCACAGTGTAGAAAACATGCTTTTATTACAACCCTCAAGGGGTGCAAGGAAAACTCCCAAGAGGTATAGATTGTCTCATATGGTGTTCACTATTAAAAACTTTTTACAGTTTTGGCTAATTAACTTTATCATGGTGTTGGCATTACTCCCTCAACTAGGTGCTTGTAAAGATTTTAATGGAGACTCATATATAGTAGTCACACTCCTGTTCGCAAATTCGTTTTAGACCAGTGCTGCCATTTCCCTCCATTTTCTAAAAGGAAACAAGCTCCTTTTATTGTTTCCTTACAAGGCTGGCTTGTGTTTAGTCACTGGGCCTGACTGACTAAATTCCTGTGGAATTAAGTTGTACTCAATGACCATCTGCAGGAATGACGGACTTAAATGGACATGCTCTAAGAGGCGCCTTCTTATTTAATACTAGGAAGGCAATGAAGTTGCGCCAGCAATATTACTCTTGATTTATTTCAGCGTCAGCCTCAGGCCCTGTATAAATAGGGTAGAAAAGGATTTCTGTAATCAAGTGCCTGGAAAACGTTAAAGCAGTTTCCCCCACCCCCACTTAAAACTATGCTTTATCCTGATCTCTTCCTTTTAGTTTAATTTACACACACATTCTAAACCAAAGGATGTAGGCGACAATAATACTTAGCCATTTGTATAGTGCTCAAAGTGCTTCATATATATTGAACCTGTAAGGTGGATTAGTATTATTATGCCCATTTTCTATATACTATAATGCAGTGTCATTTCTACTAAACTATTCTGGTGTTAATAACAAACATTGTCAAGCTGCCATTTATTTCAACTCCACCACCCCTTGAAATGGCAGCAATTTTAGGTTGAGCAAAATGTAGCCCTCTGCTGCTTTGTCCATCATAGTAAGCTATCTGCCCCCTCCTCAAAATATTAGAATCCACCCACCTTCCCCCAGTCTCCAAATATCCATTTATTTTCACAGGAAATAAGTGGGTCTATAAAAAATGGTGTGTGTGGAAATTTTTAGTTTGGTTTACATTTTGATATATACCTCCGCTATTTGCGGAGGTATATATCAAAAATAATATATAACCCTAAATGTAGGTATCCTTGAAATCCACACTTACCCGAATTTTGTGTGGCACCTGTCTAACCAATAATGTGTACAAAAATGAGTAAATTGGTAAAAGTCTGCATTAATAATAATAATGGCATAAATTAGTGAAATTATCATACACTGTTGCATTACATTAGGAGAAATCACTTGCAAAAAAAAAAATGACTGTCACATTTACATGTCTAAAGCATTGATTGAATCGCCATAGAAACAACTAGTAGCTAGTGGTGTTCAAAAGGAGCTGGTAGACCTTTCCCCTCTCATCTGGCTAGAGGGTCATCCCACAGGTAGGAGAATAGGTTAGCCTTTGCCTGCTCTTATTTGGATATTACTGATCATTGTAAGCAACTCTGGGAATTATTTAAGGCTGAAGACTGGGGCAAAATGCTAATCCTATCCCTAAAAATTATTCTTTAATAAAATCATTTATTCTTTTGCAAGATGTACAGTATGCAAAAGAAAAACTTATTGTCACAAACGGTATGTGTACATAGGATTAAACCTCTATGGAATCAAGGTATGACACTTTTCAGTGTAGTTAGATGGCAAACAATTGTACTCTTGTGCTTGTTAGGTGTCTATTGTTTCTTTACAAGCGAAAAGAAGGATAGGGTGAGAAACAGAAGAGGCAGAGGCCACATTGACCGCTCCCCACATTAAATGGGGGGCGACGTTTGTGTGGTCGCACGCAGCCCCTTGAATTCCTGGGCGACACCTGGTAGTTCGTCTGGCAACGCCCTCCCTCAGAAGGGATACCTGGGGTCTCCGCCTGCCCAGTTAACGGTCCAATCCCGCCTGGGGGAGGCATTGTCAAGGGGTTGGCCAGTTAAGTCGAGGGACTACCCAGCCCACCAAAACAGTTTAGGTACTAAATACTTACACAACTATACTGCTTAAGTGTACATTGTTTCTTTTTCGAAGGAGGAGAATGGGAACCTCTCATGCACTCAGGGCTGTCTTAAGCCTATCTGGCGCCATGGCGCTGGGATCCCTCCAGCACTCCCCAATCCCACCTTCCCCTCCGGGTGGGCAGCAGCTGGAGGGCGGCTCCTCTGCAGTTCCCCGCACCACTATAGCTTCTATGGCTAAGGCGCCCCTGGGCGGGTGGAGGTCAAGGAATCCGGTGAGAGCCTTTTCAAAAAAATTCCCCTCATCAGGACCTGCTTCCCTTGAAAGCTGCTAGTCCTCCCCACCCTCTCCCTCCTCGGCATTCCTTTCAATTCATTCTGGAACGAAGTAAAGGGGGGGGGGAAGAATCCCCGTTGCCCTCGTGTTGATTCTTTCTGCCAACGTGTAGTGGAAAGCTGCAAAGGGGGTGCTTTTTTGCGCAGGAAAAAAGCTGCTTCCAGAGGCGCTTTTGCTGTGAGCGAACGGGAGAGGCGCGAAAAGGTGCGCAAGGCAACTCAGCCGTGGAAGGAAGCCACCCCTCCTGTCTCCTCCTTGGGCTGATCTCCCAGCAGGTTGTACTAAAGTTAGGAGGAGTGGGTTGTAGCCACTGAAGTAATCACATTTGAACAAGGACTTCTGCTTGAGCAATGGAACTGCCTCTTCCTCTACTTTCCCCACACCAAATATTTTCCTCCAATCTAGGGAAATTTTGGGGTGCATGAGAGGACAGAGAGGAAATGTTCCATTGTGCAAGCAGAAGTCATTCCATGAATGGGATGTGCGAGCATATATTTTTTTAACATTACTCTTATAACCATTGCTGTTATTGACCTTTCTAAGCCAAATTAAAAAAAAAATTAAAGGATGACAAAATTATATAAGGACAGTGAGTATCTATGCTGATTTTTTTTTAAAGGATGAAAAAATTATATAAGGGCAGTGAATGTCTGTCCTAAAATAGTCCTCTTCACTTCTTACAATATATTCAAAACATATTAATCAACCACATGCTTCTTAATAAATCAAAGTCTTGAAACGCATAACACAAATCAATTCTGGGACCCAAGGGCTTAAATTTATTCTTCAATTTTTTTATCATAATTTACAATGCTACTGAATGCTGCATGGTTTGAGGGAAGTAGCAAACTGCAGGGTTTATAGATTGGGAATTTTGGAACCTTTGTAAACAAGTTTGTTTTTCTCATCTTGGCCAGAACAGATGTTCTTGAAAGCAATCAGACATTCATTCTGTGGTCGCATTACTACCTGGGTTAATTATGCACAACCAAATAACCACCAGCAAAGACACCTCTCAGGCATTGCAAAACAACGTTTGGGGAATGCACTGGAAATTTGTGAAAGGTCCAGATATAACTGAAATGATGTTGTTATTGCTATTATTTTAAATAGGAAAAAAAGAAAACTTTACTGGACAAGCAATGATCGGTAAATATTGACTTGCCAGTGATAAAAGCTATGTTCAAATCAGTTCTACATTTTTGTTCTTTCAGGAGTTCTGTGCTGCTCAGATGCTCTGCCTGAGATACATGAAAAGGCATGAACACATTGATTGGCTCCCTCCATTCAAAGGGATGGTAAAGTCATTACAGCCAAATGCCATTGGGCTTAAGGCGTCAATGGGACTAATGGAATTCAGATTCAATTTTAACAGTGTACAGCAAATTATTATTATGTTTTTATTTGATGGCAATGGTGTATTGTTTGCACCCTCCTTGTTCCCATTAAATGTCTCAATGCCAGGAAATCATGAATCATCCATATGGATTAATACAAATACAGTTTTCTACACGATGTCAGAAGCTATCAAGGGATGGCTTGAGCACCTGCTACCTATCACGGATAGAGATTTTTCATCATTTGAAGAACTCCCTATTAAATAATGTGTTTGCCATCATATGGCATACCGCTGAATATCTATTTTTCATTTACTGAACCTGTATATTAAGTAGATTAAAAGCCTAAATCTGTGCGAAGGCAGTCAAGTCTAAGCCCATTGGTTTCATCATGGTTAGATGCTCTTCAGAGAATATGACTGAGGGTTGACAGTGCACAGGTTGTCCTTAAGGGCGATATATGTATAGATTTATAAGAATTATTCTTCTAAATGTGTGTGGAAGCCTATGAAATTGATTGATTGTGGCAATGAGTGGTTAAGCAAAAGCCAAAACTTCAAGGGCAAGTGTTTAAAAGATGCCATAATCTTATGGTTTGATCCAAAGGGTTAAATGATCATAAGATGAGTTATGAATACCCTAGAGAAGTTTGAAAAATTCAATATTTGTGAATTCCAATATGGTCCAAGGTTATCTGTGCACTCTGGACTAATGTGCTGATTGGAACTATATAGCATTGCTCAATGGAACTCTGACTTCCTCTCCTCTCTCCTGCAGCCCCTTATATGTATAACACCTGCTTCATAGATTTGGGAAACCCTCCAGAGCAGAGTTTGGGGGCATGCAGAAAGAGGATAAGGAGAAATCATGTTATGCAAGCAGAACTCTACTCATGTAGCATTGGGTACAACCCATAGTTATACATTAGGTTTTGCTGTTCCAAATGTTGCAAAGCAATCCTCAACTCAAACCCCGTCCCCAACATTTTTGAAATAAAATAACATTTACAGTGCAATTTTATAAATACCCACTCAGAAGTAAGTCCCATTGATTTTGTTGGGGTTGGGAAGCCAGGAAAGCAATGCTGCCCTGCCAGACTCTACTGGCTTTCCCCCACATGTGAGTGCCATTCCGTGAGCTCCCCACATGGGTGGGGCAAACCTTGCCTCTGATAAAGGCAGTGTTGTTGTTGTTTATGTTGTTAGTAGTACACACTGTGATTCTGTGGCTACTTACTAAAAACGAGTCCAAGGTAACATAGTGGGACTTACAGCTACACAAATATGCTAAGAAATCCTAGCTACACGAATCTAAAAATAGATTAATTTGTGTAATATTGTAAAACCATTTCTTATATTCTAGCCCAAATTGTTTAAAACAAATTGTTGGCTTTATACCCTTAATGATAATTGAAAATGAATGAGCTCATGGTCAGTATTCTACACAGAGCAGGTACTTTGTATGTACTTACTCACACAGTCAATCAATCAATCAAATTTTATTAAATGGTCACAGACCAAATTGTCCTCTTCAACTGAACAACGAAGCACACACAACACAAACAACATGAAAAAACAGCATTTCGAAATTAAGATCTTAAATAAAATTAAACATTTGCCTTTGCCTTCACATTGTCAATGGATAACTCATATTTCACACAGTAAGTTTTAAGATGTATAGTAAAACATGATCTAACCCAGCTGAGATAAGAGGAAATATTTTCATGGAAGTCATTTTTCATTAAAACGTGGCTGTTATTCTGAGTAGTCAGCAATACAATCAAGGACATAGCCTTGGTTACTCTCAGCTCTACAAGAGATGACTTGAGTCTTCTTTCTCACCAATGCTCCTTGCTCAGGCTCCAGACCCACCTCTTTTGCAATTCCTATTCTCATGCCACCACGGCATTTACCTGTTGTTGCCACTGCCATCCTGAGAAGGATGGGGGAAACGTGGTCCATAACTGATGTTGAGGAGGTATGGGGATGAGGATGGACTGCTGGCTTCTAGTCACCCACAACACAGCCTGTATCTTCTGTTAGGCTGCCACTGAGATGGCCCAATCTTTCAGCCTAGGGCTTGCCAATCAGAAGGTTGGCGATTCGAACCCCCATGATGGGGTGAGCTCCCGTTGCTCGGTCCCTGCTCCTGCCAACCTAGCAGTTCAAAAGCATGTCAAAGTGCAAGTAAATAGATAGGTACTGCTCCAGCGGGAAGGTAAACAGTGTTTCCGTGTGCTGCTCTGGTTCGCCAGAAGCGGCTTAGTCATGCTGGCCACATGACCCAGAAGCTGTATGCTGGCTCCCTCGGCCAATAAAGTGAGATGAGTGTCGCTACCCCAGAGTCATCCGTGACTGGACCTAATGGCCAGGGGTCCCTTTACCTTTACCTTTACACCCAAGTTATCAGCTAGCTGGTAATAAACATTACACTCATTTCACTGAATGGCCACATTCACTTAAATGGAGCTTCCACTGGAGTAGTTCTTGATAGACTCTGTCCAAAGTTTCTATAGTCAATTTTCCTCCACTACCACAAGAGAGACGGTTAAGGCAAAAGGATGAAATTCAGCCTGATTCTTTCCAGAATAAACCTGGACACCAGGTCCCCTGTGGCCAAAACCTGTCGGGGGTGAATTTGACAGCTTCAGGCTGGAGGCCACTGAGGGGCCATCACAGCATGAAACTGGACAGCCCTGCCTCGGAAGTAAGCAGAGCCAAGGCAGCTGGGGAATACATTGATTCATTGCATCCTGCTGTTCTCCTCTGACAGCGGCTCTCTGCTGGCATAGCCTCTGGGGGAATCTGGAGCTGCCTTTACGTAGTGTAACCCCCGAAGGGAAGCAGTGGTTGAAGTGGCTCACTTAACCCCTCCAAAGCAAGGAAATGAAGGCTTCCTGTAAAACAAATCCCAGCGACATTCACCCTGCTGTGCTCAGCTTGTGTAGAGGTCTCAGCACAGTGGGCAGTCTGACATATATTACCCCTTGTGCTGCTGTGCTGAGTCTCCAGTTATACAGAAGACAAAACAAGTTCACGGCCGCAATGCCCGGATTAATCCTCACCTTGCTTTTCTTTCAGGTGGTGCCTTGGATAAAGTTTTAAATCTATATGGATAAGAGTGAGGTTAACTCTTAAAAAAAGTAGAAGACCAGAATAATCATTTGTATCAGGACATGAATATTCACATGAACATGGACATATTTACTCAAATCGTGAAGCATGTGAACATTGTATTAAAAATTCACTTGGGAATAAATTCCTTATTGCCCACAGAATCCTTTTATATTTGAAAAGGATCCTTTAACACATCAAATACCTGGAGAGGAAAAAGCAGACTGTTATGAGCTTAACCACACACAAAATCACTGTGGTTAGTCTGCACTATGCTTTACTTGAGCAATCCAATTTCAAACCATGGTTTAGGAACTCGTTTTAGCAAACCAAAATTACAACCACAGTTTTGGGTTTGGACATAATAAAAAATGAAAGCAGATGATTCTAGTCTCCCCCTTGCTGCTGCACTGCAGAAGGAACAACATGGACCGCAGACTTGTATAGGCAAAATTATCTGTAACAATTTATTTATTTTGAAAAATTTTGAACACCTATTTTCCAGGAAACCTGCATTTAAAGCATAACTCTGCACATGTCCACTTGGAATTAAGTCCTACTCAGCTCAACAGACTTTATTTCAGGTAGGTGTACATAGTACTGCAGTCTTGGAAGATTCGCATGGCATCCAAAAAGTCAGTTTTTGCTTATGCTAAATAAATCAGACAAATTAACCACAAGCAGACCAGCCCACACTCTCTTTAAAAGGCTTCATTCAGTATGGGTGAATGTGCTAGCATGGTCTCAAAGAGCTTGCAAGCACCATAGTGTGTGTGTGTGTGTGTGTGTGTGTGTGTGTATATAATACCTGTATAGCAAAAATAGCTTGCAGACTCTGTTGTATTTTTTTTTTTTATTATGTATGGTTTTCTCCACATTGGTTTCCATATTTCATTTTCTACTCTTCCAGAGAAATGGACAGAGATGCCTAAATGGGAAGCCATTCTGATGCCTTCTGTGTATGTGCTAAACATGTCTTTGATGATTTTCTGCCATTATTTTGCTTCCAGATATATTGAATTCTAGCTACTGCCACTTACTGATCTTCCTCGGTGAGCAGTGGTTGCAGCCCAACACAGTGCCTCCCTCACTGCCTGGATGCAACACACCATTTTGTGTGTATCACGTCCCCCTTGGCCACTGCAGAGACTCACGGGTTCCCGCCAAACTCACTGATTCAAATGCGTCAATCTGCAGTGGCCTCAGGGGGCATGGCTTGGCGAGTGGACCTGAGGGAGGCAGGCTTCATTCAAGTCCACTCACCAACAATAAAGCCTACTCTGCCCTCCTCATCCAGTTGGCCAGGAGCGTCACCCATCCTTTCCCCACCCTTCATTTAAGTTGTTTGCTGCATTAACCATGCCCAATTCTTATACCAAGGCTTCCTACATCTGAAATCAATAAAGTTTTGGCCATTTAAAACCCCCGTCGGTTGTCTTGTCCAGTTATTTCACCCCCTTTAGCAGTTGGGTGTGCTGGGTGGGGAACTCTGTGGCTGGGCACGAAATTTCAGTTTTCGGACTCTAACTGGCAACCCATTCCCCCACACCTCATTTCTAAATTGTAACATCAGGCTTCACAAAAGAAATAGGGGTGAGTATTTCTCAGGAGGAAAACAATTTGGTTAGCCACAAAGAACAATTCAGCCTTGCTTAGGAAGTATCATCAGAAGAAAATCTTTCATTTGTAATCTTTCATTTGTACAACATAAAAAGAGGAAAACACATTAAAGCTCAACTCAGCTGCGAGCAAAGTATTCAGTCGGCCAGATATCAAGGAAAACTCAAAAATAAAGAAGATGAGGAGCTAGATTAATCAAGTTAGATAATGAGAAATTATGGGCAGGAATCCATGATGAGACAGGAGGGAACTGGGCAAATTATGCATCAGCATGTATCTTCTTTCCAATCAAAATTGGAAATGTCTTTATAGGAGCAGCTGGCAGAGACCATAGGTGCTGCTTCCTTGGACGGTGTGAGGAGAGGCAGTGGGGCAAGGTCAGTGCTGCGCAAGCGCATGGGCTGATGCAATATAGATGTGTGTCCACCCGTGCACCCTCCACCTCATAGCCTCCATGCCCAGTTCCCACACCAGAAGTAAATCAGCAGTACTGTTGCCATCAAAAAGGGAGCTCCACGCAGCTCATTCCAAAAGCTGCTCCCAAATGTTGTTCAAAACACATTTACCCACCTTACAGTATTTGTTTTTAATGCTAGTTAGATGAGATGATTTGACATGCTCCCTTCCTGAAAGCCACCTATCAGCTATGCTTGCTATGACAGGTGAGTTCCTATCACATGACCAGGGGTGAGGGTATTAGAAAGACTTGAGCATACTTATTGCCGTTTCACACTTGCATACTCATCCCTAGATAACTGCAGTAGGATTATTACATCATCAGGTAATGACTTGCAAGCGTGAATGAGCTGGTCAAGATCTCAAACATCAATGATTACAGTTTCACATAGCAAGCCCAATTCTTTTCCTGTGGAGTCAGTTCACAAGTTCATCTTCCCGTGATCAACTGTTGACCAATCAAGGATCAGGCTCCAAAGTTTGTCTAAGACTCACAGAGTGCAGAGTGCCTTTGCTAACCACTCCTCCTTCATTTCAGTCTTACATCTAAGAGTAATGTGAAGTATGTGTCGATCACAGAATCCATTTCATGGATTCGGTATAAAGCAGAAGCATTTTCTGTACGCTACAAGAAGTGACGGCTCTCCCCCAGAAAAAAGCATGTCGAGCAAGACCTCACAATGGGATGTCACATTTGAGATGTTCCCATACCAAATGTTCCCAACTAAGGAAGCCACAATAATCGTGAAATCAACATTGTTCTCAGCCCTAACCAGTCACAGAAACAAAGAAACAAATCATTGGACAAATACAAACGTTAATGCGGCTGACATTTAAAATAGCTGATAAGCTTATCCAGTGGTATTTAATACAATGAATATATAATTAGAAAATATAATAACTTAAGGGGAGCATTTCTTTATACTCTTTATCTTTCATTCATTTTTCTTAAGTAATATTCTTTTTGAGGGGTTGGGGAGAACTTAAGGGGGCCAGACCCAGCCCTGTATCCTCTTTTCCACAGAGACCAACTGGATGCTTCTGTGAAGCCCACAACCGTCACATTAAGGCAACAGCTCTCCCTCACTGTGGCTGCCTTCTTACAGCTGGTATACTGCTTTTGAGTCTGGAGGTTCTATTGAGCCATCTTGATTGATGGCCACTGAAGGAACATGCTCTCAGGGTCAAGGCATTGAACATGGATGTCTGCAAAGGGGAGCCTGCTTGTGTTTAGCAAAATGGGTTTAGCTATGCAGCTGAGACCCTTCCATCATATGGCTTATATGGAGGGCTTATGTGCATTCAGCTTATTATAAGTAAGGAAGCCTCTCTCTCTCTGCAGATAGAGGTCTTTGCTCAACATGTGCACATCACATGTGACACTGTATGTGAAATGGGAGGTGGGGCCAGCAGGAAAGGTCTTGCATCCCCTCCACACACTGAACCCTGTAATTGTAGGAGAATCACAGGCACGTTGCCAATCCCTTCCCCCTTGCAGCATGTAAACCAGGGGTCAGCAAACTTTTTCAGCAGGGGGCCGGTCCACTGTCGCTCAGATCTTGTGGGGAGTCGGACTATATTTTTTGGGGGAGGACAAATTCCTACGCCCCACAAATAACTCAGAGATGTATTTTAAATAAAAGGACACATTCTCCTCATGTGAAAACACGCTGATTCCCTGACCGTCCGTGGGCTGGATTTAGACGGCGATTGGGCCAGATTCGGCCCCCGGGCCTTAGTTTGCCTACCCATGATGTAAACCATACACATTTTAGAGGTCTCCACAAGTGTAAGGGTAAAAGTCTGAAGTGAGGAACCCCCTCTACTCATGCAGGATCCCAACATGATATTAGAACCTGGTACTATCACACTAACTACATGTGAAATTTTCACACATCTAGAGATACAGTAAATTCTCTTAATCATTTGCCTGCCTGTGCATAAGAGGGGTGGTTATGTTACTTGATTAATTCTCTAGAAAACTGTTTCAGGGGGACTTTTCTATATGATCCCCATAGAAATCCCATTTACACTGCTACATATTGCATACAGCTGTTCCTGCTCTGCAGTTACCAATAAAAAGAACTCAGGGAGCCCCAGTGAATGCAGCAAAGAAAGGCATATAAAAGGCTACAAAGAAAGCACAATTTAAGTGTTTCATAGGACATATTTTTCCAGATTTAAAAGTAAAAATACAGATATTTGTCTGAACCGAAATTCTGTCAGTAAATATAGGAAATGTATTTGTTGCACTTTGCTCACAAGCCCTCCATTTTTTGTGCAGTTATGCAAAACATCAGAAACAGAATAAAAGGCCTCTTGATATAGGCCAGCCATGCATGGATTCCTTCTGCATCTGTGAAGCAACTCTTGCACTGCTTCTAACAACCCTTCAGCTGGTCTTCGGTTGGCTATTGGCTTGCTTGCTAAGACTCATTCAGAATAGATCATTTCCTAGACACTGCAGTAAAAATTCTTGCAGGTGGATCAATCTTTGGACTTAGAATCTCAGAATGTCATCACTAAAGCAAATGTATAACCATTTTGATTAGTATCTATTGGTAAGATTTAAACAGGCCACATATATTTTAGATTAAAGGTAAAGGTACCCCTGACCATTAGGTCCAGTTGTGGATGACTTTGGGGTTGCGGCGCTCATCTCACATTACTGGCCAAGGGAGCCAGCGTACAGCTTCCGGGTCATGTGGCCAGCATAACTAAGCCGCTTCTGGTGAACCAGAGCAGCACATGGAAACACCATTTACCTTCCTGCCGGAGTGGTACCTATTTATCTACTTTCACTTTGACATGCTTTTGAACTGCTAGGTGGGCAGGAGCTGGAACCGAACAACGGGAGCTCACCCTGTTGCGGGGATTTGAACCGCCGACCTTCTGATTGGCAAGCCCTAGGCTCTGTGGTTTAGACCACAGCGCCACCCGCATCCCTATATTTTAGATTACCACATTTTAAAGATGTTATTTGACACATTTTTTAAATACAGTGTCACCTACATTTCCCTTCCCTTTATCACTCATTATTTGATATATAGCAGCAGCAAAAGATTTCTAGTTATTATGTGAAATGTAGAGTGGGTTCTCATGAATTAATCTCTTGACCCAGAAGAGCAGATCAAAAAGCTCCATGCTCCGTTGTGATATGGTAAAACTTACTTTCTACTTTCAGGAAAGCAGGACAATCCAAAGGCCAAAACTATACTTAGTTGTAGGCCTTATTCATAACCCACAAGGTAATCATTCTTCTTCTGTACATTTCTCCTACACGCTGTTCAAAGCCTTCTGCGACTGGAGCCTTCTTCATTGTGCACTTTCACATTTAAATCTCTTCCTCTGTGAAAGGGTACTGCCAGTATTCCAGGTTTCTCATCTGTATTTCAGACACTACTTAGATCAAAGCAAGGAAAAGGTCAACGCATGAACCTTAGAATTAAGTTGTTTACGCTCCCACATGCAACACACAGAAGCTACAGAGCAAGGACACCCAAGGCAGCATAAACAAATCGAATACCTTTTCCTTCCTTGTTCCCTGAAAAAAAGTACTGTTCTCGGTTCCTAATCAGAGTGTTACAGTATATTTTTCAGCCAGAAAGATTATTTCAAATTCTTTTGTCCATCAATCACAACAAAGAAGTGCTTAGTTGCAAGATAATTGCAAGTTGCCAGACCCACCAAGGGCATCCTCAAGTTCCCAGCTTCCTTGCCTAGACAGTGGCTGGCCATGACAAGCATTTTATTAGCTGATGTGTTGTTGTCCTCATCAGATAAAATTATATTGTGTGTGTCCCCCCCCCCTTTGCTTTTACAGCTCTGGGCTTTTCCTTTACTGGACCGGAACTATCAACGATGTAATTGGGAATGGATTCAGGAACAGTTTATGTGGTTTGCAGGCAATGACAACCAGTGTAATAATCATACTTTTATTTGAGAAAAATGGCACATGGTTTATGTTGCAGTTTCTTCCTGTCAAGACATAATTGTAGAGTCATTTTGTTTGTCTGTGTTCCTTTCCCAAGGGTGGGTTGGGGTGGAGGAAGTAGATAAAGAGAGGGAGAGAGAAGGAGGGAGAGAGGAGTTCCTTCAGAGAAAACATTTAATTGAGAAATGCAAGCCACTTTAAAAAAAACCCAATTCTAAAAACCAATCCAGTTTTTATATATATAAAAAATGCAATTGCAGAGATAGGCAACAACTACCTTCTACATTCATTGTTCTTCACAATGAATTATTCACCTTTCACAAGTATGTATCTTATTTCCACATGCCTGGCTAGATCGTATAAAAACTGAAAGCTAATAAAGAAAACCATTTCTGTGGTATGAAACAACTAGTGTAATAATAATAGTATGAAAGCCCATTTAATTTTCCATTGAAATTCTGTTCTGACATGGTGGATACCTCCTGAATTCCAAAACAGTCAATTTATTACTGTTCTATCTGTATCTTACTACAATATCACCTTGGAAATAAATTGATAAGCTCAGCACTTTTTTGTTTAATCTCATGCTTGCAAACACTAGCTGGGGATGAATTGTCATAAAAGCTTCCATGTCAGTGTCATGGAGGAATCACACTTTAGAAATGGGTTACGATTCTTTTGGTGGATTGTGGAATGGACCGATAAGAACTCAAGTGATGTTAAAGCATCCATTTCACTCACCCTGAACTAATATTAATAGTGATTTGTTTGCTTTGTGCAACGGATAAGGAATCTCTGAAAGCCAGGCCAACAGCACCTATGCAGAGGTCACAATAAGTTCTAAAGATCTATAGCAGAGAATTTCTTCTTCTTTTGCACAAATAGGCTAATTTTCTGCATGTGTAATGATTCAGCTGCCGTATACTAAATTGGTTGGTATTTGTCTGTCTCAGGAGACGATGGAAGAGTGCGCCTTCAGGGGTTAAGTCAAACTGTAGGAGAGTTATAGTGCCTGCTGTAGCTGTAGACACCAATATGGGAAAGGCATATTTTGTTGCAGCTGTGGCAGAAGAAGGCATCCATTGTGCAGATGCAGGTTTACCATGGCACTTCCCCCCTAAATTATCTAGTCCAAATTACAGTGACTTTGCAAGGTATCAGTCAAAGGCCTTTCCTCAATCTGGTACATGAGATTCCAAGGAAACTAACCAAGGCTCCAGCAATGTGCTCTACTGCCAAGCTACACCATTTTCTCTGTGTGTACATAGTATTCTTCTTGCTCATAGGAAAGAATATGAATCTGTCCACAAGCAGTGCTAAAGATCAATTTATATGTTATCGATACCACATTAAGATCATAAGTGGAGCTCACTGTGGTGTGGATGACACTGATTATGGGCCCAAGTGTGTGTGATCTTTTCTCCACACTATTGCTATTGGTTATTAGGGATAGACACATGCTTCTGGCAGCAAGAGACTAATATATTGGAATGATTCATGAAGTGAAAAGCTTTTGTTTTCTCTCAGGTAATTCTGGTTAAATTCAATATGACAAGACATTGCAGTATATATGGTTAAACCCTCCTCTACCACTACAGCCTGTGGTGTGGATGAGGAATAAAATGTTTGAAAGCTACCACATGAAAAAAAAGCAACTCAATCCATTCCTGCCTGTGGAAAGCTAGTATATCAGGAAGAACTGTTCTCGCGTAGTTTTTACCCTGACATGCTAGCTTGTCAGATGCAGGAAGTGAGCAACGCAGTATTTTTATCTGCATTCTGAAATCCAGATGAACTGAACTGACTGCATAATTACATTCCCAAGAGCACATTTGCATTAGTTTTCCATGCTCCCATTTCAAAGTTTGAGGGCTTGATGGAGAAAAGAACATGACGTCCCTCTATGAGCGGGGATTATGTGGTACTTTGGGACATAGTATAACTCACTAAAACAATGCAAAGGATCTTGACGTGCTAAGTCATATTTCCCCAAGGAATATGGTCTCAAACAATGGGAAAAAACAGAAGTCTGTCACTAAGAAAAGATAAATCTGAACAACACAAACATAGTGAACACAAAAGTCTATGTAGGAGACGTTTACAGTTACTAATTGTACAATTACTGTGAAATCTCTTGCTGATAATATAAACAGATGATCTTAATTAATTGAACAGCTTAATTCCAGTGGGTGGAAGTGACAACATCAACACTTTTGATTATCTTCTTCCCATAGGAAACATTGTCTTCTTTTTCTTTTTAAAAATGTAATGCATCTATCACTAGAAGAAACAGGGTCCTCCTGTGTGAGCTCATGTTTTGTTCCAGGACCTAGGACAGGATTTATGTAACGTGATCAAATTGCCCTTTCATGTCAACCATATTTTTCAATCTCACTCTTTTCACAGGCACTTCTATGCAAAGTAAAACCTGTTGCTGCTGCCTCTCTTATGAAGCATGTAATCCAGAAACTAAAGCTAGAAACTAAAGAAAAGAGAGCATTCAGGATGAGGGAGGGGGAAGGAAAGTTAAGATAGTGTATTTTCAACATGTTTCCATAAAAAAAATTAGGGGAGAAAAAATTGGTTGAAATGCCAAAGTTGGTACTGAGCAAGCCAATGTTTGGATTCCAATTCTGTATGTTATTTCCTGTAGTTAACCCCCTCCAAACACACACAAATTTATGCCCCCCCCCCCACAAGAAAGTTTGAGGCCCTGGGACATTGCAAGAGTTGCTACCCTTGTTTATCAGAAAAAGGTTCCTGTGCATCTAAAAGTTACATAGTTGCATGAAATGTGACAAGTTCAACATGACCATCTCTGAATATCTAGGCTGCATTCAAACGGGGGGAGGGGGGGACCAACTTCACAAAATGTAGACCCGATTCAGAAGAAGAGGAAGGAGTTATTAGACAATGACAAATGTAGCGGTATGAACGGTTGTCAGAAGTGGAAACAAAGAAAGTATGATTACTTGCTAAGCTTGCCATTGCTTCCCATTCTCATGGGCTTTTATGACCAACATACAAAGATTGACCTTTTTATATATATACAACTGCAATTTTTTGCTTCAAGTCCTCCAAATATTATATCTGTAAGGTAAAGGTAAAGGGACCCCTGACCATTAGGTCCAGTTGTGGATGACTCTGGGGTTGCAGCGCTCATCTCGCATTACTGGCCGAGGGAGCCGGCGTACAGCTTCCTGGTCATGTGGCCAGTATGACTAAGCTGCTTCTGGCGAACCAGAGCAGTGCATGGAAATGCCGTTTACCTTCCCACCAGAGCTATTTATCTACTTGCACTTTTGACGTGGTTTCGAACTGCTAGGTAAACCACTCCTAATTCACATAATGTGGATCATTGAATGTGTGACCCAGTTGTTAGTTCTCAATTCAACACAAAGTTGATCATACCCATTGTATTAAGTAAACTTGAGATTGCTCTTCATCTCTCTTGATCTCTCTTTATCTTCTTGAAGCTTTCCCCCAACAGAGGCTTAGAACAACCAAAGCACTCCAGAAAAATAGCACTAAGCAAACTACAACCTATCAGAGATTCCACCCACCACTGACAGCCTGGATCTTAAAAGTCCTCTCCAATGATAGATCTCACAACACTTCCTAAAGTTGATTTTACTTTTGTTCAGGTCAATCTTCAATCAAGACAGTTCCATAACAGAGAAGAAGCTAACCAATAAATTTCAAGATCCCTCCACAACGAAAGAGAGAGTCAGGAATAAATACATGCACTGATGACCTGGAAAGAGAGCAGCTTTCTCCAACCTGGTGCCCTCCAAGAGTTTTGGACTTCAATTCCCATTAGCCCCATCCAGCTGATGGAATCTGTAGTCAAAAAATTCCGGAGGGCGCCAGGTTGGAGAAGGCTGAAGCAGACTAATTTGTCCATTCGGAACCCAATGTACAGAAGTGCAGACACTTAAATATTTCCTGCCTCTCTCAGCTCCCTGTTTCCTGCAACATTTTCTCATGCTAAGCAGTAATTTCTTTATTCTCACGTAACACACATTACAGTTAGCCTGGAGTGCTGCTGAAAAATGGCTCCCCTGTGATAAATGACCTCTGTCTCAGTCTAAACTTATAGAACTGCATCCCGTGCGGGATCTCAACTATTTCAAGGCCCCTGATAACAGCAGCCACTAGAGGCTCAAAAGACGACTGCAGGAATCCAAATGCTAAGTAGTTGTATACATGGTGATCAGCATGTGAGGCCATTTTCAATGCTTGTTGTGTGCGCTGCAACATTTTCAGAAAAAGTTGGCTTTTCAGCTCTTGACTCTGTTTTCTTCTTTTTCTTTGTCAGAGAAACAGGTTGACCAAGGCCTTTCATGCCTAATATGCAGAAGGATGAATTTGCAAGGAAAATACATTTTGCTTCATAAAGCTCTTTCAGTGCATCCACTCCCAGTGAATAGATTCCTTTTGCCCGCTGCCTAACTTTCAGATTTTAGAACACACGGCAATGCTATTGAATCTGAAGGAAATGCAAATAGCAGTCATCTATGGCAGAGACCCAGATCTCCCCTGTGTTGTTGTCATTTGGGGCTCTTCCAGACTGTCATGATTTTCTGGTGGAACTGAATCACATATCAGCAAATCCAGGCTACACAATTATAATTGATTGGGAGATATCTGGCAAAAACCCCACTTCCTCCAAAGATTGGACTATATAAGGAAAGTGTCAATAAAATGCAAGAGAAAGTGTGGAATAATGCTTGCTTTGATGCAATGTCAGCAAAATATTTGCAAACAAATCAAAATGAATGTCTAGAAGCATGCTTAGTGAAATAAAACAAAATCCTGTTGTCTTCTTAAAATGAATGTAAGTAATCTAAGGCCCCATTTAAAGCCATATTATGCCACTATAAACAGTCTTGACTCCCCCCCCCCCAAGAATAGGGGAACTGTTGTTTGTTGGGTGTGCTGGGAGTTGTTGTAAGATCCTTATTCCCCCCAGAGAGCTACAATTCCCAGAGCTCCCTAGGAAGAGGGATTGATTGTTAAACCACTCTGGGAATTGCAGCTCTGTGGGAGTGGAAATTTACTTCTTAAGAAAGACAGCCGAAAATTCAGGAAGGCTGCTGAAATATCTCTGAGGAGCCAAAGGGAGCTGGTGTGAATACAGCCCTATCCTGAAGATGAGTATACAACAAGAAATTCAGGACGACTATCACAGCCACTGTATGCCAGCCCCAGACAGAGGCAACATGTTGCCCCCAAGACTGAGGGGACCCGGCACACGTGTGTGTCACATTGTCTGGAGGAGGTTGAGTGCTCTGGAGGAGCTGGCCATCAAAGCTGTGCCACACTCAACTCAGCTCTTGGCCTCCTCCACCCCCTCAACATTGAGAGGACCGGCCCCCTTCCAACAAATATGGAGTGGGCCAAAGACACCTTGATCCCCTAGAGTTGGCACACATGGCCCTAGACCAGGGACCCCCAAACTCGGCCCTCCATATATTTTGAGACTACAATTCCCACCACTGGTCCTGTTAGCTAGGGATGATGGGAGTTGTAGTCCCAAAACATCTGGAGGGCTGAGTTTGGGGATGCCTGCCCTACACACCTACTTTACACAGCAGTTGTGCAATGAATGATTCACTCGAGGATGCTGAGAAGGTCCATAATGACACACACATATAAAGGAGTACTTTCCTTAATACACATTGATCACTCCTTTTAAATTTAAGACCACAGTATCATTCTAAAGAGATTCTTTTTCAAATGTGTGCCTGTGATTGGACTAGGAATCAGAGGATAGTTTCTTAAGGCTAGAATAAAAAGCAAGTGGTCTTGGGTATGAAGTAATAAATCCCCCTTGAAGTGCACAGTTTATCGTAATTTTGCAATTTAGCTGAATGGAACGATGAATTTAATAAAGTTACTTCGTTAGCTACTATGGATAATATATATCCTTTTCTCTTAATAATCAAATTGTGTTAAAGTAGAGATATTTGCCAGATATGGAATGTAAACTGAACAACAAGGAGACTATTTTAAAAATAAGTACTTTTAAAAAAAGTAACACCACCAAAACAGTATAGATGAATAACAGCGGAATGATGATATTTAGAACAATGTTTTGGATTCCCTTTACTGCTTCCATTTTAACAGCAAGTTTCATGTACATTTTAACCACCGAAGAAATAAACCTCAGCAACAAAGGCAGACATAGAAACTGTTTAAGCGTTGTGCTACTCAAAATAAGAAAGAGCTCCATGGGTATTGCAACCAATAAAACCAGCCATAATGCTTTTCTTCTCCCTTCACTGATGTTAAACACTGCAATAAGATAATGTCCTTACGATTTCCTAAATCTCCTCAATAAGGAGGATATTACCTACTTATTTAATTATTGAATCTCCTGTGACAGAGGAAGCTTTACTAGTAGCAGATCTAAGTCTACTCAATTATTTTCCCTTTCTCATTAAAGTGCTTTTGCTTAATAATAGCTGTAAGACCCACTTGACAATAGAAAAGCAATGGCAAATACTGGCAGAAAGTTGGGATTGAAAAGGGGCAGGTGTTACTCGGTATTTATTTAGCAGCAGAACTACACAATTTGTGGTCTAGTATTAGTTCCAGATTTGTTGCAATCGTTGGATCACAAGACACCCTTACTGGACCCCTCCCCTGAGTAGAGCCCTCTCCTTTCTACTGGACACTGCACTTTTGCCTGGTCACTTTCTGAGTCAAGTCCACACCATTGCCAAGAAGTAGAAGGTAAGGCAAGTGGGTGGCTCCTGCTGCTTCTCATTTGATGTTACCCCCTACAATCAAGGAGTATACGCCTCACACCATGCCAATAAACATGGGGCACCTTTGCCTGGCAGTGCTGGGGCCCATATTTGGGGACAGCAAAATACCAGGCAAGGTTATGTGTGGCCGCACTGGTGGAGCCAATCCACCAGCAGCACACCTCCCTCCATGCTGCTCCACCCCTCATGGTAAGCAGTAGGAAAAACCACTGCCAGGAAGCTAGGGTTGTGGTTCCACTCCACCAGATCAGCTGCTTCTTGTTTGGCTCACTTAAAGATGGGAAGATGTAGAGAAAGAAACAGCGGAGAAGCAGACCCAGAAGGCTCTTGGGGGAGGTCATTAGTGGTCCATTAATGGAATGTGAGCTTTGGCAGATACAGCAAGCCCAAGATAGTCCTCCACACATGTAAAATACCTCAGTAGTGTCTCTGGTTTGTGGAGGGAAGGGCTGCTAAACCTGTGGGTTAGGTGAGCTGTCATGCACTTCATGGACCAGTCTACATGACTGTCAAGCTTTGTTTGCCTTGGTCTGATTTATAGATTTATTTACATTTCTGCCACTTTATTCCCAAAGGCAGGTCAGAATACATGCCAAAAGAGGACATAATCTCTTCTGCACGCACACTTGGAATGACAATATGAATCTGCCAGGGCAATGTAAGCACAAGGCATGCTTTCATGAGCCAACTACCTGTTTATACAATAGGATGTACTCGATGTTCAGCTAATGAGACTTTCCTCTATGCTATGCAGCTGTATAAATAGTGTCAGTTTACATGTTCCACCCCCTTCATATCTATTTCCTAGACTGGGCACACAGAGACCCCCAATCAGGATATGGCTTTTGTAACCCTTTTGTAGCCCTATGCTAAACTTCTATCATGCTATGAAGACTGAACTCTTGGTTAAAATATTGCACAATTGTTTGGCTCTGCTTTGAAAAAGTTGGGGTGGAGTTCACTGTGGGAGGCCAGTTCTTACTACCGGCAAACTTATCATAATAAGAAATCAGGTCAATTAAAACTATTTCACAATTACTGTCCAAAATCTCTCCAAACTCTACTTGATGTCCACTTTAGAAAGAAATAGAACTGAGCTTCCTTTTCACTTAACAGCTACTGCTTGCGTTCATGCCTCCGACTACTCTAGATGGAAAGTCATATTAACTTTGAAAAGTGTTCCTGTGAATAGACTTTCAAGTCAATACACATTTGAAGCTATTTGTTTTCCTATTTTCACTGTGGTTGTTATGGAAATAAGATTCTTTCTGCATGCACTGTGAACTGCTTCCGGAATAAGACTGCAGAACCGATATCACGTATTTGACTAAACTTTATGTTAAACATTTATACCACATTGCTCTTTCCTCTGCAATAAGGATAAATATCTAAATTTCAATCATTAAAATATTAGGTTCATGCTGCACTAGGAACAAAAAATCCCCTCGATTTTATACTGAGCATGACTTTAACAAACATGTAATGAACATCTGCACTGTAGGAGGGATCACACTGAAATTCTCCTCATCTGAATTTCTCCCCAGTTGTTAGGATTCTGAATGATCTGAAATTATTTTTTGAAGTTGTTTCCCATGCATTAGCAGGTTTTGTTCAGGTCTTTTGCGCATGCAAGCTTTGCAGCAGTCTTTGGTTATGTCTTTTTCTCCCTTGCTTGTGGTTGATGTGCAGAAGCACATCTGGGCACCGGTTAACGCACTGCAGAAAGAGGAATACTGATGTAATCATTCCATCACATTGAAGATTTCTTTTGTGCACTGGTTTGCAATCAGGATGCATTGGTAGTTGTGCACATTGATATAATAAGTAACAGGAAAAGGATGTGAACTGAAAACTATGAGAGGCTGTTCATGTGCAAGCACTGAAATATATTTTAAGAAATTGTCCAAGATATACCAGAAAGAGGAAAAGCTGGATGTAGGGCATCTAATATTTTGTGGAAAGGGGGTTATAAGATGTTTTTGGTTTTGTTTTATTATGTATTTTGTGTTCACATTTTGTGTTTTCATGTTGTGAACCGCCTTGTGATCTTCAGATGAAGGGCAGGATACAAATTTAGTAAATCATAATAAATGAAATCAATCTAGAATGAATCTATGGAAAAATAATGGAATTGAAGGAGGTGAGGGTATATCTGCTCATACCTAGACTGTAGCTTTCTGTATCACAAGTTCAGTACTAAATAAAAATGTCCCTGGAAATTACATTTGGCATGATAAATATAAAGCTAAATATGCATAGCCAGTGTTGATCACTCAGATATTCCCATCAGAATAATGGAGAGATGGATGCCAATTTCAATTCAAGACCTCTTGCGTGAGATGTGTGAGGATTGTCCTGCTATAATAATGTGATCCTTAGTTGTCTATGGTGACATTATATGCATTGCCCCTCTTGCTTTTCTTCATGTAGATATCAGCATGTCATCCTACAAACAACAAAGACTGCATCTGAATGCACCTTGAGAGCAAGGAAACAACATCACTATTGGTTAAATTTTATTTGTTAAGAATATTTGTATCCCATCTTTCCAGTGGAATATTGCTCAAGGCTGCTGGCAATAAAAAGAAAAATCATCAGTGTGACATTTTTTTTTAAAAAAATACACAATAATCTATTTTTAAAAAAATACACCAGCAATATCACTCACCAAATAAATACCGGTAAACAGCACAAAAAATGTAGGGAAATCTATAAGCAGAACACAAAACTAGAAAGCCAAGCTGGCCAAGCCAGTCAAAACAGAAGAGTGTTTTGAAGGATGGCTGTGTTTTGGTTCACATATTGTTCCAGAAAGTCTGAATTGGATAGGTTCGGCTTTAAATGTGCACTGAATCTCTAGGCATGGTCCAGATGTTGCCATAGCCAAAGTGTCCAATGCTTAGCAGTAAAGAAACCGGGACCTTTGACATAACATAGGAAACTACCTACTAGTATCTCAGTATTGTCTATACTGACTTGTAGTAGCACTCTAGATTTCAGACAGGGTTTTCTCTCAGCTCTATCTGGATATTTAGGGGGGTTGATACTGGGACCTGTGTTCAAGGCAGATATTCTACCACTGAGATGCAGCTCTCCTTCCAAAGCTGCAAGACACTGCACATTAAAAAGTACTATGAATATCATTAGTAATAGAAGTGAAGGAGCTATAGGTAATCAGAGGTTACATTACCTAGGCCAGGCATAGGCAACCTTCGGCTCTCCAGATGTTTCGGACTACAATTCCCATCATCCCTGACCACTGGTCCTGTTAGCTAGGGATCATGGGAGTTGTAGGCCAAAACATCTGGAGAGCCGAAGGTTCCCTATGCCTGACCTAGGCTATATTATTCTGTTTTGGTGAACTCCTTTTTGAATAGATCAATGTCAGCACAATTGTCCTTTTTGTATGAGTGCTATGTGCCAGGGCCAGTGGAATAGCAAAGCATCTGTTCTTCCACTTAAGTGTCCAGGATGTGATTTCAGAAATAATCTTCCCCTTGCTACTTTTTTGAGCGGGCAACAATGTGACCTTGCTGTCTGAGTCATTTCTCTTCCCTTCTCTGAGCAAAGCTTTGTATGAGACACATTTTCTTTCCAAAGAAATCTAGGCTCTTTGCAAGAAACATATATTAAATAAAGATATATGCTAGTCACTGCTGAAGCTTATGTCCACTCTCAAAATAACTTGTTTAGATGGCTGGTCATGTGAACAGCCTTCATTATGAATAAAGCATATCCACTCGAGCTATTCTTTCAAATTGCAGCACCCATTACATAGCTGCCTTTAAAATAAGCAAAGATTGGATTCATCTGTTTGGTAGAAAATAGCCATTTATTGTGGTGTGTTTTGGGGGCAAGTTTCATTTTCCTTGTAGCAAAAACAAGATCTTTGTGTCTAGGTAACAAATGTGCAACATTAAATCATAACAAAAAGAATTGAGTTCTCACTTTGGCTTGTACAAAACTGTTCTGTACATGTGGATTTAAGCTTGAGTTACATTGTTTTTAACAGGCTGTTCAAAGACTGACCATACGTATCTTGCAATGGATATAGTCCTGTAGAGAGGGCTAAAATCCTGATGCAATCAATGAGCGGATGGGGCTTGGGATAGCGTTCTCCATCCTTTGACCTCCATGAACTATTTGTGTACAAATTTTTGTGTGTGTGCAAGCTGTGTGTATGCTGTCTTCATGTGATCTATGCCCTACACCAAATGCAGACATTACACCCACTCCAAGTGAAAAGGGAAAGTAACCCATTAATTATCTTCGCAGTGGTGAAATGACACACATGGAGGAGGCAAAGGTGTATAAAACCATATAATTAATTAAAACCTTGTGTAAATCAAAAAAGCTGCTGTTTGCATCTCTTGCCAGAGGTCTGCAGGGATCTACAGTGGCTATCAAAAAGAGTCACTAAAGTACTCAAAAAAATTGAGAGGATCAAACAAGTTACAGCCAATTATTCTCCTGCTATTGCCATACTGCCGGGGGGGGGGGGGATGTGACAAAATTGAAAGCAGCATGGCCACAATAAACCTTATTCATGACCTTTAGTCTTCTCGAGGAGGAAACTATAGCCAAGATAAACCCAATTTAAGAACGGAGCTAAGCCAGGATGGATGAGGACACATGATATAGAGGGCAGGTGATAGACCTGCTGCCCTGTCACAATGAAAAGATGAGGTAGTTTTTAGACCCTTTTAACTCAATGGTTGCATGACTCAGTCCATTAAGAACTATAGAGCATTCTGGATACAGTAGAGGGTTGTGTATTTTCGTTAATATCAATATAAGGAAATCTGTACTGAATATATTGAAAATAAGTACAACCCTGAGCTTCTGTTCTTCTATGTTTATAGTCAGTGATGACATGAATACTCCAAATTCTTACATAGGCTATCATGCAACTGAAGTGATTCCCATAAGATCCCACTCTTTCAACAAAGATTATTAAGTCTCCTCATCCTCCAAGCAAAACAAAACCAGCAGTTTCCTTCCCACACTATGAGAAGAGTTCAAGGTGAAAGAACGAATTTGTTCCAAACATCTATTGTTTCCTTTGACCTTCCAATATACATAGAATCCGTTATTGCAGCTACCACTTCCACAGGCGGGTGGATGTCAGTTCTGTCCCCAGTGGGACAGATAGTCTGAACCAATGCCTAAGCAACCACTCACATATTTTGTGTTTTAATAAAGTTGTGGCCAAAATTATGCCCAAAAACCTTAAACTTAAATTTCTGTGTGAAGTGTGTTTCATTTGAGGGGTGGTTTGGGGACCTCGACATGCAAAGTAACTCACTCCAAACCTTAAGAATTTGCTTTTCTGAAACTCAGAACTATGGCTTAGCCAGGCTATTTAATTAAGCAAAAGAGAGTGGGAATGACTACTGCTCTTTTTGCAATATGGAAGTCCTGTGTTTTATCATGATAAAAATCATAAGAGGCCTTTAATTCAGGACTCTGTTTTTATTGCAATGTTATCTAAAAGAACCATTGCTACTAAACTTCTTGAAGATGTGGTTTAAAAAAAATAAAATGAACACACACACAGAGAGAGAGAGAAAGAGAGAGAGAGAGAGAGAGAGAGAGAGAGAGAGGAAAAGTCAGTCTTTGTATCACTTGGTTATCTTGCAGGACTTATTGCCTCATATTTAATAAAACACTTTGCTGTGTGTTCATTAACTGGTAAGCAGTTATTGAGTCAAAATCAGAAGATTGCTGTAAAATCAAACCGTCCCATTTTTTTTTGTTCTAAGAAGGGAATGTTCTAATTGACCCATTGAGGGCCGCCTTCTCAACTGCAACTCTTTTTGTAGATGCTGATAAAATTCCAAGCATGCAGGGGACCCTTACAAGAGTCTATCTGAACTCAGGTTGAGAAGAGAATTAGTGTGAAGAGCTTCTATAATCACTAGCTTTCGGAATGCCTTTACTGTTCCATGCTGTGGAGCTATGCCTCGGGCCAGACTTTGCAAGAACCAGCTTGTAACCTCAGGCTAAGGTGATTTGAGCTAGGTTAGACATTCAGCCCACATGTTTCTCATAAGAGAAAGACCAGGCATATCATAGAAAGACGATATCAAGAGCTGCTTGATACTGAGCCACACCAGTGTGGTCCTTCTACCTTAGCATCATCTTCTACACCGAGTGGTAGAGGCTCTCCCAGGGAAGTCTTGCAAAGAGAGAATTCTTTCCCACCTTACAATCTTTAGATCCTTCAAGATCTTAGAACATATTTTTTTGTTTTTTTTAATTAAAGATTTTCTTGGTTTACAAAAGTATGTACAATGTCTCTCTCTCCCCCCTCCCCCAAGTAACATTTTTTACAGATCAGTTTCATTTGTTGAGACGCTGGAAGAAAAGGGGGAGAGAGGTGGAGGGGGGAGAGGTGAGTGGGGTTGGGGTTGGGTGCCAACGTTTCTGTTTTACTTAATATATATGGGATTTTGTGTCAGCGTCGCTTGTGCAGGTTCTCTGCTATTCACTTGTGTTCCTTTGATGGTGAGAGAGGTTGGGATTGGCCTAGGGTGTGGTTGTTTGTTTGTGATTGGCTGTGGTAATCTTTGTTTTCATGTGTGAGTGGGATGGGTGGGTGTTTTGGATCCAGACACTGGAGAGACCTGTCAGGAGTAAGCATGGACCAATGGTACAAAATAGTATGGGAAACAGCCCTACTAGAAAAATTAACCAATAAACTGAAACTGACATGGGGACAAATAGAAGAAGACACCTTCACCCTGGTATGGCTCCCCTTTATCACATACACAGCCGAACAAGACAATGACAAAAATCCACCAACAGCATACGAATCAATATGGCTAACCAGAACATATTCTTTATGTGCTTTAAGAAAATATACTTTGCATGTATATTACTGAGTTCTGGTTACACATACAAATTAAAGAACAAAGATATTTGAATCCTACTATTTTCTATCATAACTAGTCAACTTATTGAAATACTTATTTTTTATTGATTCAGTTGGGTCCTAATACTCAAAACAGTTATGCCAGGGTCAACAGCAAAATATCTGCTTGCATTTATTGGGTCTCTTTCCTGTGTATGTGTTGTTTTTTGCTCTCAGCTTCTTCCATTTTCTATTTTGTTGCAGTCTAAGCTTGTTCAGCATTGCAGAGCTTGTCTGCAACCGCTGTTGCTACCACTAGCCATCACCAACAAGCACACACTTACTTCTCAAGTTTCAGCTTCGTGCTGTGAGAGCTCTGCAGCTCCTGTTTCCATTGATGAGTCATCAGCTAGCTTAATTCAGATCAGCTTTTGCCAGAGTGAAACTTTTTAAAGGTAACCGCTTTAGAGGATTCCAAATACAATGTGTTCAAACATACATTTTATGTACAGTGGTGCCCCGCTAGACGAATGCCTCGCTAGACGAACGGCATTCGCTAGTGGAAGGCTGCCCCGCAAGACGAAAAAGTCAATGGGGCTGCCTCGCAAGACGATTTTTTTTAAAGCGAAAACTAGCGGTTTGCATTGGTGCTTCGCAAGACGAAAAAATCGCTCTACGAAGACACTCGCAGAACGAATTATTTTCGTCTAGCGAGGCACCACTGTATATTAAATGTATAACTTTGACATAGATCACATCCATGCAATACATTGCATGCCCCCAAAGAATCCTGTAAGGTTACCAGATGTCCCCATTTCCCGGGGACAGTCCCCGGATTCACAGATCAGTCCCTTGACAAAACCCATTGAAGCTGAAAAGTGTCCCTGGATTCATTGAAAAAAAATCTGGTAACCTTACTGTAAACTATAGTTTGCCCTACAACTCCTAGCACATTTAACAGACTACAGTTGCAAGGATTATTTGGGGGAAGCCAGGTGCTTAAAATATATGATGCATATTATGACCATGGTGTTGGGTGGGGCCTTGTAGACCATCCTCCTCAATGCAGAGCACCCCCAACAGGTGGCTATCTATCTCTGTTTGAAGATCTAGGCTAGGGCAAAAAGATCCAGCTTTTTGAGAATCCAGCTAGGGCAAAGCCATCACCCCTACAACTAATTGGTTATAATGTAAACTGTCAATAAATTTATCCTAATGCTCAGTTGAAATCTACCTTCCTGTAATTTAGGGCCCATTCTGGAGCAGGAGAGAACAAGTCCTTGCCTTTTTACAAGGCAACAGTCCTTCAGGAATTTGAAGAGCACTATCTTAAAGACATGGGTGGCGCTGTGGGTTAAACCACAGAGTCTAGGGCTTGCTGGTTGGTGGTTCGAATCCCCATGACGGGGTGAGGTCCTGTTGCTCGGTCCCAGCTCCTGCCAACCAAGCAATTCGAAAGCATGTCAAAGTACAAGTAGATAAATAGGTACTGGTCCAGCAGGAAGGTAAATGGCATTTCCATGCGCTGCTCTGGTTCGCCAGAAGTGGCCTAGTCATGCTGGCCACATGACACGGAAGCTGTACGCCGGATCCCTCGGCCAGTAAAGAGAGATGAGCGCCGCAACCCCAGAGTAGTCCACGACTGGACCTAATGGTCAGGGGTCCCTTTACCCTTTACCTTTATCTTAATACCTTCTGAAAACACATTGTCTTCCAGTGGAATCAGTTAACAAATTAAGATTTGCAGGGGTGGACTTTGGTAATATGGCACCATGAATGAGGACAAAATTTTGTGGCTCCCTCCCCTCCTAAATATTTCTTATTTTCAGAATAATTCCTTTGGGTGCAGTTTCTTTTTAATGGATCTTTTCAGTAGGTACCTGTATAAATGTATTATTATTATTATTATTATTATTATTATTATTATTATTATTATTATTACCGGTATTATTCCTACTACTTTTGTGTCACTATGGCTAGGCACCCTGTACATGGGAACTGCCTACACCGCCCTAAACCCAGCACTGAGTTTTGAGAGATCTTAAAGTTAGATAAACTGACTGGACTGGTATTTGGAGGGGGGGTTCTGAGTTTTCATGTATTATGTGCAGCCTGTGCTTTTCAAAATATCTTTGCTGTGTCTGGGAAATCATTGCAGCAGGACAGCTGTGGTTACATATACACAGGCTGTACAATTACTTCAAAAACTCTGGCAAATATAATTGCTGTGCAGTTGGAAAGGAGAGACATGATGGCTTTTCAGAGCCCCAACTTCATATGGCACTATGCAGCCTTACGATGGCTGGGCGAGCTGCTAGTGTGGAGATTGATTCATCTCTCAGAGTGTAAATTGCGACTGACGTTTACAAGGGATTCTTGTGGCTATTGTCTCTTCCCCTTCCTGCCTGCCGGCCTGTGCAGAACAAACAGCTCAGCTTCATTGTCCTGCCATATTTTAGAAAGTTAAAGTAAACACTGTGATCATGCTGTTTACTTCAATATTGTGCCAGCGAAACAGCAAATTGGCAGTCAGCAGTCATCAGGCAGCCAGCAGCAAAACTATACAACAGTACAGGAAAGCTGCAAGTATGTCAGCCCACTTTATCTCTAATATGGGAGGGGAAATTCCCAAACATTGCATTTCAATTGGCTTCTTTGTCATCTACTGTTATTTGGTCGAGTCTGAATTATTTTTCTGGATCTGGGTTATCTGCTGCACGGAAGTTCCATTTCTCTGTAATTTAGATGTGGTTTATATTCATACCTAAAGCTGTAATTGCAATTTAAAGAAGCAGCTCAGTCCTCTAATTTGAATTCGTCATCTGACTCCTTATCATCCTCTTTCACATCCAACATAAACTCATTTTTTCATCACCATCAGCTTTCTTCATGATTTTAGCACACACACACACACACACACATTATCCACAGCAATCCTCCTAAAAATGTGAACCTATGAGATTTGGGTGGTCTTGTTTTCCCCACCATGTATGACATGGATGGGGAACCTGTGGCCCTCCAGATTATGTTGGACTCCAAATCCCATAAACCCCGGTCAGCACAGCCAGTGGCAAGTGATGATGAGAGCTGTAGTCCAACAACATCTGGAAGGGCAGATGTTTTCCACCCTGATTTATCCCAATATTGTGAGCAGTGTTGGCTTTCTAGAGTATTGAACAGGAGTCTTTCCATCCTGAAAATGGAACCATAGTTCCCTGGTGCATGTGGCAACTTTAGCGATCACCACATGACAAGAATAATGATAAGATTAGGATATATTTATCCATGGCTCATGTTACAACATTTGTTTAAATGTGACCTTTGCTGGTGTCTTTGGCTTCATCTGCTCTCTTTATATTTTTGATAACTGCCTTTTTAAAAATGCTTTTTAAAAATTTGCAGCATGATGCTGCAGAACTTGCACGAGAATTTTTAAAATAAAATTTGCTATGACCTGTAAAACGTTGAGATCTGTTTTTAAGATCAGAAAAATGAGAATCTCTGAGAAACAAAAATGACAGATCCTTCCATCTCTACTCAGAGGAGACTCATTGCAATGAATGGGCCTATGTTAGTCATGCCCTTTCATTTCACTGAGCCTGCTCTGAATGAGATTAACATGGGGCAGAGCACATTGATCTTTAGATCCCATTCCCTGCTTGAGTTATCTTACTTGACAAAGTTCCTTTCATGGACAATCTGGAGAAGACACACTGCGTTATTGAATCACTGTCTCTTTAAAGAGTAAAGAACTGTTTCATAGCAGTATACACATTAAATGAATTAAACTAACAACTGTCAGTTCAACCTCTTCTTGCTTTCAAAAAAAATCATACAGATCCTTTGTTTAAAAAAGGTTGAATGTTACTTCTGAAACCAATAGCTACTACAGCTTCTTTGATTATATCAACACAAAGCTCCAGAGTTAAGATTGGAGAAGAGACGTATTTAAATAACATCATTAAGGATATCATTAAAAGCCAGCTATTACTGAACAGGTGCAAAATTGTTAAATTGCTACTAATGACAGCAACAGTGAGCGTTGCCACCTATCTAACTAACATGCTTGCACTGTGTGTGTCATTTGGCGAGCTGCGGCTTATATGCATACATGAAAGAGAATCTGCATTGATGATAACAGAAGGACTGTTGTACTAGCAAGCATACATTATAAATTGAAGAGTAACAGGCATTTATCTCCAGAAGCACTTCCTAGGAGAAAGGGAGAGGAGAAAAACACACACTCACACTCCAAGATCTAACATATCATTAAGCCACAGCATTGCTCCACTTATTTTAGCTTCAAGCTAATAACTAACCTGACTATCTTTTAATCCTTTTAAGATCTTATCCAATTAAAAGCAGATGGTAAATATGTTCTTAGAAGACTACAAAGAAGATTAGCCAAGAGTTGTGCGATCCACTGCCTTCAAAAAACGCTCTTTTTTTTTGCTTTCCCAAGAATATTTCCCGCACCACTGATGAAAACCAATGAATGAATAGATAAAGAACCCATCCATGTGATGCTGACACAAAACTTCACACATACACTATACAAAAAGTGTTTGTATATACACTATACAAAAACGCTCTTTTTTTTTGCTTTCCCAAGAATATTTCCCGCACCACTGATGAAAACCAATGAATGAATAGATAAAGAACCCATCCATGTGATGCTGACACAAAACTTCACACATACACTATACAAAAAGAGGAAATAACATTACCCCCTTCTCTCCACCGCCTCCCCCCCACAAACTCACAATGCCTACGATAGCAATGTCTCACACCAAATGTAACCAACCTGTAGAAAAGACTATGTATTGAAAACAGAAATGCTATATGTAGCTTTGTTATTCATGAAAATATTTCAGTAAAAACAATTTAAAGAAATTTCCTACTATCTTCACCCAGAAAGCTTGGGCAGCTGCTGTGGCTCATGAACTCTGCCAGGGACCACCATTGATGCTGGCCCTGGAAGCCACCAACTCACTATGGAGTACTGTGGGGAAATTTAAAATTGTGTCCCGGAGTTCTCTAATGCAGGAGACGATTCACCTTGCCAAAGCCAGTGAACATGTTCTTGACAATAAACCACAATAAAGCAGTAACCAAACAACAAAAACCACAGTATATCCAACAATAAAAGAGACAAAGGCTAGGCAAACAGAAACAGTTCATTGGGAGTTACTCCCAGGTAAGTGCACATAATTCATCCTTTAAAGTAGCGTGAGGAAAGAGGGTTTGAAATGACCAGAGGCGTCCATTTGCCCAGATCTCCTGGCTAAACTGGCTTCCCACTGTCTGCCAAACGTGTGAGCAGGTGGCCCACTTGGCAGGATCCCTGCCAGAAGGACCCACAAAGCAGCACCAAAAAGGAGTATTTGGAAGGTGACGAGATGGAGCTGAGCCAGCCTCATTGCCATTACACAACGACTGAAGACTGGTTCAGGGATTTGAACTGCCCTCTTCCACTCAAGCCATCACAATTGGCAGGGAACCACTCTGTAAAGATCCACCAGTGAGAGGAGAGGAGTTAGGATTGCAAGCAGAATCTGCGTAGGTAGGCGAAGCCAGATAAAAGCTTTAACAGACAGATTATAGTTTCCCAGATTGATGTTACATATACTCCATTGCCACTGAAATCTAAAATCCCTTTGGAAAGAGAGGTCAAAAGGCCCAGCAGGCCATGAATTTATCCTTGCCCTGGGTGCAGGGCTAAGCACAGCTATTGGTCACTTGGCCCCACATGAAGTGGAACGACCTCTAATTCCTGCCACTGTTTGCCAATTTGGCAGCAGGAAGACAATGTGGTCTGCAATAGGCTAGTTCACAGAGGAGGTCCGGGGTCCGCCTGCGAAGTCACCCGCACAAGAAGGGGCAAATGGACCTACTAAAATCCCTTTGGTCTTTTTCAGTGAACTCAGATTTGGTGCTCCCAGGTGCAAGTCAGGGAAAGTGAAGCACCCAGCCTCATTGAAATCAGTAGAACATAAGACCTTAAGCATCCCCTTGAAAATTACAGTAGACATATTTCAAAGGCCAGATTTTTATTGCTTAAATTTTAAACTAGCAGTGTGCATGTGTGCGTGCACGCACGCACCCAGTGCTTTTTTCTGGGGGGACGCAGGGGTACGCATACCCCTAAACACTGTGAATCTTTGTACTTTTGTCCATTTACTGTATTTATTTTCCCCAATTTGAACTATAAAATGGTGATTTTCTTGAGTCAAAATGAGAGTAACCCTAAACATGTTAAAAGAAAAAAAGCACTGTATGTGTGTGTATATATATATGTATCATATTTTAATACTCTACAACTCCCATCATCTCTGACCATTGGCCATGCTGACTGGAGGGTCACAGCTCAGTCATTCCTGGTTTCATGGAATAATTAAGCATGTGTTTGGCTCGCATTAGTTCTTTTGCTGTGTGACAGAAGACCCCCCCTTTTTTTCCTTTCACACGTTGGTGAATATAAGGGATTTGGAGTAGTAACAAATTCATGTGATCACATGAAAATTAAAGACTCATCACTTGATAAACATGTTTCTCAACGACAGGAACATGATAGGACAAATTCCTCTCAGGGTAACTCCATTCCAGTAAAATCCATTCCAGTCAGCCATGTAGGCTATCACACGGATATGGTCATTGTCCTCTCCTTTTCCATTATAAACAGAGATTAGACTGATTATGACAATATTTTCCCCTCTGGAAACAGCGTCATTTTGTGTAATATTCCCCCCCCCCACATGCCTTTGTTATTATGAGATTTCTAGAAGCTATGAATGCACAGGCAACCTAAAACTCATTTATTTATCTTTCCATAATTTTTACTTCATGTGTTTGTGTGTATGCCTGTTGACTAAACTTGGCCCAAGGGATGGATTAATACATTTAGATGGTGTACTGTTCTTTCCTTGATCCTGTCATGTGTGGATAGTTCAGTTGGTTAGAATATGGTCCTGACTGCAGGTTTGTATGGGACAGCTGAATATTCCTGCATTGCAGGGGGTTGGAATAGATAATCCTCAGGGTCCCTCCCAACTCTACAATTCTATCATTCAATGTGTTTTGGGAGGGCCATTTCATCCACCTTGGGGCTCTTTTCTTTTGTCCATGCAAAAGTCTGTTTAGGAATGCATGGTTGAGTATTAGTATTCATGGAAAAGAGAAATTATTTCAGTATTTATGGATAAGGAATGGGTGTAGGGGCAACATGCTCTATCCCAACCTATGCACATTAATTTGAATGTCTGTAATGGATCCCTGTGGCTCCCCATATATTTGTTATTCACAGATACTGAAGAACTAAAACATCTGACATTTAAAAACAAATGGGTCAATATGGTTTCGGGAGTCATGGGCAGAAAAGCTTGCAATCCTCTGGGCACTTTCCTGGGAGCAGGCCTCATTGAACGAGGTGTGACTTTTGTCTGAGTAAGAAAGCGTAGGCTTGCTCTGGCAGGGAAACAATGGTGGAGCAAGTATGAATGGAACCCCCCACTGAGGACTTTCTCTTATCATTAGAGCTCTCCTTGGTTTCACTTTCCATTTTTATTTAGGTGAAATCCAGTGAGAACCTGGTGGGACCCCTCTAAGAAAGTGAGCTACTTTCATCCATTGCATTTGATCTTCCTGTGAAATCCCCTCAGGTATTCTACATGAAGGCAAACTCTCAAAAATTAATGCTTTAAGTGAGGGGAAAGAGAGAGGGGGATCAACACCAACTGTCGGAGACCATCCTGACTTCCTCACCTGAGTCCTCCTATCCAGGGCTCTACAGTATTTGAAAGAAGTAAAGAAAGAGGAGACGCATCAAAATGATGCTAACAATCAAACTTCATCAAATAAGAGAGTCATTATAGAAGACTGAAAAAGCCCCACATTTCTTTTGAGAGATGTTGGCTCAGTAGGATATCTGAAGCAATCTTCAACTGAAATAAATCAAGCCTTTCAGTATTTTGTACAAACTACAGTCCTATCTTGGATCCCGAACACCTTGGCACTCAGACATTTTGGCTCCCAAATGCTGCAAACCTGGAAGTGAGTGTTCCGTTTTGTGAACATTCTTTTGGAACCCAAACATCCAGCGGGGCTTCCGTGGCTTCCGATTGGATGCAGGAGCTTCCTGCAGCCAATCAGAAGCTGCACTTTGGTTTCTGAATGTTTTGGAAGTCGAATGGACTTCTGGAACGGATTCTTTTAGACTTCCATGGTACGACTGTATATAGAATCAGAGTTGGAAGGGACCACAAGGGCCATCCGCTGCAATGTAGATATCTTTTGCCCAATGTGGGGCTTGAACCCATGACTCTGAGATGAAAAGTCTCATGCTCTACCAACTGAGCTATCCCAGGCTTCATTTGTTAAAGTTTTTTAAAGCACAGTTTTGAGGCTGTGCAACCCCCCCCCCCCACTTTCTTCTTCTCATGACTTTTGGTGCTACCTCCCCATTTAGCCTCAGGCATCCAGCCAGCTAGCCAGAGCCCACACCAGGATACTCTATTCCATTCCCAACCCATCTTTTCTGCTTTTCCTTTCCAAGTGACTCTACCCACGCCATGGCCACTCAGCATGCTAATTCCTCATTGATTTGTTGGGCGTATGTGTGTGAGTGTGAACATTAATCTCCTAATTATATTTAAAAATATTTCTCATACTCTGCAAACCCTAGGGTTTCCCAGAGCATGCTCATTCCACCTCAGCTTGTTTCTTTCACGGGCCCCACCTGGGTCCCAATCCTGTCAGCACTCATTACCTGACCTCACACTGGCAAAGGGAGATACTTGGGTGACAAAATTAATTTTCCACACGTCATACAAAAATGCAGGAATACCAGGAACAAAGTCTAAAATAACCATGTGACCTTCCAGTGTCTACATCTACAAATCATGCTGGAATGACAAGGTTGTCGGAAGAAGAGATTGCTAAAGATAACCCAATAAAATAAAATAAATAATGATTTGTAAGAAACTCAATGAATATTAGCTTGCTTACCATAACATCCATTTCTGTCTGGCTTCTCTATGCCGGGCCCACTGAATCCTGGGCTACAAAAACAGCCTTGGCGTCCATTACGAACTTCACATTTTGCTCGCTCATCGCATGGGATGGTACAGTTCTGGGAGGAGTAGCTACTGTCCAGCAGTGTGGACATGAACACTAAATGGAATTTAAAAGAAATGTGAGTTTTGCCTTTGTAGTTGTTGAGTTCTGAAATCAGTTTTAGGCAAACACATTTGGGACAAAATAAAATTGGCATTAAGTTGAAAAATCTTATTGCTAAAGAGTCCTGTTGAACAAGGCTCTAAAACAAAATTATAACCCCTGAATGATTTAAGCTCAAATATCTAGGCTTTCAAGTATATGGATTTGTCTTGAAAAGCATCAGCCTTAAAGTGTGTTCAGTAAACACAAACATACTGCACATCAAACAAAGCTCCACAGTATTTTTGAATTTAATAATAATAATAATAATAATAAATTATTTATACCCCGCCCTTCCCCGCCAAACCGGGCTCAGGCGACTAACACCAATAAAATCATAACAAAAACATAAAACAATTCATTAAAATACAGATTAAAATACAATTTAAAATTAAATCTAAACTGCAGCCTCATTTTTAAGTAGCCCACCAATCACACCAAAAGAACGAAACATCAGTGTTTAATGCTACCATGTTTCCCTGCACAGGGCAAAAGTGGCAAATAGTTCTCAGTTCAAAGAACATAACAGAGGAGACAAAAAACATTGTGCATCTGCAGGACACATCCCCTCCCCACAACAAGCATTTTAACATTACTTTTTCATAGCACTAGTCCAACAATGTAACTTCATGGAAGATTACATTTACACACAATAGCAGTATCATTTCAGAACACTTTCTCCATTTTTCAAGGCTACAGTATGCCTGAGCTATTTGCTTCATCTTGAGTGTGATAATGGAGCCCAGGCTGATTTTCAAATTCTCCTTACATCTGGTGATTGCAACGAGTTTCGGCATTATGAAACTTTGCTTTTGAAAACATTAAGTATAAATTCATTTCCCCATAATGGCAACCTTTATTACTATTTCACATAAGCCACTCTGAGCTTTCCTTTCTCCCCCTGAAGAGTGGAAAATCTGTTTTCCAAATAAATAAATAAATAAATAAATAAATAAATAAATAAATAAATGCGTTAAAACAAAGGAAAAGGAAACAGAATGCAAACAATGCAGACCAAGCCATTTACTCAGACGAAATCCCTGTAACTTCAGGGGAGCTTACTATCTTTTAAGGGTGCTTAGGATAGCAGCCTAAACTTCATAAAGTAAGCAGTTGTTGGACAATACTCTCCTAACCCTAATATTACTTTCTAATATTTGAATCGCCATCTTAGTGCTTTATGTCCAAGATTAATTACTGCAGGAAAAACAAGAAGTAGCTTTCTATGAATAATAATGTCCAAAAAACATTTTAAAGGTCATGATTATACAACTTTGTAAATATATAATTCTGTTCCGTTCCTCTATCACATTATGCATTATTTATGTGCTTCTTCCCTACAGAAAACCTCTTATTATTATTTCCGAATCTGGCCATCTGTGAGATGTGGCCTTGGTTTAACAAACTGGATAATATTCACATTCGCCGCCGCCGCCACTGCAATAGCATTTCTGTCTTCTCAAGGTCAGAATTCATTTGAGCTAACGGGATTATTGTCATCAACTTCTATGCATGCCAGTCTTCTGCAGTCATTGGAGTTTCTTTGCCAAGGTGGGTTTGACAAATCTAGCAACTTCCAAAGCTGGACCTGAGAAACTACTTGAGATTCAGACCATTGGTCCATCCCAGTCCTACTTGATGATGCCGGGGACGCTCTATTACTGTGCTTTGGCTGTCCCACATGGATCTCGCAAACTTTCTCTTCCCTATTTCCACACCCTGCTCACCAGTTTTGTCTCTTACATACAACTTAACCATTCATGAAATAAAATTACCTACCTAGGACCAGTAGAAGTTTCATGGGTGGTGCTTCTAAGAAGTGCTCAGTCTTGAATCCCTTTGTAACAAAATATCTGGCCCTGCTGGAAAATGTATGATCGTGTGCAAAGGGGTTGCCCATGCCCATTAGGAAAGCGGATCGCGGCGAAATGCCAAAGCTCTTTATTCTGCCATTTGCCTGTCCATATGCTTCTTCAAATATTTTGAGGGAAGGATGAAGTGAGCTAAAATGCTGAACAGCAAATCAGCTGGAGAGCAAAGGAAAGGAACTGTGTAGAAAGTTTGATAAAACAGATGAATGAATATGAGTGAGGATAGGTGTTTGAGCAGGAGACAGGCATGAGCACAGAGTTTGAGGAGATGGAGCGTTAGGGACCAACAAGAAGATTTAAGAAGGATACAGGGATAGAACCAAAGACTGAGGATAGCACAGTGGATGGAGATCACAATGGACTTGGAAAGCTGTGGGGAGTAACCAGGAATGAAAAATGAGTAGTAAGAAATGGTGAGGCAGTTACCAGAATCCCATCAGCCTTGCCTGAAGAAGGTTGAGCAAATCAGAATTCTAGCACCCGAAAGGAGTTGGTGAAATCTGTAGTTTGCTTCCGTGTTGACTTTCTTTCGTTGGCTATCCAGAGATGTCCCAATCACAGTCTGAAATTCAGTCACTTTAAGAGCAGCAGCATGAGAAGGAGGCACAGGAAATCCACTGAGACTTCTTTTGTGTGGAAAACAAAGATATAAAGCCATGGGAGGAAGGAGGCAGGAAGCCAAATGTGCAGCAAGGAATTTCAGGACCAGCAGGGAGGCTTAAACAGGGAGGTACATGTTAAGGTCTTAAAGGGGTGATGTAATCATAATTAGAGGATAAGTAGCAAAGAATATTGGGGGTGGGGAGAAGATGAATTTTGCTGCACCTAACAGAGAATGGGGGGGGGGGAATATATGGCAACGTAATGCAGACAAGCACACATCCAGTCTCTCTTTCACTTGGATATATTTTGCTTCCTGCTATACACCTCTTTCAAATTTTGTATTCTATTACTACTATCATTGAAAATATATTTCTATCCCAATTGTTTATGGTGGAAAAAGGACCTTGCTGCTGCTGCTATCTTATAAAATTATCTCTGGAACTTTGATTTCACTGGAACTCAGCTGCAAAAACATGCGGTGCTCACGTTAAGATGATGTGTGGAAAAGAAATGCTTAGAACTTTTTAGGATTACTTGAGTGTCTTAATCTATTGAGAATTTTTCTGTATGGTGTTGGATTTTTTTAAAAATCAAAGTAAAAACAGTGTATGAAGTCAATAAATTATATTATCAGGGAGTGCACAGTTCCCAAGAATAGAACCACACAACTTTTTCTTTTGAGGATAGGCAGCAACTGGGTGTGGTGCTAGGTGTTGACCAGCTTTACAGTCATGGGTGGCTTTGCATTGTGAAATATCACACTAGTTATAACTCCAAAAGGAGTACTGCTGGAAGTTCCCATCCTGATGGCACTGTTTACCAGATCTCATCTTCCATTGCACCTGAAGGCAGGAGGCTAGCTTATGGGCTACATGGTACATACAGCTCTGTCTTCTAACAGCTTGCCAGTGCTATCTGCACCTCAGGCAGCAGAACATGAAGTGTGGTAGGCAGAACCTGAAATACCACACCTGTGCTCTCTTCACTGAACAGCTTGTCTTGGTAAGCTTGGCTCCATCCGCTGGGTCACTTTCTTCTGGAATGTCCATAGCTTATGCCCTAGAGCTGACTTATCTCTAGTTAGTTTTTCCAGCTGAGGTGAAAGAGTTCTTCCTTCTGGATCTCTGAAAGCAATATCCATCTGGTTACCACAGAATTCAGGCCTCTCAGATCCATCTACATGATCTTCTCTCCTATGTTTATGGAAGACAGGAACCCATTTGGGAGGGCACTACTGTTCTTCTGAAAAAAAAAAAATGCCCTGAAAGGCTATGCGAGACAAAACACATCTCACAACTGCAGCCATTCTGTCACTGCATATGGAAGTTTGCCAACTTTGTAACAGCAGGCAAGAGCCACAGTGACAGGAAATCTCTCTTTGCGAGAGAAAATTAGAAAGTAATATGAAAACAGTGTTTCCTCTTTCCACATCTACTTGGTAGGCTGGAGGCAGCAAGCACATTTCCCTCCGTTTTAAAATTCAGCTTTCTTTCTATGAAGGCGAAACTCTCATTGCCTGCATCAGACTACAGTGTAGTCTGCAGGCATAGAGTGGAGAGGAGCCATTTCTACTTCCATTTGCTGAGGTTGCAACACCTGCCATGTTACCCAGGGTTGAGTTATTTAGCCAAAAGATGGGACGGCTTCTGCTGGTGGCACACTGTTGTCCCCCTGCACAATAACACACAACTGAGCAGGTGCTGGGCATGCCATCGTGCACTTAACTCTCTTCCACTACCCCCCTCACATCATGCAGCAGGGAACTGTTCTTATTTTCCCAAGAACCAGAAAGGTTGTTGTTGGGAGTTATTATAGCAATTGTGTAAGGTATTGTGTAAAATACCGTCCCAACCTTAATATCCCAGCTGTTCTTGGGTGTGGTTATGGAGGATGCTGAAAACAGCAACTTCACATCTCACCTTCCCTTTCCCCTCTCATAACATAAACCTTGAGACATTATAAATTTCTCGCCATGATGGGGACCTCTAAAGTTGGGAGCCTTTCGGCTTGTGTAAGCTCCCTCCACATTTTAGAACCACGATCTTCCATGGTCCTAAATTGAAAAGGGAACATACACAGGTAAGCAGCCTCCCAACTACAGAACATACCCCCCAAACACACCTCAGGATGGGTGATAAAGACAGTCTGGGAAGATGAAGTTAGCATGCTCATCCCAACTCTTTTTCATCAAGTGAGGGATCTAGGATGGTACTATAGTGACTCATGTGACATGACATCATTCTGCACCAGGTTTCCCTGTCTCTGCTTTGCTTGGTTGTCTGGAACTTGCAGAAGCAAATAAATGTGAAGTGAAATGACTCAGCTTTACCAGGAATATTAGAGGACATTAAGTTGTTCTTTGTAATAAGTTCTACTTCTGGGATGACAGCTGTTGTAGTCCTGTGCAGCCAGCCACAACAGAGCTCAATGGAGGGAGAAGCTAGCCAACCAGATGAGTCTCTGGGGATATTTGCCTGGAGGCAGAGTCTGTATACAAGGTTCAGTCCAGTCCTAAAGGTCAGGAATATCTCAGTTCATGTAGCCAGACTATCTGGGGTTCATAAAAAGCCAAGAAGCCAAGATCACGAGAAGCAATGGAATGACAAATGTTGTTTCCAGAAACTGACTGAGGCTGGAAACCCTGCTTAAGAAAGCTGGAGCCTGCTGGTTCTCATCAAGAGCAAGAAGACTGATTGGCAGCAGGTGAAGCCGACTCCTGGCCCATGACAAAAGTACTTTCTGATAGGTGCTTCCTGTCTGGGTGGGTGTTGCCCTAATATCCAATCTACATACAGTTCCACTATCACTAACCTGATGTGCCATTTCAATAGACTGTATTAATTTTGACCCTACTTGTTCCGAGCCTTCTAAGAATTGGCTTTAAGAATTGGCTTGTGTCTTTCCACAAAAAGATTTCCCCAAGGAATCATGTTATATTGTTATGCTGCACGACAGACATATTTCTAGTCTCTTTTGCAATGGGAAACTTACCATATTGGTTAGATATACACGTGCATGGGAACTGTTCCCTGTGTATTTTCAGTAGTATTTCAACAGTATTTTCTGAGGACTGACAAAGAGGAGGAAAGCACATAAGAAGCTCATAGGTGAAAAGGAGGCGGGGGGAGAGAAGATCTTGATGAGGAGCTTAGATGAGCTGAGAAGGTAGGAATGAAAGGTGAAAAGCGGAGACGAGCAGGAAAGGGGTCAGCTCATAAAACCATTAAGGATAATATGAGAAGCTTACATCAGATGTTAGCAGGCAACGGGGAGCCAGCAGAGATGACAATTTTGGGAATGTCAGAGCACTATCTTAATGGAGGATTATTTTCACAACAGATTAGTGGTAAAACTGAATGTTGAGGGTATCAGCTGGAGCCTGAAGAAAATGAGGTCGCAGTAATCAAGGATGAAGAGGATGATGGACTTGACAAGTTTTATATTTTTGTGGTGAGAATGAAGAGGAAATGGAAGATTTTAGAGACATTTGGGAGATAAAACCACCTGGATTTAGTGATAATATCTACCAGTATATAGGGATAAAGAGTGGAGTGACACATGAGAAGGAACAGTAGACCATGTGAGAAAATGCCTTCGAAATCTGCAATGTTGCCAAGACTTTCTTATTGCTGTGAAATCTCAGTAGCCACTGGTGGGGGGGGGGAATCCCTGATGCAGTCAAAATCTACAAAACTTTAGACTTGGGTCTAGAATATATAGAGAGAAAGAAAGAGAGTCATTTCCAAGAGTTGTGTAATTTTTTGCAAAATGGTCTCAAGGTTAATTATATATTAGGAAATGGAAGGGACAACTGTATTGCCAGAGACAGTAGAAATTTTGTGAAAAACAAAAGTAACATCTATTCACATTAGTCTCTTGCCCACTTCATTGCTATCTTTAATTTGAGACTCTGTATAGATTCTTCAGAAAGTAAGGCCAGCTCAGAGAAAATGTTTGATGGTGATTGTCCAATAAGCCCAGGCTCCAATAAACCAAATGAGTTTATATCCCATTTATCAAACAATGAGAAATACTCACTTAGCTCACAACACATGCAGAATCTGGCCTTTGCAAATTCCCGTACGAAATTACCTGATTTACACATCTCAGAATAATGTGTCAATTGGCACTTAGCTAATTGAGCTAATGTTGAAAAACAGTTGTCAGCAGTCTAAATGTATCAAAAGATGAATTTAAAACTTTGTTTTGAGAGAATATATATTTGGAAAGAATACATACATCGCAATTCATTTTACTTTGGGTTTCAAAGTAGTTTGAGGGTTGTTGTTTTTAGTGCAGATTAATGTGGAAGTAGCAAATAATGGAATCATGAGTAAGAATATAGACCAGAAAAAGAGCTGTCCATCCCTCTATGTAGCAAAGCAATCTGTTTTAGGTTGTCATCCGTTATTGTTGTTGTTAATGTTATTGCTTATAGTGCATTCAGTTATACTTTCTATCGATTTATATGTTTATCACAGGGGTTGCCAACCTTTTTGGACCAGGGGTACATTGTGAGAAAGGAAGTCAGTCGCAAAATGGCTGTCATGGAGGCATGATTTGTTTAGTTGTCTTAGTCGTGTTCAACTCTCCATGACCCCATGAACCAGAGCATGCCTTGGAAACTCTCACTTTCTTCTCAAAGCTTCTTTTTTATGTCCATGGAGTTTTCTTGGCAAAATACTGGAGTGGATTGCCAGTTCCTTCTCCAGGTGGATCACATTTAGTCAAAACTCTCGGCTATGACCTGTCAGTCTTGGGTAGCCCTGCACGGTGTAGCTCATAGCTTCTTAGAGTTATTCAAGCCCCTTCGCCACGACAAGGCAGTGATCCATGAAGGGGGGAGGCATGATAGGGTTGCCATATTTCAAGAAGTAAAAATCCCTAACTTGTTGAGTTTTTTTGTGTGATCGCCTGCCCACACCAGACCCCAATATGGAGCCAGAGCCCTCCTGCCCACTCCCGAGCCCAAGCCTGAACCCAAACTGCCGGCACACACACACACACACACACCCCTCCCAAAACTGGAGCCACCAGAGCCCGATACAGAGCCTGAGCCTGGGCTGCCCATTCCCAAGCCTGAGCCTAAACCCAAGACGCTAATGCACAAAAATTAAAACAAAAACAAAAACGGAACTACCCATGCCAGAGCCCGAAACAGAGCCAGAGCCCAGCTTGAACAGGAGCTTGAACTTAAGCTGCCCGCACACATTTTAAAAAAACAAACCCATAAACCCCCCTTTGATTAAAAGTGAAAAATTCCCCCTGGGTAGCCAGGTTGCCCTCCCCAAAGAGGCCATGTCTGGGATTTTCCTGACTTATGGCAACCCTAGCATGGCATAACAAAATGGCTGCTGGAGATAATGACATAACTTAAAGTTTCAGATATAGTTATTGCCACTTTTTCATCCGCTGTCCCCAAACAACTTCATATTTACCATGGTAGATCAGCTATGTCTTGGTGGCCCTGATTGTGCTTTTAAAGGCACAAAAAAGCCTTATTTTCCCTAATACCAATTCTAAAAAGAAGAATAAGCTTCTAGCCTATACCTACTTAGCTGGGAGCAAGCCCTATTAATCACAAAGAGGCATACTACTGAAATACCATTGCAGTTTAAGTTAACTATACAGCAAATTCTTAAATGAGTGCCTGTACATTTGAATAAAGTTAGTCTCTACTGATGGATTTGATTCAAGTCTCTACTGATTGATTTTATTCAAGGGGGACTTGCACCTCAGTTTTACAGCAGGTACTGTTAAATACCAATTAAACATGAGTTTGCAATGACATTTGTACATCCTTAATTTTGTTCACACAGGAATGAACATTGGTAGCTGTTGTCGTTAGCTTTGCAATGTAGGAAACTGCATATTTAATGAACCGAATTTCAACAACACGGTACTGAGCAAAGGGACTCATACCAAAAATAAGAGAAACAAGTCTTTATTGGATAAGGCACAGTTAGTACTGCTGAATTATAGAAATTGAAACTGTAGGCTACATAACATTTTTCATGGATATGCATCTATAGAGGAACAAGCAGGAAATTATATGTGCAGTGTCTGTGTTTACTTTGGACAAAGCAGTACAAGAGATCTTAGTTTAAAGACTGTACTGGATTTAATGTCACTTGCCTCTGAGAAGAACCTTTGATGGAATCATTTTTAAATAGAGGGTTGCAGGGGTGAAGGGGAATTGCTGAAAATTGCCTGCCACACTTTCCCTGCCTTCTATTGACAGGGGGAGGCCAATTGGACACTACTCATCATGGATTTCTGTGATCCATAATTATGACTTGTTTACATCTACAGACCTATCTTATTTGCCGTTTTTACCAGAGAAACTACACTCAATATGCTACATTCAATATGCCAGCAAGTTTGGAAAACTCAGCAGTGGCCAGAGGATTGGAGAAGATCAGTCTACATCCCAATCCCAAAGAAGGGCAGTGCCAAAGAATGCTCCAACTACCGCACAATTGCGCTCATTTCACACGCTAGCAAGGTTATGCTTAAAATTCTACAAGGCAGGCTTAAGCAGTATGTGGACCGAGAACTCCCAGAAGTGCAAGCTGGATTTTGAAGGGGCAGAGGAACCGGAGACCAAATTGCGAACATGCGCTGGATTATGGAGAAAGCTTGAGAGTTTCAGAAAAACATCTACTTCTGCTTCATTGACTACGCAAAAGCATTTGACTGTGTCGACCACAGCAAACTACGGCAAGTTCTTAAAGAAATGGGAGTGCCGGATCACCTCATTTGTCTCCTGAGAAATCTCTATGTGGGACAAGAAGCTACAGTTATAACTGGATATGGAACAACTGATTGGTTCAAAATTGGGAAAGGAGTACGACAAGGCTGTATATTGTCTCCCTGCTTATTTAACTTATATGCAGAATTCATCATGCGAAAGGCTGGACTGGATGAATCCCAAACCGGAATTAAGATTGCTGGAAAAAATATTAACAACCTCAGATATGCTGATGATACTACCTCAATGGCAGAAAGTGAGGAGGAATTAAAGAACCTTTTAATGAGGGTGAAAGAGGAGAGCGCAAAATATGGTCTGAAGCTCAACATCAAAAAAGCCAAGATCATGGCCACTGGTCCCATCACCTCCTGGCAAATAGAAGGGGAAGAAATGGAGGCAGTGAGAGATTTCACTTTTTTGGGTTCCATGATCACTGCAGATGGTGACAGTAGTCACGAAATTAGAAGACGCCTGCTTCTTCGGAGAAAAGCAATGACAAACCTATACAGCATCTTAAAAAGCAAAGACATCACCTTGCCGACAAAGGTCCGTATAGTTAAAGCTATGGTTTTCCCAGTAGTAATGTACGGAAGTGAGAGCTGGACCATAAAGAAGGCTGATCGCCGAAGAATTGATGCTTTTGAATTATGGTGCTGGAGGAAACTCTTGAGAGTCCCATGGACTGCAAGAAGATCAAACCTCTCCATTCTCAAAGAAATCAGCCCTGAGTGCTCACTAGAAGGACAGATCCTGAAGTTGAGGCTCCAATATTTGGCCACCTCATGAGAAGAGAAGACTCCCTAGAAAAGACCCTGATGTTGGGAAAGATGGAGGGCACAAGGAGAAGGGGACGACAGAGGATGAGATGGTTGGACAGTGTTCTCGAAGCTACTAACATGAGTTTGGCCAAACTGCGAGAGGCAGTGAAGGATAGGCGTGCCTGGCGTGCTCTGGTCCATGGGGTCACGAAGAGTCGGACATGACTGAACGACTGAACAACAACAAACCAGAGAAACATAACTCTTGTACCTTTCATAGTACTTTAGTAGCATAATCCTACATATGTTTGCTCAGAAGTAAATATAAGGCGTTTCGATGGGCTTACTCTTCAAGCAAGTGTACATAAGGATGTAGCATAAAGTATTTTTTAAGCTTCTACTCCAGGGGTCAGCAAACTTTTTCAGCGGGGGCCGGTCCACTGTCCCTCAGACCTTATGGGGGGCTGGACTATATTTTTTTGGGGGGGGGGGATGAGAGATGCATTTTAAATAAAAGCACACATTCTACTCATGTAAAAACATCAGGCAGGCCCCATAAATAACCCAGAGATGCATTTTAAATAAAAGGGCACATTCTACTCATGTAAAAATACGCTGAATGCCCACGGGCTGGATTTAGAAAGCGATTGGGCCAGATCCAGCCCCCAGGCCTAAGTTTGCTTACCCATGTTCTACTCCTTGATGTATTAGCCTTTTTTGTGTACAAGATGTTGGCATGGGACTGATTTTTGACAAGAGCCCCCCCCCCCCCCAGTACATCCAGTCCTGTTGAGACTATACACATGCAAGTCAGCTTGCTTGGGTCACATACCTTTAAATTTAGACAACCACAACCTAACTTGGTACTGGATTTGCAGTTTGCACAGCTGCAAATTTGTACAGTGATGCTATATCTTCTGTATTTTTTTCTAATAGTTTGTCATATTATATTTGCCATATCGACATCTACAGCTTATTGAGCTGATGTTTTCTGTGAACTATCCAAGAGGCCTCAGTATTTTCTGCACTTTTAAAAGGTCCCTTGTGTTTTATTGCTCCTTGCCCACATAAAGAGCCTCTCAACAAACATACTACTTTTCTATTTAAAGCATCATTTACCTCACCATTTCCCCCTCACTGGTTAGGTGAATAGGTGTCAGGAATATTTACCTTTAACCCTATTAACTGTGCCATTCTGACCTCTCAAACAACACAACAGTTACCCACAATTTTGGCATTGTTACACCTGCCATCATTTCCAGAAGAAACTCCAGGTTTCAGAAAGTTATAATTCAAGTTGTAAAATCTTGTAGACATTCAGCTAGAAGATCTGTTTTAAATTAAATAAGCATCTATTTATGAAAAAAGTTGTGATTTTAATAATTTCTTTTTCATACCTGTTGCTATAGCTCCCAACAAAAGAACACAGGAAATGTCAAACAGACGTACAGAGCCATATAGAAATAGTGTTAGGTGCTATTAAATTTTACTTATTAAATAATGTATCCTCTCGAGAGACAGACCTGAAGAATATGCAGCAAAAGCTTACTCCCAAGTAGCACTGCATAGGATTGTAGCTTAAAACCTATAGTCACTCAAGGGATAGTCTGTTAACAGACTGGATTCAATCTTGCACTGCTGTTTATAAAGATCCTGAAAAATACATATTTTGATTTTACAGTTCCTGAAGTCTTGCCCCGATAGCTATTTGCACTGTGATATTACATTTGAATATGTTGTTGCCATTGTTATTTATTAACAATGACAACGACTCTTATTTGTATAGTGTACAAAATTCTTCATCAGCCATCACACTTTAAAATGGTGTGGCAAACAATTTTATGTGGTATGTGCTTTCTCCAGATACTCCTATTTCCTTCCCATTGCTTTAAGGGAAAACAAGATGGTCCCAGTCCAACCGTAGCCAAGGATGGAAAACTGCTGCCCCAGGTGTGCATTGTGGCAGGAATTTCAGGGCAAAGGTATGAAGCACCGTACATGAGAATTAGCAGGAGGGCTGTCAAATGCAGCTGGGCTGGATTACCACATTTTGAAGTACGTGAAGTAATGCAAGTTATTATCTGAGAACATCTCCACCCCCATGAGACCATTAAGTCCGGAGACGGTTATTACCTAACTGCACCACTGCCTCCAAAATTATGTTCATCTAGATTTGTCCTGGCTGATAAGAGTTGAGTTTTTCATTTTTGAATTTAGTACTGAGCACTGTTCATGCTGCTTTAATTTATTCCTGCCTCTTCCCGTTTCAGCCATTTAAGAGGCCTCTTTGTGATATCAAGTAACTACAGTGAGGACCAAGTGTCAAGTTCCCATATTCTTTAAAGTATCACAAATGCTAACTTGCAAGGAAAGCATTATAAATGCAATTATATCATATTTTTAGTAGTAATGATATTATTATTAGCTGAACTATCCAAGTGTTTAAGATTAGGGATGAGCAATCTGTCAGTTTTAATTTCCCTCAGCTTCTCATTTTTCCAATCTTAAATCCAGATCTCCACACTTCCATCTCAGTTTGTGACTTATTTTACTTATTTATTTTACAAAAAGCAAAAACGCTTAATGAAAATTCATCAGCAACTTTATGCAATTTTTCCTAATTTAAACATTTTTGTAAAGCAATTTCCCCCCCTGATGTAATGCATTTTCCTATGTTATTTTCATGAACACATGCTACTTTACCCTTGTCTATGCATTTCTGTAAACATTATTTTGCTGGAGAAAAGCATTGCAGAATTCAGAGAAGTGCAGATTTCTAAGACCTGCTGTACTTCAGAAAGTGTGAGTTGGATAGGTTTGTCTTTAAACATGAACCGAATCAAATTTCCCTTCTATCCTTATTTAAGAACCTTCTTGATAGCTTGGTGGGATTTGGAGAGCATATTGTCAGTCTCGCTTTCTCAAATTGTTTGCATTTCTGTGACCTGTTTAATTCATATATTAAAGATTCTCTCATACACCTCATAAACTCAGTTCTTTGTTTTATTTCTATGTAGCTCAAGATTCTCTTACTGGAGATTAAGGGCTATGCCCAAAAGCTGGTTAGAGTGATAAACCTCTCCTAAGTTGAGCTGATTTATGCCTGTTGAAAAGAGGGTGCCATCTTTTCCCTCCTGACATTGCAAGGATCTATCCTTTCTTAAACTTGTAAAATGAAGTCTAGAAAGAATGTTGTTGTAGGACACATTCATCTGTGTTTATCATGTATTTGAGAAAGTTGCAATTAATTTTTATTCACTGGCGATAACTTTCTGTAGAAAGACTGGAAAGGTTGATGAGTACGTTGCAGATTTAAGTGATGTGCCTTGTTTATGCTGCTTCCTTGTGGGCCATTACTGTAGGATTTGAGTGGAACCATATGATTATAGTCTTAGGTTGTCATGCAAATAGACTAATTTTGTTCCATTTCCCCTTCACTTCACTGTCCTTGTCAATAGGATGGATAAATCTCACACCTTATTCTGTTTCTGATAGACTTGTAAGGCTGTCATCAGAGTGGATTAATCTTGTGCCTGTGTTATCACAAAATTCTTTCTCCTAAGAATGACTTATCATTGAATTTAAAGCCCAATATACTTTATACGCAATCTGCAGCCTTAGGCTGGTGACAAAAAATGTAATAAGAGCTAAAAATGGAACACAACTAATCCATTCTTATCAGGATATTTAAATTATAATTTCATGGTCTTCCCTCAATGCCTCATATAATCAAGGAAGAATAGGGAGAAAAATAATGTATTAGAAACTTCAGCTTCAAATGTCATTCTAAGGGGACTATTCATACACCTGGTGGTTTGATATTGTCAATGGGCACAATTTATCAAGCTCCATTACTAACAGTGGAAATTTCCAATGGAAATATTGGCTCCAATGGAAGGTGGAGCGATAAAGTTTTTATCTGGTGAAATCAGTTCAGGTAAACACTCTGCATTTGGCTGGACACCTTTCCACACCTTTATTACATAGGGTAAAGGTAAAGGACCCCTGGACAGTTAGGTCCAGTCAAAACGACTACAGAGTGTGGTGCTCGTCTTGCTTTTCAGGCCAAGGGAGCAGGCATTTGTCCACAGACAGCTTTCTGGGTCATATAATTTGCATGACTAAACTGCTTCTGGTGCAACGGGACACTGTGACGAGTGCCAGAGTGCACGGAAATGCTGTTTACCTTCCCACCACAGTGGTACCTATTTATCAACTTGTGCTGGTGTGCTTTTGAACTGCTAGGTTGGATCACATAGGAGAGTGGGTTGGCTGGATCATGAACACAAGCTGCGATTTGACCTTTGACACAAGATAATGACAAATTGCGGCATGTGATTAGCAGTTTAAACATGGGCCTATCAATGGGTTCTGAGACCCTGTGCATTGAAACGGGGAGAAAATTGTTTGCAAAATGCAAAATGCTTAATTTTCCACAAGTGCTGCCCAAGCAATTTGTTGTTTTAAAATTGCCATCTAGAAAGGCTATTATTCTTTACTACATGCATATACAATAATGTTAAAATAATGGGAATTATTTAACCTAAACTCCAAAGATGAAGAAACCAAAGTTACTGTTGTTGTTGTTGTTTTTATCCCTTTGACGTGGATCTTTGTGCAAAGTTATAAAATGGCTTGGAAATGAGAGGTTCTGTGTCATCACAATTTAAATCGTCTTAAGTGTTTGAACATGCTGCTGCAAACCTTTGAGGAAAACAAGCTCCAAATATAGATTTGAAATAAATTATTGTGCTATGGGTATCTCTTGCCATACAGAACAACATCTCTTCAGAATTCTAAATGAAATGGTTTAAAACAACTGTCCCAAAGAGTTTTTCCAAGCTATTACATTTCCCCCACATTTTGTCAGTGTGGATGCTGGCAGGAGTCTTGCCCCCAATAGCAGCCTGAAGTGGGGCAGGGGCACAGAGCTGCCCTCCCAACACCAACATTGTTACATGATGACTCAGGGCAGCACGGTGGCGAGGCTGATGCCCCTCTGTGGAGCCAATATAGTCCACACAGCTAAACTGGTCTTTAATCATAGAATCATATGATTTTGTGGACAAAGATTTGTGGCGATAGATGAGGGGCCTTCTTTTGTGGCAAGGAAGGAAGTGGAGGAGGCATCCTGCTTTCGGCCCCCCAGTCAGCTTGGCTTGGCATGAATATTTTTCTCTGCATAAAATCTCTCCCATTTTGGCTTCTTAATCACCTCTGTTGTGGTTGTTTTGTGAATTATTTTGTCACTTTTACATCTTCCTTCCTTCCTGCCTTCCTTGTTTGTTTGTCTTGTCACCCCCCTCTTCCTTCTTCCTTCATTTAAATAATAACATTTTTTTTAAAAAGCTAGGTGCGCACCCTAATGAGATGCACTGTACACACTTATAATAAGGTGAAGGTAAATGACCCTTGGACGGTTAAGTCCAGTCAAAGGCGACTATGGGGTGTGGCGCTCATCTCACTTTCAGGTCAATGGATCCGCCATTTGTCCACAGACAGCTTTCTGGATCATGTGGCCAGCATGACTAAACTGCTTATGGCACAACGGAGCACTGTGACGGAAGCCAGAGTGCACAGAAGCACTGTTTATCTTCCCACCACAGCGGTACCTATGTACTGTATCTACGTGCACTGGTATGTTTTTGAACTGTTAGGTTGGCAGAAGCTGGGGCAGAGCAATGGGAGCTCACTCCGTCACGGGGATTCAAACCGCCAACCTTCCGATCAGCAAGCCCAAGTGGCTAAGTGGTTTAGACCAGAGCACTACCCACCTCCCTATGACACCTATGACAACTGGCTCTTTACCATTGTTCGTTCCTTGCTTTTGTAGAATATGAAATCAGATGGAATAATTGCATTGAAGAAAGAGTGTGCTTTGGTTCCAGAGACCTGTAAACATACCAGCACACATTTAAAAAGAATGACCCAAACATAAAAAGTCCTTAAGATTACCAAAGAAGCTTGCAAGATGCCTGGTGTACTCCATAAAGTAATAAATATCGCACCTAAGCAGCCTAAGGATAGCCAGAAGAATACACTAGCAATCAGGCTTCTCTAAGAGTGTGACTGGAAATGCTTTCTATAATGGATGTTGAGCACAACCACTGCCCACTGAATGGTGCTTTGAGGTTTAACACACAACATTTATTGGTTTTTAAGGGTGTAACTGATATACGCTTAAGAAATACTTGACTGGTATGACAACTTTATTAATAGACACATGGCACTTAGGCTTTGCTGGAGACATAGCACAAATAGGCAGTATTTAATTTTATATGCAAATGTTAGGCCATATGGTGCTTTTTTTTCTTTTTCTTTTTAAGCTTGCCATCAGTGGAACAAAAAAGATTTTAAAAGCTATGCAGTGGCTATTCTTGGAATCCCATACATTATGCTGTATGTATGGAATAGCTCCGTGAAGTAGACATTTTTTTAAACAAAGGAAGGGTGGTACATAACGGTCGTAAATCTAAAATGGCAAGAAATAGAGCTCCTCAGTGTGTCTGTGAGCAGACAAGGAGAAACAAAGCCTCGTGGCGTAGCATAGTAGAATTGGGTTGAGTTCCAGGGTAACATTTTTGATATCTACCTTCACAGATCATCCACATAACACAGGGACAAGGGCTGTAAAATGGGTTTCCATAGTAGCAAGGACTGTACAGCTTAAATAGATACATAAATTGTGTGGTCATTACCAGTAAGGAAACCTATTTAAGGGCCCTTGTCCCTATGCTACATGGCTGATCAGTGCAGGGCAGGTATCGAAAATGTTACCCTGGGATTCAACCAAAGAGGCATACATACAATCAACAAATCTACAAGATGTGACACAAAAGGAACACGGGATGCAGAGGCAAGAGGAAAACGAGCAGACTCAGGCAGCAAGTCTCACATTGCAGATTTCAGGTAAGGCATGAGGGAAAGCACTAAGCTTTGGCATGCTTGGTGGGATTAGGCAATGAGCTCTGAGGAAAAGAAGGCCAGGGAGACCCTAAGACCAAAACTTCAGCTAGGTGGCCTGCTTCAATCCTTTCTTAAAGACCAACCAGATCCATTATCTTGTTACAAGGCCATTTGGTTCCTAGGTACAGTGTGAGAAAAAGAGAACAGGGTGAAAGAAACAATTATCAGTATCTTACCTTTCAATAAAAGTACTTCCCTTGCAAACTCACCTGTGGAGATGGAATCCTTTGATGTAGACTTGTTCCTCCACAAACCAGGAATAACATATTCACAACTCCCAAACTAACTCTCTGTTGTTGTTGTTGGGGTTTTTTTTTTTGGGGGGGGGATCTCTTTTTGTGAACTAAGACCTTTTACCAGATCCCACCACATGAGGAAAAGAAGGGCTGCCCTGCTTTTTGCATGTAGAAACCCACAGAATGCCACTGCACGAATGTCTTAGAAGCATTTCATGGAAACAGGCGGGGTGAATTTGCAGTTCTTTTCCACACTGAGAAATAAAATGGACACCGTTGTATTGTATGGATATCACTGTTGTATGTGTATATCTTATTGCACAGGTGGATCTGTGTAACTACGTGCATCTTAATGCAGATGCAAATGTGTATCCATATCAAAATACCACACATGGCCTTAGACATCTGGCATGCCCTTTCATGCAGAGGTATTTCCAGATTGAACCCTTTATCTACTAAAAACAGAGGTTGCTGGCACTTAACATTGTCCTTATATTTATTCATTTCTTAAGGGTTATGCTTCTTCTACCATTTAACATTTATATTGCACACACAGGCACACGCACTCACACACACAAGTGCTAATATGTTCTATCTTGGCAAGAATTACAGCAAACAAACGTTTCCTTTAAAAGTTGTTATCTTTGTCAGACACGAGGGAACCAAGTGCATGGGATTTGAAATGGGGAGAAATGAAATGAAGTGATATGAGGTAAAAAATATATAAAAAGTGGCTAAGGACTCCAGCCTTCTCTCAACACTCACTTTATGTATTCTTTCCATGCTATACAAAATATGACTTTCACACAAAAGCCTACAGATGTTCATTTGCGTGTTTCTTGCGGTTTCTATTGGAAACGGCTAGATTTCACAGAGGGATGGAGACCCGGTACTTATATTTTGTAATCATTATGCAAAAAACTCTTATGGATCTTTCTGAACATTTTCCTGTATATACAAAATTGGCAAAAACTATTCACTGTAAGTGAAAGTGCACATAGCCACTTGGAAGTCTGGTCAATATTGCCAAGGCTTGAGAAGAATTCTACCACATATTTATCTGTGTGGTATTTCTTTGTTTGCTTATTCATTCATTCTGACATTTGTATGCCATCTTTGAAGGCAGAGCCCCCCAAAGTGGTTCACATAGAACAATAAAACAGAAAAAGATTATTTTGGATATATATATAAAACCATTATCCAAATATAAAACCAATGACACTCAATTAAAACCATATAAAGCCTAATACACACAAAAAGCTAATGGCCAAAAGTCCTCATTGATCTTCAATTCTTCTTTTGCTTACAGATCACAGGAAGTTTTCATAAATAGCTCCATTAATCATATTGCTCTCATGCTTTGAATAAGCAGATTTTTTCCTAACAGAGGGAAGAGCAGAAAAATGTTAATACTTAGTATCAAAAACTGTTTTTGAGATTTTTCCGAACAGCATCTATTCACTTTTACAAAGTGGTCACACAGACTTCTGGTTCCTTTTGGGTAAACTGGACGTTCATATTTAGTTTCTAGTAGGTTTTTACCACATTAGTTCAAAACTGTAGAACTATTTGTTCCACAGTGGTTGTGTGGGGAGGCTGTCCAGGTGCCCAGCTGCAGCCAGTGTGGTGTAGTGGTTAAGAACAGTAGACTCGTAATCTGGTGAACTGGGTTCACATCTCCACTCCTCCACATGCAGCTGCTGGGTGACCTTGGGCTAGTCACACTTCTTTGAAGTCTCTCAGCCCCACTCACCTCACAGAGTGTTTGTTGTGGGGGAGGAAGGGAAAGGAGAATGTTAGCTGCTTTGAGACTCCTTCAGGTAGTGATAATGCGGGATATCAAATCTAAATCTTCTTCTTCTTCTTCCCTGGAAGGCCTCTCTATACCAGGCCCCACCCCAGGCCCCACCCCATGAGAGGTTGTGTTCCACACCTGCCTTGAGGGCTTTTGCCTGGCTGGAAAAGAACTTTGAACACCCAGGTGTCAAAAAAGGTTATTTATGTAAGCTATTACTGCGGCCTGTGTTTTGTTAGCCCCCAAATGGAAAACGAGTGAGGTCCCTACTAAAGAAAAATGGCAACTTAAGCTGACAGAATATGTGCAGCTTGCAGACTTAACATATAGAATAAGAGAACAAGACGAACATATGTTTAGAGAAGATTGGAAAACGTTGATTGAATACATGGGGGGGGGAATTATGTACACTTGAAAATGTTGGCAGCTCTAAGATAAATTCAACAGTGTAATTAATTAAGTAAATAAATAAATAAGTTTTGATGGATGTAATAATGGAATACTGAATGGTTTAGTTTTTGTAAAATATGCAGGGTTTTATGATATGAGAAAGGGACCATGGAAAGAGAAGAAGGGAAGTCATTGACATTTTAAGGATGTTTAAATGAGTATTTTAAATTGTAATACAGAAAATTTAATAAAAATTATATGTGTGTGTATGTATGTATATATATATATATATATATATATATATATATATATATATATATATATGGAAAATAACTTTGAACAGTTACAGTGCTTCTGGGTTGCCTGGATGGAGACAAGAAGAGGATTCTAGAAACCACTGACTGTTGCATGGCTGGATTATAGCTTATTGTACCTGTTGCTCCACCCCACCTTGCTTCTGGCCGTGTCCACCACTATGTATGTGGCCCAGGTGAAGGTGCTCAGAAGGAAATGTGCCCTCAGGCTGAAAAAGGTCCCCTACCACTGCCACAAGCAAAGTGTTTTCCTTTTCCTTTTTTAAGTCTAAAAGGCGGGGGGAGGTAGAAGTGATTTGGGTCTCACAGCAAAACCCTTGGGCATTGCTTTCCCCTCTGCAAGCCACTCATTTAAAATGTCCTTGATTGAAACAATGTGCTTAACTATCAAGAGAGGTCCTCATAAGACCATGAAGTATAGAGTCTAGGATTCCTGTGCACAATGGAATGTAAAGTAAAATGACAATAAACTGTATTGTGGGGGTTCTTATGAAACGTCTTAGCAGTCAATTTTAAAGGCACAAAACATGTCAGCTGAAGCACAGAGGGTATAAATTTTGCCAATTAATTAACTTGATACAATATGTTTCCCATAGAGAGGTTGATGCCACTGTCTATATTTCAAGCGCTAGGCATATTATGTATATAGAAGCTAGTGAGTTTTATCGCAAATGTTTCCATAAATGATGTCCCACTAGGCAACAATGCAGAACCACAAGCGAATGCTTATGTCTGTTGTCTGAAATGCAGCAAATAGCAGAGTTATGGCAAGTGTGACACCTGAGAGCAAAATTGAAATTTATAGAATGCATATGGCAGAATTTCACATTTCTTTTTCATTTACTGATAAGACAACGTGACAGATGTCTTAAAATGAAAACAGATGAAATGAATTTCCACATGGAAATTCTGCCAACTTTCATTTCCCCCCCAGGTTCCTAGGATCTATTCCCACATGGACAGCTAGAATTTGAAAACTCTGTAATACTCCTCAGCATTTTTCCATTGGAGAATGAGACAAAACACTGAATGTTACAAAGCAGTTAAAAAGATAAGCTTCCTCATAACTGTTCCAAGATCTTTCTGATTTACTTAAGAAGGGTTGGGATGTTGGAACTCTTCAAAGCTGTGCTCCTTGTAGTTTGTCCCCGATGAAACTCACAAAAATGGCTAAAGCATGCAATATAATGAAAACCTTACTATGATTTGTTTTAACTCTGCTGAGGTAAGACTTAGGTGAATCAAATTAACTACCAGGCACCAGATCCTCTTACTTGCATGGACACAAAACAAGGCCCTCTGTGGAATAAGTTTTAGAAGGGCATGGATAATTTATTTTTAATCAGTTCTGAAATACAGGCTTCTGTAATAAGAATTCCCTTTGGCAGTCGTAGCCTCACTTGCATACTCAAAGAAAAGGAAAGGGGCAGGTCTGAAAGGCAGTAGGAGAAAACATGAGACCCAGTAAGCTGGAGGCATTATTTTCATACTGTGTCGGCTCCACTCTTGTTGAGTATTCCAGCATCCTCTTTTCATCAGGAACTAGTAGGCAGACGACTCAGAAACTGTGTGTTTGTACTTGCTGAAATCGATAGGCTCAAGATGAAAGGTAGTGTTTAAAGAGCTAATGCGTGAGACATTAAACACCATGCCGTACAAACCATGCCTAATCCTGGGGACCGCAACTGAAGTTGCATCAGGCAGAACAAAGGTTATGACACTCTTTCTTTGTTATTTAATCTAATTGGAAGTCTTGGGATTGAGTCTCTGTTGTTGATTATTATATGGCACACTGTCTGTATAGCTTCAGGGTGGCTTGTTGTTTGTTTGTTTGTGCCTTAGTGATCTTTTCTGGGAATCCTAAGACTGTCGGACTACTTAAGGGAAGGGCACAGAGACCAGACTTATTTTCTTGCTTCCCCATTTATAGAACAAACACCACCTTCATGATTGCCAAAGGTCTGTCTTGAGAATGACAGTGAGCTAGATATATGACACAGCTTTTGAGCACAATTATGCATGAGATTAAGGGTGGGTTTACTAAACCACTTTCCTTAATCTCACACATAATTGTGCTTAAAAACTGTCATATCTCTTCCATACCTCATGTGGGCCAATACCCTTTGTAAACCCTGGCTGGATGATACAGATGATCAAGCTTCCTGTGTCCTTTGTCAATTTTATGGACATTTTATCTCATTTAAATCCATGGATCTTATAGTTAATTCACATTTCCTCTTCCTCAGCTCTTGAATAGCTGTTGTGTTCATTTATTGTAGGTATGACGGATGCTTGCAAAGGATTGTCCAGTACTCTCCCATCAAAGTGCATTTCTTTGCTGCTTTTAGCTATCTAACAGCTAGTTCCTATCAATGGGCCTGTGTCCTTAAATTCATAAGATTAGCTTGCCAGGGTGGTTGGTGGTAGTGTGCAAAGCCATGGGAAGGGAGTCAGGAAACCTGCTTGTCAACAATGACGATGACAACAACAACAACAACAACAACAACAACAATTTATTATTTATACCCTGCCCATCTGGCTGGGTTTCTCCAGCTACTCTGGGCAGCTTCCAACAAAAGAGTAAAATACAATAATTCATCAAATATTAAAAACTTCCCTAAACAGGGCTGCCTTCCGGTATCTTCTAAAAGTCAGATGTTGTTTGTTGTTTAATCGTCTTAGTCATGTTCGACTCTCCGTGACCCCATGAACCAGAGCATGCCTTGGAAACTCTCACTTCTCAAAGCTTCTCCTTTTTTATGTCCATTGAGTTTTCTTGGCAAAATACTGGAGCGGTTTGCCAGTTCCTTCTCCAGGTGGATCACATTTAGTCTAAACTCTCAGCTATGACCTGTCGGTTTTGGGTGGCCCTTCACAGTATAGCTCAAAGCTTCTTGGAGTTATTCAAGCCCCTTCACCACAACAAGGCAGTGATCCATTAAGGGGAAAAGTCAGATAATTGTTTATTTCTTTGACATCTGATGGGAGGGCGTTCCACAGGGTGGGTGCCACTACCGAGAAGGCCCTCCGCCTGGTTCCTTGTAGCTTTGCTTCCCACAATGAGGGAACTGCCAGAAGGCCCTCGGCACTGGACCTCAGTATCCGGGCTGAACAGTGGGGGTGGAGAAAAAGGAAGAGAGACAAAGACAGGGTGTTCACAACATATTGGATGAGGTGGCACTGCATATAGTTAGCAGTGAATCACACTTTCTGCCATGCATTACTAAACTGCCTCTGAGGCTTGGCTGGTTTTGCATTGCAAGCAATCATTACATAGACCAGAAGCAGTGAAACCTGATTGTGGTGACAGAGCTATGGAGTCAGTCTCTCTGTGGGTCTCATAACAGTGTATCATACCGCTATAAATTTCAAATATATTAGGGGAAACAAACACTAAAATGCTGGCAAATTATTGTGACAAATTAAAAAATCACAAACTGATTTGCAAATGCGAGGAACCAAACTGAAGATTGGACAGTTGAGATAACTGTGAAGCACCCTGAGACCTGTGGGTATATGGTGGTATTGTTGTTGTTGTTCAGTCGTTCAGTCGTGTCCGACTCTTCATGACCCCATGGACCAGAGCACGCCAGGCACGCCTATCCTTCACTGCCTCTCGCAGTTTGGCCAAACTCATGTTAGTAGCTTCGAGAACACTGTCCAACCATCTCATCCTCTGTCGGCCCCTTCTCCTTGTGCCCTCCATCTTTCCCAACATCAGGGTCTTTTCCAGGGAGTCTTCCCTGGTGGTATACAAATTTAAATAGTAGTAGTAGTAGTAGCAGTAGCAGCAGTAGTAGTAATACTAGTAAAATAAACTGAGCTTGACATTCATCCCTTCCTCCTCTTCTCTTGAAACCCCAGCACTGATTAACAGTGAAGCTTCTACTTTCATTATACACCATGTTACTTTCTCTAGTTTTTCCATTAGAATAATTTCAATCCAAACATTAAATGTTCCCTACTGAGGGAGAAATAAGCAGTTTAAGAAATGCTAGGAAGATTTGCATAAAATATTGTTCAAGAGAAACAAAGAAAAAAATAAATTATATGATAGCGGTCAAGCAGTGTAAGAAAAGAAAAAAAAGAAAAACTTTAAAATGCAATCAATTCATGTTAGCTGTTGTAAAGAAAGGAAAGTTTTCAACTATATTAAAGGACAGAGGAAAAAAGAAAACCCAAAGGATAAAATACAATCTCCACATAATAAAAGGTGGAACAAATAGCAAGAATTCTGACACAGAAAGCTCAGATAAATACTTCTGGTATATGTTTAATTGAAAAAAAAATGGAAGCAGACATGCATTGGGAGGAAAACTCAGGAAACCAAAGCAGGGCAGAATAGAACTAATTTGTAGTAAGGGAAGTGTCAGTAAATTCTTCAAAGAAGTCAACAAAAGAAGATTCCAGGTTCAGTGTGTCTCCTACCTAGGGAGCTGAAAGAATTGCTTGACGAACTAGCAGAACCATTAGCAGTAATATCTGACACATTTTGGAAGCTAGGCTGCTGTGTCTAAGAACCCGAAAGAGGAAAAAATGCAGTATGGGTTCAATTGTCTTAAGGAGCAAACTAGGAGAATGTGACTGTGACGGATAATCCGGCCAGTTTCCAAACTGCTAAGGGCTTTTGGAGGACAGACACCTTCCCTCCAAATTATGCATTTTAGAACACTCAGTATCCTATCCTTGTTTAACAGACAACTTCATTCAAACCTACATTACATTTGTAAAACGCTCTGTGGAAGATTTTGGAGTTGATTCAGAGGTATCCCCAAGGTGTTGGCACTGCATGGTGTACTTTGATGTGGATATGCATTCATCTTTGAATTCAGTTGTTTTAATGGAGTCATTTCCACACTGAAGTACAGACATCACAGGCTGGCTACTATAGCACTAACCTTTCCCTTGTACCTGCCTCCTGTATGTGCTCTGCCAATATCCATGAAATTTCTTTGGTACTTTGTATGAGTTTTTCATGCACAGAGAGAAGATCAGTGAATTTGTTATTATTTTCTGCAAGTATAGTAGCAATGGAGAGAACTCCGGAGTGTTCCTCATCTTGGAATGGATCTACCGCCCTATGCCACCTATGGACCCAAGTGTGCATTAGAAAGTAGATATGTATAGTACTTTCTCATACCCTAAACGGCCTCGGCTCAGTATACCTGAAGGAGTGTCTCCACCCCCATCATTCTGCCCAGACACTGAGGTCCAGCTCCGAGGGCCTTCTGGTGGTTCCCTCCCTGCGAGAAGTGAGGTTACAGGGAACCAGGCAGAGGACCTTTTTGGTAGTGGCGCCCGCCCTGTGGAACACCCTCCCATCAGATGTTGTCGGGGTATGGGTGCTGGAGCTCCTCGTGCACGGCCTTGGACTGGTTATGCACGAGGTACCAGTTGCGGGGAAAGCGGCCAGCGTTCCGCGTGCTTTTGAGCACGGTCGCCGGCCAAGCCTCACAGTCTGAAGGATGATGAGTAAGCCAATTGAAGACTCTGATGGTGTGTGAGTTCCTAGTTGCCTTCTTTAAAGAAAAATTGCCTCATGAAATAAAATATATACCCTGACTCTGAATAGACGGACCAGTTTAAAGAAATAAAAATTTTACTTTACTCCCCCCTTTAACCCCAAAGGAAGACAGACACCGGTTGTATCTTTAGTGGCTTCGGCAGAACCCGCGTAGGCTCGTCCCCTAAGCTAAGTTCTCCTAAGCTTAAAGACCCTGCGCGCCCAATCTTCCGCGAGGCTAACTAAATAAACTAAAACCGAAATATCTTCCGCGGGCCTATCCCTAGGCTAACCTAAAAGAACCTAACTAAAACTAAAACCGAATGATCTTCCGCGATCTAACTCTAACTAAAGAAAAACCCATCCAACCCGTCCAGCCCGCTCCTAGCCCCTTAAACTAAACTTGACTTCAACTAAAACCCAACTAAAAGACATAAACGAACTTCTCCTAAAGAACGTGCGGTCTCCTGCCTAAGCGGGGTGCCTCTGCCTTTTATTAGGGAACAAACGTGACATCATCATTAGTACTTTAACCAATAAAATCACTGTTGCTGCCCTCCAAAAGGGCGGGAAGCAAGTTTAACGCTCATTAACAACTTTGAACATGACCGGATCTACAAAATAAAGGCGGATTAATCTTGTAAGTGAATCACACTATTCATTCATGCTTTCACTTTCACTTTTGCGCGCAATTATACCAAAAGTAAACCTTAAAAAACCCATAAAATAACCTATTAATTATGAATCCATGGCGGATCCGTGAAACGTATTCCGACATATCATCTTTCTTTTTTTGTTTTAAATTAAATTAATTTTGATTTAGTTATATAAAAAGGAAGGTTAGAAATATCATAAGCATTTATCTGACACAAACATTACCATTTGTTTAGATATAGAACTCGACATGAAAGGGCAGAGCATCAACAGTGCCAACAGTGTCCACATCAAAACTGTGATATAAACACTAGCAACACCATCAATATTCATCCCCTTCATCGGAGGAAATACTTGTACAATAATGTAGCAATAAAGTCATGAAAATAACAAACCACTAGCCGAACATAAAAAGTGATCGATCCGATACACTATAAACCTTCTAGGCATATATAAATACTTCAATATGTAGTGTAACACAACAAATCACCTCATAAACATGTATACTTTCGCGTGCAGCGTAAAATAACAAATTACTCCCCAAACACAAGAGAGGACCTGATACAGGTCCAAAATTAAGAATAACGGATAACGACTGCCCAAACATAAGAGAGGTCCCGATCCGGGACCCAAAATTAAAGTATAACTAGAGCTGGGGCTACATGGCCTACCCAGACCCCTCCCCCATTTTTTTTAATTTTTTATTTGGAAACTAAGGAAAATGGATAAGGAAACATAAAGGGGTTGTGGCTCTGAGGCTACAGAATCAAGGGAACTTTAGATTCTGGACTTACCACAGCGACCACAGGTAACGGGGAACTAGGGTCCGATTCCAGAGAGGGGATTTAAGCCACCTATGTACAAGTGGTTTTCGCCATAAGAGGGGATTTAAGCTACCTACATAAAGGTGTCCCAGCCAGGATGAGGATTTAAACCATCTACGCAAGGGTTTCCAGCGAAACGAAATGGGATTTAAACCAGCTACATAAGGGTCTCCCATTAACAGCAGGAAACAGAGTGAAGGGAAAAGCTGGGAACCTGGTTTACTGCCAAAAGGTAGCATATAGAGGGGGAATCTTTAAAGTAAATAGGGGTACCAAAAGGGTAGGACGCCACCAGACTTGACATATATATCTTGAACAAATCCGAGAATGACCAATTCTTTGACCAAAGGAAATATTTCAAATAAGGCATATAAATGTTACCACATTTTTAAACTACAACTTTTGCAAGCACAACGTGGAGATTTAGGATTACTGAAATAAAACATATATGCATGAAAATGTCTATGACTAGAACTGCACAAAGATGATGCTTTGACCTTACATAAACATTTCCATATCATCAAAGTTGTGACGCTCTAAATGGAAACCATTGCAGAAAAATTATCATATATATAAACACCCATATCATTAATTACCAAGCTATATGGAAAACACATGTAATATGCGAGGCGGATATTTCAAGAAGCATACAAAGGCAAATATGCAATTTTTACAAGTACAATATAAAGTATAAGACAGGTTTAGAACTGCAAAATGGTGTTGGAGAGGAGGATGAAGACGATGAATGAGTTGCCGGTCGTCTTCTTCTCCGACTACACACGACCATGTAGAAGAAATAGTCCTGGAACTCAGGAAAAGTTCATGGAGCTCAGGAAAGTACTGAAACATCGAGCTCTGAAGAAACAACGATACCTGTAGAAGAAAGGAGGTTAAGCAAGCAAATCAAGGTGATCTGCTAGTGAGTGCAGGTATGAGAGTAACTGGAACAAATCTAGGCAGCCAGGAACCAGAGGCCGCCCAGAGGCAAACAAAAGGCCTAGGCAGTAGGAGGGTAAGGCAAACTGCCCAGAACTCAACTGGTGCTGTTAGTTGAGCACTTTTGAAGAATTGCTGCATTTGACAGGAAGTTGAGAAGTTAGCGAATAGCTAACAACCAGAGTTAGACATCACGGCTTGTGATGAAAAGGGAGTATCGAATTTCACGCAAAGTTTGTCCAGCGTGTTTCTTGAGTGAAGAATGGAGTTGAGCACACAAACAGGTGTGGGAAATAGGGGTTCTTTTCGCAGAAGTAGGGACAGTCCTCCGCTGAGAAGATTAAGCAACAAGGGGTTGTCGTTGAAGATGCAGGCTGGCAAGTACCACGCAGGGTTACATGACTTGATCTTCAGGTGAAGAGTTCCTTGCGGAAGACAGTACTTCTGAGCACAAGGAGGAACTGCCCGAAGAGCCTGTAGTAGAGTTCTTGGTTGATGCAGGAAAAGATACTCCAGAAGAATACCTGGGGAGATGCGGAGCATATTTGCAACCAGGTAGAGAGCAACAGAAAGCAGGTGAAAAGGGTTTGCGGTTTTGGTTGGAAACAGGTATGCTGCAAGAAGTGATGGCAGCAATCTGTAGGCACGGTGAGTACCATTCAAAACCAGCCAACAGAATGCCCATGCAAAAGACAGCACGGAACATAGCAAGGAGCGTCCCATGGTTGACGATTGGATCACTGAGACAAAAGAAAGTTTCAACGGCGTAAGAGTGCTTGAAGATGCTGCTGAACAGAACTTGTAGACAGGAGAATTCACCTTACCAAGCAGTGAAATTCTCCAGGAGAACTTTGCAATAGGTTTTCTGCAAGGGACAGTTTGAAGACTATCAAGGGAACACTCTAAAGTCAATGACTGTGGAGCTCTATCCATGAGGTACTGATGGAGAGTAAAGAGTTGCATGTGATTCTGGTGTAGCAGCTCTTTGATTAGGGCCTCTGCTGCAGCGAGCTTTTCTGACGTCAGCGCCCATTGGTCGACCCATACAGGGGGTCCTTCCTTCCATGTGAGTGGAAGAGCATGTACTGGCGCTGATGCAAAGGCCCACATCAAAAATGCGTATGGACAACAGTTCTTGCTTTAGACAATAAGTCTCTACCCCAAAGGGTGATAGGCACATCCATAACAAGTGGACGGAGCTGCACCATGGAGCCTGAGTCTGACTGGAAGGTAATCGGATGCACGCTCTGGTGGGCGGGTTCGAAACCTCCGACTCCGAAGACTTCCTGGGTGACAGTCGTTGCCCACTGGTCAGGCCAATCTTTTCTGGCGATCACTGTAACATCTGCGCCTGTATCAAGAAGACCCTTGATCTTTCGTCCACCCATTTCTAAGACGAGATGAGGGCGTTCTTCTGTAATCTTGATTAGCGCCATTGCTGCCTGAGGAGGCAAAGAGTCTACAGGAGCTGTAGGCGTAGAAGTAAGCAAATAGAGTCTGGCAATTTCCAAACCTTTTGTTAGGACACAAGGAACAGTTGAAAATCCTGGAATCAGCAACTGCGATGAATCTGTGATTCGAACTAGGCCTGCAGTCAGTGTGACTGTGGCAGGGAGGCGATCCATCCTAGGCAGGATAAGGCAAATTGAGGTGTCTGGGAATGGACCACGAATGGATGTTGGCAATTGCTGAGCAAACCATGGATTTGAAAAGTAACAGTCCTCTGTTAAGAAGAGTGGTATACCTGGGACAGAAGATTCTTCTTGTTCTTCGTTGGCAGTGTTTGAAGATATCTTTTTGGCTTCGGGTTTTTTGCACTGCTGAAGTTGGCAACTCTGAAGCTGCTTGGCGTTGAGTTGGCAAACTTGAGGTTCCTCTGTTGGTAAAAGTTGCTGATGCTGTTGAACCCGTTGGCATTCAGTCAGTTGTGCATCAAACTGGCAGGATGGAACTTCTTCTTTGACACGAGGCAGTAGAAGTTGTTGTTCCTGATAGTTGTTTGGTTGTGGCGGGCTGAGCTTAAAAGCTGGAGGTGACACAAAGGTGTGGACATTGTTAACTGGAGTGATGCTTAAGCTTCCACAAGAGGGAGCTGGCTCACTCACTTGCATTCTTTGGCCACACGGAAAGTGATCATCAGCTGGGTTGCAACTTGAACACTGCTGTTTCATCAAGGGCAAATGTCCTTCAATGACAGATTGACCTTGATTTGAAGATGAATAAAGCTCAGGAGTTGCGAGATTGATCTCAGTAGGATGTCTTCTCAACGTTGAAGGCAATTCTGCGATCAGAGGCTTGACTGTGATTGCTTGCTGTGAAGCAGGATCAACATCAGCAGGAACTGAAGGGCGGTCAGCAGAAGGTGAACTGAATGCTGTGTTCTCTACTGGAACCCTTTGAATAGGTAAGGCAGATGATGAAACCTCTGGAACCTGAATGCTTGATGAGGTCACATCTTTTCTCTGGACATCTGAAGAGTAGATATCTCTCTGGATCACTCTTTTTTCCTGATGACCTGGATAAGGAGTAGCGTTGTTCACCTTTCTGGGATGGTTGACCTTCATGATGTTCTTGAACTTGCACCCTATTGTTTTACCGGGGCCGGGGCGCGGCCCGCAGAACCGTTTCCCTGAACTGGAGATGAGGTAGGTGATGTGTTTTGTGGATTCAAGCGACAATCATTCGCCCAATGAAATCCTTTCTGACAGATGGGACATCTCTCTGGTGGCTTGGCAGAAGGCCTTGGCGTTGTTGTGCACTGCGACCGGAAATGCCCATCGCCTCCACACCCATAGCACTTCTTGACTGGCGTAGAGCTGTCTTGACGTGGCATCTGTACCGCAGCTGCCAAGAGCTGTGCTTTGTAGGAGTGGGTACCGACATTCTGGCAGACGCGTAGCATCTCAGTCAATGTGGCATCTGGACGAGCTGCAACTGCTGTTAGGGCATTCTTGCAGTCATCATTGGCATTTTCAAAGGCAAGTTGTTTTGTCAGCATGTTTCTGGCATGACGATCTTCTATCTGGCGTTCCACTGCAACAATCAGGCGATCCACGAAGTCCCCATAAGGTTCTTTTGGACCTTGCCTAACTGCAGCGAATCCTGATACTGAGCTAGCATCTGTGCGATTGGGTAGTCTGCGCCAAGCTTTGACTACAATGTCTGCTATGGTGACAAGTGCAGCATCAGGTATGGCTAGCTGTTGATTGAGATTGGAGTAATGTCCTGATCCTGTGAGCATATCTTCTGTGGCGAGTGGCGTTGCACGTCTGGCTGCTACTTCTTTCCACTCTTGCAGGCACAGAAGAGCATCTGTAGGCGACAGGAAGGTGCGAAGAATCAACTTCCAATCAGATGGCAGAAGTCTACTAGTGGACAGTCCTTCAAGTAAACTTCTAGTATAAGGAGCTTGAAGTCCATTTTCGCGTATGGCTTTTCGCAGTTCACGTAGTGTTTCAAAAGGAATGGCTTGATATCTTGCAGGTTGTCCTCCATTAGCACGAATCACTGGAAAGATGTGCATTGGATCAGCACCAAAGTCTATTTGTCCCAAAGCTGCTTCCAAAGCTTGGGTTCTGCAGATGGGCTGCATTGCTGTAGGGTCTGTAGGTGGCATCAGTGAGTTTAAATCTTCTTGATGCTTTCCAAATGATGAGCCACTAGATGGTGCTAAAGAGTCTTTGACATCTGGATGCCTTGAAGATGGCTGACTATGAAGACAAGATGGCTGACTTGAAGTTAGATGAAGACAAGATGGCTGACTTGAAGTTGGATGAAGACAAGATGGCTGACTTGAAGTTGGATGAAGACAAGATGGCTGACTTGAAGTTGGAGCATAAGGTTGTTGGCTCTGTACTGCAAGTCCTGGCATCTGGATCATCATTGTTTGGCTTTGCTCTTGTCTTGGAATCTGCATTGGCATTGGAGGTGCTGAAGGGTTGGTAAATTGCTGTTGTGCTGCTTGCATTGAAGCTTGGATTGCTGTTGATTGGAAATCAGCTTGCTGCAAAACTGGAGCTGCTGGCTTGAGCGCGGCCTGCAGGGCAGCAGGGTTTGCTGGCAAAAAAGCTGCTTGCTGCTGCTGCTGCTGGATCGCTGGCAAAAGCGCGGCTTGCGATGAAGGAAGCGGGACTGTTGCTTGGAGCGAGGTCCGCGGCTGCTGCTGACTTGAAATCGCTGGCTGGTAAAAGGCCTGCGATGACTGCTGAGCGACTGGCGGTGGGGCAGTCCGCGGCGGGGCTTGAAAGGCCGACGGCGTCTGCTGCACCGGCACAGGCGGCAATGAATCTGGCAATGACAAATTGGACAAGGGCGAGTGCGTGTACGACAACGGGGCCTGAACTGGCTGCTGCGAGGGGGCCGAAAATGGCACAACCGCAAGCGGCAGCACAGGGGCACTATTAAAAGCAGTATTTCCCAAATTCACTGTTCCATTAAGCAAAATATTTCTTGGAGCGATTTGTTGAAAGCAGTTTCTTACTTTGCTCCATACTAATTGTACAGGAATTCCGATTTTCGGGTTGGCCATAAATTCTAACCCGATCCTTTCCCATGAGGCTAAATCTTTCGTTCCCTCCTTAGGGACCCAGGGACAAATTTCCCCAATGGTTTTAACTAAAAGCTCTACTTCTGATTCAGAGACAGGGTGACCATTTCTTTTCAAAAGGTACAATAAATCTTCACAAAATTTTACTTGAGCAGTTGAGAGTGAGGAGCCCATTTTTTAAACACTTTTCCAAAACTTTTCCTCCCCCACCCGTAGGCTTCTACTAGGGGACACCGGTTCTACCCGTAGGCTTTAACCGAAAAACCTGGCACCCGTAGGCTTTAGCCAGAAAACCTCCGCCCCCACCCGTGGGCTTCTACTAGGGGCTACCAGCCCTACCCGTAGGCTTTGACCGAAAAACCTGGCACCCGTAGGCTTTAGCCAGAAAACCTTTCCCTCCCACCCGTAGGCTTTTTCGGGAGACACCGGCCCTACCCGTAGGCTTTGACCGAAAACCCTGGCACCCGTAGGCTTTTGCCAGACCCTGGCACCCGTAGGCTTTTGCCAGAACCCTTCCCACCCGTAGGCTTTAGGGAAGACCTTACTCTGCCCGTAGGCTTACACTAAACTCCTTGCCGCTCTACCCGGGGACCCCTTGGGGCAAAATATACGCGTGCGACTTCTATTTACACTACTTTGGGTAAGCGGTGGATTTGCGCTACTGCAGCGAAATCCTGGATAAACCGGGCCGTTATACCTCACCTCTCAATGTCTGTTTCCGAGCCACTTCCGATATGTTGCCTTTAACCGGAGTCTTCGTGGAAGCGATTTTCGACTACGCTTTGCCTCAGAGAGGGCACCACTTGTCGGGGTATGGGTGCTGGAGCTCCTCGTGCACGGCCTTGGACTGGTTATGCACGAGGTACCAGTTGCGGGGAAAGCGGCCAGCGTTCCGCGTGCTTTTGAGCACGGTCGCCGGCCAAGCCTCACAGTCTGAAGGATGATGAGTAAGCCAATTGAAGACTCTGATGGTGTGTGAGTTCCTAGTTGCCTTCTTTAAAGAAAAATTGCCTCATGAAATAAAATATATACCCTGACTCTGAATAGACGGACCAGTTTAAAGAAATAAAAATTTTACTTTACTCCCCCCTTTAACCCCAAAGGAAGACAGACACCGGTTGTATCTTTAGTGGCTTCGGCAGAACCCGCGTAGGCTCGTCCCCTAAGCTAAGTTCTCCTAAGCTTAAAGACCCTGCGCGCCCAATCTTCCGCGAGGCTAACTAAATAAACTAAAACCGAAATATCTTCCGCGGGCCTATCCCTAGGCTAACCTAAAAGAACCTAACTAAAACTAAAACCGAATGATCTTCCGCGATCTAACTCTAACTAAAGAAAAACCCATCCAACCCGTCCAGCCCGCTCCTAGCCCCTTAAACTAAACTTGACTTCAACTAAAACCCAACTAAAAGACATAAACGAACTTCTCCTAAAGAACGTGCGGTCTCCTGCCTAAGCGGGGTGCCTCTGCCTTTTATTAGGGAACAAACGTGACATCATCATTAGTACTTTAACCAATAAAATCACTGTTGCTGCCCTCCAAAAGGGCGGGAAGCAAGTTTAACGCTCATTAACAACTTTGAACATGACCGGATCTACAAAATAAAGGCGGATTAATCTTGTAAGTGAATCACACTATTCATTCATGCTTTCACTTTCACTTTTGCGCGCAATTATACCAAAAGTAAACCTTAAAAAACCCATAAAATAACCTATTAATTATGAATCCATGGCGGATCCGTGAAACGTATTCCGACAAGATGTCAAGGAAATAAACAACTATCTGATTTTTAGAAGACATCTGAAGGCAGCCCTGTTTAGGGAAGTTTGATGTTTTATCATGTTTGTAATATTCTGCTGGGAGCCGCCCAGAGTGTCTGTGGAAACCCAGTCAGGTGGGTTGGGTATAAATAATAAATTATTACCGTTGTTGTTGTTGTTGTTGTTGTTGTTGTTGTTGTTGTTGTTGTTGTTACCCTGCCCTGGTTAGCTTTATAAGCACATTGTATGGTAAAAAGAAAAGAGGACTTCCCCCATAAGTACAATTCCCCAGGATGGGTTTGCACCTTGTGATGTACGGTCACCTTTTGGGGACATTAAAAAAATACTTTCTTGAATGGTCATGGAGGCTTGCTCTCAATAGCTGTAAAATGTTAAAGGCAGCCCTCAGATCATATGAGAAGAACTTTTTTTTTTTTTTTAAATGTGAATCTTTAGGATTTCCCCTAAAATATCCGCCCACAAACAGGATGCACAGGAGCAGGGGTTTTTTTGTGCAAATACAAACCAGCATGGGGCAAAAATAGGTTGACCCTGTTAAGTACTATTGTTTAGTTGTACATTGAAATGGGAAATACAGTAACGCTGTCTGTATGTGCAATGCTAAAAGCATAGCATGGAAACTTCCATTGTGCTAAGGTAGAGCTGCAGTTAGTCTAACAAGTTAATGATTAGTGGGAATGTGTCTCTGTTAACTCTGAAACATGTTTCACTTACATCACGTGAAAAGGATTGTATTACAGCTCTAGGCATATGTTAATCTATAGGCACCCATTTTGTACAAGTGAGCTCTTTGTTTGGAAGCACCCAAGAGAAAGAATGTGTGCTAATCCTTTCTCAAGGAAGCAGTGGCGGAGGAAGGGGGTGGGGCGGGCTGCCCTGTGAGGCGGGCCCCTCCCCCTGGGAATGCTCAGACAGGCAGATTCCTCCTCCTTGGGATGACCGGGTAGGCGGACGCCACCCTATTAGGACAACGCTCCCACGGGCAAGCACCTACCCAATTGAGATGACGGCTCGCACAGGCGGGTGCCTCTCTCTTGGGATGCTTGATTGAGTGGGCGCCACCCCATTGGGACGATGCTTGCACGGGTGGGTGCCTCCTCCTTGGGGAGGATGGGAAGTGGAAAGCTTGGCATGGTGTTGGCATGGCAGTAGGAGCATGGGGTTAGCTTCACCACCCTGCCTGAACCTGCCATGCTCCCTGCTGACTTTCCTCTCCCCTTCCTGGTAACTGACAGCAATATGTGGTGTTCTGAAGCTGGGCAAACAATGCTGCCCCTCCAACATTGTGTTGACAGTGGCTGTTTATACTTCACACCCCAGGGTGGGCTGGTGGGATGCTGAAGAGAAGAAAAAGGAAATTCCTTGGGGTAGGGCTATAGGCCAGCACCAGCCCCATTCTGACAGTTGCCCCCATCAGAAGGATGGAAAGTGGCATTTATGTGTTGGTCAACAGTGGCCGGTGATCCAGATCTTGAGCATATGAAAAAAGGTCTACTTTATCCACAGATATGATGAAAAACTCTTTGTAGTACTGCATTCAGCCAGCAGCTTAGATCATCTCTAATTCATAAACTATCCATGTGTTCCTCTTTAACTGCTGTATTCAACACAATAGAAAAAGGCGCACAGATCAGGCCTTCCTAATGTGTTTTCCATAATGCAAATTGATCTTTATTCCTTTTCATTTCCTTGACAATGAAACAGTGTGCGACTTGTGTTCCCATCACTCTTTACGCAGCTCCCAAACATTTCATTACCTGATCCTTTATTGTGCCGGATTCCTTTTTTTATGAGGAGTTGATCAAAATTAATATAGTCCCTCTACCCAGTGGCATTTATTTCAGTTAGGAGATTAGAAATGTAAAATTTCAATAAAAGAAAAAAAATAAGAAGCTATTTTAATGAATATTTTACACATGACTAATTAACACAATCCCCTCCAGGAATTTGGAAGCAATAAGAAATTGACGGAAAAAATAAATTAAAAATTAATAAAGGGGTCTCCAAACAACTTTGTTTATGAGCATTTGCAATTGCACTCTTAGTTATGAATATTTCAAACTGTTATGTTGTTTAAGAGATGTTATTCTTGGAGTTTTCATAATTATAAAGGTGATTAGGGATGAAGGGAGGGACAGACAGTAACATACCAGACAGAATGTTCTGAAATTATAATGCCCACTTGAACATACGAATCTCCTGTTAATACAGTGGTTGTCTCACATGCAAATGTCCTTAGGGAGAGAAAAGGAGTTGGTCCTTTTTATGGAAGAGATACTCTGAAGGCACACAGAAAAACCATAGAGTGTGAGCCAGAAAAACCACGCATCATTAAAAATGGCTGAGCCCAGGGAGGGGACGAATCACTGGGCGATTGTTGAATTTAGAGGATGGGTAATGGTAGTTTAGGGCTAAAAACGTGCCTGGTGATACAAATGGACGGCTCCACTTTGCTTGCATTCCACTCAAGGCCAAACTACACATTACATTTTGTTTAATGCTTTGCATACGGAGACATCTTTTAAGAAGATAAGAAGAGTCTGCCGGATCAGGCCAATGGCCCTTATGCATGTTCCAACATTCCCAGAGTAGTTTAATTAGTGGGCTTTGGGGATCATGATATACAATGGTTTGGTGACGTGTGTATGTAAATGCGACATTTATGTGAAAGCCTCTGAGCGGCATATGTGGCCATTGGTTGCCCTTGTGTGACTTGGCTACATTCACACTATCCATTTAAAGTGCTTTGGTACAACTTTAAAGACACATGGCTTCCTCCAAAGAATTATGGGAGCTGAAATCTGTTAAGGGTGCTGAGAGTTGTTAGTCTCCTCACAAAGCTACAATTCCCAGAGTTCCCTGGGAAATAGGGTTGCCACCCATCCCTAGAAAAACATGACAATCCTTTTTTCCCCTTGGAGAAAAGGGTTCCCTGTTCTGTTTGGACTTCAAACAGGACACTTTTTTCACATATTCAAGCTCATCCTCCTCCTCAAAACTGTGGGTCCAGAGGGAGGATGAGAGCAAGAACCTGAGTGAGAGTTTGTGTGGGGAGAGGGTGGGTCCATGAGGAGGAGAACCAAGAGTGACAGTGAGAATTATTTGGGGATGTGGGCAGATTGTTAGGTGGGACCAGGAGGAGGAGTTTGAGAAAAAATTTTTTGTGCGGGCAGAGGGTGGGTCACGGCGATTGAGAGAGGAGTCTTGGGTTTTCCATGGGCAGAGCGAGCAGCAGATGGGTCAAAGAGTGAGAGAGGGGGTTTGCAGGGGCCTGGTGAAGTGAAGGAGAGAGTTTTAGCTTGAGCAGAGGGGGTGGGAGTGGGTCAAACTCAGAGAGCAAGAGAGGGGGTTTGCACAGCCCTGGTAGAGACCTGGTGAATAAACCATGGTAGCCCCCGTGTGCCATGGTAATGGATTGCTTCGAAGTCATTTCTGCACCAGGTAAAATATTTTTTATCCTCCCAATTCCCACCCCCTGAACTGTCCTGTATTTTCAAAACAAAATCGAAAATTCTTTCTAGTAGCACCTTAGAGACCAACTGAGTTTGTTCCTGGTATGAGCTTTCGTGTGCATGCACACTTCTTCAGATACACTGAAACAGAAGTCACCAGATCCTTAAATATAGTGAGGGAGTGGGGAGGGGTATTGCTCAGAAGGGTGGTGGGAATGGGTGATCAGCTGATAGGTGTGGAAAACCTGTTGACGACTCTTAACGGCTGTAATTAGTCTTGCAGGGAAAGGCAAGTGGTGAGATGGCTAAAGATAGCTTTGTTATGTATAATGAGATAAGAATCCAATGTCTTTGTTCAGACCAGGTTTCTCCGTGGTTTTAAGTTTGGTGATTAGTTGTAATTCAGCCACTTCTCTTTCCAGTCTAAGGTGGTGATCCTGCTATGAATGGTATTGATTGTTAAACCATTCTGGTTAAACCATTCTGATTCCTTGAAGCAGTATCACAGAGCTTTAAATGGATGGTGTGAATATGGCCCTAAACTAAATTTCCTGATGTTATGCATGCTATGCTTCGGTGTATTTTGTAAATGTGTCATTTTCTGGGCTGACTCTACAGGACCAAAACAGCCTGTCCTCTAACAGTATATAACAGCAGCCTATCATGCTTTAGAAGGGTTTATTCCAAGAGCATGTAAAAGCAGCATAGAGCTGCATGTCTCAAGAAAGCAAAGCAAACAGTAGCTTATCTTTGGTAGCAGCAAATTTTGTTTGTTTTATTTTAGATACTAGTGGCAGCTGCAGAAGTATTCTTAGTGGCTGGAGACTTCCATGTTCCATGCCCCAAATGCCCCTTGACCAATGCTAAATCATGACAAGATAGAAAGTTGGGGGATTGAGGACAGAAATGAAACAGGATGCTTAGCAGTAAGCACAAAAAAATGCCAAATGTTCAGTTTCAATCAGCATACCTTAAAAAAATACTTCAAAGAGTAGCATAAGTGATAGAAGAAATGAACGGTAACATGCAAAATATCATTACTGGAAAGAAGAAAATGATTACATGTGAATTACTGCCTCACGTGTACGTAATCACTACTGTTTAAAAGGGGCTCTTTGAGGTTAGAAATACTTTGAAGTTACCAGCAGGAAGACAGACGAGGGCAGGGGAATAGGGAAAAGAAACACAATCGAACAGAGATTACTTATGCAAATATAATGTATGTTATGAATAAGAAGTATATGTATCAAAATCATCTAATGGACTAATGTTTCATAGACATAAAGTGATGTTAGTAAAAATAAAATAAAAGGTATATTTTCAACCAAAATATGCCTGGTATTAATTTATAACCAGGAAAGGTAGAAACAGCTATTATTCCAGCTTATTCCATTTCCCTGACGTTTCCCTAACTGTTAATGTTAGGAGTCCAGGTTCCCGGCTTGAAAACACAGTAAACATACGTAATTTAAAAGGAGATTTATTGCAAAAACAAGCAATTAACTCCGGACAGCTCTATCTAAGCCTTCAGCATCATCACTCAGTTGACCCTTCTGAGGAGTCCTTCCTGTGACGACAGAAGTTACTGAACCTTTGACCCTTACGTCTCTTATTTTGCTTCCCATCTAGCAGCCACCCTATTCACCTACTCCTTGGGCTTATTTGGTCAGCTACAGCCTCTTCCTGTTCCAAAAAGCTGTCTCTGTGGCTTCTCGTGCCTGTTTGGGCTTCCAGAGAGCTGGGGCTGTGTTCCAGCCTGCTCTCCATTCCTCCCTTATCAGGCAGCCGTCCAAAGTCAGGGGGAGTCGACACTGGCAGCTGTGGGCTCTCTTCTGATGGCATAAAAGCCAAGCCTCTCTGTTCCTGACTGCATTTTGCAGCCAGCTGCAAACTTTCGCTTGGAGCTGGCGTATTCATGGCAGTTAATGTCCTCATTATATCTGAGCTTTCCCGTGACATAAAAGCAACTTCCAGAAAACTAATAGAGTATAGCACATGTTTATCACTCATTTCTGTGTTATTTGATGCAAGAAAAAAAATCTGCTTGCGGCACCCTGAACCGGGAAAGCAATGGAAGTGATGAAATTGGGGAGGGGGGGGTTAATACCAGCATACCGTTCTTTCCTGATGTTTTCAAAGAGAACAGAAACACATATGTGTGGAAAGGGCAGGGGAATAGCGATGTTGTCCAGGGACACCACAGCCACTCATGTGAATGAGTTTAGTGCAACATGCCAATATATCAGTGCAAAAGCCACAGTTCCACAACACAACAGATGCTGCAGTATGAAAGGAATATTAGAAAACGGGATGGAAACACTAGCATTATAATCAGGAAAACTAATGCTACAGAGGTACCTCGGGTTACAGATGCTTCAGGTTACAGACGCTACAGTTTACAGACTCCACTAACCCAGAGATAGTACCTTGGGTTAAGAACTTTACTTCAGGATGAGAACAGAAATCGCGTGGCAGCAGCACGGCGGCATCAGGAGGCCCCATTAGCTAAAGTGGTACCTCAGGTTAAGAACAGTTTCAGGTTAAGAATGGACCTCCAGAATGAATTAAGTTCTTAACCCGAGGTACCACTGTATATCTGAATGCCACCACAGATTTGGCACTTTTTTCCTGGTCTGCAGTTGTAATGACTTAATACTTGGGATTCCTCCTTCTTGCACCCTAACAATATCTGCAAAGCTTTCCTCTTTGGAAAAGCCAATCTGACAAGCCCCTACGGCATTGACTCTGTGGCTGGAAACTCCTCAATTCCCTTTGCTCGCAACCTGGTCTTCCAGCTGCGTGGTCAGGATGTTTAAAGGGCTCCTGAAAACTATGACACTATAAGATCCCCTAGGAAGTACAAGCCTACTTAAAGGTAAAGGTCAAGGACCCCTGGAAGTTAAGTCCAGGCACAAACGACTCTGGGGTTGCGGCACTCATCTCGCTTTACTGGCCAAGGGAGCCAACGTTTGTCTGCAGACAGTTTTTCTGGGTCATGTGACCAGCATGACTAAGCTGCTTCTGGCGAAACCAGAGCAGCGCACGGAAACACCATTTACCTTCCCGTCGGAGCGGTATCTATATGTCTACTTGTACTTTGACGTTCTTTCGAACTGCTAGGTTGGCAGGAGCTGGGACCGAACAACGGGAGCTCGCCCCACTTCTGATCGGCAAGCCCAAGAGCCTCAGCACCACCTGCATCCTAACAAGCCTACTTAGCCTTAAGCAACGTTACAGTACAATCCTGCACATATCTACTCAGGTAAGCCTTAAAGAAGTTCAGAGGGCCATACTCCCAGGTGAGTGACTATAGATTACAGCTTCAACATCTGGGACAATAGGCAGGTTAACCATTGCTGAGACAGTAGGTGAGGAATTTGCTTTTAGGAGAAATTCAGGCCTGCCTAAGACAGTTTGATGCCTGAAGCCTGAAGGTCTCTTCCATTCCATGTACTGGTAGGTAAGCTGACTGGACTTCCAACACTGGCGAAGGTACATCACTCTTCACCATATCTGAGGGGAGCAGGCTAACTTAGGAGACACTGCTCTATCCACCAGAACCTTGCTGATACTGACCATCTCCCAGTATCTGCTGTGTGATGAAGGCATTTTACTTTTCCTAATCATAGGGTTGGCCCTGGGGGTAGGGTGGTGGTAGTTGCTGAGAAAGCCTCTCCTCTTCCCAGAGGGGAGGGGTCGTGAGCGGGAATCTCTTCCTGTGGTTGCAGGGGGCATGGCTAGGCCCCCTGCATCACTGTAGCCCTGGGCCCACATCATGCCCCTCAGCCGAGCCAGCCAATCCAGCTCACTGGGGGGGGGGGATTTAGCTAGATTTAAATGGCCGCAGGCCCATGAGCTCTCCCTTGCTTTTCCAGCTTCCACGGATTACCTGCCCTCCCTCCCTCTAGGTTTTGCTTCAGCTCCTGACCTTGCTATGGACTTCGGTTGGTCTGGTAGGAATTTTTTCCACTTGGCAGATTGGCACTGCCTATGCCAATACCACTCACATTCCGTAACCAATAAAGCTGTGGCCTTTTTTTTAGCCCATTAACCTAAATACTTTTGTCCATGTATCTTATTTCATCACCAAGCGGGGAGCGGGGCCTCGACTCACAAGTTCCCAAATGTTTTGATAGCGGTTCGTGAAGAATCAAAATAATATCTGCAGCCAGCCATTAAAGCAAAATGGTTTTCTGATCCCTCCAAATGAAAATCAACACGTGATTTTTTTTTTTAAAAAAGTTATAGCTGTATGTGTTGTTTGCTTTTAAATATGCCTATACATTTCTTTCATCACTCCCAGCTCATTCTCTCATATATATATAATATCAAATGATTTGTAAATGCAATTTGTTTCTTGGTGGGGGGAAAAGTTGCCACAATGATTCAAATTAGTATCACTAAGAGCTTTTAATTAAAACCTAAAATATGTATGCCACTGTAAAAAAAAAATTTAAAACATTTTTACGGTTTTATTAATAAGGCTGTTTGTTAAGGGCTCCTGAAGCAATGGTGCTTTTGAAGATAAGCACTAAAACAACATTAGTCTGGCACTTATATTAATTCTTTATAGCTCTGGAATCTTTTCTTTCCCTTTACAATGGAAATTTCCCCTCCTATGCTTTGTGTAGAAAAGCACCATGGGTGTTTCTGTCTGGAAGGGTGATTGTGCTCTCTGTGTGCTGTGTGTGTTCAGGGGAAAATACATATGCAAGAGAAAAGGGCTTCGTCTGAAATATGGAGAGCTGCCACAGGAACACCATCAAAAGCTGGCAAGAACATTTTATATGGAAGAATCAACACTGTTGTTCTAGTTTTGAATTAATGCATTTAACTGTAGTGGGAGAGGAAGAATGTGGTATGAGCTCAACAGGGGTGCTGTGTAGCCATCAGTATTAATAGGAACTTTATTCTAGAAGAATCTGCAGGTAGTGAATGAACAGCTGGGGAACAGTTTGATTCACAGATGCTTCAGCTTTGCTCGAAAGGCCTGTGGTGAGGTTCATGGCTGTATTACAAATAAATCTATTGCTTTTCCAGCTGTGAATCACAAATAACAGTCTGAGTGTCCTATGCCAATTGCCCTAAGAACTGAAACATATTGGGTTGGATAACATAAGCACTTACCCTATAATAGTTTCACCTCAGCATTTTAACAAGAAGAACAATGCTGGGATGTCGGTAACAGAACCCCCCCCCCCCCCAAAAAAAAACCTCATTCTGAATAAGATATTAAAAGCAAATGCCAAATTAATGGCAAACACTTGCCACATTCAGGAGTGGTTTTTTGGGACTAGATGATTATGTAATGTCTGCCTTCAAAATGTCAGAGCTTGGGGAGATTTCCAAATCCAGTAAAATGTGAACAGAAAGGAAAGGGACGGGTGTTCCTTATTTGTTACCTATCCACTAAGATATTCACTGGGTGCCCTTTCAGGTGCCAAGTTGTGTTCTTTGCAATGTGTTAATTGGACTGAAGAATCATTTGCCCCAAGGCTATGTTAAATATGGTTGCCTGCACATCGTGACTGCAAAAATAAAATAAAATATGCTTCTGTGATACTCCTTGTGGGGCTGTAAAACTTGGAAATGGCTCTCCATATGGACACCCCAATTACACAGGAAGTCTTCCTACCAGTGAAGCACATTCCTGGCAGCCACTGCTTTTGGCATCTTGCAACAGGATCATGTAGTGTAAAATAGGGATTAATGCATATACTGAAACAAGCAACACTGCATAGTAAAACTTCACTCACTTCAAATGACATAATGGTTTTGTGGAATTCCATCAGTCTTAGAAAAATCTGGCAGTAAGCAAAAGCATTTTAAGATAAAATGGTGCCAGGATGAACTGCTTCCATGTACAAACTAAGAAATGGGCTAATAAAGATTTCTTAAAGTTTTCTGGCCAAGTCACTAGTACTCTTGTCTTTGCTGTGCCATGGTCGAAATGTACAGATAGTTTGATAATATTTCCTTCTGAAGTGGAATTATATACAAGTCTTTCCCCACATGACACAAGTATGGAATTACAGTTTGGTTAACAGAGACAAAACAAAACTCCTTTATCTTTTTATTTATTATTTTTTAAAGAAGAAATGGCAGTAAAACAGGAGTCGTCCGCTCGTCTATAAAGCGAAGAGATGATCAAAAACACATTGAGAATCTTGCTCAGTTGGTATTTCTAACTCTCTCTTAGTCTCATCTTCAATTAGGAGTCAAATTTAATCAAAAATATTATTGGTATTATGCCATGTTAGATTTTCCAGGCTTACATTTCATTTTATTAAAAGCAATATTGCATGTTACTGTGACTCTTTGAACCTGCCGTCCTTAAATATTCCTACTTCTTAGTGTATTTCACCTCACAAGCTGAGGAAATTTTATAGTGGTGATATGATTTATTTAAATCTAGGTGCTTCGGTAGGAGTATTGATCCCTCAATATAATTCAAATTAGATATGTAAATAATAGCTGTCTGTTCTCATGCATGACTGTAAGAACTGGGAGCCCAATTTTCCAGGCTAGCTAATGCAAGTCTCCCAACCTAATATAAATCTCCCAGAAATAGTCTTTAATGAAAGAAGAGGAAAGGCATTATGTCCAAATTTCCAGTTCCTTCTATTTACAAGGAGCAGTGCTGGTGTGGAAGTCAAGAAAGGCTGAGACTTACTGAAGTCTACTACTTACCGCAGTGAAACCAGGTTTATTCCAAATTGTGTAGGTGTATAAGGATGCAGTCCTAAACACTGAAAAGGAAATAAATCTCACTGAACTCACTGGGACTTACTTGGTTGGGGGAGGGAAATTGATTTCATTCTTTTATAGGTGAACCTATTTACTTACCGCTTTCAACAACAATATGGAAATCCCCTTGCCCTGCTGCTTTCCCCCAAGAAAACCCGCTGTTTACTGCTGATCCAAAGCAAAAATCAATTGGGTTTCTCTGGATTAATGTTTTTTCTGATTTAATGCTAAAATGTTTTTTTTTTTTCTGGAGGAAAGCAGTGTGGCAAAATGGGAGCTGTTATATTTAAACTCGCCAGAAATATTGCATACATGCTGCAAGGTGGCCATTTACCTGTTCCATAACATAAAATGGATCTCAGTGTTATTTAGCATTCTTTTTAAAAGGAAGGATTCACAACATCCAGTTTCTAAGTATCTCAGTTAAATACCATTCCTTTCCATGTTTAGTGACCTAAAATTATTACACCTACTTTTGTTCTCCATCATGACTTTGTTTTCCACAATATATCATAGAATTCTTGGCAGGACAGAGACATTTGAGACTGAGCACCAGCAGCAAACCAACTCCATTCAGTGAATAATGCAGAGGGATGTCCCTGTGTGTTTCCCATCCACTTTCTGGTCATTTGCAACCTCTCTCAGTTGAAGAAGGCTATTTCCCCCCTCAGTTATAGGAAAGCGTAGAGAAGATAAAAGATCTGGTTAGGTAGTTGGGAACCCTGAACAATGACCTTTTCTTTGTTAGAAACTAAAAATGTGAACACCCAGCAACAATAAATCGAGTCTCTTGTCTTTCATTTCTTTTCCTCCCTTTGTTCAACATGTCACTGGATTCTATGACACATTCTCCTTCAAACTTCCATTATCTATTCTGATTCCTCCCAAGTCAGAAGGGTTCTTTTATGTTTCTTGTGCTTCTGATGACATCCTCTATTTCTTCAGGTCAGTGCTCAACTTTCTTCCTTGCCCCTCAACCTAACAAATAAATGTCACTCAAATAACAGAAGAAGCAAATCCACCAGGGCCTGAAACAAAACAAAACTGCATTGATGGTTTTGATTTCATCCTGCTTCTCGGTTTGTTTTTATGTCGTGGTGAAAATGATCTCTAAGCCAGTGATAAATATTTTCATCCTATATATTAAGTATGTTAAGTGTTTTAACCTAAACAGGACCTCTACCCACTCTCGTGCACATGTATCTAGATATATGTGGTTTGTTTGTTTGTTTGTTGGTTGGCTGGTTGGTTTTTAAAATCAGAACTTTCCCTGAAATGTCTCAATCAAGCAGATAAGGAATAATTAGTTACACTGCTGCAAATAGATTCATGAAGCTCCTCTGGGAAGAAGCGTGAGATAGAAATTTAAATAATAACAACACTGATTTCATATGACTGGTGCATATTGCCCTTGGGGGTGTGCTTGTGACCATGAGCCTTTGGCGGGGAAGACTGCACACATCCATCTCTCTCTTAACAGCAGATCAGTGGAGTGGTATACCAAGACCCATGCCTGATTTGACCCATCTGCCTCACTCTTCTCCTCTCTCTCTTCTGATGTCTCCATCACTAATCGTGGATTATCTAGTCTACACTCAAAAGTTTCAAAGAGCAGTGGTGAACTGTTCACTCCCTTCCCCTCTCTGGATGACCAAATGCTGTCAAAAATAGTATTCCCATTGTGAGCTCTCTCCTTTCCCCTAGTAACACTTACCCTATCTGATATGGAGTGCAAGGAAGGAAACAATATAAATCATGGAGTTATTGTTCCTAAATGTTACAGAGATGGGGACAACTTGCCATGAAGATGTCATTCTGCAGCACCCTCATGACAAATCTCATGTGAAGCTGGGTCAAAATTACAATCCAAGGGAGCTATTTTACATATTTCCAGTTATCTACATGCTTGCTTTTGGATAACTTATAACTGGAATGTTAAACTGATAAGACATACTGGTGTTTTAGTTTGTTTGTTTGTTTGTTTTTTTAAAAAAACCTAGTCTTGCTAGTATTGAGATTCCAGAAGCTATGTTATTAAGGGCGTGTGTGTGTAGCTGTACAGGAGATTCTTCAGCTGGGATGAGGTGATTCATGCTCAGTAGTTGCATTATCTGTGTGATTTCCCCTCAAGAACCTCTTCACTCTTTCTATAATATATTAACCATCTTCAGTGACAACAGAAGGTGTAGCTAGACTGAGATATGAAATATATAGAAGCAATTTCCATTCTCATATGTTTATTGAAGAGTCAAATCTGTCCCTTTATTCTGTGTAGTTTTGCACTATTCCATTCCATGTTATCAGATATTGACAGATACCCTGAGGGGCACCTCAGACACCTATAAAATTCTCAAACAACTTGATATGTCTGTGTGTCTGCCAGAAAAGCTGTATTTTCTCTTCCTTATTTGCTTGTGCAACAGTTTGCATCTCCAGCTGCTGGCTATAGAAAGCTCAGCACTAATTGGAAAAAGCAGAGTGAAGCTGACAAACTTTCTTCTCATCTGCAGTGAGTCCCAAGACATCCCCTCTCTGCGCAGGTGCTGTTGAAATCAATACGACTTAACATCACTTAACATGGGTTACATGATGCCCTTACTTATCTTTTTTTTGTAATAATAGAAATGATATTATGCAGTTCAAATGATACTACTATAGAAATATCCCTCTGGCATCAATACAAATTCTCTGTTGGTAGTCTGTGACTGGGACTCAGCTACATTCAGTATGAAGCAGATTTGCCCTCCTGCAACTCCAGAATGGAGATCACAAGTGGAAGGGATATGGTGGTGTCCTGATGTTTGTGAGGCATTGATGCTGGCACCACTCTAATAGGCACGACTGCCCCTTCTTCTCTGACAGTAGTCCCGGGTGCATCACAGGGATATTGCAGAGGGTTGGACTAGTTGAGCCTTTGGGTGCTTTCCAAATCTGAAATTCTATGATTCTCCAATAGACATAATGCAGGAACTCCTCTCATGAATCTTTTTCAACATCAGGAAGTGCAGGCAGTTGGGGAGGCTTCAGAAATGTTTATTGGAAAGAAAAGCACGTGCACCCTACAAAACTGTCCACGTCGTTATGATAAGGTAATCTAAACCCCTTGAAAATCTGTGCCCTGGAATGACACAGACAGATGGTAACCACTTTTGCAGTGGAGAAAATCAGAAGACAAGTTTTGACACATCACTATATGAAATTAATTCTCTTTTATGAGCACGTTAATGTTGGGGAACGGCATGTGTTGTATGCAGTGAATATATTTCCTTGATTATTTGCATTTCCTTGATTTCTATAGACCAGGCATAGGCAAACTCTGACCCTCCAGATGTTTGGGACTACAATTCCCATCATTTTGGGAACAACTGGGTTCTGGAGGTGCTAAAAGAAAACTCACACCCCAGTTTTCCAGTGGCCCATGGAAGTATGCTTCCGGCAGAGTTCGAAATGCACAGCAGAAGAAACTTGTCTGAAGCAGGTCACCAGGAGTCAAAAGGCTTTTCTAACTACGTCTTTATTTCCTGCATGCCTTCTTTATCAGGATACAAAAACAAAAGGCTGGCTTGGCTTGGCATCAACAGAAGGAAAAATAAAACAAACAAACTCAGAATTCTATTCTAGCAGTAAACCTCCTTCCAGAGACTTTACACTACTTTCAAACAACACCTAATCAAAACATTCACACTCTCCCAGAGTGGTTTCTTGACAGAGACTTATATACTCACAGCAACGCCCATGCTTCAGTGCAATTAAGCAGCAGTATCATCACCTGTTTCTTAAACTGATAGTTCTGACACCAGACCGGCTCAGGTGCAACTTGATTACTCAAAACCCAACACATCATCCCTAGCTAACAGGACCAGTGGTCAGGGATGATGGGAATTGTAGTCCCAAACATCTGGAGGGCCGGAGTTTGCCTATACCTGCTATAGCCCTATGGTGAGTGAGTTGTCCTTGCACTTTTCTTTGAAGATGGAGTAGAAGAATGTATGAATTATGGACACAACCCTGCCAAAGTTACCGGTAACTCCTTTTCTAACTCATTGGTTTCCAGAAGCACGTGCCTACCTCTCCCTTTGAAGTAAATGAATATCAATAAATGAATATATAAATAGCCTTGATGTCAATTTCCATAGAATTCACATCCTTTCCCCCCATCTGATATGCCATACTTTCTTATTTCATGGATATCTTGGGTTGTCTCATTAGAGCTGAGCATTCATGAATAGAAGCAGTTATTGCCAAATAAGGCTTGAAATGCCACTGCACTTTTGCTTTTATGAACAGCTTCCACATGATGATGATCATCTCATTCACTGCTCCTCAGTCCTGACTGTTAGAGAGCTATCTTCAGCAGATCATTGCACCCAGCCTACGGATTTTTATTCTCTTGTCTGGCTCTTCAGATGTGCAGACATTCAGAAAATATTAATGTTGGATTTTGGTCACAGGATGTGGAGACTCGTTGCAAACTGAATATTTAGCCAAAAGGAACAAATGTGAATATGGGTTCCTTCAGATCAAATCTAGTACAGCTTCAAGTGCTTATGGACTGGGGGACATATATTCCAAAAATACATTTGAGGAAATTAACATTTAGTGTATATCGAGCAATAGCCACTCCATACATTCCCAAAGGGAAGATACATTTGCTCCTGCTGTGGGTATAGCATTCGCAATGCTCAGGAGCTTGGAAAAGGGATGAAGAAGGCATTTTTGTACCCTCTATCACTTTTCCTTTTAATGTGGCGAGAGACTCTTAGAACATACTGGTATCACACAACATGTGTGTTAAGAGTGAAGCTGAAAACAGTCACTGCTTTCCAATAACATTCCCAAAAGTATCCAAAGATATCCCATTTGCATGATTACTTCAAAAACAACCAAAGCTTTTCAGGGACGAAAGCTCACCCTTCCTCTGAATTGATTTTATTTGGCTTCATTAACAGCAGAATATAATCAAATCTGATAGGCTACATGACATTGGTATGCCATCCTTTTAAATTTATGATTCCTGGTGATGTGAGATAACCCTGATAGAAAAGTATCGTCCTCACTCTTTATTGGTTTTATTTACCCTTAGAGACTTTGTCACCTAAGTTAGTCATGTCCATTACTATCAATGGGTGTACTCTAGGAGTATTATTCTCTACAACCCTCTGTGTCAATTCTGGTCCACCCAGCTCACTCACTGAGGTCTTGGTAATGACCATCAAGTGAGCCATCTCATTCCCAATTGTGGAAGAGAGTTGTTTTATTCTTACATCAACAGAAGCATCAGCTCATGATAATCCAAGATTTCCTGACTGGGGGATGGACCAAGAAAGGGAATAGTGTTTGCTGCCCTTTCAGCTAGCTGGCATGGATAGCTCTTCATGCTATGCCTTCCACAACCAATAGTCCTGCCAATGATGACACTCCAGTTCCTCGGGCACATATTTTCTTACTCTACCCAACAGCAATCCTATAGCAAATAATAAACAAACAAACAAACAAACAAACAAACAAACAGCCAATATAAAGTTTGAGCAATATATAAATTGTTACCATTCCAGCAAAAATGGATTTCTATGTTCCAGCAAAATAAATTCCTGTTTCTTCAAGAAAGATTACTTGAGCAATAATCTAGCAGGATTAACATTGCTGTGAAGTATAATTTCAGTAATCTGTTTCCCGTACTTTAGTTATTGTCCTAAATTACCCTCAACCAACATTTGCTGCAAACTTATGTAACATCTTTAGGCATGGACCCAACTAACATCTTCCAGCAATAAATGATAATTTGTAAAAGCACCCATTTAATGTTCCTTGTTGATCTTTTATAGGCTTTTCATATGTTGTGATTCTCGTCAGTCCATTTCCAGGGACACAAAAAGAAATTAGAGGGCAGGCATCAAGCATCCCTGGATATTTTGTGCATTAATATTGTACAAGCAGGCAGAAATATTAATGTAAATAATATAATATTTCTCCCAAAGGCAGTACTATAAATTAGAATGTGGCATAAGACAGAAAATATTCAAATCAATAGCAACAACCTGCCACTGAAATCATTATTTCATATTGATTGTTGACGCCATAAATTGTATAAAGTCAGGGTAAAATGGAATATGGTGGTTGCTGAGATGACAGCATGTGTGAGAAAATAAGTCACACTGAAAGGAGATGCCAAATATAATGTTATCTAGTGAACTCTGTTTCAATAGATCCTGATAACAATTAAGATTGACTCAAAAGTTCAAGAAAACAGTTCTGCTTATTTTTCTCTTTGCATTGTATCTGAAGCTCACTCTGACACTGTTGCTGTCGTCAAGAACACTTCCTAGTTATTCTCCCAATCTATGTTTTTCTTCCTGGCTGCTTTAATTGACCCTTTAAGGCTGATCTTTCTGAAGTTGCACCAGTCTTTCCCACCTGATTGTTCCACCCATCCTCTGATAGGTGCCAGCCAATCCTATAAATTAGAAGCAGTTCTTCAGATGGAGCAGCGTTGCTATGCTAGCTTCCCAGCAGGGGTTTGTTGTGGGAGGGAGGATGTGGGGAGGTCAGTGCAGTGTAAAAGCACTGGAAGAGCCAATCTGCCCTGTTTGCCAGTGTGAGTGTGCACCGTCCTGCCCTCCCACCCCCTCTTCTTCATGGTAAGCAACAGCAACCAATCTATTGATACGCTAGCATGCTGACTCTGGCCCACATGGTGAACCACTTTTGCTACTCATGTCTCCTTGGAAGTAAGTCCTGCTGAGTTCTATAAGCTGCAAGTGATTCTTGCCTGCCTGAGAGTGTTATTGTATGTGTGTGGATAGTTGGGTATTTGTATATTTGTGTGTGTGAGAGAGCAGTGGGTTGCAGGGTGATCTTGAGACAAGAGTGTCAGAGAGTTTGGGGGCAGCCAAATCTCTCCTGGTGCCTTTATCCCCCATGAGTTAAGTATCAGTGCTGGGTCCCCACATTCAGAAGTAGCACAGTGACACCAAATGCTTCTCCTGTTCTTCCAGCAGAGTCAGGAATGGAGGTTTAACAGTGCTTTAGGCTAGATAATGGTAAGTTCTTGCTTCAGTGAAGAAACTGAAGCATGCTGTCTTTGCCTTTTATTTTATCTTACCCTTAATGTGTTCTACTTGCTTGCAATATTGTGTTCCCTTGTCTTTTTATTAATAAAGCAAAACAAAGGAGAGCCTCTTTGGCACAATTCCCTGCCTTCTTCTTACTCCCACAATGTGTGGGGTTAGCCATTAAAGCACCAGGATGAATGTATACACTAACATTAAGCACTTCTATCTTATTCTTATATCAATCATTAGGCAGGAGAAGACACTGGCATCAAGGGTTGTTAAGGCAAAAAAGATGAGCACTCCCTCTGTGGAATTCTAGATGTAGACTGTTGACTAGGACAATTTTGGCCCCAAACACTGCCTGAGTCCTGGGATGGGTTGAGAAAATCTATCCCATATAAAAATTCCTGAGCTGCTTCATCGCTGCCCAGCCAATTACCTAGCCCCCAAAAGGCAAATCATGTAGGCAGCAAATCTGACACAAACTCATAGTTATTCAAGTCAGCTTGGTATAAAGAGGTTGTGTTTTTTTAAGAAGAAGAAGAAAAGAGAGAATTTTGACATTCTTCTTCTTCTTTTGATTCTGCCTGACTGCAAAAGCTATGTCTTAAAGAAAAGGATTGTAGCACTGGCCAAAATAGTGGAATTAACACATCTGCTCTTACATAATGAGCTAATGGAGCTAAAGTTACAGGCAGTTGTCATGACCTCAATTTTAGGTGCTACTTAGAAGATGTTATCTTCAGCAGAACAATTTTCTCAAATAGTTCCAGTGGCACAAATTGATGGATGAGTAAGTGTTGCATTGCCTACTGATTAGCAATCTTTCTTCCCATTTAAGTGCTCTGTTATCAAAACCTAGCATGTCAGCTTGTGATGACTGAAATGGGGGAAAAAACAACACCTCAAGATGGCTTAGTCAAAGGTTGCAAAGGCATTTTAAATGCTATATGCATTAAAAGTCTGACTCAAAGCCCACCGGACTCATTTTTCTGACCTCTGAATTCCACTAGATCATAGGCAGCAGGTAGTTCAGAGCCCTGGGTTCAAGCTTCCGTTTTGCTGAGAATCCATGGTGTTTCCCCTGTTGATTGCACTCGTGATTGACCTGTTTGTTTGAAAAACTAAAACAAACACCCAGTAAGAGAATTACTAAAAAATAAACAAACTTCTATTATTTGTTATAGGAATCAAATTAAAATGTTTATTTCTTAAAATGCCCTGGGTTATACTGACCAGCAAGAAACCAAACAATGACTGAAGAACTTGAGATAGCCATCAAACTGTTCAACAACTATTCAACTATATTTGAGCAGCTGCCAAGGGCTTAGAAATGGAACATTCAAGGTGGGGGGAGAGCTACCACCAACATGTGACTCTCACTTCTATTTCTCCTTCCCTCTTCCTCATCATGGCCTCCTTGCCTCCTCCCACCTCTGCTTCCTCTTCTCATCTTTATCCACTGGAAAAAGAAGAGGAGAAGAAAGAAGACCAATAAAAACCATGGAACTGCCTCAAGTCAGAAATTGGGATGTATATGAATTATTCCTTCTGTATAAGGGAATGTATATTTCGGAATATCCCCTTATTTTTTTTTCTTGTGGCAGTTTTTCTAATATTCCCACTGATGATTCTGCACCAAGTATTCTGGGAAGTAAAGGGAGATTCAAGGGAAAAAATGGGTTTAAGCCTTTGGTCATGGAAGTTTATAAGACTATTAGGAACTATTGTGTTGCTTCTTTGGGTTAACCACTGCCAAAGAAGAATGCTAGCATCGTATGTGTTCTTTTATTATGTAAAGCCATCTGCCTGATGATGTTCCCGTTTCATTACAACTTCAGGGAATTGCATGCGCTGAATTAAACATTGCACCTTTCTCTTTGATAATATATCCACCCCGTCACCAATTAGAAAGCCCTGCCAAATGGTAAGGTGCCTTTATGTTGCAAAGACAACTGTAACAAGTTGATGGAGAGTGCAGAATGTTGTTCCTGTACGTAGACATGAATGCTGAAGATCCATGCACAGTGTGTGCTGTCTTCAATAAATGAAACTACAGTTCCATTGCCAGGAGACCCTGTTTTACTGATGCATGTAATGACACGTTTGGACAGCATCATTAAACTTTGTGAGGTATCTGAAATGATGATCTCTTATAGTCTGGCCACATAAAAATAATATATCGCCTACACTTTATATATCAATGAATATAACACATGTGGTTTAAAATAGTTCAAATATAGATACACATTCAGGAAGAAAAGCAGAAGGCTTCTCATTGTACCCTCTTGTTTTATACCCTACAAGGCTTTCATGGTATTTTAAAATGCTGGGATCTCAGAAGTATGTGGGGTTACCCCCTCCTGTCCCCACTGTGAATGCAAAATAACCCCATTTTCTAGCACCCCAAAAGTTATCAAGGGGACTTTTGATTGCTGTACTTAAACAACATTCACAGAATTCCCAAATCGGTGCTGGTGTTATTGTGTAGGAATGCTGTTGAACTGCACTGACTTTTGGAATGTGACCTCATACCCTCAAACCAAGCGGGAGTAATTCTGATAAAACATTTTGCACATGTGATAGCCCTTGGGAGTCAACTTATATAGATGGGAAATGTATATGATAGAATGGGTTGTGCAACTTTCTTGCTAATGACACCATACACAATGACCCTAGATTCCAGGTTATGGAAGTGCACATTTAAAAGAGACCACTAACAGCCCAGAATTTAATAATTTGCAGAAACTCCACTTATCAGCCCGCCTATACTGTATACCCAATATTGGGGTTTCTCCCCTAGTCTTCGGCCATTTCAATGTCTTTTCCTACCCTTTATACCCTAATCTCCTTTGAGATCTTTGTCCATTGAGTAGTTCGGAACAAGGCGATGAGAACTGCCTTGCAGAATCAAATAAAAGGCCTATTTACCTCTGCACTCTTGTCGTCAACAATACAACAGAGATGCCGGTGCTTACAATTTATTACCCAACCTTCACCCTGAGGTTCCAGGGTGGGTTACAATTATAACACCATGTTAAAAACAACTTTAAATTACTGAAATAAGGTGGGTTCTGAAAATATACACCTCACGTGGCAAAAGCCAAGGTAAAGAGAATGTCTTCAACATTCGTCGAATGTTGCATCATGATGGGAAGGGAATGCACAATTTAGGGCTGCAGCAGATTCAGGGCCTCTCCTGGGCCATCACCCTCTGAGCTTCCAGTGTGTGTTTGGCATAACCAAGAGGGCCCCCTCCATGGATCTTTGCACCTGAGAGGGTCTGTAGGGAAGGAGGCATTCCCCCCGCCCCAGTTCTTTGGGGATTGGAAGTCTTGACTTTCTAACAGAAGTGAATGAGGGAATTGTCCGTTTTCTTGATATATGCAATACTTTTCCTCTTGTCTGGAATAACAGTACTGCCTTTCAAAGACATCTTTCCTGCGCAAAACTCTACCATGGAGGGGAAATCTCCTTTAAAAAAACACACATCAGCAATGGAAGTAAGTAGGGAAATGTAGCACACAACTTTTTCTATGCTGTTGGCGTCAGCCTAACAGGACTTTGGATTTGTCAGCTTGTCTGGTTTTTATTCTTCCATCCCCAACTCAGTAGGATTGTTCCTTAAATTATTTTTTAATAAATGAGGTTATTAGTATGTCTGGCAATTCTTCCCACGCCCCAGGGTTAAAATGTAACATTTCCAGTTGGAAATATTGTGCATGTGTGCTTGTACGGGGGTGGAGGATGCAAATTAATACTTTACAAAGGAAAAAAAATCAGATTCTAAAACTAACAGCAGTAACTAAATTAGTAAACCAAGAGCAATTTAATTCAGGATCTGATTACATCTTAAGAAAAGCACAACTTCAGAGATACTGTGTGAAATAGTGACATGTGAGAACAATGTGTGTGTGTATGTATGTGAGAGAGACAGCGAGAAGCAAATCCTTAGCAGTCCCCTATGGGACTGCTTGTACACCCTGCTTTGAATTAAATGGGGGGGAAATCACATCAGTTTAAATTCTGTAACAATTTTGGCCTGAAGCAATCTAAGCATTTCCCCCAACACAAATCAGCACCATTTAATTCCCCAGACAGCTGGCTTGAACACAGTCTCTCCACAGGACACCTGAATTACAAAATTAGCACATTCAGAACTCTAAATCACATTCCATTACATCAAGCCCTAAGGTCCAACATTATGGAGAACAAGAATAAATTGCAGAGTTTCTCCTGAATTAACCCTCTTAGTCCAATCTCAAAGTAAAATTACCACAGCCTTCTCTTTAAAAGATACATAGAAACGTAAGCAGTCCCATTTGGCCCACTTTCAATATCCTCACTATGCTATTTTGGTCATTGTCAGGTGGGTTGTTTTCTCTCTTGGGACTGATGTTGGACACCCTTCATGAATTCATTTCAGTAAATTATGCTCTCAAATGAAATACTGGATGCTTGAATTATTCTGACATGTTGGTATATCTAAAGTACAGTCCCATACATGCCTATCTAGGAGTAAGTCCCAACTGAATTCACACGGGCTTTCTTCTAAATACAGATCACATTATTAATTCCCTTTTCACACCAACTAATGATTTTCTTTAGCCATTATTTTGACCTCAACAGTGCATTGTTATTTCCCAACTACTGATGCATCTCTTTTGAGAAATTAACTTATCACTTTTTTAAATGGTTGGCTGAGTCAAGAGTTTTCTGATATCGGTAGTTCTTAGAAAATTTTCTTTTCTTTTCTAAATATGGGTTTCAGGGATTGTGTCTATATGAGTGTCTGTAAGTGCTGTAGCATTTCATTTCATTTCCCTATTTCTATGCCTTTTCTATACAGCCATCTTGATAATTTTTACTAAAAGGTGGAGTATAAGTTTCTTACATAAGTGTCTCTCATGTGTGATGCTGCAATATTAAAGGTGAAACCTTGGAGAGAAGCTATTTGTGCCTAGGAACATCCTTTCAAGATGGAGAGGGTACTTGATTTTCGTATTTGTCCCCCCCCCCTTTCAAAAGTTCCTCATAATTGTGTGTGTGTGTGTGTGCCATCTTTATACTCTGTAATATTTCTAACAAGCAACTTATTTTGCCACCAGGTGACAACAAACATAAAGCATCCCACTTACAAAAAGCAATACAAACAAACAAACAAACAAACAAGCAAACAAACAAACATAAAGCACCCCAAATCCCAAATCCTTCAAGTTTAAAATGACCCCCAGGCTTGCCATCACCCCCTGTTTCCTGCTGGGATGTTTCATGAGTGCCTACTATACCGTAATATAGTGTAATACTGCTACTGTTCATTATATCTTGGTTTGGATGTATAGCACTTGGTGTATTCTTTCCCCCCACATCTAATGGACTATAACAGAGGAAGCTAGATATCTAAGCTGCAGCTAAAATATTGTTGTCACTCAAAAGATAGGGATAAGGGCTAATGATGGGCATTTTTTGCTCCATCTGAGGATTAACAGGTGTATATGTCCAAGGAATACTTCTTCAGCCAAGGGCACATTGTATGCCCTTCTATTGTGATGGATGATGGAGCAAAGGATAGTTCTTTCATTAGGTAGCTTGGAAGTGCTAGGAGCCATGAGAGCCAGCCAATCACTGGAAAGGCTGCTTCTGTAGGTTGGCACTTTGACATCAAAGTGCCCCAGACCTGCCCCAGATTCACCTGCAGACCTTTCTGTTGTTTTCCTCTGGGGAACAGAATACAACTTGGGCTATGTCTTCAGCTTCCAAAGACAGGAAGAGACTGCCAACACTTTCACACTCATGTATTCCTAATATATTGCATCTTTCGGTTGATTTAAAAAAATAAAATAAAAAATCAAAAAAAATCTTGCAAACCATTTGGAGAGTCAAGCTTGACAGAAAAACGATACAGTATATCCATTTAATAAATGCCCATATAAAGAGTCTGTGCCATCAGTTCATTCTGTAGCCCTATTGGATATGAAGGATCTTTGTTTTGTTTTAATTATTAATATTTTAAATTATTAACAATGCCCTGGTGTGCTTGCAAAATCACCTGGGAGATGTTTATCTATTCCTAGCACATTCTTCAATTCCACAAAGCTGCTTGGGCAAAACATCTGAGGAATTTCAAGGAAAGCTAGATAGCTTTGCTAAGACTAGTGATACACCCCCCCCCAGCATGCCTTAGACTGCATCCCAAACTTTCTCGAGGTTCAACCTTATTTGCATGGCAAATAATTTGTTTTTAAGTCAAAGTTGTGCTATATGATCAAAATACAATCCAAATAACAGTCAATGGCAGGGCCAGCTAAAGACATTTTGGCACATGAGGAGGACACCAAGAACTCCCTCCCTGCCAGGGACGAAGGGGTGATGGAAGAAATACATCAGGAATGGAGGGAGGGAGAAAGAAAGATCTACATCAGGATTTGTTGCTCCCATAGATCGTGCCACCTGAGACAATTGCCTCACTTTACCTCATGTTTGGGCCGGCCCTGGACATGCAAAACTCCATTCATTTGAGGGAAAGGCAATTTTCATTGATTCCCCCAATTCTCTGGGCTTTCTCTTCCCCCTGAAAGCTACTGTTGGGGGTTGGAGAACTTGTAGGAACAGCATGGGAGGTGATACTGGGAGAGGGAGGAGGAAAGGGGAAGCAGTGAAAATCCCCTCCCAGTTCCTCTACGCAAAGTCTCTACTGGATTTTGGTCACTTCTGTGAGCAGGAGAATCTTTTCCATGAACAGAAGGGCAAGGTTAGAGCCAGAGTAGTTTTTCAAAAGAAGATATTCAAGCATTGTAAAGCCATTAACGGCGTCTCAATTGTTTGTTCATTTATACTAATAAAGGTTAGGATTGAATTATCGTCTTACAGATAAACGCTCATAGGTCTAATGACAAAATCCCCTTAGCCATCTGTTCCCCACATTTCAACAAGGAGAAAATTGCTTTTTTAAGAATAAAAATCAAAGCCACCGCTTTCTTTGATATCTGTGGCTGTAGAAATAGGTAGTGTTTTAGATCAAGTATCTGGTAATAAAGAAGTGAGCCCTGGAATCTGAGAATAATTGATTTATTTTGAATGTGCACAGTGTAGAGTATTTTGAGAAAGGGTGCATGAAATTCAAAGGGTTTAATAGAAAATAATTATAAGCCATGAGAACAATTTGAAATAAGTGGAGCAAATAACAACAACAACAAAAACAACAACAATAATAGGAAACTGGATTCGGTTTAATCTACCGAAACCAACCTCTTAAGACCAATCACTTGATAATGGAAATAATTAAAATAATTGATGACATAGCTGATAACAAAGTTGCCATGGAACATTCTGCACTAAATTACAGGGGGGAAATTAATATTTTTGATAGTATTATAAGAGTTTTATGCATTAGCCTTCTGGATGGTGTTGTGCCCCTGTCTGTATAAAACGTCAGACGAAGAAGCAACCCTCAAATATTTTTTAATGTTTAAATTATGAACTAATTAATATTCCTCTGATAGATGTTCAGTACAGGGGATTTTCTATATCCGTATCATATGCTCTTTTATAAATATTTTGCAAGCATCTAGGGGTGTGTGAAATGCCCAAATTCCACAAACACCCAGAGAATACTCAAAGGACATCGCAAATGTTTGTTGGACCATGGGAGTTATTGTAACTCAAGAATGCCCAGCCCTCTACAAATGATATGAGGCTTCACTATCAATTGACCGTGACTCCTGCTAAATGCAGTGGCAGAAAACAAGAATTATATACGTGCAGAGACAATAGCTTAAAAAACACGGTCTCATCCATAGTCTACACATCGACTCACAAAACATATAACACACATATACATAGCATGGTGGCAAGAAATCATTCATAAAATGGTTGCCCCCCCCCAGCTAGTCTTAGAAGACATGCTGTGGGCAGGGAGGGGGAATCCAATTTACAGATGTTAAACACATTTTGCTTTGCAGAGATGCCAACCTGAATAAAATATGGGGGGAGGTAAGCCCTGCCCCACATGACCTGGCACACTCAAACCATTTGAATGACAATGCCCATCAACTTTTGGGGGCTCCGGGTGTCGCGGGCCCTTCGCCCTGTACAGCCCACCCCCGGACGTTTTACGGTCTATGAGTGCTGCACCAACGACAAACAGTCCCCAGCTGCAGCCCTTCAGACTACTAGCTGGATCCTGCTTACTCCATTCACCACAGACGAGGATATTGTGAACTAAAAAGATGTTTATTGCGTACAAAGCTTGTGGTTGCTGATAAAATAAAGGTTGTTCAATAAGCTTATAACAGTTGTCCTATACCGGCCTAATACCTCTAAATGTTACCGGCCTAATACCTCTAATAGTTAACTAAATATCAATAACAACGCGTTTCACAATCTCTTTATCCTCTCTGCTAACATCCACCTAAGACTCTAAACTCCCAGCTCTATCTCTTGACTCACACTTCAACTTCAACTCCCCGCACTTAACTTCAACTCCTCCTGCCCACACTTCAACTGCCTTACTGCCCACTGGGAGGGGTGTTTTATACCCAGGCTAAGCCCGCCCCTGAGGGTTCTAACTGTCAGAAAAGTTAACCCCTACCTGGCCTTGGGCTAGTTCTCCACATACCTCCCTCCTTTTTAGGTTTGTATCAGAGGAGTTACTAGCCAAAGTATCCCTCTGATACAAACAACAGTTTAAAACATTACTATAAACATTACATTAACAAACATTTTATAACTCTTACCTATATTACCTAACTATAGCATAAACAGTTACATCTTCAGTAAAAGTACATATAGTTGTGAACATTATATACAATAGTTCATGCAGCATTAGGTCTTTATTGCAAGAAAAACCGTAACTGTCCATTAACCTTTGTCTTTGGGTCTTCATTATAAGGCGTCTGCGATGATGTTTAGGATCCTTTCACGCTCCTTATCGTCCTTAACCGTCGCAAGAAGTATCTTTCTCGGGGCACCAGTCTTTTCTCTGCCAAACGTGATGGGATGTAAGCTGTCTTCCCCGGCCAGATGACACAGTCCCATTCCGATCTCTGCACTCGAGGCGTCTGTAACGATTGTGGATCTCAAGCTGGGTAGAGTCCTTGTTTCTCAGGATCAAAAGCTCTCTTAGTTCAACCTCTCCCTCCTTCAGGATCTCTGTTAAATGTTTAAGCTCGCAGACTTGTACACACATCTCCAAATCATCATAAGCTGCATAAACACTGGTTGTCTGGCTTTTAAATGCACTGGGAACTATTTGCAGAAGTTTGTGGATATCTTCTGTTTTAGTCAGCTTGCTGAAGCTTTCTAGGCAAGTGTGATCTCTTAATGAAAGTAGGCTAACAAGCTCTGATTGCTTATTGCTCATAGCAATCTCCCTTGTTGTCAGTTCATCTTTGGTCTGTAGTGATTTATTAGTTCCCACTTCGAGCAATTTTAAGATTACTTTTGTATGCCTTTGACGTGGTAGCCCTGTTGATGCTGTGTAACCACATTCATTTTGGACATTTATTTGTGTTGCATGAGCAGCAGGGTACCCATCTTCCCACCACACAATCTCTAGTGTAGGAAACAATTTCACTTTCATAGAAAGTCGATAGGCCCCCATGCTAGCTATAACTTCCAGTACGTCTTTCTTTCTATCTTTCCAACTGATGAAGGGTTTATCATAAATTTGACTAGTTGTTCTAATTGATCTCACAGATAGGTCACTGGTCATATTGCAGGTAGACACTCCTTTACCAATATCACAGGCTTTTTCAACAACGTGACTACTGTAGTCTAGATTGGGTTCATGGTTTAGTGACTGGGTTGGGTTTATCATATTCTTATGCATGACCCGCCTCCCTTCACCATGCTGAATTATATTGTTTATATCATTCATTTTTGAAATGATCTTACAAGGACCTTCCCATGTCAGTTGTAACTTGTCACTGTTTACTGATCTGATTAATAAAATATCTTGTCCCCTGCGGCTGGCTTTTGGCAGTCGTCCAATTATATCAATTGCTAAACGTTGGAAAGGTTGGGAAATTATGGGCAAGGGGCATACTTGTGCTTTCGTTTTATCTCGCCCATGTCCTTGTAATTGGCAAGTATGGCACGTTCGACAAAATAACTTTATTTGTTTGCCCATCCCAGGCCAAAAGAAATTTTGGGACACCCTTTGTTTGGTTCTGGTGATTCCCAAGTGACCTCCAAAGATACTGCCATGTGCATGTTGTATTATCTTGGTTCTGAATTCAGTAGGTACTATCAGTTGCCTGTGGATCTCATTACCCCCTCTATTAGGCTTTAAAAGAATCTCTCTGTATAGCAACCCATTGTTGACTATAAACCGCTCCGGGCTTTCAGGGGTTAATACTGTATTCAAGGCTGTGGCTTGAAAATATTTCTGTAAATCTGTATCTAGTTTCTGCTTGGCTGCAAAACTAGCTGCTTGACTATTTGTAACTGGTATTATACTTGTATCTTGTGTCAGTTCAACAATTGTATCAGGCCTTTCCTCCTGAGGTAACTGTCGCAGTTTTTGTGCCCTAGTTATCACAAATGCACTCTGTACATGGTCAAGTAGATCCCACCCAATTAACATTGGAGCTGGGATTTCTGGTGAAACTGCTACTTGCCATTTTCCAGACCATTGTTTATATGTCAGATTAACTAATGCGACTGGCAAGATTTCTGGCTGTTTTGATATTCCTTTTAAACTGATTGTTTTGCCTTTAATAAAGTCTTCTGGCTTTAACAAATCAGGATGTACAATACTAATCTGAGACCCTGTGTCTTTTAAGCCTTTATATGGTTTACCATTCACCCAAATTTCTTCTCCTGTTTTGTGTAATAACATGTCATCTTGTTGAATTATATAGCACCTCACAACTTGGGCCACTGGTAACTCATCAGCCTCTGACTGGGCCTCGGTTGCCGTGGCAACCATGTTGGCAGTTGGCTCTGTCTCCACAGTTTGGACACAATATGTCTGCTTCTGAGGGATATTATTTGCACTCTTAGTTCTGATTTCAGTTCTACAGTCCAGTTGTCTATGGCCTTTTTTCCCACATTGCCAACAGATTAATTCAGGCCTTTTACCCTCACTATATTTATTTACTTTTCCCTCAGTCCCCCCCGTTGTCATAGGCGTGTTATGGGGAACATTTGCATTGGCGGGAAAAATTTTCTTGGCAGTTTCTGTGGTAAATTTTGTGGGCTGTTGCATTCTCTTAAACTTATTTGTTTCCCACTGTTTGTCCTTATATTTTGGGGCATCATAAGCGTGTTCTCGGATTTCATTTATTTCATCTGCCAGATTAGCAGCTTCCAGGATGGTTTTAGGGCGTCTTTCTTTAATTAAATACTTCAAATGGCTATTAATCGTGTCATAAAATTGTTCCAATGCGATAACCTCTTTTATTTTTGCCACAGAATCAGCACCCTCCTGTTCTAGCCACTTGTTTAAATAATTTGTAGTTTTAGCTCCTAATTGAGCGAACGTTTCCTCACGCAATTTTTTTATTGTTCTAAACTTTTGTCTCAGTTGCTCTGCAGTAATTCCGAATCTGACATAAACCAACTGTTTAAATGCTTCAAAATCTTTAGATTGATCAGATGGCATTTGAGAATAAATCTCTGTTAAGGTTCCACTAATACGAGCTCTCAGTATTTGCATTTTCTCCTCATCTTTTACTTCAAAATCTTCGCAAGCCCTCTCAAAAGAAATGATAAATGCTTCAGGGTCGTCTTTATCTCTGAAGTCAGGGAATCTTTTTAAATCCACCCTGCTAGGATTTTGTGTGGAACTATTGTTGTTGTTTCTATTATCTACAGCTGATAATTCAAGTCTTTTCATTTCTAATAAATATTCTCTTTCCTCCCGTTCTCTTTCTCTCTCAATAGCTAAGGTCATTTCTTTCTCTTTCAGTTCTCTCTCTTTTGCCTCAGCTTGGAACTTTAATTCTCTCTCTTTTGCTTCAGCTTGTAACTTTAATTCTCTCTCTTTCAGTGCCATTGCCTCCCTTTCTCTTTCTCTCTCTCTTTCAATATTTAAAGTCATTTCTTTCTCTTTTGCCTCAGCTTGTAATTTCGCTAGCTCGAGTTTTAAATTATATTCCTTCTCAAGTTTCCATTTCTCAAATTCCTCTGAGGCTTTAAAACTAGTCCCCTCAGCAGGATTTTTGTTAACTGTTTCAGTACTGGTTTCCTCAATCTGGGAAACCCCATTTTCTTCTTCAGAGCTTTCTACTTGTGAGTCCCTAAGAGCTGTTTTAGTCTTTCTAGGTGGCATTTTCTATTTATTTGGTGGTATTATTTCTGTACTTGAATCAAGGATGTTTCAGTTAAACTATTTCTTCAGGCTCAGTTTCCACAGTTTAGGTCCAAAGTCACGCCCAAAGTTACCTCAGTGCACTTTGTCCAGCGTACTTTTCCGACCTCTCACTATAAACCTTTCTGCCTGAAATAGTTTCCAACGCAAAGTATCTTTGTAATTCTCTCACAATCTCACAGTCTTAGGCGCTATCACACCACACCCTAGGGCCAGGTAATTCCTCTCTGAATTCCCCTTCTCCCTTTCCAGGTGTATGCGATCCCCTTTCTGACTAGATTGTAGAGTCTCACAGAAGTTTGCTTAAATCCTCTTTAAGCCTCACACTTCACACAATGCGTAACCCTTAAATCTTTCTTGTACCTTGGCACTTCTTGCCAACACTTTAGATCTTTGATCTTAACGTGACCACCACTTTATGACAATCTTTCGTCCCGACGCTGCCACCACTTTAATGTCGCGGGCCCTTCGCCCTGTACAGCCCACCCCCGGACGTTTTACGGTCTATGAGTGCTGCACCAACGACAAACAGTCCCCAGCTGCAGCCCTTCAGACTACTAGCTGGATCCTGCTTACTCCATTCACCACAGACGAGGATATTGTGAACTAAAAAGATGTTTATTGCGTACAAAGCTTGTGGTTGCTGATAAAATAAAGGTTGTTCAATAAGCTTATAACAGTTGTCCTATACCGGCCTAATACCTCTAAATGTTACCGGCCTAATACCTCTAATAGTTAACTAAATATCAATAACAACGCGTTTCACAATCTCTTTATCCTCTCTGCTAACATCCACCTAAGACTCTAAACTCCCAGCTCTATCTCTTGACTCACACTTCAACTTCAACTCCCCGCACTTAACTTCAACTCCTCCTGCCCACACTTCAACTGCCTTACTGCCCACTGGGAGGGGTGTTTTATACCCAGGCTAAGCCCGCCCCTGAGGGTTCTAACTGTCAGAAAAGTTAACCCCTACCTGGCCTTGGGCTAGTTCTCCACACCGGGACCCTCAAACGTTTTATTGGGGGAGCGAGATACCCCTAGGAGTTGGCTCCTTTGTTACTGCATCAAACCATTGGTCCATCTAGCTCAGTATTGCATACTCCGACCTGTATTTCACACAGGCATAAGTAGAGATGCTTGGTATTGAACCTTTGGCCTTATGTCTTCAAGGCAGATGCTCTACTACTGAGCTATGGTCTTTGAATGGAAAATACTACAGAGCCAAAGGTCCCTGAGGGGGAGAAATGAACCAGGAAGCCACAAGCTACAGGTGAACTTCATTCATATTTATTCAGTCAAGGTATTTAAGAATGTAACTCCAGACACAGCCTTGGTAGGACCTAGCTAATCTGCCCCCCCCCCAAATTATTTCCATTGCCTGAACGTTTTAATGTAGGCTTTACTTACTAATCTTGCAGCCCTTCCTGCAGAAACTCTAGCACTCCACTGCAATATTCCTATAACACCAAAGCAGCCAAGAGTGATTTACAATGCAAACAAGTGATTCATTAGGGCAATAATGATTTAGTAGGGCAATAATGCTTTAGAAGCATCTTATGTCATCCTGGAATTGTCAATTTAGTAGAGTGAAAAGCTTTCCTGCCTAACTATGATAAAAATTTCAGCTACTTTCTACCCAGGCTTTTAAACCACTCACTCTAAAAGAGCAGCACACTTCTCTCAGCCAAAAAGCCTTTTTGCATCCAAGCCCTGAAGCCACCATTTGCTTCTCCAACCAACCTTTTTACCTGAAAGGAAAAAGTGTTTGACAAGATGAAGAATCCCAGCAGGGAGTCTGATGGGAAATGGAATTCCAACACCCATAGGCAGGGAACAGATTTTGTCCAAAGGGACAGGACTTAGCATCTGGAGCATGGTCTGCTCTCTGGGATGGGGAGTTATGCTGGCTTAGTCTGGCAGAGGGCTGGGAACCTCCCAGGTCTGCAAGAGATCTTCTGGGTCATAACTGTGCTTATCTCAGTGGATCTTCTTGCAAGATTGTTCCCTAAACTGGCTGGGCCTACCCTGTAAAATAACTAGGCAGGTGCCCTGCCCTGATTCCACACCTGAATGGAATGCAGTAACTTAGCCATGTGTGCATCCCATGCTTGGAATGGTTTTGACATGTTTCAGTCACTTATTTACTTTGAGGCTGAAGGAAGAGTTAACAGGATTTGAAGGCAGAGTGGACCAGTGTTGTGTAGTGGTGCCGAAACATAGCTGTGGAAACTTGGGGAATATTTACAATTGCAACCTTGTTTTTTCCAGTAACAATGTGCAATATGAACCAATAAATTGGGGTGGGGGTAGTGCAGCCAGGAGTAGTCTGCTCCACTTCTCTGAACACTTGGCTTTAAATACCATGGGGTTTTTTGTGTTTTTTTAATTACTCTCGGAAACCTGAAATACAAAAACGCCGTATTCATTTGTAAACCCCACTCAAGAACTCAATTTGGTCTGACCTTTTTCAGTACTTAACTTAGTCATTTCACCTGCTATTCGGTAACATTATTATTATTTTTTTGGTACATTTTATTGTATTGAAGATCTAGCATAGATTAGATACTGAAAGTCAATCAAAACCCGTCTGTATAAATAATTTTTCTGTAAGCTAAATGCTTAACAGAATGAAGCTCCCCATTATGATAAAAAGCCACTTTAGAGAGCGAAGAGAGAGACTGAGAACAATTAGACGACATTTACTTATTCTTCTTTCAAAGCCAGTAATGAAATTACAGTCGAATCTGAATGGTGCATGCTTACTGCTGCCCTCTTCTCACAATTTTTAGTTTTCTTTTATGAAGCTGTTCAGCAAGTGAAAAAAGTGTTCAAGGTGTACAGTGGGGTGGAGGGAATCGCTTTTCCTGAGAGCTGGAACAAAAAACAAACGCTGTTCAAACCTCATCATGGCGACTTGCATGCACTGCTTTTTGTGGATTTTACTGGCGATCAACACGCATACCAATATATAGAAAGAGAGAGGGCAAACAGCATAATGCTCATTACCTTAGTATTATCCTGAGCGAAGGGAGCATGCATTTGAGGTAGGGATGCTAGAAGAGTTTGTTTTTTGCAAGTTCTTGGAAGAAATGCCCCAATTTGCACCTTTCACACAAATGTGTGGAGTAGATTCCACCAGATTCCACGCTTTCCTGTGTGTTGTGACACACAGTAACATATCAAAACACACATTCAAAACACACACTGTTCAAAACACACATATCAAAACACACACTGTTCAAAATGACTTTATGATTTAGTTATTGCTCAGTTTGTGTCAGGCTTTGGGGAATCAGATCCTTCCCCTGGTGGCAGTAATTAAGCATAACAAACGAAAGGAGCATTCTTACCAGATGGTTTCTTTAATAATCACAACAAGAGACACAGGAATGCATATCTCTCTAAAAATGGTGTTTCTCCCAGTAAAGGTTCACCCCCTCCGTCCTCATTAACCTACGTCCTCCTACGTCGGGTAAACTGAGCTTGTTGCCTCTGCGCTTTCTGTTCTATCACTCTCGGAGCCCGCCTAGTGCTAGGCGAAGGGGGGGGGGTCAGGAATGCTGTCCAAGGACACTGGATCTGCCAGCTGTCTCTCTTCTGGTGTTTCCTCTTCTAGCTGTTCCTCACCCAGTGTTTCCCCAGCTTTCCCCTCTGGACTATGCCCCTCTGCAAACCACTGTTCTAAATCAATGCTGTCCTCCTGCCCTTGGTAAGGTTCAGGAGACGGGGGTGGGGTAGCCCCCACCATTTCTCCTCAGTCCAGCCCCTGACAGTTCATTTATTTTCTTCATTTCTGTGCTTTGCTTTAAATAAATATTTCCTATATTGTTTTATTTTTTGTCTGGCTTTGGTTCTTTTTCTGATTACCACCACTAGCTCACTGGAGCGAGCTCAACAGAATAAAATTTCCAACCTATTTTCACGATGCAGTTCTTCATTTGTATCACTGGCATTTACATTCAGTCCAAAAACACTGCATGACCATTTTGCTATCCTGGATTGCGTTACGTTTTAAAAGCTAACTATATAGTGGACAGCCAATGAATGGTTAGCACAAATGCTCCCTTGGCTTCAGGATCAATGGAATTTACTGCTAGTTGGTCAGAAGGTAATGAGACATGGCATGAGAATAACTTTGGAAGAACAAATGCATACACATTGCTACGGAGCAATAAAGCTAGAGTATGGTCAAGTAGACCCAGAATAGCAATAGTAAAAGCACAATAATAAAAATCAGAAAAGCAATGCTTTTTGAGATCTTGGCAAATGGATTATAGTTGAGAATTGATACATTGTACACTGTTGCAAACAATGTTAATGGGTTTTTTGTGGACACCGTAGATGTTATAGAACAGCTATTTCCCTCCAATGGTGTCCTCCAGATATTTTGGACCATATCCCTCCATCAGCCCCAACCAGCACAGCCAAAACATCCAGTGGGTAATGGATTGGGGAAAGCTGCTATAGAGGACTGTATTTTTATTATTATATTTAGACTATTAATAACTTCAAAGTTGAAGGGGGTCTATTAATATTTAGACTATTAATAACTTCAAAGTTAAGGATACTGACAAGCTGGAACGTGTCCAGAGGAGGGCAAGCAAAATGGTCAAAGGCCTGGAAACGATGCCTTATGAGGAACGGCTTAGGGAGCTGGGTATGTTTAGCCTGGAGAAGAGAAGGTTAAGGGGTGATCTGATAGCCATGTTCAAATATATAAAAGGATATCATATAGAGGAGGGTGAAAGGTTGTTTTCTGCTGCTCCAGAGAAGCGGACACGGGGCAATGGATTCAAACTACAAGAAAGAAGATTCCACCTAAACATTAGTAAGAACTTCCTGACAGTAAGAGCTGTTCGACAGTGGAATTTGCTGCCAAGGAGTGTGGTGGAGTCTCCTTCTTTGGAGGTCTTTAAGCAGAGGCTTGACAGCCATCTGTCAGGAATGCTTTGATGGTGTTTCCTGCTTGGCAGGGGGTTGGACTGGATGGCCCTTGTGGTCTCTTCCAACTCGATGATTCTATGATTCCATGAAGACTTTTGCTCTGACTTCAGTGCAACTCGAAAGCCTGAACTAATTTTCATTACAGTTTAATACATCATATATATATATATATATATATATATATATATATATATATATATATATATATACATATACACAAATATATATATATGTGTGTATATAGCATTCAACAATCAAAAAATTAAAGTTACCTTCCAGAAATCCAATGATAATTCAATAAGACAAAGAAAATATTGGCCTCTCATATGGGACACTTTATGAAATGTTTTGATGATTGGAATCAAAGGTTGCGGGGATTACGTTAAGCTGCGTCTTGAGCGTTGCCTCTCCTTCTGTACCAGTGCGGCATGGTTCTAATACACGATTATACTCTTGGCTTTTAAATTATTCATGCCCTTTTTCATTAGCAAACCAAAAAGTCAATTGAAAAACTTAGTAAAAATTTCATGAAAGCTGTGGACCACAATAACTTTGACTTTGCATTCCAAGGTAACAACCTTGCGCCCGATACTTCCTGCTCTCAATAAAAGCAAATTTAAAAATTTACATCTCTTAAAGGAAGGCGCTGCCTGCAAACAAAACATAAGTATGCATAGAGCTCTTCCAGGTTGGGTGTCTGTCATTCAAATTATTGTCATGCCGCAAGCAAGCCTGATACAATCAGGAAGGAAAATGGAGTTAGTTAGATGGGTTTATAGGATGATGTCTGCATGAGTGACAGATGTTTTTGCTCCAGCAACATTTTGTGCATTCAATTTTTATTACAGAACAATTGCTTCTAATAGCTTTTTGTTTATGTTCAACATGTTGCAAATTCACCTTCGTTTCCTGCGCCCAAAATGAAGACTGAAATCCTAAGCCATTTTTTTGCTTGTCCCTTCCTCTTTAACCCCCCCACCCCACCCTGGCAACAATTGCAATTTTCTTAATGAAAAGTTATTTGGGCAGCTGGTGTATTTGGGTCTGGGCACCTGTCTGTGCACTGTCGAACTGCTACGTATTGTGTCTTCATGGTTCAAGGAAGATATTCCATGATTCTTGCAAATGATCAATCATCAAGTGCACAATATCATCTGCTATAAATTGGGACGCCTGATTAATAACAGCAAATCAAGCATGTCCTTGAAAAAGGGGATCTGTATTGATGATGCTGGGTTGGCAACTCTACTTTCATGTCGTTTGGCACTCAATTTGTGCTTCTTTCACTTACTGACACAGTAGGCAATGCTTATTGTTCCTTATGAATCTTTGGCATGTTATATAAAGCCAATAACCAAGCGTCAGGTGAAGCAAGTACAGTGGCACCTCGGGTTAAGTACGCTTCAGGTTAAGAACTCTGCTTAAGAACAGAAATCGTGCTCTGGTGGCGCAGCGGCAGCAGGAGGTTCCATTAGCTAAAGTGGTGCTTCAGGTTAAGTATGCTTCAGGTTAAGAACGGACCTCCGGAACGAATTAAGTACATAGCCCAAGGTACCACTGTGTTTTCCTCCATTTCTCTACAAGTCTTCTACAACTCATTTGATTTTCACCTTTACTTATTGGCAACCTGTTCTATTCAGATCATATTTGAATATCTTGAGAAAAAGCCCTACATTGTTCTTACACCTACAAATCCATGGTAACTATTTAGCACAAAGTTTACCAATCTTAATACCATGGTGTTACCCAAGGTTACTTTTGTTTATTGCACTGATCTACCTCCCCACCCCCCGATGAATGCATAACTTATTTTATTTGTTTTGTTTTGGCTAATAATAATGAAAAAATAATCTGGTTGTGCTCTATCACAGATTTTAGTTTGAATCACCTGCCAATTGTCAAATGAGCATAAGAAGAGGTTTGTAACAGAAGACGTACTTTAATATTATCCCTCAGTCTTGGGTTATTGGGCCTGAAATAACCCCTCTTTAAATTATTTTACTTGTTTCGGACCAATGAACCATGTGAGGAAGGAGAATAATTTTTCCTCTGCATGCTTTTGCTTGCACAAAATGTTTTAATCTCTGGCGCAAATGGAAGACCATCTTAGATTTTAGTTTGAATTATTATTATTATTATTATTATTATTATTATTATTATTATTATTATTATTTGCACAACACTGTAGCACTAAAAGAATGGAAGGAGGACCATAGGAAAAAAAAGGTAGATGGTGTACTTTGTAGGTTGAAGGACCCACGTTCAGTCCCCAGCACCTCCAAGCATGACTGTGGAGATTCCTGTCTGAAACCCAGGAGAGCCACTCCCAGTTGGTCTACACTGAATCAATGCCCTGACTTAGTACAAGTCCATTTTATTATTCTGTAAGGTATGTTAGGCTGAAAGTTGGTGGCTAGCTCAGCCAGGGGCATAGCAAGATAAATTGGTACCTGGGGGCAAAAAAAATTCTCACCCCCCCCCCAAAGGCATGGGAAGGTCAGGTGGTACCTGGTGTGGAAAATTTCTTGTCAACCCCCCCCATTGATTCCCCCCCCCCGCAAAAATGGTTTTACATTATTTCATATTTTCTTACAAAGGAATAATAACAAGTAATAATAATAAAAAAATTATTTATATCCCACCCTCCCCGGCCAAAGTCGGGCTCAGGGTGGCTAACATCAGATACATAACATTGGTATAAAATCAAACAATAATTAAATTACCTCCTAAAAAATCTCAAAATCAAATTAAAGTCTAATTAGATGGCTTTCCACAGGGTTAGGGTTGGGAACAGTAAGTGTTCTCTGAACTGAAATTTCAGCCTTCATGACATAGGAAAACAGCCAAGTGAACAGCTATTTTGGTGGAGGAGGGTCAAGATATTAACCGATATGCATGAAATTTCATATTTAGCTATATAATCCCTAGTATAGTAAGATAAGACCTTCGGAGCAGGCATCTTATAAAAAAAATTAAAAAAAATCCCCCCCCAAAATTTCTTGATAATTTGTCACCCCCTCCATTATGGAACATGGGGCGGACCACCACCACCCCGCCCCCTTGCTACGCCCCTGAGCTCAGCGTCACTCAGGTTGCTTCATATCTGAAGAAATTTTGAACCTGGTTGAAGTCCAACACAGTAGTCACCACACTGTCTCTTCAGACGCATGGCTGTATCCTTCACACCATCCAGCCTCATTTTGCTGAGGCATCAGAGAATCAATTGGGGTTGGGTGTTGCACATATGTATCCCTTCTTGGGCTTGGACCTGACGGCATGCAGCTCATGGAAGCTGAGGCCCTAGTCATAGGCCTCAAAGACTGAGGTGCAAACACCAAACTCCTGGCACCATATAACTTGACACAATTACAAATATGTATAATTACAAAGTGCTACTCCACACGGGAAATGGCTTTTGATCTAGCAGTGATGTCCACTAGTGCAAGAGCTGTGGAGAATACTTTCCCCTGCTCCCTTTGCAAGCCCCTGCAGCCCATGAAATTCATTCCAGAGTGATTGGGTTACTCTCCAGAACAGGAAGAAAAGTGGCATGGTGAACTGTGACGGAAAGGGGGAATCAGAAAGAAAATTGCCTCCTTTTACATTACTAGAAGCCCATGTTGGTTCAAAAGCTCCTCCACAAGTGGAACAACAATGCTTGATTTCACCCAATGGATTATTTCCTGTATATTCCAAACAATTCAAAATATTTCCCCTCCAAGAATGCTTAGCAAAAAGGATTCTATGCTTCTAATTGATAGAACTGCATACTGACCCCATCGCAAAGGCTCTGCCCTTTTTTCCTCAGATGAAATGTGGTAGTTCTAACAAGTTTTATTTACACTGAAAAAGACAGAGAAGTTATAAAAATGTCAGTTGCTTTTGCCTTCCTGTGCCTTTGGGGTTACATTGTCATTGCTGTTGGGAAATAACTGAAACAACTGGATGATTTGGAGACAGCTAACAGTGGAACCCGTCCTGGGAGAGTGAAGAAAAGTACCAGGGGTTTGAACAGAGATTCTGTGAAGGAAAACATGGCAACCTGCAAAATGAAGCTATATTTTCACCTGAGACAAGTCACGGCTTCACTGGAGAGCCTGTCCATTTTATTCACTGCTTTTCCCCCCAGTCTGTTGACATCCACACACTTCTCAATGCATTTCTCCCCAAAATGCCCAAGACTCATCTTCCCTTTTGCCCTTTCAGAAACTAAATGGTCCTTATGGCTTTTGAAAATCAGTATTGCCTTTTAAAAGTTATCTTAAGAGCTCATTCCACACCGAACCCCCTACGAGTAACCTCTCAACTTTTATTTTAAACTTTGGTACAGTTTGGTAACATGGCATAAAACATTTTTCCTGTAGCCAGTGCCACAAGTAGAATTGTTCTTCGTGAGAAAGGTTCGTGAGAGAAACAGTGTGGAATACAATCCTTGTTTAAGGAATGTTCCAGGTCCCAATTCTGATTACATCCCTTGCATTCTTAAAATAATAATGTTCATCCTGGTACTGATTTTAATATTTCCTCTTATCTCCAATTTTCCCTGCCCCCGCCATGTGCTATTGCCCCTCAGTTTTTCAATACCCATCCATTGACCTTTGTCTGCCTACCTCCTTAGATATTCCTTTCAATCACAACACATTTTGTAAGTCAATGTGTTCTTAAATTCTTAGAATTTCTAATGGCCTTCTACACTGCAATCGGGTAAAGAAATTCACATTGGGTGGTATTCAACTTTACTCAGAGCAGACCCTTTGAACTCAATGAACACGACTAAATTAGGTTAATTCATTTCAATAGTTCTACTCTGAGTAAAATGTAGCTGTATAGCACTCAGTGTGTATGCTCTGAAAATGTAGTCTTTCAAGCCCAATGATATTGTTATTTAGTGGCATATTATTAACATTAAAAATACATTTGATTTTTAGTTGTGACAGCAATAATTTGGAGACAGTGTGTGCTTAACACACAAAGACCCATTCGCACCTAATAACCACAACCATTAAAGCTCTTAAACTTAGTGACAGGAATGGGAAGAAATGGATCATATCATTTTACAAGCCTATACCAAGTTTCAGTAATATCCTGGCTCTATATGCTGCCTTGTGGGCTATGGTATACTACAACATTTACTAGGAAATAAGCTCTCCATAAAATATTTAATCTACCCAATATGATATAATAAAGATACAATATCATAAATCCTCTCTGTGGAATTCTTTGTGATGGGTTACAAAATCTATACGGAGGAATTCATACTTTATTGAAATCCAGACAAGCATTTCTTTACAACATAATTGCTTTCATCCCTGTTAAATCTGACAAGTTTTCATATACATTTTTCCTCAGAAGGCACAAAAGTATTTAACATCTTCACTGCTTCCTCCTTCTCTTCAACCAGCCAGCTCCATCACTCTCTAGTCTTTAACAAATGTGTGGATCTGCTGAGTAAACATATTCTTCCAACCAGTCTCTGACCCCCCCCCCACTTCTTCTCCTTTCCACTCCCCACTTCTTGCTATGTCTGCGCTGCTAGCAAACATAAGTAGTACTGGGACAAAGCCTTTTCTTTCCTCTGCATGTAATTTAATAAGCTCCTTCTGGAAAATTTAGGATTTCTGGAGACAATTCTGTACAACAGATGTATGCCCTCCCAAATGAAAAACATACATCTGCTTGTGAGAAATCTAAACACCAACAGAGAAGCAATCGCACAAACAAGTTGGGATTTGTTTTTCTACAGATGGTTCTTGTTTGGATATAAATGAAGTGGAGGGAATCCTCAGCTCTGGCAGATAAATTAGGTAATAAAGCACCATTGTACAAGAATTTTCACATATTGAGAAAGGGAGGGGGTGAGATAATAGAAGGGTTTTGCTCCCAATAAAACCTCCACCGATTTATTTATCTGGTTCCACTTAGTCACCATTCTCAGATCACTTTATCAAGGTTTGCTTGCCTTTCTGGTTAGTATCCAGGATGAGGTCTACTAACTGCATCTCCCAGACCCTCATGCACCTGTGAGATCCTGCTTTCAAATTCCCAGAATGAGTCTACTCTTGATTCTGGGGATATTTTATGCAGTGACAAAGAGGAGAGGCAACTCAATAAGGTTACCTTGAGGGTCAATACTTTGACAACTGCAAAAAAATTCTTAATGTAATTAAGCATTAGGATTAATTTCTTAATCCTTGCATTTGCCAGCACCCATTGGAGAGAGGGATCTCTAATTAAATTTCCCTTTGGTCCCAGCTCATGAAAACAATATCATAGAGACCTCCAGCCATAGTCAGCATGTGTGGATAACAGTGATAAGTTGGGATAATTGCAAGATTAATAACTGGTCTTTGATTTTGCCTGAAAGCTATGTAGCTCTGTGGATGTACCGTGAATTGCCTGAAATTGCAGCCATTTCTGAGTGAGTTTTTTTTTTTTTTTTTTTTTTGCTGATCATACCCCCCCTTGTGCTTAGAAGCATAAAAGCCAAGTAGGACTTACAAGTAGGATTCAACTTCATATAATATTGTTTTAACATGGGTAAAAAAAAACCAATCACCATTAGTTTATGAAGCATACACATGTCACATCCATTATGAAGCGTGCATTATATGCATCTGGTCTATCAAAATTGTCCATGCTAATTGTGGGCAGAGAAATTGGTGTGCCCATGTTACGTGTTCTTTGCTTCTTTAAATGAGATGCTTCAGGGACAGTACCATTCATGGTAGGAAAGCATAAGAGACTTACTATGAAAGCAAATGACAGACTCTGCTACAAGGCACCAGATCCCCTATCCCACATCAGATGAGGCCTTGTTTAGCAGATATGTATCTGGCACAAATTAAACAGGGTGAGCCTTTTCTGGTATGGAAATATAACTATAGGGAAAGCTTCATGTGCTGATATTTATGTTTAACCTGGTCCTGAGCTGGTTGGTGCTTTATATGTTAAAAAACAGCAACAACAAGACCTTGACTATGGCCTTATCAATAGGGTTTATTTGGATCCAAACATGAGGTCAGTTACAAATACATTCACTTTCATATAAGAAGGCTGATCCTGGAATACAGAATATTTTCATGAAGCCCATTGTTCATCAGAATAATCAAAGTATGAGTCTACTGATCATGCAGAGAAGTAGACCTTAGTTCCAATGTACTATTAAATATGAATACGTGTTTTCCATTGCTGAGACATATTCTGTCTGTTCAGTTCTTACATAATTTGCCCATGACTAGATTCAGAGAGTATAGCAGGGTGCCTTTTGGTAAATACGTTCTTGCTAGCTTGACTCTTTATTGCATGAGTGAGGCATTTTTATTTGGATTTGATTGCTCTCTGACAATATAAATGGCTGTCTTATAATCATTCCAGCCTTATAGCTACAGTGTTGCTTCCTGTTGAACTCTGAAGCTCTTTTTTTTAAAATACCCTTTTATCCCTCTTATCACAATGTTCTTTGGTGATCCCCCCACCTCCATACATCCCTTCTCCATCAGATTATGGACATTTGAGCAAATGACAGCTGTACTCTCTGATTCGCCTATCTCTTCTTTCTGATTAACCTATCCTATGATTTATGATGCACCAAGAGAACTGTTCGTGGGTGATGGAGTAACTGAACATGAGAAGGGGTTAATTTCCTTCAGGAGCAACAAGCCAGCTGCTTTGATAACGACCCATTGCCCCAACTACCGGTATATATGTGATTAAAGCATGTCAGCTAAGTCGTGTGCTAGTCTGTTCATTTGTGAGTCATCAGTCTGTTGGTTTTACTTGTCCAGTGTAATCCATTTAATTGCAGACATTATTTAGAGCAATGGAGATACTTTGTACTTGTATGTATCTGTATATATCTGTATCTGCAAAAACAAAAACAAAAACCCTTCAAGCTGCATGTATCTAGGTCCAGAACAGTTTACTGAGCCTTAACTTTGGTAACAGCAAACTATCTAAATTTTAAGCCAGGGGTAGGCAACCTAAGGCCCATGGGCCAGATGCGGCCCAATCGCCTTCTAAATCCAGCCCGTGGACGGTCCAGGAATCAGCGTGTTTTTACATGAGTAGAATGTGTGCTTTTATTTAAAATGCATCTCTGGGTTATTTGGGGGGCATAGGAATTTGTTAATTCCCCCCCCCAAAAAAAAATATAGTCCGGCCCACCACATGGTCTGAGGGATGGTGGACCAGCCCACAGCTGAAAAAGGTTGCTGATCCCTGCTTTAAGCTGCATCCATGTGATGACTGGTACTGGGAGCAACTTCCCTTGTGTGAGGATCTCACCTGAGTTTCCCAACAATGGGATCCTGTTTATGGGTCTAATCCCTAGCTAGAGCAGGAGGATATGGAATCCTTAGCCTAATTTCATGTGCGTGGGGGATAGCTCGGCTGGTAAAATGGGCAAAGAAGGGTGGGAAGGCAGGAGTCCTCTGTAAATGATCAGTTCAGACCTCTGTCATGTGTGATCTTCCCTTTCCTGGTGGCTGGCTGGGTGTGGAGGAGAAAGAGAGAGGAGAAATAGCAAAGTGAGTGATGGAAAGAGAAAGAGAGCAAGGGAGAAAAAGAAAGAGGGGGTAGAAAATGGTGGCAGCAGAAAGAGAAAGACTTTTAGATTTGGCTCCATCCATTGTTGGCTCTGCAGACCATGTAGCCTCTCTCCTTGTCCTGCAATAGGTAAGAATATCCCATGGTAGGATCACACTATTTTCTTTGAAAAAATGTTATCTGGAAATTCTCTCTCTCTTATTTGACAAAGTCCCCACCCACTTAATAGCCATGCTTTTGTTGCTGCAGCAATTATTTTAAGAGACTTCCAGTTCCCTTTGTTAATTTTCATTTCACATCCACAGCTCTCTGTAGAAATAGTTTTGCACATGGAAACAGCAATATAAAAATATGTATAATCTTTACTCAAGAAAGAAACCAGAATGCCACACTCCTAGCAACTGAGGCTTAAAATATCGTATGAATGCCTTACAGAATAACCTTGAAACTACAATTTACTAAACAAATATTAAGTGTAAGCTGTGGAAATTGGCTAGGCTCTGATCTCAGCTGCATCATGGGCAAAGCTCCAAAGTAACTAAGAGCCAAATATAGCCCAGTATGCCCTGTAGTCATCATTCCCCCCACTTTTTTATCTTTGGATAACTGAATAACAGCTTGATAACACATGCACTCTTCAGCCAAAGTTTAGTCATCAAAGTGCTTTCCAAAACAAATTGCCCCTCCCTTGCCTTATAATCATGGGAAGGTTTCATTTTTTACGATCATGCTAAAATGGTTCCATTCTGGCTCCAAGCATCTCTGGAAAATGACCTATTGAAACATGTAGGAAATAAAGGCAGTGTTGACTTCCTGGTAGACACCAAACAATTAAATGGTTCTCCTTGGAATGTACGGTCTGTACTCGCTGGCTATTTGTATAATACATTACCCTTTACAGCCAGCCTGCGTTAATCGACTCAATCTGGGGAACTCCACCCTTGGCAAAGGTTTTCTATGAAATAAAAATATGGAGCAAAGGACAGAAATGCAGTTTAGGAGGAACTGGGGGGGGGACTGCCACCTCTCCCATATTTTGTATCTCATGGGGTTGTTTCGCAGGAGGACCTGCACTCTTTTTTTTTTTTTTTTTTTTTTTTTACTGGGATATATTTAGTAAAAAGTATCCAAAAGCTACAGTGTGAAAGCAGGTATAGAGCAATTGTATGCATGTTTAATCAGAACATTATACAGCAGAATTGTAATCAAAACCTCAGCCAGGGAGCAGCAGGGCTAAGTACTGCACCCACCAGCTGGGGCAGAAGGAGGGGGAAGTCAAATCATTCTGGCAGCCTGGAGCTGATCCACCAAACATTTCTCTGATGAAAATAGGGACATCCTAATTTAAAGCAGGACATTCCAGGATCAAATCAGAAACTGGGGTGACTTCTCTAAATCAGGAACATCCCTGGAAAATTGGGACACTTGGAGGGTCTGCAACTTCCTTGACCAGCTCAGTCTATCCACCAGAATGACCTATTTTGAAGCTTTCTGTGGGCCGCCGGAGCTTCCCCCCTCCTGCCTGTTCAGCAGGCAGAACAGGAAGTTTCATGCTAGCAGAGTGATGCTGGTATCCAGTGATATTTTTCTAGAAAAAGAGGTGCCGGAGCTCACCATGAACACCCCTCTTGTTCTGTTAGAATGGCAATGGCACCCACCTGAGTGGTGCTGGAACTGAGTTCCAGTGGAAGAAAGCCCTGCTGGCAGCAATCCCCAGGCTAAAAGGGCTAAGTGGAAGACCACCTCCACTTAATCCAACCCCCATAGAGCCCAGTTCAAAAATAAATAAAGCTTCAGTGTGTTTAGATCTGTAGTCTTACAAATAAATCCAACACATGCCTGTCTTTTCAGGAATAAGTTTCACTAAGTTCAGTAGGTTTTACTCTCATGTAAATGAGTACAGGGTTGCTACCCTTTAGTTACAGCACAGAGAGCTGAAGTTGCTTTTTTATTACAGTGGTACCTTGGGTTACAAACACCTCGGGTTACAAACACTTTGGGTTACAGACTCCGCTAACTCAGAAGTAGTACCTTGGGTACCTCAGAATGAGAACAGAAATTGTGTGGTGGTGGTGCAGCGGCAGCAGGAAGCCCCATTAGTGAAAGTGCACCTCAGGTTAAGAACGGTTTCAGGTTAAGAACGGACCTCTGGAACGGATTAAGTTCATAACCAGAGGTACCACTTTATTAAGAAAAACACCTGAATAGGAGACTGTAGTAGGGTCCTCCCCAGTTTGAATGCCCCACCTTTTCTACTTATTTCTGATTAAGAGAATCCTTTGATGACTTCTTGGACAAGAGTTGTCCAAATCCCAAAGCTGGTCCTCTTTCTTGCTGTTCCCCAACAAAATCTCTTCTTCCCCACTCTATTGAAATTCCCCACTCTATTGAAATGATTGCTTTGTTTGAATGGTTCCTGGTTCCAAGGGGGAATTGCAACAGGGAGCTAGGAAAGGAAGTCCAGAAGTACTGGAATGAATGGGCAGCATTCACCTTGCTGAGTAGTGGGATCTCTTTGTTACAGGTGCCAAATTATTTGGGTAATATGTGGAATGCACTCTGGTAATCTGGAAAATAAAGATGGAAACAACACTTGATGTTTATGGACGATCAGAATTGGCTTCCTGAGTGTGTTGGAACTGCTACAATAGCTTTTTAGCAGGTGGGTTACTGTTGCTTACTGAGGAGAGGGGCAAGCCAATGGAAAGATCACTGTGTGTGGTGGAAACACACCAGCAGGGGCATTGGGTTGGCTCTGCCAGTGCATTTGCTTCCTGGTAGGAAGCTGGTATAACAGGTCTGACCCATCCATGAAGCCCCTTCTGTGGATAATTTACTATGCAGTGAATTTTGTGTGTGTGGAATGTAAACATTTCCTTATACCAACTTAGGAGAACATAATATTCCTAAGGTGCACAGGGCCAAATGTAGCTTTAATTGAATGCAGAGGCTTCCAGAATTCACAAAACTCATCTGTAAATCACAGTGGTATGACCACATACCTTAAAAATAAATAAATATTGTACTGTGTTTATTTGCAAGGTTAAACCTCTCCCACAGATTCCTCTGGCCAATTTAAACCAAGCCAAGGTCAATAACATCAAACAAATCAGATGGAGCTCTGGACATTTGTTACAAAGCCTGAAAGTTTTAATTCTGTGACTGTTAGAAACATCACTTTCTGACATGCTAAGGCTGTGACCCTCAAATCCAGCCCTGACCCATCAAGGTCATGGTGACAATTCTTTCTGAAGTGCTTGTGTTCCCAGCTACTTAACTTTAAAACAGGCATTAGTCACTGCGCTAATTTAATGCACAGGAAATTAGGGGGAGTAGAAAAAGAACCAAGACAATTACCTTGGCTCAGATGTTGCCTTCAGCCACTGATTTCACTTTAAAGACAGTACTTGTCTTGCAAAATGTTGTACTCAAAGGGACAGAGAGATGAATGGACAATATTTAGTAAAAGGCACAAGCAACTAGACGACAGGCAGCTTGATTAAAAAAAGAACCAAAATATATTTTCCATTCAAACATGGAGGATTCAGTTATAAAAGCTGTCTTGATAACAAGCCTCCTTGAATGGAAAGATTTGCCTTCAATCAGGCCTTAATTTGAGCAAAAGTTTAGTCCTAAACACTGCTGTGTTCTTTGTGTTTGCTTGTAGGGAGGGCTGGTCAGCTGCATGACTATCCCTAGATTCAATTTACCTGCTTGGCTCCTGAAAGCTTCAGGGATGGCTCATCCTTCTAAATTGGCCTAAAGTTTTTTCATAGTTGTTTTCTGCACAGAGCATGACCCCCTCCCAGTAGGAATGTACAAATGTGCTTTCAATTCCCGGAACCAACTCCCTCTCTGCAATGCAAGTCCTTCTTAAGCTGCTCTGTAACACTTAATTCACTCTTGTATACCTGCATGGAATGATCACAACAAAAACAAGATGCAGATGTAAACAAGTCCTCATGCCTGTTTGGAGTTGTAGCAGCCAGTTCTGTCCAGGCTAGCATCAGGAGCCAGCATTATCAGGGACCTGCTGAGGCCCACATCTATGCAGCGGCCCCACAGCTGACTCCTCATATTGTGAAGTCTCCAGGCTCTGTTCCCCTGTGTGCTCCACTGTCCAAACATGCGAAGCATGACTAGCATAATGAGCAACTTCCTCCTCCTGTTGTGCACACTAATTCTGGAGGGGTTGGGTAGACTGAGTCCAGAGGAAGAGGGGAAGGAAACGGGCAGTGGTGACAGTGGCAAGGAGGAGATGTGCATCCGTGTGAGGGAAAGGGCCAACTGGGACTACCTTTCCCAAGCCCCCATCCCTGCCAAAACTTGGAGCCTGCATTGTGTTGGGCAAGTTGTATTTTAAGGGTCAGCTCAAGACATTTTGGCATCTGAGGCGAATCCCAAAATGGTGCCCTCCCCTCCACCAGGAAAGAAGTGTGAGTGAAGATCTACAATCAGGAACAAAGGGAGATATACATTGGGACCTGCTGCTCCTGTGGATACTGCTGCCTGAGTCAGTCACTTCACTTTGCCTCATGGGTGGACTGGCCCTACTTAGGATGCATACATGAGCAGGTTCAGTGTTTCAGCTGCAGGAGGATTTGCTGTTCAAAGAAGGAGGAGGAGGAGGAAACCATCCATATTCCCATCCACTGTCAACTGTATGAGGGCAACATGCTAGTGTTGGGCAGGGTTGGGGGCAATAGTGGGCAAAGGAAGAAATATAGATGTTACCTTTGTACAGTAGTCTAGTTTATCAGTGCCACCCATGCCTCTGCATACCTGAAATGGTCATTGATGTGCATGGATCTGATCCATGTCCTGGAATGAAGTTGGAGCACTGTGGATGGACTAATGCCAGAGCTGCACCAGTCCAAACTCAACTCAATGCCAGCTTAAGTTGGATAAATCTAATTGTCAGTTTTTGAGCGTTCTCTTGCTAGCCATCTATTGGATGCATTAGCTTATTTATAGATACTAGGTCTCTAATTTCATTGGCAAACATGTTTCATATATCAATCAGAAAGAGACAAAAGCTCACTTTCAAATGCAAATATGAAATGTTGTCAATTTTGCATAACACTTAACATTATCACCCTAAGCATTTGTTTTGCATGTCGAGGTTACCGTCCCAGCTCCCCCCAGTAATTCAGACATGACACATTAATTTTGGTTTGGGTTTTTGGCATAATTTTGGCCACAACTTTATTTAAATACAGCCAATGTGAGTGGTTGCTTAGGCATTGGAACCGACTACTGTCCCCCCAGCCATGGGACAGCTGACATTCGCTTTTGAGGGCGAAGTCAGAAAAGGGTGAACACCTAAGGCAGAAGCGGAGTCGGGCAACGACCCAGGCCTCTCCCCCAAATGCTCCCTAGGACTCCGCTTGGCCCAAGCCTCCCACCACTGGGTATGGACAAAAGCAGAAAGAGTCCCTGGATTCTTTTAACAGAATACCCTTATTTTCAGGGGTAGGCCCAACCAATTTCCTACCCCTGCCCCGCGCATTCAGAGGTAGGCCCAGCCTATCCATACCTCTGAAGCAGCGTTACTAGGGGCAGGCCCAGCCTATCCTGACCCCTAGTGCAAGCAAATTTATACCAATGCCTAACCGCCAACCTTACAAGTTGTGACGATTTGCTACGTAGTAGGCAAAACCAGTGACAAAAGCCAATCAGCCACCGGATAAATTCCTACCAGGCTCCCGCTTCAAAGCAGACAACCCCATGACAGGCATAGCAAGGTCAAGCAGCAAAAGCGCCGTTCCCAAATTAGGGAGGGCGGGCGGGAGATCCGTTGCACACCGCAAAAGTGAAACCAAAGTTTCACAAACTTAGGTTATAAAGGCAAGAACTGTCAATCAACCAACTAGCAACATGCTAAACTCCCCAGCAACTTGCCTTAACCAATCCTAGCTGTGGCCAGCCCAAAAACCCCTCCCATTAACTTGGAGCTGCTCCTTTAACCCTTCTGCAACCCGTGCTCTCTTCGATGGGAGAACACGCTTTGCATGTCGAGGTTACCGTCCCAGCTCCCCCCAGTAATTCAGACATGACACATTAATTTTGGTTTGGGTTTTTGGCATAATTTTGGCCACAACTTTATTTAAATACAGCCAATGTGAGTGGTTGCTTAGGCATTGGAACCGACTACTGTCCCCCCAGCCATGGGACAGCTGACATTCGCTTTTGAGGGCGAAGTCAGAAAAGGGTGAACACCTAAGGCAGAAGCGGAGTCGGGCAACGACCCAGGCCTCTCCCCCAAATGCTCCCTAGGACTCCGCTTGGCCCAAGCCTCCCACCACTGGGTATGGACAAAAGCAGAAAGAATCCCTGGATTCTTTTAACAGAATACCCTTATTTTCAGGGGTAGGCCCAACCAATTTCCTACCCCTGCCCCGCGCATTCAGAGGTAGGCCCAGCCTATCCATACCTCTGAAGCAGCGTTACTAGGGGCAGGCCCAGCCTATCCTGACCCCTAGTGCAAGCAAATTTATACCAATGCCTAACCGCCACACGAGCTACCCCAAGCTCGCCGCCAACCGCTCACCATCCCAATCCAACCTTTCAACCCTCCGCAATATCCTCCAGCAAGATATCACTCCAACGGGAAGAAAGGTGGACTCCATCAGCCCGATAAAGCTGAACTGCCCTGGCAGAAATCCTCAGGTGCCTAATAATGGATCCACCCAGCTCCAGGACTTTAGAGGAAGCAACCAATTAATGCATTTCCTGGAATTTCGGTACCCGCCGGGCGGAGGCTGCCTTGCCATTCCCGCCTCTGCCACCAATGCGATCAGAAAAGCTTAGACCCATGCACCAGCGACATTAATTCCCCCAGATCCCTCTGAATTGTGGAACGTAATGGAAGACAGTCCATGATCGGCAAATCATTTCCCCCCAAGTGCACCACTATTGCCTCAGGCCGACCATCCCAACTCCAGCGGTGCCGAATCAACGGTAAAAGTTCGCCCCACTGCAATCCATGCCTGGCTAACCATGACACCTGCACGTGATGGGGAAAGCCGAGCCCGGCACCAAGCCCAGACTCCAAAGCTCGGGCGCCATCCCAATGGACAATGCTGTGTCCCACAATCCAGATCCGGGTAGCCGCTACACCTGAGGGGTCAAACAGAAAAATATAAGTACCACAATAACGCTTCCTCACATAGCCCTTATAGGCGTCAGAGTTCCACTGCCCCATGTTCCTGATTCTGTCAATCCCCAATGAGCGGCTGTAGATGCCGCCCCAATACGGAAAGATCGGGGGGCAAAATGGACGCCACGACCCCACAGGCTGTGATCGCCGTACGCATCACCCAGGAAAACAGCTGCCGCGTCAAGGGGAGCCCATTGGCATGGATCAACAAAGGGCTATCGCCTGCAGGTTTAACTGCCAAAAATTTTAGACATGTCCCACGCTGGACGCGGCCCCACTAGCCCGATGGCCGGCAGGGAGACGGCCGTCCCCCTCCTCAGCTGGCCTGTTGCAGAGCTCCACATGGCCAGGGTAACCTCTGAAACAGATAAGTCGACGGCCTGATAAAACAAGCCCCTGGTAAGCCCGGCCTCCGAGGTTTCCAAACCACCTCGCCAATCCGCAGTGCGCCAATGCAACAGGAAAGGCCGCTGAAAAAAGTCTGGCCTCGAAACGTGACCAACAATGGAATGCAACCTAGAACACAGGTTGGTCAGCAGCTCAAAGGAAATGAGCCACCTAGCAGCTGCTTGGGGAGTGCGGAGCCTACCCCAACCTTCCAAAGCCTTGCGAATCGACAGATTCTGCGCAGGATCTGTGTCGAAAAGGGGCCTTACAGAAAAGGAAATGGCGGCCAACTGCAGCTTAAGTGGTCTTGGCAGCCCTCCCCCATTGGAAAAGGTGCGCAAGGTACCGCAGCACCTGGGACAATGGGGATGTAGTTCCACCCCCACAGCCACAGACTCCCGGTGAACTGCCAGGAAGTCTCTCCAGGCTTTATCATAAGGCCTAAGGGTGTCCAGCGAAACAGCCACCGCTACTCCCTGCCCAAGTACATGCTGCCAATATTCCACCGGTGCACTGGAAAGGGGTTCCGGGAGAGGCTGAGCGTTCTGGGTAAGACCTGAATTGCTCGATCTGAAAATGGGAAAGGGCGACAGCCACCTCGTTAGTAACCCCCGGCCCAAAGCGAGCCGAAACCAATGTTGAAATGCAAACCGTGGAGCACAAATGGCTGAAGCAGGGCTGATACCCGAGGCGAGCGGGAGGACTGTGTGACCAGAATGGGCACCACCGCCTGGTTGACCGCCCAGAAACACAGACGGCGGTCCTTGAAGTCCTCGACCCAAATATAGACTGCTATAGGGAAAAAACTCCAGAAAATTAATCCTGTGTGCCGGCCTCCCTTTGCTAGGTGTGCGGCCAATGTCGTGCCACCAAAGCCCATTTCAATAGAGGCCGAAGCTTAGCGACCCCGCTGCGTCCGAATGAACTAAAGGCCGATGTGCAGGTTCCCTACGACCTGCCACCATAACCACCAATTGAAATCCTCCAGAAATTGCACCCAAACCTGCAGGTTTGCCTTCCCTCTCTAGGCAGCCGTTGCCCATGGTGCGTGTGCAATGGGAGGAGGTCCTGCATAACCTTCTGCAAGGCAACTAATTTATCTTCAGGTGAACGAGACGTTTGCGATACCATAACCCATTGGATACCCCAGTGAGTTAGCTAGGTGGAAGGGCCCTCCATCTTCCCGCAGCCAGGGAAACGCTCAATTCCTCCGACAGGGCCGTGAAGGCCCACATCAAGGTCAAACAGTCGCCTGTATCGTCTGATGAGACCAGCAGGAAGTCAACGAGATAATGGGTGACCCCCCCATAAGGCCAGTGTAAAAGTGGAGGGCCCAATCAAGGAATGTGCTGAAGCACTCAAAGGCTGCCCAAGCAACCGAGCAGCCCATAGGCATTGCCTTGTCAAAATAATATGGCCCATCAAAGCGGAACCCCAGGAGCCAGAAGTCCTGGGGATGAATGGGCAACAGCCGAAATGCTGACTCAATGTCGCATTTGGCTAACAAAGCCCCCGGGCCAAATCTCCTGATTAATTTTATGGCGTAATCTAAATCGGACGAAGCAGCACTTGCTTCAGAGTAAGTATTACAAGTTAACTTCCTTCAGGCAGACAGCATCTGCATAGGCAAGCGGTATATTTGGGCAACGATATCCATCTGGATCCCTAAATACGTTAAAAGGGAAATAATATGGCCCTCCGACTAATCCGCTGCCACAAGGACGCCCAGCTCCTCAGTGAGGGAATATTTGACATTTGATAAGCTTAATCACCTGAATCCAGGGACTCCTATGTCATGAAATAAAATGCGGGATAGCCTCTGAGTTGCAATTAATTATGTATCATACAGAAATCACATGGGGCTTCCTTAGGGACAATCCCCCATGGAGATAACTGCAAGTCAGGAATAAAGGGGGAATCAAAAGGAGTCCCGCCATAAGTCTCAATGCAAACTCCTACCATCACCCTTTTTACTGGCTACCACAGGTAGCACTCTAACCGACTTTTGAATTGCTGTATTCCGGGCCACCAGCTGGCTGTGGGCCCCCTTCACCACCACAAGATGGGAGGGTGTCTGCCTATACCACAAGCAGCACAAAAAAGTGCATCCATTTGCAGGAGGATGGAATTAACGATCAAGAATGGACAAGCAGGGAGGGAGCCTGAGAGTCGTATTGGGCAAACTACCATGAAATGCAACAGTTGGTTCACCATCCCATTAGAACCACGCCAGAGCCTGCTTAGCACTGCAAGCTTGCAAGCATTTTTTTTCTTTTTCTTTTTGCTGCATCACCAAGAGGTGCTCCCATCCTGGCAAACCGCCCCCTGGACACCTCGAGGTACCTGTGAGAGGCCGTTGATGAAGAAGAATCATCGCCTTGACTCCTTATGGTCTACTTTTGGAACGTCTCTTGTGGCAACGCTTTCCGCCTGAAGACGTTCTTGCTGGAACTGACAGGCTGACCTCCACAGAGGACTCAGGCGCAGGATCCTGCCGCAAAGCACCTGGGAGAGGCTGAGGAAAGGAATAGGTGAGATACCAACCCCAGAAGAAAGCCTGTGTAAGAACTGAGAATACCTCCTGGAACGGGAAGGGGCCTTTTGCTGCCCCCTGCTGCTAGCTGCCCGCTGAGCTGATGCTCCCACCACTCGTACTGGGGCCTGTGGAAAGAAAGGAACTGGACTCCGTGAAAATTGGGAATCAGCAATTAAAAACCCCCGATTCCGGGAGCTCCTCCCCTTCCTCGCTGGATGCCGACGTAGCAGGAGATGAAGCCCCAATTGGGGGTGGTGGCCCTGCTTGTGCACTGGTTTGACGGGCGGAGCGTTGAAGGGGACCATCCAACCCGGATGCAAAGCAGGCCAACACTTCTGGATCACCATCCAAACTTGCATGAAGGATTTAAATACGGCCCCCAGCACAACTAGGATTGGGCGAACGAAGTGACTGGGATGGCTCCTTAATAGCCCTCTTTGCTGGGATAGAGGAAACAGGCTGCGCAGAAGCCTTCTTTGGAGCCATTCTAGCTGCATACAGATAAAAGGAATCAGGCAAAACTATCACAGACCAAGCTGCTGAACCATTAAACCCCTGGCAATCAGATCCTGTGTGAAATTGCCTTGTATATTCAAATTTATTTATGGAACAATAAGCCTCTCCCCCAACCACTAAGGCTGTGGTGGTTAAACAGCCCAGTTGATTGCTGTATTCCACTGGACCACTAGGCCTATTAAGGCAAAGCCCTTTTCCAGTGAAATAACAGACGAGAGGTGACCTGCCGCCTGTCTAGGTACCCCTGCATGCCCTTCTTAGAGAGAGGCACCCCCTCGGAACCCATAGTTCTTTCTTTTGGGGGGTGGGGTATCAATAATATCACAAATGGGCTTCCCTCAGGCAGGGGATATAGAAACATGAATAAGCTGCACCAACAGGGTAAAGAACAATTTCTACCCGTGGGCTGAGGGGCTGCTGAATGAAAGACAGCAACATTGCAGCTGACATTAAGGGTTGGAGGTAATATGACAGCACACAGAGTGTGACAGTGACTGGGAGATTGGGGGGAGCAGGGCTCACTCAATCTCACTGTAAACATGTGGTACAGTGACAATAAGTATGTCTATTTCTATTCCACCTACCCCATAATAGAATAGCCCCAGTAAGGAATACCAAGAAAAAATAGACATCTAAAATCGTGAGCGTCACTATCAGGGCAAAACATAACTGAAGGCAATAAACTTGCTCAGAAACAGGATAGCTCAAGAGCATACACAGAATGCTCATAGACATATGAGGCACAGAGTCACTGGCTCCACTCTGTCTGCCTCAGCAATGCATTAGCAACAAGCTACTGAGCCTGCAAACAGATACATTTCTATAGAGGAAATGAGTCACATGTCACAGAGACTCAGCCACATCTGCTAACAGTGGAAGGCTTAGGCTTGATGCAGGCCGAGTAGGCCTCACTGATTCCACTCTAAGGATCTTTGTCATAATGAGGCCCACACAAAATAAAAAGGAAGCAGCCCAAAACAGTGGTAACATCAAAACGCTAGGAAAGCACCCTTGCAATAGCAACAGCTGCAGTATTAAAAGAACCTCACCACAATGTTCCTGCCCAAGGCTAGATAAAATACAGCCAACAGCGCTGCACACCCCCAAAATAAAGGCAGCCATCAGGGATACTAATGAAAGTGATTCCAGCCAAATAGGAATAGCCCTGACCAAACCCCACCATTATAAAATGTGGGAAAGGGGGGAAAACATTTTGTGTGAAGGAAAGTCCCAAATGGGGGCTATCACTATTGGGAAGGCTTACGCATGGGCAGCACTCCCAGGGACAGGGAGAATCTTCCAAAGGTGCAGGGGTAAGGGCCCAAACAGGCTCCTAGTGTGGCAAAGCCCCTGCCAGGGTGGGGTGGGAAATCAAACAGGAAAAAAGGGGGAATTAAAGTAATTAAGGGATTGGGGAGGAGTGGAAGGAAGGGGAAATGAAGAAATTTAACCAGACAATGAGAAGATCACTCCACTGTCCTCCAGGTGGTCCGAGTGTTCTAGGAGATCCGTTGCACACCGCAAAAGTGAAACCAAAGTTTCACAAACTTAGGTTATAAAGGCAAGAACTGTCAATCAACCAACTAGCAACATGCTAAACTCCCCAGCAACTTGCCTTAACCAATCCTAGCTGTGGCCAGCCCAAAAACCCCTCCCATTAACTTGGAGCTGCTCCTTTAACCCTTCTGCAACCCGTGCTCTCTTCGATGGGAGAACACGCTTTGCTGTATTGTATTTTAAATCAATGCAGAATAACTCCCTCTCCAGATATTAGCATACTTCTGCCAGGGCTTTGCAGACACCACTGGCACATGTTGAAAAGGTTTAATATCTTGGAGACAATCCGATCTTCACAGAAAAGCTGTCGCAAGAGTGGAAGCGAGAAAATCCAAGCCACACAGTATTTTCTGATCTGAATTCAGCTTTAGAAACTTTCAAATACAGGACAGAAAGAGGCCTTTTCTGGTCCTTCACTAATCTGCTGCCTTCAGGGGTGCCAATTTAAGGTTACCAGATTTCCCCCCCCCCAAAGAATCTGGGCACACTTTTTTTTTTGAAAAGAGAAAAAAAAGGTATTTAAAAAGTTATTTAAAAAGAAGTAATATCTTCTCTTCTGCGGTCTCCTCTGTCACACGGCCTTCCTCTGGCCCCGGCCTGCTCTCTTGGAGAACTAGCCACTGTGGAGTAGGCTCGGGTCGGGCCTGGGCTTGGCCACGTGTCCTTGCCCTCCCAATGCTCTCCTACCTCTCCTCCTCAGGGGCGGTGACGGCAGCAGCGCAGCATGGTTGGGCCCCCCCTCTTTTTTCTCCTTCCTCTTTCTCTCTCTTCCTTCTCCTTTTCCTCTCCTCCTTCGCCCTGTGTCGGCTCCGGGTTTTCTCAGCAGCACGGAGCCAGCATGGTAGCGCAGTTGGCTCTGGCTGGCTTCAGGAGCTGCTCGCTGCCGTGGCACCTGCCATTTTGCCTCACCGGAAGTCCCCATATGATGTGTCTTGTGCCGTTGAACCAGTCACGCAACATTCATTCCCTACTAATAAATCTACAACACTTAAAATATAAATCCGGGGACATTAAATGAAATCCATGGACATTGCGGGGATGGATTTTGTCCGGAAATGGGGATGTCTGGTAATCATATGCCAACTTGAATAAAATACTGAAGAGGCCCAAGTAAGCCCTGCCCTGCATAATCAATCACTTGCTGCAGTGCACAGACACCATTTGAATGGCACTGTCCATCAACTTGGGGGGCGGCTAGCACCCTCCAACATTTTATTGGGGGGAAAAGACCCCTTGGCCCTTACAAGTTGGCGTCTTACAGATTTTGTTGGCCAGCATGACCCCCTATGGTGCCTTCAAAAGCTCTCATAAATAGCTCATCAGAAGTCCCCAGTGCACAGGAGACCACTTGCTTTTCCTGCTCAGTTCTTATTCACAATGACTCAGCCTCTCCTATACCAAACACACACCATTGCACATGCCCACTGTAGATGCCAGGATGGGACACTCACTCTTCTCTATGTTAAAGTGGACTTCAGAAACCCTTTGAAAACTTTTGGCTCTGTCCCCTGAATTGCTTCAGGGTGGATCCAAGGTGGTGTGGGTGGCCGCTGTGGTGGCACTTGATCTAATCCACAGATTGGGGCCACAGGGTGGGGATGAGGGTGTCGGTGCTCAGCCCCGATTTAAATGAGATCTCCACATTCCTGACAGTGGTGGATATATCTGAGCATGTTCAGGGTCCTCCATTGCATCTCCCAGATCATAGTGGGCCATGCCTGACACTGTATTTCCTCTTCTCCGCTTCACAAATGGGCAGGGGGAGAAAGACTGGGAATAGGGGATGTTGGCAACCCCTCCTTGCCTGATCTTTCTGGGCTTCAGAGAATTCCCAGCAGAGGCAGATTTAGGGCAGCATGACTGATTCCACCACACTGGGCGCCAAGCCTAGGCGACACCATAGAGCATCACAACTATGACATAGTGAACTGAGAATGGAAGGTGAGGTGTGCGCACTGAAATGTTATCCTCTTACAGGGTGCCGCTGAAATTTGAAAGACCAAAGTCTGCCCCTGATTCCCAGAAAATACTCAGAGATACTAGACTACGCATTCCAAATTAAGAGGGTTTTGTGTATCTCTACAGGACAGGAGTCTGCAGGCGATTGCTGATACTTTACTGTACCTGCAGAATGTTGAATGCAAGCCTACTGCTGCTGTTGCAGTTATTTCTGTCAATGAGTCTTCAAGCTTCTTGTGTTGTATCCACGACACATAACATCACAGTGTGCTCATTTTTGCCCATGTTGCTTGATTATCTGCATATAGTAATTACTATTAAAACTTCACACCTATCATCTTTAAGGATTTTAGCACTGCTCTGCATCTTTTGCAAATAAATGAGTGTGAGAGGTTAATTAGTTGCTACTAATAACAACCCTGGTTATTAGCACTGTGTAGCCCTGAGGAGGGGAAACCCATCTCTAGAAGAGAGATCTGGACTCTGAATGCCAGATTTATTAGTTTGCAACTTGTAAAATGAAAAGAAAAGAGAAACATGAACTAGGTTTCCCCCCCCTTTTTATTCGATGACAATGGAGACAAACACCTGGAGGCCTGTGATAATTGCTACATGAACAGGAGACATCTTTGAGAAGTTCAAAATAAATCTGACCGTGTTCTGAATGTGTGTGAGAGAGAAATGGTGAAGAAAGGTGTTAAAGCCGCCTCTTAAAGACAGAGGAAGTTCTTTCCGCTGAAGTGTTGAATTGGTCCTACAGACAGACCAGCAGCCGCTTGCTACTTTGATTTTGTTTGCACTGTGCTCACAGGTGATCCAGGAATTCATGTGACAATATGTCATGAATACTTTGTTGGTAACTCCAAAACTATGGCTTCTTTCATTCAGATGAATTATCATTGCATCTTATCATTGATGCAAGGACATTGTTATTTCCTAAACCATAGAATATCTTTTCTCATGGACACAAAGCATAGCATTATAGCTGCCATTAACAAAGGGTTGAAGAGGAATCCGGAATCCATGGGTTGCATTCAGCACAGTTCAAAGGCGAACATTCTGTCTCTGCAATAATTTATTCTTGTGCAATGGAAAGTTCTCCTTCTCTCTTCCACTTGTGAACTCTAAATCTGTACTGGGGTTTTCCACAGGGTGTATGGAGGTGGGAAGATTCCTGTTGTGCGAGTTTGCACAATTATTTAGTTGAATACCACCCATGTGTTTAGGCAAGTTATGAAAATTTGCACTAAAGTATGAGATTGCTATTAAACTGGCATGACTTAGGAAACAAGTACTGTTAAGATGCTTGTTCAGGGGGGTGTTGTCAGTAAACACAACTCCATGCCAGTAGTCTGTGTTTTAGGAATAAACTCTTCCAGAACCCAAATGCTTGAGGGAATTTAGTTCAAATGGTGTGTGATAGGAAAATTATTCCCAATGAAGCCTGGGTGCTGTTCTGCTGAAGGACTGGCAAGCTTATGTCTTAGTCCTAGTAACTTAATTTAAATGCATGCAGGTGTGATAATACTCATATTATTTACTTGTTTATTTATTACCCAGCCTTTACCATAAGGTCCCATAATGAGCACTCACACTTTACATTGTGGGTGCCCTTTGCGGGATCGTGTGTGGTGCTACAGTTCCCAGGGAACTTAATGGCAAACAGGGACTGGCCTGCCTCTCAAAGTTATTATTTGGAGTAGTCATTTCATTGCTGGGAGGTGGGGCCAGTCCCAATTATATATAGGGGGTGGAGCTGACAATAGCCTCCCCTCCCTTAGTTTAATGTTTTCTTTTTGCAGGTTAACTTTTTCTTTTTGTTTAGCAGGCACTGCTCTGGTCTTTGACTGGTTGCTGTTGAAGGACTGGGAAGAAATTTTCCTGCATTGGCAGGTTTTGTCTTCCCTGTAGCAATTCGTCACAACTTTGCCAGTTTATGACCTTGGGTGGAATCCTTTAGTCTTTTCTTCCCTATAATGCGGGGACGGACGTGAAGTGGTGACTCACCCCCCGCGGTGTCGATTCTAGGATCCCCCTCTTAAAAGGGGTTATATAATGGGTGTCACTGGCCATACATCAAAAGGCTGTCAGTGAACTACCCTGCATGCAGGGATATGGTCTGGGCTGCCTCCTACACATACGTCTTGCAGTGCACCCCCATATCCCATTTACCCTGATGAGCCCCAGTTCCCCCCAGCTGAGGGGCTGGGAGGAATACACGCCCAAGGCCTAAGCCAAGGTCTTCCTACATTCTGAAGTTTAATAAAGCTGTGGCCTAATTTTAATTCCATAACACGTTGTCAGAGTCTTTATTCCTTTCTTGTGATCCCTGGGGGCTGTGGCTGTTGTGGCCTGGTCACGCAAAGTCCCTTAAAAGGTAATCAGGGAGCAATAGAGACATGTCAGAAGTTCTCCCGACATTTCTATCCAGTGATGGGTGTGGCGTATCCCATATGATGCAATTGTGTCCCAGTTCCATTTTATGGCAAATCGTTTATATGCTTCAAGGCCTTACATTTTTCCAGCACACTACAAAGCTACCCTTATTCAGCGTGCTTATTTAACTAATTCCATTTGTAGGCTCTTTTGGAGCTGTAACGATCTGTCCACATTTTTTGCTGGAATCTTATAAAATCAGAATGTTATGACTCTTGTGAAGTTCCCTGGCGCACAAAGATCATTTAATGCTTTTGGTTTCCAAATGCTATCCAGTTTTTACTTTTATTTTATTTCAAGCAGCGACAACTATCCCCTCACAGCCAATGTGGAAAGAGTGCATCAGCTTGCTAAAAGTTATTGTGGGCAAGAGCCTCCTAAAGAACAAGCTTATGATACATTTTAGTGCAATACATTCTATATGATATCTCACTTTCAAAGTCACAGCGAAACACAACGTTTCCAAATGGGATTTTGCTCCAAGATTGGGCAATGGCCAATTGGTTACGATATATGCGTCTACTTCCAGCTACCAAAACCTTTGTGTACGTTCTAATTAACTTCTCACATTCTCTCGTTAAATGAATCTCAGTAACAGCTTCCAATGCAGAGTTTAATTACCATGCAAATGGAATTGTCATCATGGTTAGTCACTTGTGCGATCTGCGGCATAATTCTCTCCCAAAATGAATACTGTCATTCTTGTATGAAGAGGGTAAGGGAACTTGGAAATGTAATTATTACTTTTAAAAAAACCAAAAAGATCTAGCTGATGGCATGGTGTTTTAAAGTATTTGTTTCAGCCAAAAATATGCTACCTTGTTACAACCATCCCACATTTTGGATTAATCATGAGGTTTTTAAAATAAGTTAATGAGGAAAAGTTAAGTGAAAGTAAAATAAAGTAAATAAAGTAAAGTAAAAAATAAAATATGCTGCAGGCGTACTAATTTAAGCTATCAGTACAGCAGATATTAGGTCAGAGAGATAAACCAGCAGAACTATGCCAAACAAAATATTTGTTAAATGGAGAGAAACAGGAAGACAAATACTCCCCCCCCCACCCCAGCCTCCTCCATGACCAAATACACACATGGACTCTGTAAATACAGGAAAATATATTAAAACCACTCTAGAACTATGGCTTCTTGCTCCGAAGGTTTCATTTCTTTCTTTCAATCTGAAGGTCCAATTTTTATTTCATCTTTAATGTATTTTTGGATTCCAGACCTGACTTCTGTACTGCCTTTCCAGTTGGTGTTTCTCTACAACTTCCATCCCTTTAGCCAGTCCTTTATTGCTCCCAGTTCCATTTAGTTTTATCTCACTCTTTTCTTGGTCCCCTTCCTGTTCTTCTTTCTTGCTAAGAGAGTTCCAGATTACAATGCTACTATCTCTCCAGAAACTCTGTGAAAGAGTTGGATGAGAATCAGAGAAATGGGAGTTGGTATTAAGGAGGGGGTGGGTGGGTGCTAGGAACTGAACTAATGTCATTTTTGGTCCAAGCTGTATCAAAACACTTTCATGATGAACTGGAGAATCCATAAGTTCTAGTGAAAAGTAAGAAACCATACATATCATTCACAGCATTTTATTATGTGCTCACTGGCATTAGATGTATGAAGCAACCCTACAGAAGTGCATTGTTCACAGATTGTTCAGAGAGCTCCAGCCATGCAGACAACGCACAAAACAGTGAACTCGACAGAAAGCATCTGTGGGTCTTCAATGAATTTGCTCCAGTTTGCCTAACTTGACAAATTTTCAAGAAAATCAATGTCTTGTCTTTCTGAGAGAAGTCACCCGAAGACCACTGCTGATTGATCCTATGCAAGAATGTAGACTCTATGCTGCAATTGTATGACTGCTATTTATTTCAACCGTAACCTTCATCATGTGTTCCTCATATGAATGAACAACCACAATACGGGGCTGTGAAGTTGTTGGTTGTTGTTGTTTTTTACCATGCCCAAGGTTCATGGCTCGTTCTGACTCTTCATATGTTGAGGAATAACTTCTGTAGTGTAAGCTGTAACTTCTTTTCTTGTAGTTACAGGTAGGTAGCCGTGCTGGTCTGCCATAGTCAAAAAAAAAAAATCCTTCCAGTAGCACCTTAGAGACCAACTAAGTTTGTTCTTGATATGAGCTTTCGTGTGCATCTGAAGTATATCTGAAGAAGTGTGCATGCACACGAAAGCTCATACCAAGAACAAACTTAGTTGGTCTCTAAGGTGCTACTGGAAGGAATTCTTTTATTTTCTATTTTCTATTCTTGTAGGTTCCTCGTGTGATTTAGGATCTGAGGCCCATCTATATCCATATTGCTATTTCATGAAAATAATACATGAAGAAGACTAGTGACTCTTTGTTTTGTTCCAGAAAAGGGTATCTGATCTGTCTGAGACTGACTGTGGTGGTGACCAGGCAAAAACATTCCTCTTTTCAGGCCTTTGGAATATTAAACAATTTATGGCCCTTTAAAGTGTTTGTGGGATATTGTTTTTGTTAGTTATTATGGTATGTATTTTTGTGTTTTTATATTGTAAACTGCCCTGTGATTTTATTTTTTATTGTTATGAAGGCAGTGCTTTTTTCTAGAAAAAATAGGTGCCGGCACTCACCATGAAGTTGTTACAGTAAGTGCCACACCTTTTAACAAAAACAAAAGAGGTGCCGGTACTGTGTACCCTCGAGTACCTCCTGAAAAAAAAGCACTGGGTGAAGGGCATTATAGAAATTTAATAAATAATAATAATAACTCCTTCTGAGTGAGCCAAGGAAGTAGCCCCCTTACAGGAGCAGGTATTGAGGGAGGGGGAGAAGGAAATTTACACAGTAACCCCAGGGAGGGTTCAATGATGAGAAGAGTCCCAATCTACCTATACTAAGAGTGAGGGGCTCCCTGAGACCTCTCCAAAAGAAATACGGCATTTGGAGGCTCAGTGAGCACTCATGAGATTGTTGTTATGCTATCATTTTTTCTTATTATTTCTGTAGCCGGTTTCATTTTGGAAAGTGAAGTGAGCTCTAAAAGTCCTGAAAGTCTTCATCTCCATCCCTGCTGAATTTTGCACCTCTCAACACACACATAGGAAAAACACACACATACTCGTGGGGGGGGGGAACTTTGCACATGGTAATACTGGATGACAATTGCATACAGAAGCTTGTGCTTGTGTTCCTAGCCTTTTTAGTTTGAGACTGTAAAAGGACGAGAGCATGTACAGTGTACTGTCTAGCTCTCTTTCGCCCTGGCTCTGCTAGTTTGACCAGCCTATTGGGACTGCAAACCACTGCTGTTAAAACAGCTGCCAGGCCTTCAACCAGTTTTACTAACTACAATAAAAAACATATCTTCTTAAGATGCCAAATAACTTAGATGTTACGTAACAAGTTGTAGCGAGTCCGCCCGATTAATACCACGAATTAATAATGCAGTGAATCCACTCCCACTAACTGCCCCGAATTAAATACAGTTCACCCAACTCATGGTACACCAATTACACAAATTTCTACAATCTACCACAGATTATCTAGTGAGGAACTTGTGAGTGGGAAAACTTAGTAATTAGAGTCTTAGGCAGAAAATAATCAAACAAGAAAAGTTTTATTAAACAAAACCAAAAAAAAAGGTTTATGAGACAAAGTGGGTCAGGAAATGCATTCTTTCAGGTAGAAGTTAACTTATTTACTTTAACTATAAGATGTCTCAGTCTTAAACAAAATATTATAGCCACAACTCTCCCTAAACTTCAGGCCATGAAGAGATCATGCATGAGAGAATGGAATTAGTAGGGAAAGCTGACATAATTAAGGCACCAATAAGTGCACTGTTTGTTATTCGCTTCTACACAAATGACACATCAAGAAGAACACAGAGAAATGTATGAGGGGAATTAGTGCAACATTCACATTAAGAAGTGGTTTAACTTTTCAGCCACACACTCCAAAGCAAGTGTGAGTGGAATTAATGTATGTTGGGTTAAGTATATCAGGTCACTAAAATAAAACCCCAAGTCCAAGAAAACAATTAGATGCTGTTATGGCAAAGAGAACAGGAAATGGAATCCATAAACGAGAATGATCTACAGTGGGCCAGGTGGCCTTTAACCCTGTTCTCCAAAAAAATTGCCTTGCCTTCCTCTATGATTATTGTAAATGAAACATTAAAGTGGTGTCTGCTTTATAGTTCATAGTATTTAAATGCAGCTCAGAGCTCTAATTCTAGAGGCAGATTTTTTTTGGATTTGAAGTCTCTTGAAATAGATGAAGAAAGGTCAGACCACATTAGAGCTGTTCTGTGCTGTAGAACTACAGTGCCACAGATCTACTGCAATTGTTCTGTTCAGGCATTGGGGAGAGGTGGGATATAAACTGCTCCTCATAATTTTAGGGCCATCAGCCTTCCTATCAAGACCTTCAGAAAAAGCTGTACAATGTAATTATGTTCCTAGATCATAGGGCATGACATAAAATCAATGAGAATGGTTTCTGAGGGCCACCTTACTAGACAAGCGGACAGTCCCTTGGTAATGGATGTCTTTCACTCCTACAGAACTGGAGAAAAACGCTTTTGCCCAGAGGAGCAGGCAAGCAAAATTTTGAGGAAGTGGGCCAGAATTGCTGCTTGATTTCCCAGTGAGAACAGTTCCCTTTCTAGGCCCAGCATACTCCTCGTAAGTGAAAGGCAGTCATTCATTTATTTGTTCAAAAACATTCTGAAATTGCTCAATATTGTAAATCTCTAAGCAGTGTGCCAGAAGTAAAATTTCTACAGATGATCAGACAGTTCCTTCAGCTCACCTGGTCTCAAGTTGTTCAGGGCTTTATATGTTAGTCATTAGATTTTAACCTAAACATGTAACATGTCCTCTTGCACCAGCAGGGGAGGCGGGAAGGAGATAGATGGAAACTATTCATATTTGTAAAATTGTTCAAAAAAATTGCATTCCCAAACAATTTTACAAATGTAAAATATGAATATCATCATACCAACCAACAAGATCACAGGATGCAGCAGTAAGGAATATCTCATGTATATGGAAAACAATGGATAGATATGATGTGTTTTCTTGCAGATCAAAGCTCAGAGTTCAATTTTCTTTGGAATATGTTGTGGTTTTTCCTTTTCTTGTAAGCAAAAGATCTGAACCTAAACAAACTCTTTACAGAAAGATTCAGAACTTTCCCTCTTTTATCCCCACAAACAAACTTGAAAATCAGAATATGGGATTTCTCCATTTTTTCAGTTGAACGAGTATGCTAAAAATTAGAGCTGAGTGAATAATTAGCCACTGTCAAATTGTGAAATGTCTGCAGGCATAGTATGATTATTTTTTCAAACTGATTGATTACTGGAATTTACAGGTCTCTTCCCCCCAACCATACCACAAACAATGTGTTAAGAAGTGTTAGATTTTTGGTATTCACAAGCTGTGGCTCTGAAAAAATTATTTTTAAAGGTCACCCAGAATGTTTTTAATCCCTGACTAGATGAGTCCAACTCTTGTAACAGGGGGGAAGGCTTTTAGACCATTGCTGATTGAGAACAGAATATCCCATGAAATAGCAGAAGTGTAAGATAAAGCAGCATGTTAGACATATCACAGAAAGAAATTAAACTTTTCCTTTTTCTGGCCCTTGCTGAGCCCTGTTTCTATCTATCAAAGAGCCTAATCAAGAACTTCTATCAAAGAGCCCGATGTGAGATTTATTGGCAGAGTAGAGATTTTATTCTCTTTCATCATGGTCACATAAAGTACTTACAGAAATGTGAAGTTAAAGTACCAGTTACTTATCCCTGTCTAGTATAGTTTCCTGCAGGCAACAATGTGATGGTGCTGCTGCTGCTGCTGCTGGGACAGAAGCAAGGCTTACAACGGACATCTACTAGAATAATGTATAAATAATTTTTAAAAAGATCTATTTCGTTATCACAAATGCAAGCATGCTGTTTATGATAGGGGAGTGCATTGGGTCTGTGCGCATCCCTAATTACTAAGTGAATTGGGGTGATTTTAATGTTTTCAAATTGGATTGCACTATTAACAAGGCATCCCAAAGGTGGGTCAGAAACCCCTTAAGCTTTTGAGTTTTTCTGTGGCTTCAGTTATACAAGCACACACAGAGAGAACAAAACAAAACCAAGCTGACTAGGGAAAAAAGCCCAGAGCTCAAGAAGAAAGAGGGGAGCTGGAAGACGTCTTTCATTTGGCAGACAGGTCTAAGTTCACACTGAGGTGTTAAAACCTGTGCTTGTCTTTCACACGAATGATGACTTTCTCAGCGCAAATCAATGGAGAGAGTTCCACTGTATCAACAAAACTCAATGGGGGGTAGAATATGTATACCCCACCCCTGACCCTTAGGGTAACAAGTCAACACAAGCCAGTGAAGACGATTCTCTCTCTTAGGAAGAAGAGGATATATATGAGGGTGGGGTGGGGGAGTGTGTGTGGTGACAGAATCCTTGCTGGGATGTATGTGACATTTTCCCCAGCCCTGTCTTCCATAGAGATCTATGCCCTTTCCCTCCAATCAGGTAGATGAGTAGGATAGCATGGAGGACCATTGAGGAAGAGGGATAACACCATGCCATGCACCATATAACATCCCTGGGTGCACCAGGATCTTATGTGAGTTTGGAATGAGCTGAGCTGTTTCTGAATGTGGGGGGAAATGGTTAGGTAATCCTCAGTGCAGTTCTGAACCTGACTGTGTGGGTTCTCTCCACCACTAATGAGAAAAGCAAAATATCAAGGCATGAGTCAGTAGGATTAAAGCCAATGTGATCTGTCAGTGCTGACATATTTATTCACTGTTACTGGTAAACCACTTGCTGCTATCCGCTAGCAAAATATTTCAAAGTTGTTGCACAGCACACAAATACAGTATTCCCCCGTGTTCAGAGAGTCTAAGGACTAGAAAGGCTGTGTTTTGTGTGAAGATCCAGTGGATAAGTTTGGATATAGCAACACAATCAGTTCTTTGTATAATACATTTTGTTTCCAATTTATATTGGAGTCCACGGTTCCCCTCAAGGTTATGTTTCTGTTGCAGGGATGGTCTACTTTTGGAGCACTCCAACTGCAGTGCATTTTACCTCAGGAAATGACACGTCATTCATTTTGTGTATTTAGTGTTATTGTGTGATTGCTCAGTGCTCCATGGGTAAATTTTCAGTATTATTTAGGATATAGTTATGAATGATGTACTTCACATCCCCGTGCCACTTTGTAAAATCTTTCTTTCTTTCTTTCTTTCTTTCTTTCTTTCTTTCTTTCTTTCTTTCTTTCTTTCTTTCTTTCTTTCTTTCTATTTTATTCATCAAACTACAAGAAAGAAGATTCCACCTAAACATTAGGAATAACTTCCTGACGGTGAGAGCTGTTCGACAGTGGAATTTGCTGCCAAGGAGTGTGGTGGAGTCTCCTTCTTTGGAGGTCTTTAAGCAGAGGCTTGACAGCCATCTGTCAGGAATGCTTTGATGGTGTTTCCTGCTTGGCAGGGGGTTGGACTGTATGGCCCTTGTGGTCTCTTCCAACCCTATGATTCTATGATTCTATTCTTTAGGTGCTGGGTTCCAGTCCTGTGCTAGACAATGTTTGGACTATAAAGCCCATCCAGAAAGGTACAACAAGGAGGGTATGCTTCTGCAGCAACACGACTTTGTAAACATTTTATCTGCTATAAGTAGTGTAGAAAGATCTCTACATTGCCAATAATCTTAGAAGCCATCAGATTTAGACATCCATGATCCAGGAAAGAGATATGCACCACTGTCCAGCATCTTATTCACTTTGGTGTACATTTGCAAAGGCTTTCAAAACACTTGAAAACATAGAAATTTTGCTAAATGCAATATTTAGCAAGATAACCATCACTTTGGGGTTTGTCCCTTGCCACACAAACCATCCGATTCATTGAGTGGCTGAACATCATTAGCTAGTTTTTGTTTCCTGGGAAAGTGGATAATATTGGAACCTTCCACCTGAAAAGAAATCATTACTTTGCCCATGGAAAGAAGCACAATCCATTTAGAGAGTGCCAGACAAACAAATGCAGAAACACCTATAAATAAATAAAAGAGCTGGATTAAAACTATTAACTTCCATGTGGGATCAGTGCTAATGAGTCTCTGTAGAGGTGGTGAGAGAACCATTTGCCATAAATAATAATAATAATAACCCTTTTCACATGTACAGCAGCACAGAAAGTGTGAGAATTATTCATAATGAATAATTTACCTGGGCAAATTGAGCTTCCTTTGCTGCCTAGGATAAATTGTCTGAAAGGAGATCAGTTTCCCCAGGACTTATTCATTAGACTTGTTTTTTAACCTTCTCAACAAAGAGAATGTTATCTATACAAGTGATCTTGCCAAACCCTGCATTTCGTGGCTCAGAATTATGCATGTTGTGGGGCTCGTAATGCTCCAACATTACAGTCCCATAATTCAACTCCAGCTTGGATTTTAATATGAGCTGGAGCTGAAGTAAATTCCTTTCTTCTTCCCACCCACCAGGCTCCATTCCTCAATCCTTCCTATCCCATTGTCTGGCTGTAGTGTTCCAGGCATAAGGAGGCCTGGGAAATGCAGATTTCCCAAGGATTACCTCCATGCAAGGTAGTCTTGTGGAAAAGCACATGGGCCAGGTATACTTGAGTCCAATTTAATTTTTGGCAACAAATCAGACAACATAAAGGAAAGAGGAGACCATATGTAAATTAGTGGGAGAGACCGTGGGCAGTTGGGAGGGTGGATGGGGGAGTCTTGGAGGTTCACAGATTGGTAGGGAATGAGGGGTGAGGAAGGGTCTTTGATTCCCACTGGGGGTAGGTTGGAGGAGAGATCAGGGCACAATGGGAGTCAGATGACATCGGGGGAAGGACCGAGTCCAGTTTGAATCCCAATCCCAGTTCATTAAGAGGGGGGTGGGTATTTGTTTTCATTTTCCAACACCGGATCCTTCTTTTCTTCCTCCCTATCCTAAATGTCTGATCATGTTCTCTTCCTTGAATTGTTAAAAGGGCCAAGCTAATATAGAAATCAAAAGAGAATAAGAAATAAGTTGCTTTAAAAAAGAAAACCCAAATATATTCAACGGCTTCACTGTCTGAGGCCATCAAGGAGGAATACAAGGTAAAATTTAAAAAAATACAAACACGAATTCTAAACCCAAATAAAACCAATTCTATGAACTCTCAGAAAATGAAATGATTTCTACAAATTCTGAAAACAATAAAACCATAGATACACAGTTACTATTTCACAAGTGCCTTGAGATGTATACCTCATGGAAAGCCTTTGTACACAAAAAGGACTGGAGGGAGGGTGCCTGTCTAAGTCCAGTTGGCACAACTCAACTTAAGTCCAGTTGGCTGGCAGCGTAAGGCAAAAAGCCTAATTTGTCTTACAAACTAAGCATACCTCTGGTGCAAGTGGCACTCTCAGCAGTGCCCCACATGAGGACCACAGTTGCAAGGCAGGGATATATGGTGTGAGGTGGTCCTTTGGGTAACCTGGTCCCAATTACACCCTGCTTTTACATACACTTGCATATCACGTGATGGCCTTCAACTGAACATGGGAACATTGGGAAGTATTATTCTTGAGGTGATGCAAGATGTTTCGACAGTGCAGCCAGTAAGCAATGGTTATAGATCTGTAGTTATAAACAGAACCCAATTTTTCAGACCTTTAAACAAGGGACATTTTCTTCCATCTACAAATGTTACAGCAACATTATATTTAGGCTCAGTGGCACCAATGAGAAACCACCAGTTCAAGACAGTTGCCATCTGAGGTGAAGTATAATAGCCTTTCATGCACAGAAGCTGACAGGGCTGGTGGTTGAATCTTTATTACTGCCAAGAAGACAGTGTCCAACAGGCAGCAGTTAGTGGGTGCAGAACAGGTGGAGATAAACACTGTTTTATCTTCCAGTGGAAGGGATAGTAGCTGGGATAGGCTCTGACAGTACAGCTGAGTGTGACAGTGATGCTGTTACTGGGAGGCCAGATCCATTCTGATGTTCTTCTCCATTGGCTGATCTCGTCAGGAGGAGCAGGCAGTTAGATAGGGATGGAGGAGAAATTCAACTCGTTTTGCAAACCCACTTAATCTGCCTTTAATCTGCAGAACAATATGAGGCTCAAAACACAGTCATCCTTCAAAATTTGCACTATTCCGAATTTTGCAATTTAGTTCTTCAATCAAGCAATGTGTACAAAAATGCATTAAAGTGCATATATCAGTGGGGGTGGAAAGGAAAAATACATTTTAAAAAGTGTATATTAGGAGGAATGGGCACTATAATGCTGTTGAATTTTCATGAGGACTCAAAAAAAAATCACAAACTTGTTCTGAGAATGTGTAGAACTGGGTTTTAGTCTGGGAAAATGAGAAAACGAGATTGCTGCCAACAGCATCTGCTGTCTGGGGCTGTTCCCTCACTCTGTCTAATATTAGGGTCAGTCCTAGTCCAATCTTATGCATGTTAGTCCCACTGTATTCAGTGGAGATGCATTTCTAGTGTGTTCTTTGTAGTTTTACTCTCTCACGCTAGTTGAACTTTGCAGAGCAGCCTAAAACGTCCTTTAAACCAGTCAACTTTATTTACTTTTTCCAATATGATTTTGTCAGCAAACTGAAACAAAACAACAGGTGTGGCTATATTTTTTCCTAGCATGCATTAATACATCTGCAAAGAACAGTGAACTAAATGGAAGATAACAAGGTGCCATTTTCCTCCACTGCTACATTATTTTATAGTTTATACACAGTTTATCAGATTTCAAGACTTCTTGATTCAAAGGCTTATTATACAGAACAATACTTTATCTGTGTGTAAACAAATGCTTTATTTAAAAAAAGAGTAAAAACACACACCATGGTATTTGATATAATGGCTTATCAAAAGGAAACATGTGCTTGTGGATACTAGAATGATTTTTAATGTGTAAAGTCACACGTATTAAACATTTTATTATACTGCTAAAGTGTGTCCTGTCATGATATAGATATATGTTGTTCATATCAATTCAGAAATGTTTTATGAAAAGAATGGCTTTTTGCAGCAATGTTCAAAATAAGTTAATTTATTTATCTCTATTCACCAACATAATCCAGGTTTTATTAAGCTTTTTTTTTTTTTTTTTAAAGAGGAGTTAATAGACTTGCCAAAGGGGTCGGGCAGTGTTATGACAGTGGAAGATTTGCCCACTGAGAAGAAGTCTGAAAGAGGGAGATTATTCAGATTATAAATACAATCACTCACAAATGTCCTCAACCCAACTGCAGATTCAAGCCAGCTCTCTGGTTGTGAACAGGATCCGTTCCGGAGGCCCCTTTCACAACATGAAAAGAGGGCGAGCTGAAGCACAATATCAGTGCATGTGCTCTGCGTGATTTGGTGCTTCTGCACATGTGCAAAGCGTGATTTAGCAGTTCTGTGCATGCGCTCACACTGAAACCCAGAAGTAACCCACTCCAGTACTTCCGGGTTCGGCGCGTTCGTAACCCGTAGCGAACACAACCCGCAGCAAACGCAACCCAAGGTATGACTGTACTATGGAAAACTATAGACTATTAAACAACTGTGTTGATACTGTATTTTTTGCTCCATAAGATGCACTTTTTTCCTCCAAGAAGTAAGGGGAAATGTCTGTGCATCTTATGGAGCGAATGTGTGGTCCCTGGAGCCGAATTGCCCAGGGGCCAAAAGCAGATTGTGCTTTTCTTCCCAAAGAGAGAAGGGGGTGTTGAAAGGAAACCGCTGATCAGCTGATCAGCAAACGATTGGGAGAGAGATAAGGGTCACTGGTTCCCTTTCTGGCCCCGGCCCCTTGCCCAGGCCTCCATTGTTGAATGTTATGCAGACAGAAGCTGTTTGTTTCCCCAGTAATGTGTGACTGGCTGATTAGATTATGTCTGGAAACTAGAAATGGCTCCCTTTCCTTTCCTAAAGAAGCTGGAGAACTGTGAGTTGAACCCCACAAAAACGGGGCTTTTCCCCCATTACAAAAGAAGCTGCACAACTTTGAGCTGATCCTCAAAAAACAACAGGGCTTTTCCCTTTGCAAAAGAAGCTGCACAACTTTGAGCTGATCCTCAAAAAACAACAGGGCTTTTCCCTTTGCAAAAGAAGCTGCACAACTTTGAGCTGATCCTCAAAAAAACCGAGGCTTTCCCCTTTCCTCCTCTAAAAACTAGGTGCATCTTATGTCCAGGTGCATCTTATGGAGTGAAAAATACGGTAACTAAAGCACAGAAAACTAATGGGGAGTACAACCAAGCACAGGTAAGAATTTATTATAGGTCTTAATCTATGACCAAGAAAGCTGACTTCACCACCATTGCATTTGTTGCATGCTGGGAAACAGAACATGTTTGATAAGTGGGTAATCTCTTATAAAAGGTCTAGATCATGGTCTTTCAAATGTTGGGTTTCAGCTCCTAGCAGCCACATCCAGCATGGTTAACTGATTTTCCTTTACTTGCATTACAGTTGTATGAATTAGGAAGAGAGAGAAAATAACTGCTTGATATTCTTATGTTAAATAGGAATAAAATATTATTTAAAAACAAAATAAAATCACAAACCATATTCTGCTGTTCAAAAATATGGGGCCAAAACAATTTTCTAAAATGAAATTAAACCACTTCAAGATTCATCCAGTACTAACCCTTCATTTAAAAGGGAATGTAAGTAAGTATAATCTATTGCAGTACTCTGGAAAAGAGGCATAATTTGATATTGTTGTAACATGATTCACTGCCTGAATTTCTATGGTTGCATTCAGCAGTGTGTTTTTATTCTTACATGTCAGAGCTTACAATTTTATATCTGCAGATTTCTAATTAGGACCATGTGGTTGAGCTTTTTATTTTTACATGCAGAAAGGGCTGTGTGGTTCCTGTAGGCTCTGCCGATTGTAAATGTGTCTATCTCCCATCTAACTTGTGGCCCAACTGTGTGCAATAAGAAGCTAATTCTGAGAATGATCTTTGGTTACATTAGATTGCTGTAAATTGCTGCTGTCCTCTAATGGCTTCTAAAATCTAAAACTGAGCCAGTTATTCTGAAAAGCACTAAAATGATGAGTACAGGGCGATAGAAACGCTGTTATAATTAGTGCAAGACAGGCATATGGTGTTTCCTTCACATCTATAACTCTTTTGACACCACTGCAGGTCAGACATTAGCCCCATGACACATCTTCACTTTCCTACAACAATACGAGAGCTGAACTTCTCCTTGGTCAAAAGAAAGTGAAATGGAAAGAAGATAATAGCAAGCTGATGTGGTTGCCCTAGCAACTGCATCTTCACAAAAAATATACAGGGGGCGCTATGAAGAAATAAATGGGTTACTGTACATGTTACGTTCTGGCAGTTCCAGATGAGATAATACCTCTTGAGTGTGACTTCAGATGGTGTCAATATAACCCATTAACCAGTTTGCATTTTGTGTTGCCCTGCTTCATGGCCCATCTGCAGAAACATCAATCCTCTTCTATTTCTCCTCCATGTGGAGAAACAAGCGGTCCCTCCAAAGGCACGGTGAGGATGCAAGCTCTTGTCACAACATAATGGTTGATAATGCACAGATAATTTGGACCATCCTCTTCAGAAAAGGATTCACATTTCCCCCACCATGCTTGCAGAAGGGACCTTAAGTAACAGTATGATCTGTGACCACAATCTGTTCATCATGCAGCTGCTGCTTCCTTCTTAGAAGTGACATGCAAATTCATCATTTGGCAGTTGCTTAGTTGCTGCAAATCCATATTCCAGTTTCTAATGCTGCAGAGACTTGTGGCACCATGCAAATCAAAGCTCTCCAGCAGCATGTCCAAATTTCCCCGAACTATATATGTAATGAATGCAACTTAATAATAATAATAATTGAAGTGTGCTTGATGTTCTTTGTTCTTACAATAAACCTGTGAAGGAGGACATTGTTGAACCTGTTTTGTGGAGGCTTAACAATAGTTACTTGCTGAACTTCTAGCTAAATACTGTTCAGAGGCAGAAGCTGAGGTTATATATATGAATCCGTGTCTGAAATATACCACTTTAGGTGGCAGTCCTGCACTTTAGACAAGTGAATATTCCTGCTTAATTTAGAAGAAGAAAAGAAATCCCTACATTCAAAAAATTAACATATCAAGGAGAAGGCAAGGATAGAAACTTTCTTAGTAGTTTCTAGTTTCCCATGTGTAAGAAGCTTTTCTTTTTTAATTAGAGGATCATTCAATACTATCTAGGTACAACCTAGATAGACCCAGTCTGCCCATCTGACTTGCTGTTGATGAGAAGTAAGCCTATGGCAGTGGAGATACTTGTGTACAGTGCTATGTACAGTACAATAAGTTGATGGAGACCCTTCTCTGAAAACTCCCCACTCCTGAAGAAGTGGGAGGAAAGGTGTGTACACAGTACTGGAGATTAGAGAGAAGTGGACTGCTGGGAGGATGCAAGGGATGCTACTGCCTTCTTCTTCCTGCTAGCACAAAGGAAGACACAGGTGACATAATGGATCACAGCTGCTGTGGAGCATTACCCAGATACTCAAAGAAACGACATTAAAGGCAGGGTGTTGTAACATTGGGGAGAGGTCCATGGATGGATGGATATTTGAAGGATTTACAGACCATGAACAGGCTACAGAGCAAGTGAAACAGAGAATCTAGGAGAAAAAGAGACAGATACAAGGAGATATGGTATGGGGAAAGATAAAGAAACAGGCTTCACGTAGGAAGCTCAGTGGTATGCCAAGAGAGAGAGAAAAGGAGAAGTGCCACAGATGCCACAGTTACAGGTAGGTAGTCGTGTTGGTCTGCCATAGTCAAAACAAAATAAAATAAAAAATTCCTTCCAGTAGCACCTTAGAGACCAACTAAGTTTGTTCTTGGTATGAGCTTTTGTGTGCATGCACACTTCTTCAGATACCACAATTAGCTTTCGTTTATCCTACTTGATTACTCCTCTGAGTGCTACACAGGTGAACCAAAGGTATGGCTGCAACAGTATACACACTTACCTGGAAGTAAGTTCCATTGAGCTCAATTAGCTCTAAATAGGTTTGCATAGGATTGCACTGTGAATCTTTCTCCAGAGTGATAATACATCTAGTGCAAAATAAAACATTTGTACATGATTTGGAGTCCTAACCTAGATGGAGTTAATACCCTCAATTAAATAAACCACAAGTCAAAATAAGTGCATGGGATTTCAGATTTCAAATTTTATTGTGGCCACAAGGATAGAGCATTTGGCTCAGTGATAGAGGATTTTTCCAGAACTGCAAAGCCTGAAGTTGTCAAATGGGACGGCGCAGCCAGAAGGATTGTGTCAAAAATCAAGATAGCTGTGATGGTACACAACAGCTTGATTCATAGTTATGGCTAGCTCCATCCTTCATTTTTCGACATCTTTGTCAGAGCAATTTCAATAAAAGCACACATGATCGAATGCTCTTTTAACAGGTATCTCCTCCAGAACCAAGACAGGTGAAAGAAGTTATTCAGACAAATGAAAAGCACTGGCTGCCTAAAGATATAGATACACAGCTGGATCACCTGAGCATGTTTATTATGGGGCTCTCTTTCCAGATGCTCTCATTCCCTTCTGTACCCACTATGTTTGTGGATTCAGAAAATGAGTTCTTCCTCCCTCCAAGGGAAAACTATGGTAGTTATAAAGAGGTGGGAAGTGATGCTCAGATGCAGAGGTTTGTGCTACCAACAGCTGAAAGGAATCTCCTGTTGTGCACCTGGCCAGATGTGCCCTACTTCTTTTCAGCTCTCCCCTCGATTCACTATCTGGTTAACTTTTGAGAAGACAGCTTTGCGGAGTTGGGGGAAAGAGCTGGCGGCTTTGATTTCCTCTCTGCATGTTGCTGTTCTATTCCTTCAACTCATCTTTGCAACTGACACAACTCTGGCTTAAAGGAATTCCCCCTTGTGTTGTAGAAGGGCCTCTGTTCTCACTGGTGGAGCATCTATTTCACATGCAGAAGGTCCTGGATATAATACCAATCATCTCCAGGTAGACTGGGAAAGACCCCTGCCTGAAACCCCAAAGAGCCACTGCCAGTCAGTGTAGACAATACTAAGTTAGGCAGAACAATGGACTGATTCAGGTGTCCCTTGTCTGATGGACCGTCTTAAACCATGGACCACAACAAGTTCTATTGGGGGTCAAATCAGGCCACAACTTTATTGACAACAGATTTAAGAGGTTTGGCATAGGCTTTGGTTAGACTACACCCCTTCCTGCCCTCTGCCAGAAGTACTTAATATGGGGTCAACTAGAAGAAAGGGAGTTCTTGACCTACATTAAAGAGTAGCTCCCTCTCTGGATTGCACCAGGGGAGTGCTGTGCCCCTAGCCCCCACCTGGGCATCTGGACAGAAGCATCTCCCCTGGATAATTTAATGAGATATTCCATTTTTTGGAGGGGCAGGCAGAGACTACAACCTCCCCTCCATCCAAGACTATGCCTACTCTATGCCTAAATCTCCAAAGCTGTGACCATTGCTGTGAGGATGGCAAAAACCAAATGGAAGGGGCCAATTAGCCAACTGGGGAAATTCCAACCTGCTCCCTAATATGGGACTGACATTGTTCATAGCAAGAGGTGGGAAGATGGGTGATCCAGAGATGAAGTGGATGCCAAGGCCAGTCACATGCCCTCAATAAATCCTCTGGGAGAGGACCTGAGCAAAACCAGCAGGCCCAGCCAGGTCTGCCCCTGCCCCAAGAGTGGCCTGTGCCAAGCCCACTAGTGGTTGGCCAATTGTTTGAGCAGGCTGGGTGGCAAGCTCAGTCCAAGGATGTCCTTTACCACCAGGGAAGTGGCCCAGAAGGCAGGGCCTCTGCCACTGGAATCGCAGTGGGCTGGAGGAGCATAGGCCTGCAATGGCACCTGCCTAAGAGGGTAAGTGTACTCAGGTGTAGCTGTACGAATGGATGCTCCTGGTGTAGCACAGAGCTGGACTGTAGCACTGGGAAAAAACAAGGTGCCATGAGCCTGGCATTTGATATTATGTACCACTCTGTAGATTTAAGATGCTTCTAATAAGAGGAAAACTAGTGCTCTGTGTTTGTATCCCATTTCTAGACCTGTAAATTACACCAAAGCAATCCCTTTCATCCCAATGAGAGAGTTCATTGTGTTTTGAAACATTCTTTCACCTTTTCTTCTAGATATTCACCTCTGGATGGATTGCAGGTTCAGACCTGTGCTCAGAAGGGACCAGCAATATTGTTTTAAGGTTATTGATTTTAAAGATGGCAAGGGAGAAATGCAGGGTCATTATGCTGCAAGCACCTGAAGTGAGAAAACCTGTGACAAGGAAACAGGCTTCTGCAAAGATATGAGAGGGCTTTGGAATTGATGGAGAGCCACATCACACTAAGGCTGTGTGAGCGCTGGAAGACACTGAAGCATTACAGTTCAGCGAGCTCAAATTGTGGGCCTGAAATCCCGCATTATCTTTAATGACTTGAAGAAGTGAAAATATTCAAGCCCAGGTGTCGAATCAAAATTCCTTGCAAGGCAGCTATGGACTAATTCCAGATGTTTAAGTTGCTTTGCCTTAATGCAATTCACAAAACACCACTGCCTTTTCTGCTTTTAGGAATAAAGTACTGTATAGGGACTGTGTGTGTTTCACTTGACATCATTAATGTGATATAAAGTATAAATCCTCAGTTGTATATAAATAAATGTTGTTGTTGAGAGTTTAGGTGCCTCCATCCCCTGTTCTTTCACAATGCACCGCAGAAGTAATAAGTGCTTGTATTAGAAAATAATACTTTTGGGATCAGGAACTTTGAGTTAGATTGAGGTGCAGCCTTCTACCTCTAGGTGACAGCCACCAGTCCTACTGTATGTGTGACCTTAGGTCACAGGTGACTAACATGTAACCCATCCACTTGCTTTTGAATGCCAGTTACCATCAGCTCAGCCAAGATCAGGGATGGTGGGAACATATGGGGGGGCACAGTATAGCCACCCCTGCCTTATCATAACAGACTCAAGGCAACACAGAAATTGTTACTTCTATTCACTCCTCCAGCACTTCTTTGTACTACACACTTAAAGGTCTCAGTGCTGAATCCTTGCATCACCAGGACAAAACAATAGGGGAGCTTCCGGGTAGTTCAGGATGCAAATGATAAAAAAGATTGGTATTCAACAGTGCTTAGTGACCAAGATTTACTCTGTCTTGGGGGCTTTGTCCTGCCAGATCTACAACTGTATTATGAGGTGGCTTGTCTGTGTTGGTTAAGGGAATGGATAGTATTGGAGGATGCACACATTCTAGATCTGGAAGGCCACAATATGAAATTTGTATGGCATGCATGTCTTTGGTATGGGAAAGTGAAAATATACAGTATAAGAGTTTAATGAACCATGTTATTAGGAAAAAATTATATAGAGTCTGGGAGAAACATAAAAAATTGTTGAAAAGAAAAATACCCCTATGGTTATCGCAAACTGAATCAATTGCAATTAAGAGAATAAACATAGATTGTGGGCGACATAGAGACTTGTTGGACTTTTCAGGGAGTGAACATAGAATGAAACCAATGGAAGAAGTAAGGAGCCATGTCACTGATTGCTTAGAGTGTCATCAAATATATATATATTTAAAACAGATAAGAAAAATTGTCTTTTGGACCATAGCTCACAATGTGAAAGAGTTATTGCTGAATACAGAAAATTTATTATCTAAAATGTATAAACTATTATTAGAATGGAAAACAAAAGACAAGCTGGTTAAAGCGTCAATGACCCACTGGGCAATGGGTATAGGGTACAATATAGAATTAAATCTCAGTGAGAAACTTCAGAAGAATGATTTGAAATTTTCTGCATGCTATACACTGAAAGAGAACTATATGAAAATGATTCATAGATGTTATTTAACTCCAAGTAGATTGGCTAAAATGTACAATGTGAAATCGGACTTGTGTTGGAATTGTAGAGAAGTAGAAGGAACTTTTTTCATGTGTGGTGAGCATGTAAAAATGTAAAAGAAATTTGGGAAATGATATCTAATGAGATGAAAAATTTATTTATGGATGCAACAACAGCGGCTCGGATCTTGTTAGCCCAGAAATGGAAAGGGAGGGGTGTCCCCAGCAAGGTGGATTGGCAATTTAAGATGTCAGAATATGCAGAGTTAGCGGGTCTAACAAATAGAATAAGACAACAAGAAGAACAGGTATTTAAGGTGGAGTGGAAAAAAATTGTCGAGCAAATTGAAAATCATTGTGCATGGTTGAAAATGCTGGCAGTATTAAAGTAAATTCAACAGTATAATAAATATTGAAGTGATGTATGAGGTAATCCATAGAATTAGATGGATTTATCAAAATATGCAGGTATGGTGGGAAGATTAAATGAACCTTGTAAGGGGAGGGAAGTCAATAAATGCATGGTATTATAAAAGGTGTTTAATTTGTAATGTAAAATTTGAAAATTTAACAACAACAACAACAACAACAACAACAACAACAACAACAACAATCAACGATTTACTCTGTCTCAGCATCCAAGCATTAGAAGACCTGACAAACCAGGAGAGAAGGGATCTCAAAGTAAGGTTCCTGCAAATATTTGAGTTGTGTGGCTATTGCTGCATTATATTTTAATTGGTCTGGAGGTAAGCAATGGAACATGGAGGCAGCCAATGGAACCTCAACACTTCCTGTGGAGCAATGTCTGAAACATTCCATTCTGCCCCTTCCTCTGTCCTGCTTCTGCATAAGAATATTAGAATCTAATGGGGCAGGCCAAAGACCTGTCTTGCCTAGCACAGATTTTCACAGTGGCAAACCAAATGCCCATGGGAAGCTTGCAAGCAGAACTTGAGTGCAAACAGCACTCCTGCTACCTGTGATTACCAGCAGTTTGAAGTCAGAGGCCTACTGCTTCAACAACAGAGGCTAGTAGCCATTGAAAGCCTTATCCTTCTTTTAGGCATGGGTTAAGACTACCTATCTCTTAATTGGGGAGGGTGGGGATACCAGAGTGGGTTGTAAGAAATTTATGTCAGAATATGAAACCAGCTAATCATTTTGACTAGAAGAAAAGGTTTTAATCAGCCAATGAATCCATGTCAGAAACCATTTCTTCTGTGTGAGAGGGGACTATTTCATTTAATATCAGGCTTGATGAGAATAATTCCTCCGTAACTATCTGAGAAGTCATGCCACTGTACATCAAGACACATTAATTTTGCATTGGCATGAAGTAATATAATTTCATAACAAATCTAATTTATAGTGCATTGCAGAAATTAATTATGTTAAAGATATTTAGAGCACATATTTGTCATGCTGTGACAAATTGACAGACTACATGTCATATTACATAAACACATCCTTGACGTGGCCCCTTTTAAACAGCATATTTTGATATTACATTTTGCAGCATCAAGAGCATTGATGAAAAAAGATTTAAATATTGCCAAATATACAGAAAATCAAAAAAGAAGAAAGTCTTTGCCAATGTTTAAAGAGTGGCAGATTTTTTATATATATAAAGAACCCAAGTGTGTGAAAATAATAGGGGGAAAGCAGAGAGACAAATATACTATCCCTCTTATGGACCAATTTTTGCATTTAAGTCTCATAATAACTTTTAGCGGCTATAATACTAGTGGGAAACCACTGACCCTCCAGATGTTGCTGAACTACAACCCCCATCAGCCCCAGCAAGCATGGCCAATGGCCAGGGGGAGGGAGAGGGAAGAAATTTGATTCAGTTTACATTTAATAGTGAATCTATCAAATTTGCACTTTCTGAATCAATGTGAGAACTGAAACACAGTAACCCTCCAAAATCCACACTTTCCTGAATTTTGCAATACAGTTATCCAACTGAACAACATTTACAAAAGTGTGTATATTATGGAAGTGTGTGCATAAACATGGATATATAAGTAAAACAACATACAAAATGCATTATATTTGGGGAAAATTGTTGGGAAAATGTGTACATTAGTCAAAATTGCATGCAAAAATGCTGAAGATTATTTTTTCCCTTTCATTGCAAGTTGTCTCAGAAACACAGCAAATGGGACATCCATTTACTTTTCTACCTCCACATCCACAACCCTCCAGAGCTGATTTTGAGGTTCCACAAGGAGCTGGAAGGAACAGGAGAGGGAGGGGAAGCTACACTGCACAAATGGAAGTCAGTTGCATCAGCAGAGCTGCAGCAATGAATACAGCCCTCTACATTCTCTTATCTTGGATACCCCTGCTTTTCTGAATAAAGTTTGTGTTTATGAGTTTCTGTTTGTCTCTCTAAAAACAACAACAACACTTCAGCATACTGATAAATGACAAAGTAGTGAGTAAAAGCATATGTGTGCTATTTGTGGATTAGATTTAGGGTGGAGGAGAGACACAGTCTCTGATTGCTTGTGGGAGAAACCCTGGTGAGGGGGGTTCTTAGGCAGCAGTGGGGAGTCGGGGACCTTCAGCCTCAACAACTGCTTCATAGGGGCAAGACCTACCCAAGATGAGCTGCTGTTCCAATTATGTATTTCACTCTTGTGTTAACTCCAACTTGCACAGTGTGATTTACTGCTGGCTCGCTCCTGACACATAAAAATCTATATTTTTAATTCTATCAATGCTTTGTTTTATCTGTCAAGCAAAAAGACAGAATAAATATATAATATTAGTAATAGTTATAGATAACATGACTGTGATATTGCTTATCTCCTGTTTTTTATGTTTGCACATGTATTCAGCCAAGTAGTATAGCATATTTCCTATTCAGTTGTCAAAAATAATGCTTACCATTTCCCAGTCACACCCTTTTGCCCACACTCAAATTTGGCTTTTTTTTTAAAAAAAATTGACAAATGTGGTCTTATACCTTAACGACTGGGAATGTGACCATGTGCTTAAGTTCATGAAAGGGTTGGTAGCAGCAGCTCTTCCTCCATCCATCTCTTAACAGCTGTTTATGTTTTATTTTAAATCTGTACAAACACTTCCTTCTAATCCCTTGATCTGTACAATAATTACCCTTTTCTCCAAGATGTTAAAGGTCCCTTTGAACTACTCCAAAAGGCAGTTTTCATCAGTTCCCTTCAAGGCAGCGCCACTTTCATCATTAAAATAAAAAATGGACACCATAAAAAATGCACACTGAAATCAAAGGAAGAAAACAAAAGGTGAATGAACAGTGCCTTACAACAGGATACAAGTCAGGATAGCCATAGAAAACTATCAGTCATTATTTCTGTAAATTGTTCTTGATTTGAATCGGGTGGGGGGAGACCCCACTGTACTAAAGTGAATATCTTCCTAGTGTTATCTTTTGTGTTTATTTGCTCCACTCTGGCTTTCTGAAAGTTGCTCATTGTTTAACGCAGCCGGGAACAAGCATATTAAACCCCCATCTTGTTGATAAGTAGGCGTTGTTACTTATGGATATCCTGTTGTGCTGGCCTCCTGTAGGCTTGAATTTCCCCGTTGTTCAAGCTACGCTGATTTCAGAGCAGCATTCGGGCTGGAATACAATGCCACTTCAACAACCTGTCAATACGGGATCCAAAAATAGTCTTGGTATTAGCAACTGCAAATCGCCCCCCATCTCTGTGTATGTTTACGTATGGCAAAACACAAAAGCAGCTGAAAATCACCCTTTAAAAATGTGTTTTTGAGCAGCACTCGAAAACCATGGCTTGCTGGATAACTGACAAAACAGAAATAAACAATACACATTTCAAGCATAATGTGAATAGGCAATGAGGATTAAATTAGATGCATTCAAATCCATGGCCAATCATCAGAAGTTTAACGCATAATTCAGACTCCTGTATAAGCCAAACAACTAAATAATATTGGGAGGAGGTAAAGCAAGAGAATGCAGAAATCCCTCCATACATCAATAATGTAATTTTATGGGCTGACCATTAAATTAAATTAAAGCATATTCAATTTAAACTGCACCCTTTCAGTATTAAATGGCAAATTTCTACTCATTTGTCCTATCAGAACAGCTGTGTTGCATGAATTTCATGCTGGTTTTATTTGGCATGTGCCCTCAACACAGCTCTTTGCCTTTAAACCAAAATTACCTGGTTAGCTATGCAGTGAAACAAAGCTCTTCAAATTTTCCTCTATAAATAGGTATCTCTCTGATTGGCTGTTGCTGCTTAAAAAATTAAAAAATGATGCAGCACATCATAAGAAAAGGAGATGGCAGATGGACTTGAGTACTGGAGAGCTGGGGAGAGAGGTTATGCTTGTCTGTCCAAGATGCAGAATTAATAAAATGAATTTCCAACCTAATGTATATCAAAGAAAAACCATGTCACCATAGCTTAGTGACAGACGGCATATGATTTGTATGTAGAAAGTTTCAGGTTCAATCTCTGGCATGTCCAATTAAAAAGACCAGGCAATGGAAAAGACCTGCCGACTAAGATTCTAGGAAGTAGCTTTCAGCCAGTACAGACAGTATGAGGCTAGATGGACAAATAATATTGGTTAAATATCTGGTAAGGTAAGTTCTTTCCTAGGCTTGCTTAACTGCTTCCTCCAGATAATTAGTTTGCGTATTAATGTTATTTCAGTTCTACATATCCACCAGTAATTTAGCAGCTTCTGAATGCATGGTTAGATAATTTCAAAGCAGGAACCTGGAAATTTGTTTCCCAACAATGTAGGGATTTATCAGCCTATGCTCCTGGCTTTATGAGTGGCTCCTGTCTCACACTCTTCTAATCCTGACCATTTTTATTGTCCTTAATAAAACAAAGCCATACACTTTTACTTTAACCTGAAAATGGAAAAATAAATCTATGTATCTTTGTAATGTGAGACATCTAATCCTGGGGCTTAGCCATGTTCCTGCTTTGAGCAGTATAAGAATAGCAGGGCTCCAACATTTCTGAATGTGTGTATCTGAAATTAAATGTACTTTTTTTTTTTTAAGTGAGTGGTCAGTGGGAAGAAAAGGAGGCTGGTAGCAAAATTCTGCCCCTGATCACAGCACTGCCCCCAAATTGCTTGAAATAGGAAACTTTTGCCAGGACACCCATAAAGACGACTCAGGAGACCACTGTCATGGGAAATATTATATCTTATTCAAATTATAGCATCTTGAAAGTTCTGCAAAGAACAAATCAACCAGATTAACCAAAGCGAAATAGTCCAGTCAAGTAATTTCCCCAAGGCAGGAAGAATCAGCTCCCTCCACACTCCTGGGCATATCAACAAGCTCATCCTGTAGCCTTGCAACACTGAAAGCCTTGGTTATGAAATTTGACAAGGACACCATATCTGCACCAGTTTGGTGTTCATTCAGATGTGCATGGAAGCCTAAAGGTCACCTCCAGGCCCCAAAGCCAAGCCAGCGGTAAACAACCCAAGAATGCCCTTAACCCAATAATACCACAGATATTACTCCACCAGATCTTAAAATTCTCTTGATTGTCCAGATAAAAAGCCAATTAAACCAATTTTAAAAAGCCACTCCAGCACAAACAACTGCCGACAGCATAAAATAGGGAAAGAAAAAAGTGAGTCCCAAGGCCGTTCAGGGGCTTCCCACAAAATTCCTCCTCAGACTGCTCAAATGGGAAACTACTAAAATCCAATACTACAGAGGGAGGGAGGCAGGCAGGCAGGCAGGCAGGCAGCAAGAACACCACCTAAGACGATGTTGTTGTTGTTTTTCTAAGGCAATCAAATGTACTTCAACAACATTGCTTTCTGCCGTGCTTTATTAACATGTCTCGGTACATTGATAATACAGTATATTGTATACCTGTATAGATATATTTCTATTTGAGTTTGCTGTATTAAAAGTATTTATCATTATAACTGTAATAAAGAGGGAGAAAAGACACACATGAACTAAAGGAAACGAAAATATCAGAAAACTAATTCCCTACCCAAAAAATAAAAATAAAAGGAATTCATGAAGAGCATCATCTAGGGCAAAGCTAATCAGCAGGAGAGCAAAATGGAACTAAAGACACCTCTCGTTCCTATTTTTGAGCTGCAAGATTAAGTCTGAATCCGTGAATAATATTATTTTATGGAAAGCACATAACTCATTGGTTAAATACAGAGGAAGCTGCCTTATACTGATTCAGATAATTTGTCCATCTACCTCAGAATTCTCTACATTGGATATCATACAGACCCTGGACGACTTATCCTCTCACAAGGACAGAGACTTCCAAGAGCTGGGGGAGCAGACAGAGCTCCCAAACTATAACACTGATCTGGAAGACCTTGATATCCAGGGAGAGACATTGCCAGGCCTAACTCCTGATGAAGCCCTGGAAAGGTTCTCAGAATGGGTTCATGCCTCACTGTTTGAGCTAAATCGCCTCCTAGACCTACAGGGTATTGACACCAAAAGCTCCAGTCTCAGACAACACATCAGAGAAGGAGCAGGTGTCTGATAGATCAGTACTCAAGAGTAAAGGGTTCATTGGGAGTAATTGCACTCCTCAGGAGTAAAATGTTCATAGAAAGCAACCTTAAGTACCTGCAGCAGATTATGTGAGGACAGGATATATAAGCCTTCAGTTTAAATCTGCTAGTTTTTGTAGCAGCACTTGACCTTCAACTACTTGCAATCTAGCTTGCCTTCTGGCTGGTTGAGAAATGTGAACTTTGTGAATCCCACTAAGGACTGACATGATCCACAATTCCCAGACTAATGTGCCACACTGGCAGTGGCAGATCTTGGGGTTTCAAATTTCAGCTCTTCCCTGTGCAACACCCAAATTCAGTGCCCTGTCACCTCTAATAAAGGTAAAGGGACCCCTGACCATTAGGTCCAGTTGCGGACGACTCTGGGGTTGCGGCGCTCATCTGGCTCTATAGGCCAAGGGAGCCGGCATTTGTTCTCAGACAGCTTCTGGGTCATGTGGTCAGCATGACTAAGCTGCTTCTGGAGAACCAGAGCAGCGCACAGAAACGCTGTTTACCTTCCCACTGGAGCGGTACCGATTTATCTACTTGCACTTTGACGTGCTTTCGAACCGCTAGGTTGGCAGAAGCTGGGACCGAGCAATGGGAACTCACCCCATTGTGGGGATTCGAACCACCAACCTTTTGATTGACAAGCCCACCATTCTAAATCATAGTTGTGGCATCCCAGGTGGCACCCCGAGACTCTGCACCCAGTGCGACGAACCAGTTGTGCTCCCCTTAATCCACTTCTGAAATTGAAACTTAGCTATCCAATGGATTTCACCCATTCCGAATGTTCTGGTGCACATTTCAGCTCAACCAACATGTCAAAATGCAACATCCCCCCTATTTTCATAGAAAACGTTTTTGAAATGCACATTTTGGGAAGAAATACACTAAAAGAACATATTTTTTTGAGCGAAATAACTTCCTGAAATGATGGGATTAATTAACAGTGTCAGGGTGTGAAGTCTATATTACTGTTCTAGTCCTCCCTAAGTTTTGAAAAGTACTCACAGTGAATATACTGTATAGTCACACAAAAATATTGTAGCACAGTCCACCCTAGGGAAGAACCGTTTTGAGTTGCTTTTTCACATGATGGATGTGAGTGATTTCGTGAGCAAGAGCCACTGTCCTTTTTGTATTACATTCCTAGGAGAAGGAAGTAGCTAAAGGCATCAATTTTGATACATATATCCTTTAAAGCCTTTAAGTTGGCTACTGCAATTTTAATATACCCCACACCTGGTTAAGATTCTTGTTCTGTTCTGATCATGCGGCTGTAATTAGCCGAATATCAGGCTGAGAATACAATCAGAACAATGCAATCAATCACCGGACCGTGCACAATTCTGATAGCACGAAAAATGCACGCAGTTATATTTTCCAGCAAAAACTAATATTTCACACGGAAGAAAGGGTTGATCTCCGAGAGCAGAGGAAAAGAGTTTGCAAGCTAAAAAAGCTGACAGTCAGCAGGGCCACGTGAAGGTGAATGCATAAATCAAATAACTATACCATCTGTTATACAAAAAAAAACTTAAGGGGAATTATGTAGCTGATATTTTCTAAAAATATCTTTCTTCACAGTGTGCAAGAATATATCTTGAGAGCTATCTGAGGAAAACCTAGGCATTGGGCTAATTAGCAAGTGTTGGGCTCTGAATTCATCTGTATTAACACAAGTGAGTCACAAGTAGAAGTTATTAACCATGCAATTCAATTGTCAACTTGAGAACACTATAATGAACTCAACTTTCTGTCGGACACCAGAAAGCCAATTTGAAAATACTGCATAATGCAAATGTACTTATACACAAATGTATTTGCACACAAATCTAAAGAAATGAGGCTGGATCTGCATTATCATTTGTAATAAACAGGGATAGATAAATCTTCTGATCCGTGTCGTAGAATTATAGAATTGTATAGTTGGAAGGGACACTGAGGATCATCTAGTCAAACACCCTGCAATGCAGTTATTTCAACTAAAGCATCCATGACAGATGACCATTCAATCTCTGCTTTAAAGCCTCCCATGCAGGAGAGTCAATCTCTGCTTTAAAGCCTCCCATGCAAGGGAGTCTGTTCGACTGTCAAACAGCCCTTACCATCGGAAAGTTCTTCTAAATGTTTAGTCAGAATCTCCTTACTTGTAACTTGAATCCATGTGTTTGGGACCAGGAGGAAGAGAAAGCAAGCTTGTTCTATCCTCCAAGTGACAGCCCTTTAGATATTTGAAGATGGCTGTAATATCTCCTCTCTTCTTTTCCAGGCTAAACATACCCAGCTCCTTCAACTGTTCCTCATAAGGCTTGGTTTCCAGGCAACAATAATAAATAATAATAACAATACGCGCATCCTTGCTGTGATACAGTGGGTGCCCACTATTTTATTAAAGGTTTTCTGGGGTTAAGAAAGTACATACATCGTCTTTATTTTCAGATCGTGAAGTCTTTTCTACAGATCAGTTACATTCAATGTGAGACTTTGATGTTGTATACAGTTTAACAGGAACGTCCAACTCCCAAGAGATTATGATCTACTCAAAGGGGGGGGGACAACTGGCAGTGATCTACCCCCTTTTTTAGTTTTCATTGGCATTGAGAGAGGTTGGGGGGCGCAGGCCATGGTTGGTTGCCTTCAGCTGACTGCAATGAGTTTTGTTTGCATGTATGTGGCAGGGAGGGCTTTTGGGTCAGCTTACCCATATCGATTCGTATTATGTCGGGTAGGTTCTTGTTGTTGTCTTGTTGTGCCTACTATTTTTTTATGTTTGGGAAACAATTGCAGACATTTTTGTTTCAACAAGCCTTTCCAGCTGGGTGAATCTTTATTTTTATTATTTAAGTCTCTGCCTTGAGTGATTGTTTTAATGGTTTTGACACCTATTTTTAATTGTTTTTGTTGTACAATTGTAAATTGCCTTCAGATTTGTGTGAAAGGCAATTCACATGCTGCAAAAACAAAAATCACATGAAGGGTTATTGCAGCTTTTAAAGGTATCTTTGCCTTGAATTAATTTCTTTTCTTTTTCTTTGCATCCTGTGCGGGTGGAGAATGAATGATGAGTAGCCAATCTACACACATTTGGAAGCTATCAAATGGGTTGAACTGAAAGGAGAAAATGCTTCGTTAACATTGCTAGGAAGCTCTGTTGATAAGGGCAATTCATGATAAGAGCAGTCCTTATCCCTGCTCTATTTCAACACATTTATATTATATGTTGGGATATTTATTCCACAAAACCAAGTACAGTGCTACCTTGGTTCTCAAACTTCATCTATTCCGGAAGTCTGTTCCAAAACCAAAGCGTTCCAAAACCAAGGCGCTTTCCCACAGCGAGTAATGCAAAATGGATTAATGTGTTCCACACTTTTAAAAACAACCCCTAAAACAGCAATTTAACACGATTTTTTTACAATCTAACGAGACCATTGATCCATAAAATGAAAGCAATAAACAATGTACTGCAGTCACACAATCCATCAGTAGCTGAACTGGGCTCCACACAGTCACAAAAATGAAACAAAAAAGTCGCAAAAAATGCAGAATAAATAGCAAAAACAGACAGACCTCAGTGTAACACTCAAAATGGATGTGGGGCACTCAAATCGGAAACATAACACCCAAAACGGAGCATGTTCGGCTTCCGAAAAACGTTCACAAACTGGAACACTTACTTTCGGGTTTTCAGTGTTTGGGTTCCAAGTTGTTTGAGTACCAAGGCGTTTGAGAACCAAGGTACCACTGTACCTACCTTTGGGAATGCAGTGATCCAAATCATTGTAGTAGGGATGCTCTCCTAACCACCACTTGTAACTGTCTTGATAGCATTTCAGCATGTGTACTTGATGGTGGCGGAAAGAGAGAGATGGAGACTGTGAGACGGATAACATATTCTCAGACCTCCTGGAACTTTGGGACACTTAGATGCTGGGGTGAAAAGCAACCTCTGGTAGGAGGAAATAAGAAGAAACAGAATCATCTTCTAAGGTCAGGAAGTGTGTTCCGCTGAGCAAAATAACAGCAGATGGTTTTCTGAGTGAGCAAAATTTGACAAAAGTTCAAGTTAGCTTTTTTTTTTTTTTTTTTTTAAAGAGTATTGTGATATGGCGGGTGGCAGAACTGGCCTGAAATTAAAATGATTGGATGTGTAATGGTGTATATGCAAAAAAGCCAGAACAGTGGCTCATAATGGATACTAAAAGTGGTTTTTTTTTTTAAAAAAAGGTGTGTATTAAATGCTTTGTTTAAACAGGTGCTGGCATTTCTTGTGACATTTTTGTTCGCAGCATAATGCTTTATTTTTAATGCAGAGCAGCTACCAGAGAAAATGTTTTATTTCATTTTCCCCTTCCCCTCCCCATAAGCTAGTCTGAGCATCTATTCCCCAAGATGAGATTTCTAGCGAGGCAGCCCAACAAGTCCTAAATTGGGGGAATCCCTCATATTAATGGATTGTTTAGGCAAACATTACTTAGTAAATACGAAGCTCCGAAAAGGCACCATATTCAATTGCAGCAGGGCCAGGCAGATATTCTTTGGAGGCTCTGCCCGCAGAAACGGTAGGTGGGGATATGTTCAAATGATCACTTCACTGTGGTCTGACCGAAGGAACAGTGGGAAGTGCTCCCACCCTGCCCTTTCATGGCAGTGTTCAGATGCCCCCAGAGGTAGTTCTCAGCAGCAATTCTTTGTTTTCACAGCATTATTTCATGCTGTAAGATCCTGGACTATGCAAGCATTCTTGGGCTGCCTGTGGCAGAAAACAGCATGAGCAGTTCAGAAATAAAAGAAATCATTTTTCATTGGAATATAGGTTTGGAAATGATGTATTTACCAGGAGGATTTGTGGCAGTGGGGATGGGGGCTACTATTTATTCAGCTCCTGTAGAAACATAATTATTTATTTAAACTAGAAATGTCTCATCAGATACTGCAAGTGAAATCCTGTAAAATACTCAAGGATGCCTCTAAAATCCTGGGTACTTTGCTGGTTTTGAAATGATGACCATTTTATGTGGACTGTTGATTAAGTCAGTCTTCTATGGTACTTGAAGGGACCGTGGAGGCTATTCACAATTGTATGTTTATTAATTATTTCATTTACACCCCATCTTTCCTCCACTCAATGTGACATATCTATGGTTCTTCCCCTCCCAGGTTTAGCTTCACAACAAGCCTGAGATATAGATCAGAATGAGACATAGTTCTTGGCCCAAGGTCATCTAGTGAGCTTCATGGCTGACTAAGATTTTGAACCCTGGTCTCCCAGGTCCTAGTCAAATTACTGTACTACACCAGAGCATGCCCTTAATCCCCTACCCCTCTGAAATATAACCAAAATAGCCATCACCTATGAACTGGAATGCAGGTGGCGCTGTGGTCTAAACCACTGAGCCTAGGGCTTGCTCCTGTTGCTCGGTCAGTTGCTCTGGCAGTTTGAAAGCATGTCGAAGTGCAAGTAGATAAATAGGCACCGCTCTGGCAGGAAGGTAAATGGCGTTTCCGTGTCCTGCTCTGGTTTGCCAGAAGCGGCTTAGTCATGCTGCCCACATGACCCGGAAGCTGTACGCCGGATCCCTCGGCCAATAAAGCAAGATGAGCACTGCAACCCCAGAGTCGTCCGCAACTGGACTTAACTGTCAGGGGTCCTTTACCATTTTATGAACTGGAATAGCCATTTTAGTTCAACCCAAATAGGATTTTGTTTGAAACTTACAACTAGATAGCATATTCTCTCCGAGATTAATGAAGGAACCCTTTTTTATTTGTGTGTACAGAAGAAGAAGAAGAAGAAGAAGAAGAAGAAGAAGAAGAAGAAGAAGAAGCCTTAGAAATGGCGCTCTGAAGCCAGCTTAGCCCAGTGGTTCCATCAACCAAAGCATTGCTTGGATCCCCCAATCGCTTCCAGCGGTTTGAGACCCTCGGGCGCTGCCTGGCTTTAAAAAAGAAAAGAAAAGAAAAGAAAAGAAAAGAAAAGAAAAGAAAAGAAAAGAAAAGAAAAGAAAAGAAATGGCATTCTCTATAAACTGAGGGATAATTGCAGTATTCCAGTCAAGTTAACATCTTTTTGTAATTGCAATTAGCTGATAGACACATGTTATAATCATCAACATCATTAAGAATTTGCAACATAGATTGCAATTGCAGAAAACCCAAACCTCTGCTATTCAATATTCAGGTTGCTGTTTTACAATAGAGTGAAAGTTGAGTCACTCTGCGCTTATGTGTAGCAGCTGACACATACAACCTTCACCCCTCAGCCTGCTTTCTCTAAGCAAAGTACTAAAAGCATTATCTCCATAGACATAAAGTCTGGCTTTGTGTTAGAGGATGTTGCCAAGTGACATATTATGAGAGCAACTTCTAAGAAACATTTGACACTGAAATCAAGATAATTCATTACTGGCACCAAGTAACAAACAGCTATATATCTACAATGCCAATACCATAAAACTCAAACTGGAAAAAAATATATAATTAGCTTACACACACTGCATGACACAGGTTAGCATTTTCTGTCTGTCTGCGTCTATTTTTTAACCACAGCTTGAGTTGCTGAAATACAGAATCCACCCCAGTGCTAAAATGAACACATTCTTCTTGTTATTACCACCTCTTTCCAAGAGAGAGCAGCAGAGATTTGTTGTATAGTGTTAGGAATTATCTTTTACACCAAGCGCTCTGCCACTTACATATTTTCAACTTTATAACCTTTCAACCTACTGACCATGAAAAATGCTCCAACATAACGTGACACGTATAAATGTTTAAAGTCCAAAGGGTAATTATCTATGTTCATAGTAAAAACTTGATTTCACAATAGAAACCATATGTTTCCCTCAAAACACTTTCAATAAGCTGAACAACGCCCAGATTAACCCTCAGTTAGTACACTGGTTAAAATAATAGCAGCATCTTCTTCTAATTCAGGAGTTCATTTATCATTTTGGATCAAGGGTCTCAAGGTGAACTTTCAATATTTGAAAGCTTAGCTAGGAAAATAAACCAAAAGCAAGGGCAAGAATTCTACAGATGTTTAAATCCAATCTTTATGTCATTCAGTGCTCTGGGTACTAACTTCAGGTATGTGCTATGCAGCTGAAAATGCTTCTACACTTTGCTACCATTTTTATTTTATTTTTAATTACTCAATATAAACATTTGCAAAGTTCTATAAAGTTGGCAGGACCTCTTTGCACACAAATGTACTAGTCTGGTTTGTGATGCATACAAACAAGAGTCCATGTGGTCTGCCAGCAACTCTTAAAATCAGGCTGTGATATCCTTCTCCTTGGCAAAAGACATTGGGTGTGGCACAGACTTTGCCCTGCCCAATTGCTAGTCATGACTTGATGAGTGGAGGCATACTTCAGACTCACCCTCCCCACAAAGGAAGAAAATGAGCTCTTAAAGCCACAAAATAAATGTATTTATTTGCTCCCTCTTATTATCTCAGAAGACAAGTGGCTACTGTGATGCAAGGTACTGTGTGTGTGTGTGTGTGTGTGTGTGTGTGTGTTTATCATTTATTACCCACACTTCACTGAAAAGTCGCAGAATGGGTAACAGAAAAATACAATGTCTAAAAATCACATGCAATAAAAACAGCAGTGCATCAGTTCAGCGGAGGGGGTGGAATCAGCAAAACACCATCATCTCACCCCACCCTTCCAAAAGCCCTTTGTAAATAAATACTTTTTTTGCAAGCATTTTTTTTTAAAAAAGATTTTATTAAAGCTGTTTCATAATACAATATGACAAAAACACTATTCCAAATAAAAACAAAAGCAAGGGGGGGAGAGAGAAACACCAAAGGAAAACAAATAACTAGAAGAAAAGAAAAGAGGAAAAAATAAAAAGGATTTCCAATTTTCAGTCGGTCCAGCTGATCTACTTTCTATGTTGCTATCCGTAACAGAAAGGAAATTATTCGAAATATTCACTCTAGAATGACATTCAGTGGATGAGCATGGCGGATCGAAGACTTCTGTTTGCTGGTTGCCAACGGAGATAACTCTATAGCTCTAGTGGTAGCTCAAGGAGTCCTACAAGGCCTTGTCTTCCCCCCACGCACCCTCCCCAAATCTGCTTAAGAAGGTCAAGTGAACGCATAGAACATTGCATAGGGGACGAGAGGGGATGGCATTCCTTCTGGCAAGCAGAAGTGATTGCATTGATTGATTGCACTGATGGAACCATCGCCTTAGTGTGACATTCAATTCCACCCAGAGTCTTCTTAGGTATGTTTTATACTTCAGCACAGCAGCTTGTCACATCCTGCATGCTAGCATTCCCCGCCCCCCTCTAAGGATCATTTGGATAAATTTGAATTGAACTGTGAACTGAATGCAAACAGACTCGTTCACTTTGTAAAGGGAAGGACGTGAGCTGGAATTAGTTCCTTTATGGATATGTTGAACTTCAGCTAGTTGCTAATGAAATTCCAACCTCTGCGCACATCACATGCTAACCTAATGTAATGCCAAGCAGGAAAGCTTGGGGGGGGGGAATGCACTGGGCATCAATGCACAGATTTTATTTTATCTTGCCTGCACATTGCCTAGCAGAAGTCAGCTTTTATTCAGCTCTTGACTCTTCCAAAAACACCTTCAGTTGGTTTATACCAGAGGATGTAAAATGAAAGAGCAAGGTAAGGGAAACGAAACAAAAAAGCTTTTCACCTTAGTAACAAAACCAAGACATTTGGGCTATTGAAGGTATCTTAAATGGAATCTCATTTAAGCTTTCAAATAAGCACACTATTTAGATATATACATCCTCTTATCATCTGCTTCTCAGTAAGATAGAAAAAGATTATTTTGAACCTTGGAAACCACTGCAGCAGAAAATTGCAAACAGCAGACTAAATTGTATATTACAGGAATAATGAGAAGTCAAAGGAATGAGATGGTTATTTTTTTTAAAAGCAAACATGAAAATGACTTTTCGGAGAGTGCCAAGTCTGTGCACATTATTGTGGTTGAAGCCTCCTTCTCTCCCAGCTTGTCATGTCATAGTTCTATGTCAAACAGCAGAAGAGAAACACCTCCAGCAAAATGGCAAACATGATACGCAGGATGCTTCATTAAAAAAAAAGTGAAAAAAAGACTAAAAATTTGAATTGACATATTCCCTATGTACATTACAAAAGGAGTGGGAAGGCTGGAGCAGGCAGTACTGTCAAGTTAAGCGAGCAAATCTCCAGAAAGTTGGCCTTGTTTCAATGCCATTATTTCACACAGATATCACTGCCTCAATAATAATAACAAACTATGACAAAAAGAAATCCCTTTATCGTGCACCAGCTTTAGTACATAACACTGAATTTGTTGCATTGTTCTTGGCTTTGGAACAGAAGAACAACTTTTTCCTGCAAGGAATGGTTGCAGATATATGAGGCTGGTGCCCTGATCCTAAACACATTTACTTCGAAGAAAGTCCAGTTGATTTTCAAAGGATTTACATATGCAGAAATGTATTTGAATGGACATGGTTGTCAACATGGTTTTCTGTGTTGTTGACTCCACATATCTACTTGGCTTTCTTTTACATCAAGGATGCTTCAAACATTCTAGAAATGACATTTAATACCATTATTTAAAGTGTGGGCATTGCACATAGATTTTCATTAAACTGAAGAGATCTGCACAACCAGTGGTAAGGTTATGATTATATTATCCTCTTGGGATGCAGGGTCTGTATAGAGAATACCAACAACTTTCTTATTGCATCACGAGAAATAGTTCCTATTGCAGTAACAACGAGGATATAAATAAAGATGTAATAACTGGGGATTGCTCGGGTGTTGGCAGATCTGAGAAAAATATTGTGAGAAATCTGAAAGGAGGTAGAGCAAGCATGGCGGCTTGAAGTCTCCAAGAAAGGAAAAGCAGCCTTCGCAAAATAGTTACCTTTTAAAACACACAAAAACTGCTCACAGTAGTACATACATTTAGGCCCTTTCTGCACTTAACTGTTTCTAATGAAATAGTGGCTGTTGTTTTGGGGCTTTTTTTTTGGCATACTGTCACACAACCTTATGATTATTCAGCTAGTATTCCAGAATAACATGCTTAATAATAATAATAATAATAATAATAATAATAATAATAATAATAATAAATAAACCACTCTCTCTTCTACTGCAGAATAAAAATAAAACCCAACTTTTTTGAAAATCTGGAATGGTTCCTCAAGATTTTCATTTGAGTGACATGTGTACAAGCATCACTCTGCTTTCTGTGCAGAGGGTGTGTGGAATGGGAGGTATTTGACCAGTGCGAGCTGTCAGTTTGTGAGCTCATTTCAGAGGAGAGAGGTGGCAGATGGAGATGATGGTACTGAGTCGAAGTCCTGCCCATGACAGCGATCATTAACTACAAACAAAATTTCATCACAATATGGTTCACCATAGCTTAGGCAGATACGTAGCTCCTTTTCTAATCTCCTATATTCCCACAAGAATAGAATTCCAGAAAACTAGGCATTAAATAATAATAATAGTAAAGACATAAAAGGGAAAGCCTCATGGGCATGCTCATAACTCCGACATCGGCTGGTTGGAGGAACATGAGAGTTTAATATAATATAATATAATATAATATACCTGTACAATAATAATTTATTCTTTATATGCCACCCAGAGTGGCTGGGGAAACTCTGGGTGGCTCCCAACTGAATATTTAAAACATGATAAAACATCAAACATTAAAAACTTCCCTAAACAGGGCTGCCTTCAAATGTCTTCTAAAAGTCAGGTAGTTGTTTATTTCCTTGACATCTGATGGAACAGCATTACACAGGGTGGCCGCCACTACTGAGAACTGGTTCCCTGTAACCTCACTTCTCGCAGTGAGGGAACCACTAGAAGGCCCTTGGAGCTGGACCTCAGTGTCCGGGCAGAACGATGGGGGTGGAGACGCTCCTTCAGGTATACTGGGCCAAGACTGTTTAGGGCAGTGATGGCGAACCCGTGGCACGCGTGCCACAGCTGGCACGCAGAGCTCTTTCTGCTGGCACGCCAGGGGCGGGGAAATGGCGCCGCCGCGCTGCTCTGCTCATGCGTCCTGCCAGCGCAGGCGCAGCAGCAGACAGCAGCAATTTCCCTCCTTGGCGCCTGTCCCAGTGGTGTTTGGCTGCTGCTGCTGCGGAGGATTCGACACGAGGCGACGACAACGACGAGGTAACAGCAGCGGGGGCTGGGCCAGGGGCGGCGGGTGAGGGGAAGCCCTCCTTTTGAGCGCTGCGAGCGGGGGGGGGGGGGGAGCCGCGCGGCTTCGCTCTTCCCTCTCGCACCTCCCTGCCTCCCTCCCTCCATCCGCACCCGGCCGTCTCTCTCTCTCTCTCTCTCTCTCTCTCTCTCTCTCTCTCTCTCTCTCTCTCTGTTGCCCCTCCCTCGGGCACCTTCGCCCCTTCTCGCCCTTTTTCTCTCCCCTCGCTCCTCATATTCCCTTCCTTTTGCGCTGCTGGTCTCCTTCAGCCTCCTCCTGATTCTCGTTCGCTTTCTGTCCCTTTCCCTTCCTCCTTTCCTACTCCTCTTTGCGTCCTTTCCATTTCTTCCACCCCAGCCCCAGATATATTTACTTCAGCCTTCTCCACTCCACTTTTCTTTTCTTTTCTCCCCTCCGCATTGCATATTCTCCTGATGGGATGTGGGTTTGCATTGTAAAAACATCTCTTCTTGCTGGGGGCAAAAGGGATATTTATGAAGGACACAGCAGGCATGGAGAGGCAATTTAACCATTTCCTCCCATGCTGCAGCCCTAAGGACTGTTGCTCTTCTGAGGTCAATTGCTAATTTGCTTTGGAGAGAGCCTCCCGTGTTAACATTTGCATTTCCTACCAATGCAAATAGCAATTTCAAAGGGGTGGTTTTCATAAGGACCACAACAGGTGTGGAAAGGGTTGAACTCTCCATCTGCTGTGGCCCTGATTATTATCAACTGCCCCAATTGATGCTATTTGCATTTAAAACAATAACAGCAAGCCAGCACACTGGATGCAAAGACACATTTAACATCACATCTTGCTTGCCCCTAGAAATGCTTGTAAGGAAAAAGAAAAAGAAAACCTTTTGGAGCAGCACTATAATCTCTATCTGTTACTGCTATTCAGAGACTGTGCATAAGATGAGTTATTTCCACTATGCTAACACATATATCTGCCTGACCAGAAGCTTAATTTTAGCACATATTCTGTTATAGTGATCCATTTATTTATTCGATATAAAAATTCTGTCAATGTTCTACTTCTGCCTGTGTCTCCATCTGTTCACGAAGATCCACAAATACCATTTGGACACAATTTCAGATGCAGTGTTCAGAACTGGGCTCTATCAGTACTTGACATCCTGATCATATGCATATTGTTTCAGTCTGAATCAAAGTTGAAATAGTAACAAACTATCTAAATATCACCTCCTGGCAAATAGAAGGGGAAGAAATGGAGGCAATGAGAGATTTTACTTTCTTGGGCTCCATGATCACTGCAGATGGTGACAGCAGTCACGAAATTAGAAGACGCCTGCTTCTTGGGAGAAAAGCAATGACAAACCTAGACAGCATCTTAAAAAGCAGAGACATCACCTTGCCGACAAAGGTCCGTATACTTAAAGCTATAGTTTTCCCAGTAGTGATGTATGGAAGGGGGAGCTGGACCATAAAGAAGGCTGATCGCCAAAGAATTGATGCTTTTGAATTATGGTGCTGGAGGAGACTCTTGAGAGTCCCATGGACTGCAAGAAGATCAAACCTATCCATTCTTAAAGAAATCAGCCCTGAGTGGTCACTAGAAGGACAGATCCTGATGTTGAGGCTACAGTACTTTGGCCACCTCATGAGAAGAGAAGACTCCCTAGAAAAGACCCTGATGTTGGGAAAGATGGAGGGCACAAGGAGAAGGGGACGACAGAGGATGAGATGGTTGGACAGTGTTCTCGAAGCTACTAACATGAGTTTGGCCAAACTACGAGAGGCAGTGAAGGATAGGCGTGCCTGGCATGCTCTGGTCCATGGGGTCACGAAGAGTCGGACACAACTGAACGACTGAACAACAACAAGGCTTGTTCCATACAATGTCAGTCTGGCATATAATCATTATTACAAGTTTAGTATCCCTTTGTCTAAAATACATGCACATGTAGAGTTTATGGGTTTTTTTCAATAAAAAACTGTAACATTGAAAACTTTGTTATTGTGTTTTACTTTTACTTTTAAGACTGCAAATGTTTGGACAACTGTAGGTGTTTTTTCTAACTAAAAACCTCGATATTCAGGTTTAATTGCAGTGTTGGCACTTTGAAATAAAAAAGTTGGTTTTCCGCTGCAGTTTGGGCACTCGGGCTCAAAAAGGTTCGCCATCACTGGTTTAGGGCTTTAAAAGTCAGCACCAACACTTTGAACTGTGCTCAGAAACATACTGGGAGCCAATGTAGGTCTTTCAGGACCAGTGTTATGTGGTCTTGGTGGCTGTTCCCAGTCACCAGTCTAGCTGCCGCATTCTGGATTAATTGTAGTTTCTGGGTCACCTTCAAAGGTAGCCCCATGTAGAGTGCATTTTGCAGTAGTCCAAGCGGGAGATAACTAGAGCATGCACCACTCTGGTGAGACAGTCTGCAGGCAGGTATAAGGAGTGCTAGCCCAGCAAGGAGAATAATTCTACTTGACTTGCTCACTATGCAGTTATGGAATCTTTTGCAGTTATGGGCTCCATCCCTGCCCTAGGTCCTGGTCCAGGCAGCTACCACTTCCACAGCTATGTCTGCTTGGGGTCTCAGCAAAGCTTCCCTGGATGTGGAGATGGTGTTGTAATAGCATATAAAAATTCCATCAGGTTTGCTAGGCCTCCTGTCAAGCTGTTCACCAGCTGCAACTGTTTTAACAATTGGGGATAGGCAACTGGAGCAGAATACGGATGCTGCTGATGCACTGCCAACCCTACAACCCAATGGCTGCCCTACCTGAGTTTACAGAGATGATCTTGGCGCTGATGCTGAGGATTCATAGGAGGATTGTCCTGGAGTCTTCAGGTGGGTATTGTCAGGAGTAGCTCTGAACTTCTCAGCCACTATGACAGCCAGGGGGTGTTCCAGTGTGTAATCAGCCTGACTCATGTCGTAGTTCGACTTGGTGTTCCCATCTTAGTGTTTGTGGAATGCTCTTTCCAGAGAAGCACACCTGGCACCATCACTGCCAGCTTTTAGGCTCCAAGTTATGAGAGTTTGCTTTGCTTGGGCATTTGGTTGTTAAACCATGCTGAGGTAGGATTTCTGGCCTATTTTATGATATTCGTCATGTGGTGGTGGTGTATAAAATTATCCTTTTTAAAGGTTTTGATGGAGACACACAATGGGCTGGGTTTGAGTTAAATTTAGTTTGATACTGCCCTCGATTTTCATGCTTGTTGTGCTATGTATTTTATGAATTGTAAGTTGCTTTGAGACTTTTTGTGTGTGAAAAAGAACAGATAAATATGCAAAGCATCCCAAATATTAAGACACTCTTCGGAGGCCCTTCTCCGAAGTGAGGAGAATGGTGATCCAAGATGGTGTATTTCAGTTGTGGTGCCTTGACTTTGAAATGTCTTCTCAGGAGGCTCAGTTGTCATCATACCATCTTGAGCTCCCTGGATGAAAAGTGAGATATAAAGGCAATAAATAATGATCAAAAATTGTATCTATAGTTGGTTTTGGTTTAAATTAATTAGCCACACTGAAGAGTGGGATTAAAAAAAACAAACCCTTAAATATCTAGATATCCTCCTGATCTCAATTGGCCAACCCAAGGGCAAAATAACACTATATACAGTCTTTGACTTTGGTTATAATACTTCAGGGTACTGAAGTGACTCTGGAAGCATATATGTGAGTTAGCTTTGCTTGGGCTTTTGGTTGTTAAACCATGCTGAGGTAGGAAGCATAGATGTTTTCACTTGGAAGTAACTCCCATGGCATTCCATAGGCATACTCCTGAGTAATTGTGTTTAGGATTTCAGTCCAAGACAGCTTGTCTCTTAGACTGTTGTGGATTTTCTTTATAGAACTTGCTTACCAGTTTTGGGAGCTAATTTATGGATCCATACTTTGCTCTGCCAAAACTTTTTGGAGCAGCAGCTCCTGGTTGTGTGATCATCCCAACGCTTCACTGAATAACAGTTCCAGTTATCAGCAGCCTTTCTTCCATTTCTCAATGCCACCAATTTTGTGCTTTTATATTTTAGAGGGAAATGGTATAGGATTTCAGAGTCCAGCTGTTTGAAATGTTAATAATGTAACTGATTTTCAGATCCCTCTATAAGCAGAGTTTTATTTGCACAAACTATTTAGGCAAATATGCTTAAAACCAGCACAAGTTGAATGTAATGGTAGAACTGGATTCCAGATGAATGGAAGCCCAAAATGTTTAGAGAGAGAGAATGAAGAGTAACAGAAGGCTACATTTTCGTTCCAGCATAAAGACAGGGGATGGACATGATCCAGAGCCCTGAGAAAATGGCACTCTGGTTGCATGGCAATGGCTTCTGGGAATACATGAGATTTCCCCCCAAAGGAGATTTCCCCCCAAAGAGCGGAGAGAAGGAGAGAGAACTGCCTATGAGAACCACCCAACTCTCATGGGAAAACAATTCAATAAAAATCCTTGCATGCAGAAGTGCCACTAGATAATCCAGAAGCAAGCAAGCAAACAAGAACTTTTGGGGTATGGAAAGTTTTGCAAATAAACAAATCTGTGCCACATCAGGAGTGCGAGAAAACAGAGTGCAATGCCTTTGTATTCTGCGCCCCAGTACTTCTCAGAGGAAATCACATGCCACAAAAACATCACTATTGATGCCACACAGCCATGAGCACACTGTGCCAGTGATCTGTACTGGTCTGTTTTTAGTGCTTACTAAACCTGGTCAGGTTTTGTAGATTTGACAGATTCACAAAGATAACGGCTAAAATGATAAAATGATGGAAGCAATGTCACTATGTAATAAGCTGGTGAATCATGGATATCCTTGTTAAAATAATGATTGGTTGTTATATTGTTATTATTTATTCAAATACACCGAGAAAAAGCTAATCTTTATCATTCAAGCTTTGGATGGAAGGGAATAATTTGGAGCCTTTAAGGATCTTTATAATGTATGATTGCTTTTGTTTACTATCAATTTAGAAGTCTTTCAGTCCACATAGATGCGGTTTTTGAAATCTAAGTCAATGTTACTGATCTCTAAAATGATGTTTCATGAGACACACCATCAAACCCAAATTGTATTATTTCTCATCTACTGCATTCATAGTTAAGCACTTAGTAATTCTCTAGGAAAAAAAATAATTGCCTCACAAGTCTTATTATAGACAAAGCCTTTGCTGCAGAACTCTTTCTAATTTTAATACCAAGCCTGTTGTCCTCATTGTCCTTCTGCCAGAAGATGAAGTCTTTCTTGTTCCAAAAGGCTTTTGGGAATTGACTGCTTTTAATGAAAGGGCCGGTGTCTCTGTGTGTTTAATTGTTTTTAATGAATTTTTCCCCCTATGTTTTTAGTGGGTCTTATTTTTATCTGTAAGCCGCCTTGAGTCCCTGTCAGGAAAATAGGTGGGGTACAAACAAACAAACAAACAAACAAACAAACAAAATAATTAGTGACTTTGGAAACATGTATGCAGATGGGCCAAATACTATGCTTGAAGAGATTTTGAAATGAATAGAATTTATGAATAGCCTTTATATATTCCCTGTGAAGGATGGTTCTTAGCTGTAGCATATCACCCCTCATTCCCCCTGTAGGAACAGGTTGAGGGCTTAGTCAGAACATAAATACTTCAGCTACATTGCAAGCAGATGTGGCAGTGGGTGCACTGAATTGGTGCCTGATCTTAGTAATGGACTGGATGAGAGCCAAGTAACTGAAGCTCGACCTAGACAGGACAGAGACACTTTTAGTAGGTGGCTCCCCTAACCATATGGTTGAGGTGCAACCTGTTCTGCTTGACATCACACCCCCCCTGAAGGCAAATGTACAGCTTGGAAGTACTCCTAGATCAGTGTTACTGGAGGCTCAGGTAGCCTCTGTTGAGTTGGGAATCTTCTACCAGATTGGACTGATGGTTCAGATGTGACCTCATCTGGATGGAGATAGTCAGGCTTTGGTTGGCTATATTAAAAGCACATAGAACCCACCCTGTCCCATCAGTGTAGAGAAAACCCAGGATGGGAGTGTCTTCCACTAATTACAGATTCTCACTCTGAAGCCAGCTGACAAGCTTCTCCTATCATACAGTTCACCACACAGGCTCTCACCCTGTGCAGGGAACCATATGCTATCATTCCACCCCCCCCCCTTCCAACTTCTTCTGAGCTGGAATCAAAACTGAAGGGAGTAATGCCCTCACCCTCAGTACTCCCAAAGGGACTTCTGAAGGGTGTATACCCTTTGGTGTCTCGCTTCCAGTGGCGATCATGTGTCCTGTGTTAATAAGGACAAGTGAGTTATAGGAGTTATAAGCTCCACTGTCAAACAATCTATTCTTGCCCTTATAAGAGTAGACCTTACTTGTTTAAGAATGCAGTCCATAAACCATGTAAAAAAAAAAAATCTAGAGTCGTGGTTAAAACCACTTAATTCATGGGTTTCCAAGCATGTTCCATTAGAAATGAAGAATTAAGAAGTGGAAATGAAACAACTTCTGAAATCTTTGCTTCTCTGTAATATTGAACTCACATTCTCTGTTCCACTAACATTGCTGAGTTGACTGTGGATCACAATATAAGGCTTTTTATGGATCCTGAGCAAAAGGCCACCTAAGCCAATGGGTCTACTTTGGATTAGGTAATTTTGAGGATGATTTTGAAAACTCTTCCCTAAGACCTCCTTGTAAGTAAAGAATGGATATTTTCCAAAAGCATTTAACACATTTAAGAGTTGATAATGCATTGAAAGTTAATGGGACTTGCACTCATAAATGACTTAGATGCTTTTAAAATTCTACCTACCATCCCTGTTCAGGAGAGCATTTAAGAATGTGCTTAAAGCTAAGCACAAGAATAATTACTTTTCATAAATAAGGCCTTCAGGAATAAACCTAGCAGAACCAGCTCATATCAGCACATACAGTATAAAGAAGCATAGCAGTGTAGAAAACTTGAATTCAACAAAAAACCATTCAGCAAATGGAAAAGTGCTTCTTTATCCCACCTTTGTGCAGGATGCCATTAGATTCTTTCTGGTAGGCTTCCATGCTTTTTGTCTCTACACTTGCCTTGTATATTTTTATTATTAATTTTTTCCAGTAAGGGAAAAATTGCTTCCTGGTGCCTCAGAATCTTTTTTGCATTTAAATTTCCAACATTCTCTCTTACTTCTGTGTTCCTATTAGGTAGAAAATACCAAGCTAGCTTGACTGTGTTTGTAGCATATTAGATTTTATGTATAGCAATTAAATTCCCCTCTGAGCCATCTGGTTTATTGGTAGTATAGATTTAAATTTTTCAGCTTGTCCTCCCAATTTACCTCCACTAAAGCAGGCTTCTTTAGCTCCCTTTTCCTTTAAAATTCACATCACAGCTATAATAATGCTTACTACTTCTACCTGAGCTGGTTAATAATCTCAGACCTATGCTTTCAAACATTTGTACATTGGGGGGGGGGAATTACATATACAACCAGGCACAGCCCTTCATACTCTTTCCAGTTTTCCCTGAAGATGACTCTGGATCATTATATAAATGTGTTGTATCCATTATACAAAGGCCCCACTGACAAATGATCTATTTCTATAACCATAGAAGTCTAGATACTGTTTTCTGTAGGTATGAATTTTAAGTTCCACTCTAAGAAGAAGAAGGAAGTATTACAGAAAGTGATGTTACCAAGTAACATATCACAGACACCAAAGCCTTCTTCACCAGTGGCTACAAAAGAACAAGCCTTTTCAATAGTGGCCCCATAGCTATGGAAATCCCTCCTCAGTGAGGCCTGCCTGGTGCTGACATTTATGTATATTTTGATGCTAGCTTAAGGTGTCAAGGAGATAAACAAAAGTTGTATGGTTAATTTTGAAGACATCTGATGGCAGCCCTGTAGTTTTTAATGTTTGATGTTTTATTGTGTTCTTATATCTGTTGGAAGCCACCCAACAGTGGATGAGGCAACCCAGTCAGATGGGCAGGGTGCAAATAATAAAGTTGATTGTTGTTGTTGTTGCTGCTGCTGCTGCTGTATTTCTCTCATGTCAGGTACCTCAGTGCAAAACTTCTGCAGCATCTGAATATTTTGGGGGCTATTTGTTTGGTGGTTAACTCTATGTTGGGTGATAGAGAAGGGTTTTTTGACCCCCCTTTCATCTGTTTCATATCTGGGATTTTTAGTTTTTGTAAGTCACTTTAAGCAACATTGAACTCATCACCATCACCATCAGTTGATCTTAAATGGAACTAAATCACACTCATTGAAATCAAGTTGATACTAACCTAAATTCAGTGAGTTCAGTGGGTCTACTCTGAGAACGAACTGCTCAGAAACCATCCTATATACAAAACATATTAGGATTAAACTTCTTAGCTGAGTGGATAGTTTGCAAACAAACAAACAAAGACCAAAGCAAAAATCCACAAATACTCCGATGAATCTGTCAATTTTCAGTTTTTTTCTCACTTTCCAGTTTTAATTCATTACATTTTTGTATGTGTTTGTGATTTTTTTTTAAAAAAAGTCCTCCTTTAAATTCACCAGCATTTTAGTTTTCCTGATGTACACATTTAAATGCAGTTTTGCATAAGGTACCATTTTGCAGGGAATGCCCCTTAATCCAGGCTTCCTCAACCTTGGCCCTCCAGATGTTTTGAGACTACAATTCCCATCATCCCTGACCACTGGTCCTGCTAGCTAGGAATCATGGGAGTTGTAGGCCAAAAACATCTGGAGGGCCAAGGTTGAGGAAGCCTGCCTTAATCTAATGCATGTGTGTGTGTGTGTGTTATTTTCATATGGATACTTTCTCCTAATGTACACATTTTTGTACATGTTTTTTGGTAAGAGAACTGTGTAAGAGTGTAAATGGTGTAAATTTCAAAGGACAGCTTGCCCTCTAGTCCACACATTGTTTTGGATACTGTGAATTACATAGATCTGTGTTAAAATGTGAGCAGAACTGAGTTCCTCCTCCAACCATATTCTGTTATTTAACACAGAGACTGTGATCCAGAACATCCCATGGGCTCTCATTGCCAGTTATGGCAGATGGAGCTTTACAAATGCTTTGTATACTTTTCTCAGCCAGAGCTGACAATGGGAAAGATTGGCCTGTGTGCAGAGCTTAATTTCTAGTCTTTGCAAAATTAATGTCCCATTACCCAGTTCCTGTCTTACTAAATATGCAATGTGGTGGAGTGTGACAAATTGAAGGAGGAGCTTACAGACAATAAATTCTTCATTGTTCATGGATCCAGTTTCAGCGTTAAAAATATCACTGGAGGGCCAAGGTAAATATGTATTTATTTAAGCTTACATGCAGTTCTTGGCACTAACAACAATGTTCTATGACAAGTTCTACAGACGGATGCTTAATATGTAAATTAATCTGACTTGGTAAGGATCATGATCTTTGATGGCAGTTATAATTATAGATGAGCCTGTCAACTTGCTCTGCAAATTTGTCCAACCAGAGAACAACTGTATTTGCATGGGGTTATGGAAACATTTTAATTATTTACTGACAGGTTTCAGCATGCAATGAGAAACAGGGCTGATATGTTATGACTACAACTGAGCTGTTGTTGTTGTTGTTGTTGTTTTTACAAAAAACCCACCAATTTTAACGAGATTTTAAAAAGGATATATTTCAATTATAGGCATAACATTGTAAGTGCTAACCTTTGCTTCATGGTATAAAATGGAGTAAATGTCCTTTATCATACTTTTACTCCATTTTATGCCTGATCTGCTGGGCTGAAATCTGTTTTCCAATTTTCTCACCTTTCCCCCTTCACCTCTGGAAGAGGCTTATGTTTTGCCATATCAATCACAGGGCACTTTAAAATTTCTTTTGAATGCTTGGTGGCTGCAGGTGTGCAGTGTGGATACTCTTGAAAGGTGGTTAAGTGTGTTGTCCCTCCCTGCCATTAGACATTTACCCAGGGCTCTGCAGCCCCCCACCTGCTTATTCTTTCTGATTTGAAAAAGCCCCCTGGAATGACTTGCCTCATAACATCTTTCCCTGGGTTTTAATTAAAACAAAGGAAGCTGGAGAAGCTGTCAAAAAAGCAATCGGCATCCAGTGGCATAGTGTGGGATGACCCCACAGGGGTGCTTGCCCCAAGCGCAAAATTATTAAGGTGCAAAATTTCAACATCCAGTGCTGCCTCAATACAGCTGCACACTTCCATCACTGGCCACTTTTGAAAATGGCTTCTCCATGCAAACCAGGAAGTGACCTCTCCAGACAGCTGAACGGCTCTTCTTTGATTATGCTTATTTCCTGGGTGACACCGATGTCGTTAGACTGCACATGCATATTCCATCCATTTTCCTCCCACCGAAGCACCCCTCTGTGTGGCGCTAGGCTCTGGCAACCCATGCTATGCCACTGTTGGTACCAGTGGGCTTATGAATTTTGTTTCTAAGAGAAGTTCTTCCTTAAGAAAAAGCTGCCCACATTGATTTCTTAAAGGTAAAATTCCGTAAATAGATAAATAACTTTAAACAACAACAATGAACAGCTAACAGGAGCATGGTAGACAATCTCTCTGGCTTATAGGAAAGCCCAGCCTAAAGCCTCACGAGCTTTTCAGGAAGTGCAGGCAGGCAGTGCGGCATGCAAATCACTAGTTAAGATTATTTGCAAAATGAAAGAGAGAACACTGAAAAACACCCCCTGGCCACCTCAAAAGTAAGGTGAAAAAACAATTAAACTCTGCCCCCACCCATGAGAATGTCACCAAAAGTTTCTTTCCCCTTAGAAAAATTTCAAATGCAATTTCTTTTCTCATTAACTGATGGAAAGGAGTTGGGAAAAGTTGGACAATTTGCTGGCACTGTGCTAACCTGGGCTGCTTTAAGGGTGGTCCAATAGTATACGTTAAAGTACTTTAAATTTTTCTGAAGTAACAGAGAAATTTTAGTGGAATAGGAGAGCTGAAAAAAAATTCACATCTGGCAACCAATGTGCCCCTTTGGTTTCAGATAGTATATGGGTAGACGAGTCTAAAAAATCTGGGACACAAATTTTCATGGCTCTCTAGCAGCCATGATGGCTCATTTACCAGAAGTAATGTATATAGCATTAACCCTAGAAATGTATACCTGATTCTAACCAAACTAAGCCTTCTAGAGGTAAGTCAGTCTCCTACTGAATCTGCCTTTTCAGTTGGAACCAATTCATTCTGCACTTCTCTCTTGCTATATCATGACAACAGTGTGCCACATATGGGGTTCATGATCCTATCTGCGCATATATCTAAAGTACATCTTCTTACAAGCATGCTTTTCCAGCATGCTCCTTCAAGTATGTTGTCTCTTAGATGTGGCATTTTACTACTTTGTTAGCATCTGCTGACCTTTGAAATGAGCAGGTATATAAGAGCGAGTGTGTATAAGATTCTGAACACCTTGATATATGGGAGTTTGCTGAAGAAAATGCTGAAGGATGTATGATTTGCAGGAGAGAAATGTGAAAAGCTACAAGGAAATTTATAGTCTGAAGTTAAGGTTTCCAAAATAATGGGGCATGACCAGTCACACTCACCAGATCCCTTTGGAAACAGCTTTTTCACAGCTCTTACTTCCTAACCTACTATTAGCTATACTCAGACTTAATGTACCTATTTTCCTCTCCAAATGTTAGAGGGTGTGAGATTATAGTGTGTCACAAGAAGCAAGGGAGTTTAACTACATTTCAGAAGGCATTTTCTGATAGTTTGCATTGGGCTGATAGTGGTTCACTTCCCCACCCCCACCCCCAGCTCAAGACTGAGAGAAATTCAGCAGGTGAAGACATCTGTATCACTGCAAGTTTGTTCTGGGAGGAGTTGAACCAGTTAAATACCGGCCTGTTTTGAAGAGGTAAAAGGCATAGGAACCCAATTAGTATGGGGAAAAGACCTTCATAGCCTTAACTGAATTTGCATTCAAAGACTCCTTCCTGTATAAAGAATAAATCATTGAAGGTGAGCATAACTATAAGACCTGAAGTACTTTTGTTATATATCAGAGAAGTGTCTTGGACTAGAGCAGAGGTGGAACAATTATATATTTTTTTAATCCGAGGGCCACACGCTGGTGGTGGCAGAGACAAAGAAAAAATGAGTGGGACGATGATTGTGAATTTTGTTTTTGTACAGTACACCTCTCTATTCTCCATCCAGGCGAGCAAGAAGGATTGGGGGCTAGGGAAAAACACTAGGCTGAAGTGAGGACAGGTGGGGGCAACCACCTGGCTTTGACAGACAGATCTAGCTTTTAATTACAGTGAATTATTTTCCCAGAGTGATTTGTGGGGTTGGGGGAAGGATGCTGAAGTAAATAAAAGTGTTTCTTTTTCTCATGGTTCTTCCATGAGTTGGTTTTCGGAAAACAGAGCATTTAGAAGAGCAGTGGGGTTTTAGCATCCTTCCCAAACTCTTTCCTAATAAACAATTAAAAATCAATGCTTCAGTTCATTTTTTATTCATTCAATTGTCCCCTGCCATGTCAAACTTGCATTCCCATTTTCATGAGTTCAGTTCAAATCACAGAATTGTAGAGTTGGAAGGACATGCAGTCCAACCCTCTGCAATGCAGGACTCACAGCTAAATAATCCCTTACAGATGGCCACCCAACCCCTGTTCAGAAACCTCTGAAGAAGAGTCTATCACCTTCCAAGGTAGTTTGTTCCACTGTCAAACAGTTTTTACCATCAAAATGTCTATGCTAGCTTGGTCATGACCACAGAATGGAGGATAGTAGGATTCTCAAGGACATGCTCTATGGGCAGATGGCTTCAGGTACCAGGCCTGTTGGCAGACCAACCCTGTATTAGAAAGATGTCAGCAAACATGGCATGAAGGCTGGCAACATCATCCCCACTGTGCGGGGATCCCTTGCAGACAACCACAATGCCTGGAGACAGACATTCGGGTCATGCCTCCATAGCATAGAGGAGGAATGACTGCTGGGAGAAGCGCAGAGAGAAGAAACGCCATGGAGCATCTGCAGCAGCACAACCAGAGATGCCTTCATCTGCCCCAGCTGCAACAGAAAATGTCTCTCCTGTATTGGTTTCTACCTCTACAGCAGGCACTGTAACCTTCCAACAGTTGGACTTCTCCCCCAAAGATGCACTCCTCCATGGTCTCGCAAGACAGACGGATGCCAATGTACACGACTATAAAAACCTTACAACAGCTTTCAAGGTATTTGTCTATTTAAAATGTCACATGTAAAAATGTGAGTGTGTATGAGCTCTACTTAAAATTTTAGCCTTCCAGTGCTAAAAGCGGATTGAGTGGATCAAATGGATCTGTTTAGTGGGGAAACAGAAATGCCCCCAAGAAAACCCCACCCCGCTATCTCCTAAATCCTCACACTCTCTTAAATGGGTAGATGGAGTTGTAACACACTTAAGAAAACCTGGTCCAAACCCATGCACTTTCCTCTAAATGTGAAGTGTGACTACAGTAAATGTATTTGCAAACCCATGTATTGTAAAAGTAACCATCCCACTGAGTGATCAGTTAATGGCCAACCTATGTTTGTCTCTGCAAATTGCATCAAACAACCATTAAGAGATTAATCTCCATGTGATTACAGTTAAAAAAGAGCCCAATTTCTTCACTTACAACTTCAGTACAGCCTGCGTCTCAAGAAACATGAGGTAAATACAGAAGAGGGCTGTGTCTAGTGAGAGTGGAATATACATGGGGGGAGAGAATAGTTTTGAGTGATATGCTTAATCTTCAAGTTCAAACTACTGAACACTTTCTGAAGGGCTCATGCTGTCATCTGGCTGATCTCCCCACAACTGCAGAATTCTTAAATATGTTTACCTGGGTCCTGGATAGGTCAATAACTGGTTTCCCCACAAACTCGTCTCTAGGCTAGATAAAAACAAAGTATTACTTTTTGCTCATCTTCAGTTGTCAACTTCACACCAGGGGGTATTCAGTGTGTTCATTCGTCCTCCCATTGAAAATGAAAGGAACAAGAATGTATTTGAAATTACACTCTTTGGATGCTCTGATATAAAATCCTATAAAAACAAAACAAAATAAGTTTTTCATTAAGCCATAAGGATCCTCTACAATAGGATTAAGGACATCTAACAGTCAATGCACCTTGCACTCCGTGATAGTTTTGAAAATATATTGTTGGCTGTCACTGCTTTCCACACTGAATGTGGGGTCAAAACGGGTTTAACTTTGATCTGTGGCAAGTTTACAATAGTAATACATTTTCTAGAATTGCTGAACTCCACCTTGTACGTATAAGTAGTACCACAGTGCTTGAGCAGAATGAATGATTTGGGCATGAATTCAGGTTTCATAGAAACTATACCTGTTATCATTCAGAAATATAACATTCCTGACAGAAGGCACACCTCTTTTGACGTGTGAGAGGTCTATTTAATCTTAATTTCCATATATATATATATATATATATATATATATATATGAACGAAAATTTACATTTCAAGATATTCATTTAGAAAACCTTAAATCAATGACTTCCCTTCTTCTCTTTCCATGGTTCATTTTACATACCATACATCCCTGCATATTTTACATGAACCAAACCATTCAGTAATCCATAGTTACACTATCAAAACTTATTTACACTGTTGAATTTATCTTAATGCTACTAGTGTTTTTAAATGTACACAATTTTCACCCAGATAATCAATAAATATTTTCCAGTCTTATTTAAACGTATATTCTTCTTGTTCTCTTATTCTGTATGTTAAATCTGCAAACTGCGCGTAATCTTAATTTCCACCCACTGACATATTTGTTCCTTTGTTAGACTTTGAGCCTTTTTATTTGAATGACATGCTCCCAGTGACTGTGGTTAATGACTGAAGTGTCATGCTTAATGACATCACTGGGGCCTGCCTCCCATGGCATCACATCTGGGTCCCTGACCTGGCAGCCCTATGAGGGGTGGACAGTTCCCCATCTTGCAGACGCTAATCCCATGAGTGAATGTCTGAAGAGGGCTATTGAGTAGGGCTGAGGAATCTCAGACCTAGGTATGAAGAGCAAAATTCCAGGCCCCTTTGCATGCCACACAGCCTCCCAAGCCACACCTCTCTGTGGTCCCGCTCAACACACAAACTGGATTCTTTTACCTGCGTAGAACATGCCCTTCAACTGTGATAATGTCTCTTCCCTCACTGAATGGAGATGTATAGGCACCCCCGCACGCATACATTTGCATGCGATCAACTAGCGTGTGACTGTGTATATGTGCAGTGGGGAAGATTTTTTTTAAAAAAATTCATACCCGGAAATGGAGGGACGGAGCAGGAAAGTCCTTGTGTCTTGCAAGGATACCCTCCCTGGAGCCCAAAGAGGACCTAGTGAAGGCAGAGAAGAGACTGGAGGTGCAGAGGGGCTTTGTTTTGAATGCTTAGCCTCCCCGCCTAACAGCTGATGTGCACGGTAGCGCAGCAGACACTGCTTTTCCACACATCCTCTAGCCCAATTCCAGCCCCAGAGCTTCAATTCCAGTTGTATATCTTTTCGGTACCGTATTTTTTTTTTGGGGGGGAGTAGTATTTTGGAGAGAGAGCAGCAGAGAGGGCATTTAATGGGTGTTTAGAGGGTGTTCCCCACTTGTGCAATTTTCATGTATGCGTGTGGGGTGCCAGAACGTAATGCCCGTTTAAGTGGGGAGCCACCTGTATGTAGAATTCTATGGATTTTGTAGGGCTTGAATATAGCCTGCTGTGGAAAAGCAAGAGTCACCTCTGTTGCTCTGCCCATTTTTAGCCTCTGGCCATGCACAATATGTTGTTGCCCGGCATTGCTGCATTTCTTAGAAACAGATTCCCTCCACATCAGGTAAACTCAGATTTATTTAAGAACAGTTGGTGGGGTGGCCCACTTACTCCTCAGTCTCCTCGGCCAGGTCCACACTGGCTTTCTTCTCCCATTCTTCACCATGACCCACGAACTAACTTTTTACACATGTACTGTCAGGGACTGTGCCGAAGAGGGTTGCACTGAGGAGAAATGGTGGGAGCCTCCCCCTCCCCCTGCTCCTGATCCGGACCCTGAATCTTCCCAAGAGCAAGAGGACAGTATAGATTTGGAACAGTGGTTTGCAGAGGGACATAGTGCAGAAGGCAGAAGCTGGGAAATACTGGATGGGGAACAGCTAGGAGAAGAAACACTGGAAGAGAGCATTAACAGGTTCACTGTCTCTGGTAAACATTCCTCCACTCTCTCCCCAAGGTCAAGAAGAGCACAGAAAGTGGCAGAACAGAAAGTACACAAAGCACAGAGGGTACAAGCTCAGATTACAAGAAGTAGAAGTGATGTAGATTAATGGGGACGTAATAGGGAGGGATCCTTAATTGGGAGCACAGCCATTCCTAGGAGATGGTTTCTTTGTTTTCTCACTGTGATTATTAAAGTTTCTAACCGGTAAGAAGACTCATTTTCCTTTGTTCTCCTTATCTACTGCCACAGGGGGAGGAAGCCAATTCCCTGAAGCCTGACATGTACCATTGGCATGCGCACACACACCCTCACTTGCTCATGAGGGTATGTTGCCCTTGGGTGGAAAACCCCCCATTGCTTATTCACATGCCCTCCAACATTTTTCCGATGAAAATAGGGACATCTTAAGGAAAAGCTGGACATTGCAGGATCAAATCAGAAACCGGGACAGCTTCTCTAAATCTGGCACAGTCCCTTGAAAATAGGGGCACTTGGAGGGTTTGTATTTGGTTAAAAGGAAACATGAGTTTCTTCTACCAGGTGTTGTGAATATTATTTTAAAGACTTTTGAAAGTAGAATCCAGCTTGAGTAAGAGACACAGTGTACACTTTATTAAGTGAGCAAAAGAGTACAGAAATTATTACAAAGTACTGTTAACTGTGTCTACCATATGCACAGCTTTGTTTTCAGAGTAAGTATGAAGGGATAATTATATAGTGACTCCATGTTCCACTTTTCCATAATTTACATAAGAAGCACTACACAAAAGTGATGCTAATAGCCTGAGAAAAACCCTCACAAGTAATGAAAGCCATAGTTTGGGATTAAACCTTTAATGCCTTACTAAAATGAGGATCAGGAGGATAAAAATACAGTGGCACTCTACAGCAATTAGATAGCAAAGGTTCAATCCTTGCTTTAGCATTTACTAGGCTTTGTAGTTTTGGGTTTTTTAAAAAAGTCAATTTTATATTTGAATTTACTTAATTGAACATGATTTTCTGGCAGGTTTGGTTGTTTATAATTAATTACTGTATTTACATAAAATTACAAAAAATAAGTAAAAACTTGCTGTCAGATATATAGAACGACCACTGCATACTAAAGGGGGAAATTAACTAGGGTTGAAACCAGTAATTTTCAGTAATCATGATTATCTTTGGGAAAGCATTATAGTTTCTCCTTTATTATGTTTCATTCATGCAGTTTCACTAGCAAATTAATTTCAGTGGAAATGTATTTTATATGACTGATAGTTCATATATTATAGGGATCAGTAGGTATTTTAAATGATCCATGGTCACATCCACACCCTACATTTTAAACACATATTCAGGTAAAGCAAATTGGTTCCTTCAAAGACTCCTGGGAACTGTAGTTTGTATAGGGTGCTAGGAATTATAGCTCTGTGAGGGATAAAGTACAGTTCCCAGGATCCTTTGGTGGATACCATGAACTTCTAATGTGTGTTAAATGTATTGTGGGATGTGACCTATATGCAGAGCCTGAGCCAAGAAACAAGATTTTTTAAGAGGACAGATTGTCAGTGTTGAAAACGCAACAGGAGATATCATTCTGTGTGTGACTTAAGGGTTAATTCTGTTATATCAACTAGCTAATATATGTAGAGGTGTGGTAACCAGGCAAACATCAAAGCAAAAAGCAAAGACATCACCTTGCCGACAAAGTTCCTTATAGTTAAAGCTATGGTCTTCCCAGTAGTAATGTACGGAAGTGAGAGCTGGACCATAAAGAAGGCTGATCGCCGAAGAATTGATGCTTTTGAATTATGGTGCTGGAGGAGACTCTTGAGAGTCCCATGGACTGCAAGAAGATCAAACCTATCCATTCTCAAAGAAATCAGCCCTGGATGCTCACTAGAAGGACAGATCCTGAAGTTGAGGCTCCAGTACTTTGGCCACCTCATGAGAAGAGAAGACTCCCTAGAAAAGACCCTGATGTTGGGAAAGATGGAGGGCACAAGGAGAAGGGGACGACAGAGGATGAGATGGTTGGACAGTGTTCTCGAAGCTACTAACATGAGTTTGGCCAAACTGCGAGAGGTAGTGAAGGATAGGCGTGCCTGGCGTGCTCTGGTCCATGGGGTCACGAAGAGTCGGACACGACTGAACGACTGAACAACAACAACAAACCAGGCAAACTGGCATGATATTCATGGCAGCAGCAAGTCAACTGAGGGAGCTTTCTTTTGTATGTTTGATTGCATGTCTTCCTGCTCTGTACAAAGCCTGTCCTAAGAAAGACAAAACCTCTCTTTTCCTTTCTCCTCAAATTAGACACTGTTTAGTTTTGCTTAGTAAAGTATTATCAGGGTCTCCCCCCCCCCAGACTTGATCTCTGCTATTTAAGTAACTTTGCTAACAATGAGGTGCTTAGAGTTGGCCTTGAATTGAGACTTGGGTGAGAAATTGCTGATATTTCACCATTTCTGTCTTGGGCCAGCCCTGAATGGTGAGTACAGGCAAAGCACAACGGACTCTTTATACAAGTATGCCACATTTTTGCTTTACGTTACAAGGATAAAAGCTGAAACGAATGTTTTTTCATGCATTTTTTTTTAATGGAACCTTATTTCACGATGAATTCAGCTTCCGGGTCCACTTGGTTTTGCAACAGAAATGATGGGTGTGCGTACCAGCAAAATAGATGCAGGCTCTGTAGCCATTCTTTCCCCTCACCTTCAGGGGTGCTGCCAATTGTACATGTTCCATCCTCTTGTTTGTTGCAGAGGGAAAAAAATAAAAATATTTAAGGTGCAAAAAACCGTTCTGGCAACTTGGGGGAGGGACACAGGAGGGAGCAGTCAATCAGCTCTCTGCACAGCTTGCCTCTGCTTCAAGCCTGTAGAACCCTGGAGAGGAAAAGGTATATTAAGGGAATGCACTGTCACATAAGCCTCATTGCTTTAAAAATGTTACCTATGTCTTCACCTTCTGATTCACAGCCAGAGATGTCTTCCTGCTGAGCCGGAAAACTGTTATCTGGCGAGAGTTCTCCGCCAATGTTGCCATGCCGAGCCTTGCTCCTAATGCTGCTTACGGCACAGTGCTGTATCAACTTTTATTCCTTCCCCCTGTCTTTTGATCATTTATAAAGTTCCATTTAACCGAGTATTTTGTCCAGCCTATGCAGCAGGACAATTGACAAGCGTGGTATGAGATCTTCATTTCTGCACTGTTGTTCTATGTTTCATAACTGGTAGTTTTTACTTTGTAATGGGCCTTCACAGCAGGCTAACATTTCTGACTGGATGAATAGCTCAACTTCCCATGGCGACGCGAAACGCAAACTTCCCTTGCCTTCAAATTGTGGCATGGCTGATGCTTACTGATTGCAGCCTTAAGCTCTCCGATCACCTCACGTAACCTGTGTTTCTGTCCCTTTAAGAGAACTGCCTATATCTCTGTTTTGCTATATAGTGGATCTGGGCAGCTGGGGAATGGCTTTGATCAGTCTGAACACTGAGCATGTGCAGTGGAGGAAAGTTGCTTCCATATTATTGATCGCGAGGGTCAGGGGGTCAGCTAGCTAGCAGCAATGGGGAAACAGCTCCACAATAGGGAGGAATTCTGCAACTAGTTGTACTGCGCCCAACAGCAATTTTGATATCCCTGTTAATAATTGCTATTGTTCTTATAAAAGAAGTAGCCAATGTGTTTCCCACTCCCCCCAGGAAAGCGCATCCATTATTGATATCTGCAAATATTTAAGCTTCAGCTAAAGCATAACTGAATGAAGAGGCTTGCTTTTTATTTATGTTGCATTTTATGCTGGGTATAAAAATTACTGAGTGTGTCCAGCCAGCCAGCCAGCCAGCCAGCCACAGGAGACAACTCCAGAGGAAAGAGATGGTCTACACTCTTAATTTGTTTGCAGGCCAACCTGCAAGGAAATCTAACACCAGACTTTCAAGTCGTAGCACACCCTGAGGTGAGGTCAAGAGAAAGGCATAATGCAGCAGCCAAAATGTTTGTGCCAAACTCTGCTGGTGTGATTTGCTATCCAGAGGCTGAGGAATGAACTGGTTGCCAGCAAACACATAGGTGCTAATCCTGTGCCTTTGGCACTGTCTGAAGACATGATTCTCTCTGTCGAAGGGCCATTGCTATAGTGCAACTGGAAGAAGCCCTTTCATATCTATGGAACTGAAATTATTTACGGAAGTCACCTGATGTTGTAAACACTTGTTTTTGTCCAGTAGGATTCTTTCATACTGACAAAGGTTTGATACCCAGGAAACAAATCCTTTCGTTCTCAAAGGGAATATCCCAAAACCACTTGCTAGATACCCTAAACACTTCAGAGAGGATTTTTAATGAACATTCCAGGGTGTCTCTCTAAGAAAGAAGGAAGAAAATGGAAAAGAGAGATCAGAATAGTATTGTCAGCTGCCTCTGTCCTCTGCATTTTCCCCTTGAGGGGATACCTGGACAGCAAGAAGAAGTGACAGCCAGGTCACAGCAGGGGCATACAAAAATGTTGGGCTTCTCAATGCAGAAGAATTGTGTATTGTACAGTAAAAATGTCCAATTTCATGGCATTATGAACAAATGCTTTATTACATGGCCAAACATCCACAGTTCTTAGGACCACTCACTGCATTAGCCGATTATCACTTCACAGCTTGCAAGCAATTGCAATTCCAATATGAACTGACCCTGATACATAGCCTCCCAGGCTAGTTAGCCACCAGCTTTCGCACTTCCCAAGTGTTCTGACACAGTTCTCAGCTGTGCCAAGATGCATTTCAAACTGCTCTCTCCCACAGTGTGTCATAATGTCCAGTGCTGGTTTACTGTGTTCCTGCATAACTTCTGTATTGGTGGCAGAGACGCTGGCTTCTCCAGAGGATTGGGAGGAAGGGGGGAGCCAAATGTCCTCTGAAAATTGAGCTGGCCCAGTCCCCTCAAAAAATACATTTGGTGAGCCAAAACTGCCTCAGCCTCTAGGAGTTGGCATCTATGATTGGGGGCCTTTATATTTATGGGGTTTTAACTATAAAGGGTGCCATTTTGTTGAAGAACCGCCATGATTACAGTTGTAAGATCTCAACAGCTAAACTCACTCAGAAATAAAGCATCCTTCAACCCCTGTCCAGCGATCAGGAAGATACTGTTCAGCATTATGTATGGTGTGAAGACAAAACAAAATGAGATGCTCTTAACCCAACAGGAATGAATGCTGTACTCTTGTGGGGTGCTTAAATTAATGCTGTGGTGAAATCTGTCCTCCAATTTCCCAAAGGATATCTTCCCAGAAAGAGAGGCTTCTGTTCATAATAATTGTAATAATATTTTTAAAATTTATATCCCGCCCATCTGGCTGGGTTTCCCCAGCCACTCCGAGCGGCTTACAACATATATAAAAAGACCAAAAAAAAATATATCAAATGTTACACAACAAAATATCCTGTACAAGCAACAAACAAACCAACAAACCAATAGAAATCAATAATAACAAACAGTTTACAGTTATACCCAAATTAAAATAACCATGAACTCCAACTAAATGTTTAACCAACACCAACCCAACAAAAACAAAACAGAGGAACCTATTATTCTTTAGAATTTTTAAAAATATCGTTTTGGCGAGTGTGTACTGTGGGGTTTAAATTAACACCATTAAATGGCCAATGTGATGTAAAGTTTGGGTACTGGGGAAGGCTGTGCAGTGCAGAACACTAGCGAGGTGATTTGTAGAATGTGAAAGGGAACACTCATACTCCAGCTACCTAGGAAAAATTAAGCATGGTCAATCCCACCAAGAAAAATTTCCCTTTAATAATTTTCAGATCCCAGGATATGTACTGAAGGCACATGAGGTCACCACCTTGCTGACGCTAAGCAGGTTTGAGTGGGTGACCACTTGGGTAAAGGTAAAGGTAAATGACCCCTGAATGGTTAAGTCCAGTCAAATGAAACTATGGGGCTCATCTCACTTTCAGGCTGAGGGAGCCGGTGTTTGACCACAATAAAATGCTAATATTGAATACGACAGTCTCTTGTATTTGTGTACATGTACCTCATATGTGAAGATGCTGCAGGAATAAAATATCCTGTGGTGACAGAGCACGTCACTTAGCGCATCTGTTCCACCCACCCCAGCTTAGAACGCCTAAAAAAAAGAAAAGAAAATCAGCTTTCAGAAATTACAATTTCAAAACACACAGGTACTCTCAATCTGTCTTCAAAGATGGACAGTAATACCAGATAACAAGGATACCTGTTCATTCCTTCCCCCCGTCCCGCTCTGTGACTCCACAATGTCCTCTGTTTCATTACTCAACATGTTCTCCCCCCCCCCTTTAGGAAACATGGGAACATTATTCAGCTTCTACCGTTTTGATGTATGTTGAGCTGAAATGACAACTTTCCTGCACCAGTGAAATGGGATCATAAATAAAGCATGGAAACACTTATATTTTCTGTCATCCACAATAACTCTTATGTTTTCCATAATAATAATATTGAATGGAATTACTTGATGAGATGAGGGAAGTCAGGAGATTTTTATTTTCTTCCTTGTCTTAGGCCACCCTGAGGACTGAATGAATGCAAGCTATGCCTTATATTGCTTTTTCCTGGCGCTACTGAGGGAAGAATAGTGTAAATCTTTACCATCTCCCAAACTCGCATGTAAGGAAGCATATATGGGAAGAGGAATAGGGCACCCGCGTGGATGTTCTTACATTGCTTTAACTTTCCCAGCCTCTCCCCCCACGTGAAGGGAAGAAGAAGAAAATCACATGGTGTCAGGGACTGGGCAGAGGAGGAATGGTGGAGACTGCCTCCCCAGCCTGACCCTTCCAGAGAAGAAGACAACAGTTCAGAATTACAAGAGGGGTTTGAGGGGGGTCATAGCTCAGAGGCAGATGAGGGGAAAAGCTGGGAAATAATGGGAGAGGAGGAGGAGGAGGAGGAGGAGGAGGAGGAGGAAGAAGAAGAAGAAGAAGAAGAAGAAGAAGAAGAAGAAGAAGAAGAAGAAGAAGAACCAAGGGGGCAATAGCTGACAGACTCAGTGTCTTTAGAAAGCATTCTATACCCACCCTCTCCAAGAACATGGTGAGCCTTGAAAGTAGGAGAGCAAAGAGCTCAAAGGCAGGGGGCATTTTTTAGCACCCGTAGCGATGACTCATGAGGAAGTGGGAGAGATGGAGGGGGTGGAGATTCACTCAGGACAACACCATTATTCCAAGAGGCTGCATTCCCAAGCCTCTCTCTGTGAATATTGAATAAAAAGCAGAGGGTAAGGACTTTTCCTTGTCTTCTCCTTTCCTGACAACCTGCTATGGGGGGTTGGTTCCTCTGCCGCCTGGCACATGGTAAGTCCCACAGAAATCAATGGCCCTTACTTTGAAGCAGCAGTTATATCCTGAGAACGGGGTTGCTGCCATTTGCAGGGATAGAGATGGAGCTCCTGGCTGTCACCAGGCTGAACCTTGAGCTCCCCAGACTTTGCCCTGCACCAATTCCATGTCAGTATTCCATTCCTATCACCAGAGCATTACCACTATGAGGGCACTGCTGCTGCTCCACTCCCCACACCGCTGAAAGGAAAGAGCTGAATGTTGTTATTATTATTATTATTATTATTATTGTTCGCTCTGTATAATCCCAGCAAATACAATCTCATGGGGAGATTGATTCTTCCCAACAGAAGTACTTTTGTTGCAGCCTATTTGCCTTAAGACCGAAGTTCTATTAGATATGACACACACCACTGCAATGGGAGATTAAAGGGAAATGAAGGCATGTTACGGGCCTGTACCATCCACTTGTTCTTCCTTTTGTAGTTTTTCACACCAAGAAACAGAAACGATCTCCTTTTCGTAACCAGCAAAAATGGAAATGAAAATGAAGGCCTCCAATAGATGTAGGAAATGCACAATCCATAACTTAGATTAGAGAAGTAAGAAACTATGCATAATACAATGGATCAACCTTTGAACAACCTAAGTGCATCTACATTGGATCGCACACGGAAACGTGCAAGAGCGTGTCATCCTGTGCCATGGATCAGCTATGAAGATTGCATTACTAAAAGGTTCAGATAAAGTTGGAGGACTTGGTGGGTTATATTAAAGAGCATGTTGCATATGTCAAACAACAGACAATGTGATTCTTACTGTGAAGATGGAGGGTTTAACTGTCTTCCATTTTTGTGGCATATGGAATATTAGTTGCATAGAATATACTCATATTTTTAGCCTGTGGATTGTGCCTACTGCCTTATCTTGCTTCCAGTACTATAAGATACATCGGGGCCCTATGTTGTACAAGGCTGTATGGAAAGAGCAGCTGTAGTAGCCAGCAGCAAGGAGTTTGGGGGAAGAAGCACATCCATTTTATTATTTTATCTCTTCATTACATTTCTAGCCCACCTTTCCTCTGATGAGCTCAAGGCAGAATTCATGGTTTTCCTCCCTTCATCTTCACAGGAATCCCGTAAGCTCAAGAACAGCTTACTTTACCCACTGTAACAGGTCCATGAGCTACATGGCTGACGGGGGATTTGAACCCTGGTCTCCCATGTCCCAGTCCAACACTCCAACTTGCCAAAGAGGACCATAGGAAGTTGCCTTATACCAAATCAGACATTGGTGCATCTAACTCGGTAATGTCTACACAGCAGCAGCTCTCTCACACAGATTAAAACAGCAGTTCTTTTCATGGAGCAAACCATCCATATATTTAGTTTTTATTTGTTCTTTTTACACACTGGTACTGTGATATGCAATGTAGTGGGTCTATGACAACCCCTTCAGCTTCCATACAGTGCCTCATGCTGTAAGAGTTTTTTTCCTATACTCACTCTCCTGGGCTGGATTACATCAGCTTCAAGAACAAGGGAATGAATGCTGTCATGACTGGACTACATGGTAAGACTAAAAGATAATTTTCATAACCCCAAAACTTGTTTGATCATATTATACCATGGGGGTCTACCCAAGCAGCAGGATGAGATAATTCGAAAATGAAATCTCCCACCTCCAAGTCCCAAGTGAGTCAGTGCATTCAGGATTCTGCCACCTCATTTGCTACATGTGTGGAACAGGCCTTAGACCACTGAAATCATGTGAACAGTCTTTTTATTTTATTTTTCCAACAGAACTAATGTTAGTCATCAACCCATGTCAGAAAAATATTCATGGGGACAGGGAACATAAGACACAACTGAACATATGTACAAAAATTGGCACCACAACTAAGCATTAAAATGTGCCCGACTCAGGGTCCTCCCCAACAAATCTGGTCTTGTAGCTTTTCACACTGTCCCACTAGCAACCATTACAAAACTTACCGGTACATAAAGTGGTTCATAGATCATAGAATCATGGAGCTGGAAGGGACCACAAGGATCATCTACTCCAACCCCCTGCAATGCAGGAATATTTTGTCCAAGGTGGGGTTTGAACCCACAACCTTGAGATTAGGAGTCTCATGCTCTACCGGCTGAGCTAACCACCAAAGCCAGCTTCCCCAGTCACTAATCCCCAGGTTAGAGAAGGCAACCAACCAACCAACCCAAGTATCCCTATCCAGTCAGAATTCTGGACACAACAATTCCACCATGCTGTAACATGAACATAAATTACCTAGAATGCTTCAGAGGAACTGAAGAGGATGTTAGAGAGGCAGCATTAGCTTATATACCCAGGTCTCACTCCACCCCCATTTCTTGCACACACGTATCCTGATGCCTTGCCAGCCTCTCGGGGTGGGAACAATGCCCCGAGCCCTGCAGCATCTGAGATGCTAGTTTAAATGTAGACACTATGCGTGCAGCACTTTACAGTGCAACTCTGTACACGATGATTTGGAAGAAAGTCTTATTGCATTCAGTGTGAATTGCTCCCAGGTAACTAGGATTGCAGCTAGAAACAACTTGTGGTGCTTCTGTCTATCTATTGCTTGTGGTTAGGTCAAAATGGTACATGCTAAACAACTTGGTCTCTACACTTCAGTACGTTCTAGTTAAAGTTTTCCATGCAATTGCTGCTTACAAGTGCCAATAAGTCCACACTGCTTGTTTCAACCTAGTTATTTGTAATACCAATTTTCATTTGTTTCATTCTGCCTTATATATATGCACAACATATTGCTAGGATCAATTATTTCCAAGCCATATTTGTGTGTATGTGCGTGTGTGTACGTGTGTTCCACCAGTACACACTATTTATCATTCTGCAGCAGCCATCCACTTGAGCAGTATATGCCATCTGTACTTTGTAAAACACCTTTAAGCTATTGTTTTAAAGTTTTATACCTTTTAATGTTTTCCTATTTATTTCCTGCTGATATCAACACATAGCCTGCCAAAAGCAATCTTTGGTGGATACTAACATATTCATATTGAATATTTGATCCAGAAATTCTGCAGATAAGTGGAGTGAACATCTGTGCAAAGAAGATAATTTTTAATATTTATGGATAGCTCATTTCCATGTCGTAATCCTTGAGATGGGATCAGGTTTGCAAGATCCGGTGCAATGCCAAGCCATTTCTCTGTATTCCAGTCATGGTTAGGTAATGATGGAAGCTGAGGTTTTGAAGATGGAGTAAGAGGGCATGTGTATTAATTAGTATGAAATAATTATTCATGGGAAGCTCACTGTTATGTAAAACATCCCCTTAAGAAGACTGATTATGTACAATTTGAAATTATCATGGTCTTCCTTTGATTATGGGGAAGATTTTTACACCATGGGTGAAGCTGCAAGGCAGGAACAGTGAATTGGTTTGGCTGCTGAAAAGTAAACAGCTGAAAAGCAGCAACTTAGCAACAGTCGTATGTTTGTGATGTGTTTGATTCATTAGCAGAACATGTTGCACAAATTAGATCTGTTTGAATATATTTGCGCTGTCTGCGTCATTCCCTCTGTTTATAGGTTTATGGGGAATTTTTTTACAACGACCAGCAAGGAACAGGAGTTTACAGGTCATTGTGACAGGGCTTAAAGGGATTAAAAATAAACAAATTTGTGGTTTTCCCCTTTAAGAAATATAAATGAACATATTTGTTCATGTCCTGATCCTAGCAGGGAGCTACTTGAAAAAGCAGGTGGCAATGGTCCCTGTAATTAATGCTGAAATTTCCAATGTCCTATTCAGGCATGATCAGCCTAAGAGGCAACTTTGATAGAATATGGTTTTGTGGGGACCATATTCTAAGCCCATAGTCATTTAGCTGAATGCGTGCAGGTGACAACCGCTGGACCACCCTATCAGTTCCACTACTAACCTTTGCATAGTCAATTGGAAGTTCTGAATGGCAAGTCTATGTGGACTCTGCTGAAGATGTCTCTAAACCTTCCCATGATTTGGAATTCTGCATTTTCAGGATCTTCTTCTGGCAGGTATGTTGAATACCCCAGGTATTTCTGATTCACTTGCTGAACCCATTCTCAAGGAATCCCCATAAAAAATAATAATAATCAGGTGACAACTCTACTCTGGGCATCACGTCTCTAAGGAAATATGTGGATGCACACGAATGCTCATACCAATAACAAACTTAGTTGGTCTCTAAGGTGCTACTGGAAGGAATTTTTAAATTTTGCTTCTGATTTAGATCCAGCTTGTGGACTCTTCCTGAAAAGGCACATTTTTGAATCGCCTTGTAGGACAACTCTCCTTCTTATTTGTCACAGGCTGGCACTCTAGTATGTCACAAAAATATGCCGCACGTACCGCCTTTTTTGGGGGGGGGAGAAGTTCTATAAAACTCCTTCAGTTGCTTCCTTCCTTTCTCAAAACGCAAGGCATGCTTTTTATATTTCTCAAACCAAGGAAGCTGACTTATTCAACAAGGAATGTTTTCTAAGCAATCTGTCATCTTCCCTTCATTGTCCTTGACCTAATGAAAGGAACTATAGCTGTATTCACACAGTAATACTGGAAGAGGTTTCTCACCATATAGGAGGAATGGAAGAAGAAGAGTTCGGCTGGATCAGCCCAGTGGCCTAGCAGATGGGAAGTGCCAAAGCACTTGTGAGTCACAACAATGGATATTCAGAGGCATACTGCCTCTGGCAGTGAAGTCAAAACATAGCCATCATAGCTAGTAGCCATTGGTAGTATCAGTGACTTTGTCTGATCTTCTGTTAAAACTATCTAAGTTGGTGGCCATCACTACCTGTTGAAGGAGCAGGTTCCATATTTTGGTTTTGGCCTCCGCTCATTGAGTGAATAGCCTTGGGAGCAAGGTGGTGACTATTTCAATCTGGAATCCAGAATGCAATACCCCCAATCTGACATTACTCCATGTTCTTTCATCATTTTGCGAGTTGCAGTCATGAATCCCTAACATCACATCTTCTTTATTCCTTAGTGACCCATGGAGGACCAAATATGGACATGTGGTTCACATTTGCAGCAACAAGGTCACAGCAAGAGTAGGGAACTTCTTTTACTTAACATATGAAAGTCAATAGGATACAAAGGGGGTGGTTACTGGTTGTTTCTGCTTTTATTTTTATTATGTAATTTGTGTTTTTTATATTGTAATTTAATATTGTGAACCACTCTGAGATGTATGGCCTTGTCTGGGTCTCCATACCTCAGCTGCTCAAAAAGTTTACTGATCCAGTTTTCTTTCTCTTTCTTCTCTTTTTTATATATTGCTTTTTGTTCTCTTTTTATAAATGTGTTTGTATTTTAGTGCTCAAAATGTTTAAAAATAAACCCTCCAGTAAAATTGTTTTAAAATGTTTACTGATCCAGTTTCAAAGTTCTTGTATCCATTTATGAGGCTCTTCACAATTTGGATTCAGGGTACCTCAAGGACTGCCTAAACAAAATAAAAAATAAAACAATTCCTTCCAGTAGCACCTTAGAGACCAACTAAGTTTGTTTTTGGTATGAGCTTTCATGTCAAGGACTGCCTAATTCATCATATACCGTATTTTTCACTCCATAGGGCGCACCTCGTTTTTAGAGGAGGAAACAAGAAAAAAAATATTTTTCTGGTTTTCCTCCTCTAAAAGCCCTGTTTTTTTGAGGATCAGCTAAAAGTTTTGCAGCTTTTTTGCAAAGGGAAAAGCCCTGTTTTTTGAGGATCAGCTAAATGTTTTGCAGCTTTTTTGCAAAGGGAAAAGCCCTGTTTTTTTGAGGATGAGATCAGCTAAAAGTTTTGCAGCTTTTTTTGCAAAGGGGGAAAAGCAAAGCTCTTCAGCACATTCAACAATGGAGGCCTGGGCAAGGGGGCGTGCCGAAAGGGAGCAGGGACTCTTATCTCTCTCCCGATCTCTTGCTGATCAGCTGCTGAGCGGGATCCTTTCAACAACCCCTTTACTCTTTGTAAAATAAAAAGCATATCTGCTTTTGGCTCCTGGGCAATTCAGATCCAGGGACCACCATTCGCTCCATAAGATGCACAGATATTTCCCCTTACTTTTTAGGAGGAAAAAAGTGTGTCTTATGGAGTGAAAAATACAGTAGCTGCCCAATCAATGAGATCTTTTTTTTGGGGGGGGGGGGGTCAGTGGTCTCCCACAGCTCAGATGCATGACTCGTATCCAGGAAGAGCTGTGCTTTTAGTATTGTGGGCCCAATCTTATGGCACTCCCATCCAGTTGAGGTGAGACAGACCCCTTCACTGCTGAACCTCCGGTGCATTCTGAAGGCTTCTTTTATTCCAGCATGCATTTTAATTGAAGTTTGATATTATAGTTTTAACTGATATTTACTTTCTTTGCACTCAAACCTTTTAAACCACTTCTATACTACTGTAGTTAAGTGGTATATAAATTGTTTAAACAAAGAAAGAAAAATAAAACATTTCCATCCATGCCACAGGCTATCATGTCCCTCTGCACCCTTCCAACCCAATAATCTTATTTTGATGGTAGCATGGTGCGTTATAAATGTAGAACCAATGCATTTAAAAGTACTTCCCTTTACCTTTCTTTAGAATTATTTCCAGGAGTTTAAGCTCAGACACAGTCTCTTACATACCTTAAAAAAAATATTACATTACTCTTTCTCAAAGATTCCAGAACACATGCTGAACTGAGTCTTTTAAAAATGCATTTATTTCTTAATAACTGCTGAGAAATTGAACAGTGCACAGCAGACACACTCGTTCCATCTATTTAAATAGTGACAATGAAACATGTAATTAACATTAAAGCAAAGTGGCAACCAAACAGTTTACACTGGAGGACAAAGCCCTTATCACACCCTTGGCAAGCTCACAGTAAAGTTAAACACCCACTCATAAACCAAAATAACAGAGCTCATAAAACACCATCTGTGAGGCTGATTTTTTTAAAAACTAAAAAAATGTAGAGGTACACCAAAATGGGGGTAAGCATCAGCAGATCTTGAGCCATTAGGAAAGCAAATGAATACTAGCAAAACCATCAGCCACATTAGCAATTTCCAGAACAATTCAAACAAACAAACTGAGGGAATTTTTTTTTTTCATGAGACGCAGAACTCAAATGAATGGAATAAAACAGTATGCTGACTCTCAGTTTGGGCTGATTCCTCAATCTTTTTTGTATATGGGGTGTTGTCTTGCCTGGTTCTACAAGTATTCCAGCTCTTAGCTATGCTATTTAATCCCTATGGAAGGCTGTGCTCATACTTGTGCTACACTGTTCATAGGCCAGACTATTGGCCCTGGGTCTTGGGCAGAGGTCTTTCCCAAGGTCTTATAATCAGATGTGGTGTGTGAGATGGGCCACTGGCATTATAAAGAATTGCCATATGATTAGATTAGAGTTGTCATACCTCTGGGATTTCACACACACACAAAAATAATCCAAAAATTAGGATTTTTCCTCAAAGAAACTCAACAACTTTGCTAAATAAATGGTAGAGGCAGTGCCGGATTTACATATAAGCTATAGCTTAGGGCCCCACGCTCTTCGGGGCCCCCCCCCAAAAAGAAAAAAACCTGGATGTACAAATAAAATAAAACCTACTTACAGCAACAGTGGCAAATGGCTTTAGATACCTATTATGTCCATAAATTACCATATAGCATATATTCAACACAAAAAAGCGACAATTTGTTGTTGACAAAAGACAGCTGGACATATAAAGGGCCCCGTTACCTTCAGGAGCTTAGGGCCTCATCAAACCTAAATCCGGCCCTGGGTAGAGGAAGTAGCAGGTTGGCATGGGCTGTTGGCACACATGCTTTGCATGCCAAAAGCCACAAATTCAGGTCCAGGTTCAGTCAACTGATGCTGCAGTTTTTACTTCCAGGGCTTTTTCATCTCTTACTCATGTTGTAGGAGGGCTGTAGCTTGGTGGTAGAGCATCTGCTTTGTAAATGTTCTAAGGTCCATCCCTAGTATCTCTAGGTAGGCCTGGGAAAGACCCCTGAGTCACACCCAGTTAGCGTTGACAACAATGTACAAAATGATTCACTGGCCTGATTTTGTATAAGGCCAATGTCCCCAATTAGATCATATCATATCATATCAATGAAATGAAATGAATGATGCCTCACTCCAAACACACACACAGACACACACCTCAGCCATGACTGTGTTAATGGATTAGAGAATAGGCATTTTAGTTTGTTAAGCAAGACTCAGTTGTTGTACAGTATAATTAAACACACCACTGCTTATTAATGTTAATTTAGTCAACTGCATTGGAAATAATCCACTGTGTAGAGAAACATAGAAGAAATATAGCTTTTAAATTCTGCTGAATGTTTTTTTGCATATTTAGTTATTTGAATAAATATTTGTATATTTAGGGCTATGTCATGCATTCTTACTGAGGGCTAAACTATATGTATCCATAAGGTGTCGGTCACATGAGTGCATATGTGTCTGCAGAGGCTACAAAGAAGGTTGTGCTGTGTATATGTGTGCCTCAACTAGAGATGAATTAATATGTACATTTCAGTTCTCTAAGTGTCTCACCCCCCCATATTAGATTAAGTTCTCCACATTGCTTAATTTTTTATTTTATTTTTTTAAATCCTCTTGAAAATTCATCCAGATTTGGGTGTAAAGTTCTCCTAATTAACTCATTTCTGTATGCACTTTGGCTAATATACACACTTTTACAAACAATTCCCTCTAATATAAGGCATTTTTGTAAGCTATTGTGCATGTCATATGCAGACTTTATCCTAGTTTATTCACCCATTTCTTGCCTGAAGATCTGTACTGCAAAATTCAGAACAGTACGAATCTTGAAGGATAGTTGTATTTTGCTTTGCATCTTGTTTCAGAAGTGGGTATTCACTTTAAATGTGAACTCAATCCAATATATCCTCCATCCCTACCTGCAACAGTTTCTCCAGTTTGGAAATGTGTCTGTGAGAGTGGCAGATGAAACTGATGGACTATGCCGAGTTGGCAAAATTAACTGGGAAAATTCAAAATTTATGATATATTGGAAAGACAATTGCAATCAATTGACATCGCTTGTAGGGTTGCAAGAAGTTTTGTAAGGAGAACTACAGTGGTACCTCGCAAGACGAATGCCTCGCTAGACAAAAAACTCGCTAGACGAAAGGCATTCGCTAACGAAAGGGTGACTCGCAAGACGAATTTCCCTATGGGCGCGACTCGCAAGATGAAAAATTTTCGCATTTTTTCCCGTCAAACCGCGCTTCCCCCGTCCGTGCTTCGCAAGACGAAATTTTCACTAGACGACAGCACTCGCAGAACGAATTAATTTCGTCTTGCGAGGCACCACTGTATATGAATTATTGTGAAAAAGAACTAAGAAGGAGTTTATTTAGGATTTAGATTTTATAACAATAACTATTAAAATAAAATGCAAAATCAGAAAGAAAGTTAGAAAACCATTAGTCAAGGTTTATGGAAGTTTTAGGCTATGATAGCCAAAGGTTTGTTATATTGTATAAGATGGGATGTTGTGTTTGGAAAACATGAGCAAAAAACAATTACACACACACACAAACACACACACACATATGGAAATGTGCCTGTGGCCCCCCAAAAGATTGGCAACCCTGCCTTAATGCATAGCTTGCAGCTCCATATACTACTACTACTACTACTACTATTATTATTATTATATAACAACAAGAATGGAGGAATCTTACTTTTACTGGGAAGGCAGCTGGATGGGAAGGGAGGCTTATCTATTAACTCACCCACCACAACTGGAACATAGATTATACACAAACAAACAAACAAACACCACTGTGGCTAGGAGCCTGAGAGAGGAAAGTCCCCATTAAACCGATAAAAGAAGTTAAAAAGAATGGAAAGTATTTGTTGAGTCTTATTTAATGAGGGTTAAAATATATTCCTTTCCCACTCTATCTTTTTATTGTTGTTTTCCAAGTATCATTTGAATAACTGGTATTTCATCAAAGCTTTTTAAATATTTTAATAAAACAAAATTAAAAGTGCCAGATATTTATGAGACTCACTGCTAAGGCATTATGAGACATAAGCATTTCCGAGGAGAAATACAGCAAAGCTAATATACGGGCTGCTTTCAGTTTAATAGGCCTCACGTGAGCCCAGTTGGAATGAAAAATGGTTGCAGTGCTTAGGGGAACTGCAATTCTAACTTGAGGTTGCATTGCTGTGCACTTAACCTGAGAATAAGTTCCCACTGACCTCAGCAGGTCTGACTTTTGAGTAAATATGCTTAGGATTCCTCTGCACAATTTACATTGTACTAGGCAGCTTGAGAAATGTGTTTGGCATTTTTTTGCTGTTAAAAAAATACAAAAACAGTTAAATGGGGAGAGTTAATTGATTTGCAACAAAGTAGAAAAGCTATTAGACATAAATAATTCCTTACAGTTTTGACATTTGCATGTTTGTTGCAATTGTTTTTTTAAAAAACTTTACTCACTGTAGCTTTATCTATTTTTAATCCTTTATTCACTGCTCCATCTTCCATCTTACACCCCTTGACATATTTGAAGATAGCTATCATATCTCCTCTCAGTCTCTCTTTCCCAGGCTAAACATACCCAACTCCCTCATAAGGCTTGGTTTCCAAACCCTTGATCATCTTGGTCATCCTGTTCCAGCTTATCAACAGCCTTCTTAAATTGTTGTGCCTAGGAGTGGTCTGATTAAGGTAGAATAGAGTGGTATTATTAATTCCCTTGATCTGGACATTGTTGACGCAGCCTAGAATAGCATTAGCTTTTATTGTGGCTGCATCACACTGTTGACTCATGTTAAGTATGTGGTCTCTACTAAGACCTATAGATCCTTTTAACATGCACTACTAGTAAGCCACTTGTTTCCCCTCCTATATTTGTGCAGATGGTTATTCCCGCCTAAGAGCAGGTGACATTTGGCCCTATTGAAATTCATTTTGTTAGTTTGGGCCCAGTTCTCCAATCTTTTAAGGTCATATTGAATCTCGATTCTTTCTTCTGCAGCATTAGCTATTCCTCCCAGTTTGGTGTTGTTTGCAAAATCGATGAGTGTCCTCTCAATTCCTTCATCCCAAGTTGTTTGTAAAGACATTGAACAACAACAGTCCCAGGACAGAACCCTACAGCACCCCACTTGTCACTTTCCCCCCAGGATGACGAGGAACCATTATTGAGAACTCTTTGGGTTCGATCAATCAACCAGCTACAAATTCACACAGTTACCTCATTCAACCCACATTTACCAAGCTCTTCACAAAAATATCATGGGGGACTTGGTAGTGGAATGCATGAATACACAGCAGGAAGAGTGAATCAGGGTGACTGGTCTGATTCTAATGTGGTCTATTAAACACAGGCACAAGGGGATCTTGCAATTTGTTAATTGCATAGCAAGGAGCAAAATCACTGGCCTGGCCTATTTTCCGCCTATATCTATTGAAGCTGTAGTAATTGCAGCAGTAAAAGTTGCTGATGCCAAGGATTTGAGTTTATTCAGTTACCACTACCTAACAAAACCTGAGCTTCAAAAATAAAGCAAAAACTAAAAACCGAACCTCCCCCCCCTCCATGTTGATTGTGTGGTTGGATCAAGCAAGGAGGAAGTGAGAATCCTTTTGAGTACAGCAGCACGACAATTCTTTCCCTCATGCAAAAACAGCCCTTACATGTGGAAGCCTACAAAAAGATTAATAGGTAGATATTTGCTTGTGGCGTCCTGCGGCGTTACTATACAGGAGTCAAGCTTCAAAAAGCAGAAATTAAGATATGACTGCTGAGAAGGGAAAATATTTTCCATGAGAAATGTTTTGTTGGAGCTGGTGGAAGTGCATCTTTTGAGTCAATACACCTACGGGTTTCCCCCCCTTTATTAAAAAAAAAATATACAGTGCTGATAGAAAGCTAGGCAAGAAGAGATTGAGGAAGATTTGCATTAGGCAATATACATATGAACAGTATCACATAAATCAGCAATAAACATAAGAATGTCCCATTTTCACATTATAAATTAGATCTGAATAGAACAGTGCTCATGGCAGAAGTAATTGCGCTTTCAGAAATTTGAATGTTTGTGCTCCTGAGTCAAGAGATTTGCATGTGGTACTCAGGTGCCCCTCATAGGTCCATGAGCTCTGATGGGGCCGATGCACAAAGATCTATTTCCACTGTCGAAAAAGTGGAGAAGGAGTTGTCAGCAGTTAACCTCCACTTTCGACTTCCTGTGATGGCAGCCTAGGGATGATGGGAAATGTACAACAACACCTGGAGGGCACCAGGTTAGTGAAGTCTGGTATGAAGTAAGAAGCTACCTTCAGAAGGGGAAAAAAGAGGGTCAACAGAAATAAAATAGGCAGGGGACACATTCAGAAAGAAAGGTAAACTTCAGACTCATTCTAGAGTTAAGACGAATTCCTGAATGAATGTTTTAAACACTGTGACTTCTGATTTATATTTTATAGGATTACTTCCCCTGCCCCATCCCCATCAGGCCCCAGGGTGGGTTACAACAACAGTATAATAATATTGTAATGCAATAGTAAGAGCAGTTAAAACAAATTGCATTGGAATATTAAATATTAAAATCAGATAACTCAATTTATATAAGAATAGGGTAGGATACATGCATACAATCCCCCCTCCCCCCGCAGCAATGACTTTTCCGGGTTGGTTGGTTTCTAAACCAACAAAGTTTTATTTAGATTCTTTCTGTAGATGAGTTAGCCTGGAAAAACCTAGACACTTAACCTCAAACCATTGTATGTGCAAAGCATGTGCTCTTTCCATAAAGCCATTATTTCTCCCTTGCAATCAGGAGAAGTCTTAATTTTAATACAGTGAAGCCGAGCAGACAGGCATGGGTCTTTGAAGTGTTTTTGTTTGTTTGTTTGCTTTATTTTTAATCTTTTTCCTTTAAAAGGCAATGAAAACCCAGATCCATTTGCCCTTTAGCAGGAGCAAATACCTCCTTGCATGCCTTTTGAAGCTCCGGCTATTTTGCTGCCTTTCCACAGGTCTTGCCTTTGATTTTGTTAGCCCTTTCGAAACTGCAGGTTTCCCACCTCCTTTCTGCCATTCTAATTGGCCTTTCATCTTAGTCTTACCCAGCATCCTATTGTCCAGTCCTAGAATATGCTCACTGTGATGGATCTGCAGAAGAGAATTTTTTAATTGGACCTATGATATTCCCCCAGGAAATATTGATGGAGGCTTTCATTTTTCATCTGAGCTGGGGCATTTTGATAGAAACTGAGAGTCAGGTAATAGCCTTGGCAGTTGCTTTTTAATCAGGTCTACTGTTTAGGCACCACTGAAAAGAAAATTAGAGTCCATAGGCACAATTGGTACTTTGTGATCAAGTCCATTTTCTTCCACTGAGAGCATTTCATCAGTTGACAATTTTCAATTAATCCTCTATTCTTCTGTTGATAATGAATTCTTTTATGTGGACTTCCCTCTAAAAGTAACTGCAATATGGACTAGTGAATATTGTAAGGTGAATGGCCATTTATAACCCATTCTATAGTGTGGCATTTGACTGAAAAAGGCATGGGCTCTTTTGTTCTGAATTTGCATATACCTATGGGGAAAATTGGGCTTAATTGTTAAGCATTAAGTATGGCATTGAAAGAAGAAAGACTGCAATAGAGGGCTATTTGCCCTCCCCCAGCTTATACTATTGCATGCAGATGAATCAACATGACTATGAATGACTACTACATAGGTTTTCATGACACTTGGAGACATTTTGAATTATCATCCTATTTCAAGTGAACTGGTTCATTCTCTGCTGAATTCTGAGGAATTGCATTGACTTCTCCAGAAAAACCCATTTATGCAGCATTCATCCTGATTTGCTTGTACAAAACATATGCAGTTGTTAGACTCCTTCCTACCTTTATTAGGCATTTATCCTGATTTGCTTCTGGTGGGTTTACAAGTCTTCCCGTTAATCATTTGTTCATCCCAGGCTTTTCAACTCATTTCCCCATCACTTTCCAAGCAGCAAACAAATAAACAATATTTTAAAAAGCGGATTCATTGCACCAAGGCAATAGAGTAGTTTAATCCACTTTAATTGCACAAACCTAAAGTTCTGGTAGGTGTCGGAATACGTTGCACGGATCCGCCATAGGATCCACATTTATTTATTTGTTTAATGAGGTTTTCGGGAACTACTTTTGGTATTACTACGCGCAAAAGCGAAAGCGAAAGTAAGAATGAATTGTTTGGTTCACCAATGAGATTAATCCGCCTTTATTTTGTAGTTCCGGTCATGTTCAAAGTTATTAATGAGCGTTAAACTTGCTTCCCGCCTTTTTGGAGGGCAGCAACAGTGATTTTATTGGTTGAGGCATTGATCATGATGTCACGTTTGTTCCTAAATAAAAGGCTGAGGCTCCCCGCTTAGGCAGGTTCATTCACGTTTTGTTTTAGTTGGGTTTTAGTTGAAGTCAAGTTTAGTTTAAGGGTATTGGGAGCGGGCTGGATGGGTTGGATGGGTTTTTCCTTTAGTTAGAGTTAGATCGCGGAAGATCATTCGGTTTAGCTTTAGTTAGGTTTCTTTTAGGTTTAGCCTAGGGCTAGGCTTGCGGAAGATATTTCGGTTTTAGTATTATTTAGTTAGCCTCGCGGAAGATTGGGCGCGCAGGGACTCTGAGCTTAGGAGAACTTAGCTTAGGGGACGAGCCTACGCGGGTTCTGCCAAGGCCACTAAAGATATAACCGGTGTCTGTCTTTCTTTGGGGTAAAAGGGGGAGTAAAAGGTTTAAGATAAAAATTTTAATTTCCTTGAGTTGATCCATCTATTCAGAGTCAGGGTATCCTCTATTTCTCGAGGCAATATTTCATTTAGAAGGCAATTAAGAACTCATGCACCTTCGGAGTCATCACCCGGCTTACTCAGCTTCCTTCGGATTGTGAGACTTGGCCGGCGCCCGTGCTCTCAAGCACGCGGAACGCTGGCCACTTTCCCCGTTACTGGTACCTCGTGCATGGGCAGTCCAAGTTTGTGCACGAGGAGCTCCAGCACCCAAACCCCGACAGGTAGGCACTTGAATCCCTCTTGCAAAACATTCTCAGTCTGGAGGCACTCTAATTTTTGGAATTGGGAATCGAAGGTGGGGATGGTTGAAACCACTCTATTCTGCATACAAGACATAAGCATATATTATGCTTTTGGTTGGGTACATTCCATTCTATTTCTGTATTAATCTTAGAGGACTGGGAAGAGGGGAATCTGCAGAAAATGTTGCATACAAATACATCTTAAAACATGGCCATTGATGATGCGAATAATAGAAAGGCTCTGTTGTAACAAGTAGGGATATCTACAGATGGTTCGGCATCTGTAGAGAATTGAGCGCATTGATTTACAAATAAGCAACCCAAATTGCAAATTAAACACAGGTAGGTTAATAATCTTTCAAGAAAGAAAGAAAGAAAAAAAGAAAAGAAAAGAAAAAAGAAAAAAGAGGAGATAGCTTTGATTTTTTTTTTTTACTTAATTAAGTAGGGATAGGAAGAATTCCATGTTTAAGCCATCATTACACAAAACCAGAAATCTTTTTGTTTACCTTATTTTTTTTTTTAAAAAAAGGAAAGCTAGTCGTTAGGCACTTGAGCATTTGCATGTCTTTTTGTACCAAAGTTTCACAGTTGCATCTATCTGCATCTTTAAAAAACCTGTTTGCATTATATTTCCAAGTGAGAGCTACAAAACATATCAAGAATGTTGAATGTGAGACTTTGGGTCCTGTTTGGCAGGCAGGCAGAACACGGCTTGGATTCTTATCCAAACTAAACATTTTGCATTTCACAAAACGCTACTTTTGCAGTCAGTTTATTAGTGTGGAAAATGATACAAAAGATTTGTACAGAGCCTGAGTAAAAGCTGCCTTGACATATACAGCCAGCAGAATCTCCCCCAAGAGAGGCTGCAACATGTTTAAGACCAAAAGTAAATTACCTTGAGCTTTTGGATAGCCTGCTAAAATTACTCAAACTAAAGTCCTAGCATGTATCAGATTTGCCTTGGAATTATTTCTCCTTTAAAGAAAAAGAAAAAGTCTCCATGGTGATAAATTCCAAGACTTTAAAAGTTGGCTTTCTATATGTTGAGATTGTGTAGATTCACTAGTGAGCTTTGAAAAGGGATGGCAGAAACAGACAGATAGAATTCCCACAGAAATAGGTGGGTAAAAAAGCACTCTTCACACCTCACTCATTTCAATGGGAAAATATTAATTTATTACTTTATTCATTTACACACACACACACACACACACACACACACACTACAATTTTCCAGAGAAAGTCCCTCCAGGGTAGCACAATAGAGAAATGAATAAATCACAAACTATAAAACAATCATGTGCTTTGCTTTCAAATTGAGGCCTATAAAACTTAAAAGATGAACTTTGGATGAATTGTGTCTCAGGCACCATCTGCACTCTACATTTAAAGTAGCATAATACCACTTTAAGCTGTCATGGCTCCCTACCTCAAAGAATACAAGGAATAGTGGTTTGTTAAGGGTGCTGAGATTTGTTCGGAGATCCCTATTCCCTTCACTGAGATACAATTCCCAGAGTGGTTAAACAATAAGTCGTTTCAGCCTTCCAGCGGGAAAGCCTTGTGCTTTGGCCCCCTGAGCACATCCCCTCCCCTCAGTGTGGGTGGGCTTACGTCCTGCGTCATGCTGGGGTAACGTCCTGGTCACGCCACCACCAGAGCCATCAATCCGGTGGCTCTTGGGGGCGTGGCTGGGATGATTTAAACTCTGGTGGGAGGCAAGCTCGGCCCCTTTTGTCTTGTGTTGTGATTCTCCCTCCCTCCCTCCCTCCCTTCCTTAGACTGACCCATTGGCATTGCTTTGCACTTTGTTCGGTCGCCTGTTTTGAAATGGGGGCCAGGTAGGAATTTTTCCATTTGGCAGATTGGCTTGGCCACTTGGTTTTTGCCTACCTCAGCAATCGTCACAACTTTGTAAGGTTGCGGTTAGGCATTGGCATAGCAGTGTGGGTGGGGTGGGGTGGGGTGCGGAGGTACGGCCATCACCTGCCCTTCCATGCTTTAGGGTATTCTGCTAAAGGAATCCAGGGGTAAATAGGGCAGGACACCCCCCCAGGCCAACCGGATTGGTAGGCCTGGCGAGTGATGCGGCCGGGAATCCCCCTATCGCACAGGGGCTGAGCCCCCAGCCCCAGTGCACGTGGAAGGGCCATGACTGCCTGCAACACCACCTCTATTTTAAGGCAGAAGTGGCTTTCCCTGTGAACTCTCGGAATTGTAGCTCTGTGAGAGGAATGGGGGTTTCCTAACAACTCTTAGCACCCTTAACAAACCACAGTTCCCAGGAGCCTTTTGTGTGTGTGGAAGAGACATGATTTTTTAAAGTTGTACTATACAGTGGTACCTCTACTTATGTGTCCCTCTTGTTACATATCCTTCAGGATATGCACACGGCAAACCTGGAAGTATATTTCTGGGTTTCACCATGTGTGCATGCGCAGAAGCGCTCTATCATGCTGTGTGTGTGCGCAGAACAGGCACCTCTGGTTGCAGAAACCTCAGGATCCAACTGGAGCTCCAGAACAGATCCCGTCCACAACCCGAGGTACCACTGTACTGTTTTAAATGTATAGCGCAGATGAGGCCCTAATATTTTATTTTCTCTGAGGCACCACTTGAACTTGCACAAAATAAAGAGAGGCAAAAACAGGAACAAAAATCAATCAAACAACAACAAAAAAGACAGTCCAAAAATGATTCTCAGAAGTATGGTATATGTTATTCCCAATGTTATTCCCAATGGGCTGCCTCCAGACCATTCACATTTTCTGGAAGGGATTCAAGCTCATCCCACAAACATATTAGAATAACGGCTCACTAAGAACTGGTCATAGTCTAATCACTGTGTATGCTTTGTGCAAGCAAACAGGAGCCCTTAGTGTGAAGTCATCTTTCTTTTCAAGATGACTTTGGGTTGTATCCAGTGGAGTCATAATCAAGTGTTGACCCACTGAAGTAACTTGGCTCCTGTGTGGGAAGGAGCAAATCGCCATTTGTAGTGAATACTTGGTCACCTTGAAATAATCAATGGTCTTGGACCAGGTTAAGCACACCCCCTTCCACCTGCCAATATCCCCCCCCCAACACAAATTCTTCATTCCTTGTCTCCCCCAGCCCCAATTTTTGTGCTTGTCAGGATAATATGCATATTTACCCTTAGGGTCCATAACCTCTTGATCAGAGACAATGGCTTTCAATGAGATTTGAGCCATATTCCTCTCTGTTTAGATCTGGAGCCACAATGCCTTTGGATTGCACAGGGGACAGTGTTCTATACAAGCCACCTTTGGATATATTATTTAGGGCTGCAATATGTCTGGGATTTCAAAGGCGTCCGTGTGGAATTTCTGAAAGGAGGCACTCTGTCCAGGATCTTACGCAAGTCAATAGAAAAATCACGTTTTGGTGTTTGTCCCCCCCCCCCAAAAAAAATCAACAAGTGTTGAGTTTTCCTAAAAAATAAAAAAGCTCATCAATTTTGGGGGCTTCCTAAAAAAAAAAAAAGCTCAATACCTTTTGGGGTGTCCGAGTTTTTAGCTTTTGAAATATGGCAACTCCATTTCCCCTTTCAAAATTACCATCCGTTTGAAAAGGAACAGAAAAGCAAACGGAACAGTGTTTTGAAGCTGCCCAAAGTTGATTTGCAATAGAATGGCATGGCTTTATTAAGCCTCATAAGAGAAAACTTGGTAAATCAGATGGTGACACAGTAAGATCGGATACTTTGTTAGGCTCCAATCCATTGTTTGTTTGGGAAGAAGCTCTACTTTGCTTTCCCAGGATCACACTTTCAAACCAGACCACAAGCACAACTGTTTATGGCTTCTCTGTTCATAAAGCCCAGCTGTCAGTGTCACTTGTTCAGCTTCTAATGCACCCCAGCTGTGCACCCTGTTGCTAAATTTAACACCTATAGGACTCTTTAAAGTCTGTTGTTTGTGTATTTCGTATTTGTTTTTTAAAAAATAAAAACACCCATCTCAGTTAGGTTTCTGCTGCAGACATGTTGAAGACACACACACACACACACACACACACCACACAAAGAGAGAAGATTGTGATCCCAAACTATTTGAGGTGACACGTGGGCTAAAACTGGTTATTTAACCTTAAGCTGGATGGCTAATGATGGTGGGATTACAGGAGTCAAAACTGCTGTTCCTTTCAGCAGACTGTAGTGTGCTTCAATTTGTACAACATACACTTTGAGAACAATATTTTAGCTTTTTCTTTAAAAAAAGGAAAAAGAAAAAAGGTTGGACCCAGAAAACAAAGGAGCTTAAAAGTGATCATAGATGTATTGGTCAAGAACTAAACTGAACCAATCAAACATGTCTTCTTAATAGTGTCAGGCTGCATCTTGGAGTGCAAATCCAACAAGCACACCCAGATGTCCGAGAGGACAATGTTTTTTTTTTCAGCTTTGATAGTTGTGTACGACAGTGAAGTTCGGCACAACAAGCTACTGCTGCTGAAATCCTCTGTGACACTAAAGGTTCAAGAGTCCTATATGCTTTTGCATCTTGCCACCATAAATCAACCACAGATTATTGCCTCAAAGTCTATCTATGACATTAAACTGATGTCCAACCCACTGCTAAATCATTCAAAAGTTGGAACCCTGAAACCCTGTTACCTCCTTTCATAGGAAGATAACTGACTTTGCAGTGCTCTTCTTTTTACTCATGACCATTATCAGAATGTTGTTGAATGCTTCACCCAGGGGCGTAGGAAGGGGGGTGGGGGGCAGGTCACCCCGGGTGCCATCATGGGTGTGTGCGACAAATTATCAAGGAACAATTACTTCCCTACTAGGACGGTTCATAAAAAAACCTTCTTTAAAAAAATGCCTGGTCCAAATTTCTTATCTTACCGTACTAGGGATTATATAGCTATATATGAAATTTCATGCTTATCAGTTAATATCTTGACCCTCCTCTATGAAAATAGCTCTTTGCTTGGCCGTTTTCCTATGTCATGAAGGCTGAAATTTCAATTCAGTGGAGCAGGCTCAAGATATTAACTGATATGTTTTTGTTTCTTTTGGTAAACCACTTTGCAGATTTTTAAAAATAATTTTTATTAAATAAATAAACAACAAATATAAATAAAATAACACTAGCCATTCTGTAGATTTAAGTATCTGTCCACAGTCACCTACTTGTTATCAGAGGCCCAGAATCCACATTCCTTTGTAAGAAAATATGAAATAACGTAAAACCATTTTTGTAGGGGGGGGATCAATGGGGAGGGGTGACAAGAAATTTTCCCCACCGGGTACCACCTGACCTTCCTACGCCTCTGGCTTCACCTACCAAGGTTTTTAAAGAGAAAAGCTGATACAACAATGTTTGTGGGTCTAAATGTTTAAAGAGACAATAGAAAAGGGGAGATAAGGTAAAAGCAGACAAGAGAAACTCAGTTGAAAGGACACATGATGAAGGGAACTTGCTCCTACAAGCTGTACAAACCTGGGATTGTTTACATCAGTGTTTTTCAACCTTTTTTGGGCAAAGGCACACTTGTTTCATGAAAAAAATCACGAGGCACACCACCATTAGAAAATGTTAAAAAATTTAACTCTGTGCCTATATTGACTATATATAAAGTAATTTTTCAATTTTTCCCACGGCACACCAGGGAACATCTCGCGGCACACTAGTGTGCCGCGGAACAGTGGTTGAAAAACACTGGTTTACATGTAGGGGTTGTTGCATTAGTTTTACTGTTTATAATGTTAACACTCTCAATTTCTAATGTTCCTTTTATCTTGTTGGGTTATAGAACTATGGCTTTTTGACTGATATACTGCCATGTCATGAAAATTTTAAATGGTGGGAAAGAACTGTATTGCCTCAAATTTCATCACTGCAAAACTCTCAAAACTTTCAGAGTTAATGGGGTTGCAAATGGATTTTTTTCCTGGAAACAACATGGAAATAAATGCTAAACTTCTGCTAGATTCCACTAGATTTCCAGAAGTGGCTTCTACCCTGTATGAAAGATCATATAGAATGCAAATATGAACAGGTGAGGAAATGTCATGAAGATGGAATAAAGTGCTCTCTGAATGCAGCTCAAGTGTCTTCACCTGAATGTGCCTTGAACCACACTTCAGATCTTCTAATACGGGAAAGTCCGAAATGGAGCCAGTGTGGATGGGAAGACTCTGTGGTGTTACTTGTACATCCTCCCCTGTTTTCTCTGCACTTTTTGCTCCTGTGCATTCAGGCAAATGCCTGGATGGGGCTAGAATGTATTAGAAACAGGGCTGTCTCCTCCATAGGGGCTGGTGGCGCGCCAGGGCGCCGGGCCCCCCAGGGGCGCCCGCACGAGCCCGCCGGCATACTGGGCGCCCCCTCCCTAACCCGCCCCCGCGGGCGGGCAGGCGCTCGCTCGCGCACCGGTGGGCGGGTTGCAAACCGGCCACCCTCGCCTCCCGGAGCCCCAGCTGGAGCGCTGGATGGGTGCACAAAGCCCCGTGCTGCTCCAGCGCCACGTCCCTCATCCCCCGCTCACCCACCCCCCCTCCCAAGGGGCGGCCAGCATGGGAGGGAGGCGGGCGGAGAGGCCGATCCCTCTAAGACGGCCCTGCACACAGCTGCAGTGGATTCCTTTCCTGCCTCTGCCTCAGGGTCTTACTGCCCACCCACTTGTCTTGTGTTTTCGGTTGCTGTGTTTGCTCAGATCGCGGCTAGGAATGAATTAGCAGGCGTGTCCTTTCCCCTTCCGTTGCTTAGCACCTGCCGCGGCAGCAACCGACAGCTGCCTCCTCCTCCTCTTCATGCTCCGAGAGAGAGAGAGAGAGAGAGAGAGCGCTGGCTTGGGGGGGGGAACTTTTGCTTTCCTTTCCTCTCTCCCCTTAAAACCAGCTCCTGCATTGTCTGACCTTCCAGACTCATCCTGGGGAGTCTGGCAAAAAGTTCTAGCCGATCCCTCAGCCCGTGGGCTCCTTACTGCTTCTCCTTTGGAGCCATCTGGGTATATGGTGGGGAGGGCACTGGGCGGATCTTTACACCCCGACACCTCATATGCTAAAGACGGCCCTGGCTGGGTCGACAACTCTGGAAAGGGGGGGGGCGGAGGAATCTTTGCACCAGGGCACCAGATACGCTTAAGACGGCCCTGATTAGAAAAAATGGGTTTGCAGACTTATTATATCCCCACCTTTTGTGCATAGGAAAAGGGTAACTCACAGATTATCAAGCTAAAATAAACTTTGGAACTCAAGAAATGAAAGTTGCTTACAACTTGTGTATCTTTAAAGGAAGTTAATCTGCCCTGTATGCTTTACTGTAAACTATCATAGGATGCATTTGCAAAGCTGTGCTATTAAACACCCTGCCAGTGGTTTTGTCTTATTTTCCTCTCCCTGCAGATGAAAAATGGTCATGTTATGCCCACTTTACCCCTTAAAACTGCTAACTACCCAGTAGCGGAAGTCTTCCTTTTGAAGAGTGCAAAAGAAACGAAACTCTTACGGGGCTATTTTAAAAAGGCCTTCCAAGATGTCCATTCCTCTAAGGAAATTAATGGGTGCTTTGGAACCTCCTCTCCTTGTGCGATTGAAAAAATCTTCCTTTTAACCTTTGGCTCCATTTTCATGGTGGCATTTAAATCTGCTTTTAGCAGAGGACTGTTTTTGTTTTTGTTGTTGTCAGAGAACAGGAAAACTGCATTAAGGGCACCCCCTCCTTCAAAAAATAAAAATAAAAAATAGAAGAAGGCAAGCTTGAAACCAGCAACAACAACAAAAATCATCAACATCCTGCTGTGCTTATTTTTGATGACCTTTTCGCACAGCTTTCACTCACGACCTGTGGAAGCAGAACAGCATACGGAATCTACGTGGTTGGTCTAGATATGGAACACCCATTCATGTCACCAGTACTTATTGAGGGTCCCATAAATGTCCTTGACATTTTGGGGCTGGAAGAAATAGAAGGGTGGCTGGTTTTTTGGGTGTTTTTTTTTTGTACGTGTGTTGGGTTTCTTTTCAGCTGTTTCAATTCCTTGCTTCTTTCTTTTCTGGTGGCATCATTAAAACTGAAAGCCATACAATTTTACCACTAAAAGACCTTTCCAATACTTAAGGATATGCTTTCAAGCTCCAAGTGCATTCACCGACGTGGCCGCTCCTTTATCAAGAAAATATATCCACATTTTGTTTGTGGTGTTGTCAAAAAAACCTTGACAGCTAAAGAATTCATTATTGGAAGTGCAGATTCTTTTCTGCTGTCACTCGCAAGTGAGGAGAGGCCTTCCTTTCACATGTTGGATCCAATGCCACATTGATTATGCAAATAGTCTTTGTGAGTGCCTGAGGCATACATTACTTACCTTCTTATTTTAGCAGCTTAGAAAGCAGCCCCGAATTGCAAACTGCTTTTACGTTAGTAAATTGTATTCCACTAAGACATCCGATTTCTTTACTTCGTCCTGATCTCAGGCGCCAATATCATCACTATCTTTATTCCACTAAGCTGGAGGTGAATTTCATTCTTGGGAACATTCTCACCCACCCCAATTCCCATTTATCTTTTTATGCATACACACACACACACACACAGAGAGAGAGAGAGAGAGAGAGAGAGAGAGAGAGAGAGAGAGAGAGAGAATGGGTCAGTCTTCAGTTCAAAGCCTTATTTTTAATTAAAGCAATCTTTCTAAATTATTATTTAAAAATCTCCTAGCGCCACAACCCCAGAGTCATTCGCAACTGGACTTAACTGTCAGGGGTCCCCTTACCTTTAGCTTATGATTATTGTTGTTGTTCAGTCGTTCAGTCGTGTCCGACTCTTCGTGACCCCATGGACCAGAGCACGCCAGGCACGCCTATCCTTCACTGCCTCTCGCAGTTTGGCCAAACTCATGTTAGTAGCTTCGAGAACGCTGTCCAACCATCTCATCCTCTGTCGTCCCCTTCTCCTTGTGCCCTCCATCTTTCCCAACATCAGGGTCTTTTCTAGGGAGTCTTCTCTTCACATGAGGTGGCCAAAGTACTGGAGCCTCAACTTCAGGATCTGTCCTTCTAGTGAGCACTCACCTTATGATTATATTTATCCCCATTTCATTTTCTCCAGTCCTTTTCATAACCTTTCCACCCCTCTCCCACCCACCCACCCCAATTTATTTCAGCATGCAGCTTTTAATTTACCGGTAATACTTAGGAATTTGTAAAATACATTTTATTGGAAAGGAAGGGCACAATCCTGTGCATTTTTTTTTACTCTGAATTCATTGCATTCCTGGGAATTTTTGCACAAGGTTGCAGCCTAGAAGTGCAATCCTGTGAATGTCTATTCAAAAGTAAGTCCCACCACGGTGAGAGAGATGCCACTATTAAACCACTGCAATATCTACCAACTGCTATACTCTAGGGGTGGGCAACATTTACTTTGGTGAGGTTCATATTCCCTCCATTGTGGTAGGGTTATATGCCATGAGCCACCTGCAGCCTAGGGTAAGGTTGAAGTCAGTTGTGGACAGGCCACCCCATTTTCCTCCTTCTATTGACTCTTGCTTCATATTTCCTGTCTCTAACTTCTTCTGAGAGTAGGGCTGCAGGTGTAATACTGCTGGTCTGCTTTTCCCAGTGAACTGTCCCAATCTGATAGTCCAAAACTTGCATTTGGATCAGAACACAACTTCTTGGATCACACACTTTTCCAATGTTTTACAATGCAGATTTGTTTTTTTAAAGTGCACAAAATATGTATTTTACAGAAAAATGCATCAAAAAGCAAAGGAAATTATGTCGCTTAGGGGAAATGCATACAGAAAGAGTGTACAATTCAAATGTCTTAAAGAAAGCACAGAACTGGGCACAATGTCTTTGATCAAGTGCTAGTTAAATTGAGATAGCAGATGGGCTAGAAAATTGTTGTATGGTATTGATGTATGTTTCATTCTGGTACAGCACCAACATAGCAGGACTTTCGCCACATCCTATAGTTTCTCAGTTGAGTTGTATTAAGTAAAAGGATTGTGTCCTAAGGCTGCAAACTTAAAGAAACTTAAAAGGTAAAGGTAAAGGGACCCCTGGCCGTTAAGTCCAGCCGTGTCCGACTCTGGGGTTGCGGCACTCATCTCGCATTACTGGCCGAGGGAGCTGGCGTACAGTTTCCGGGTCATGTGACCAGTATGACTAAGCCGCTTCTGGTGAACCAGAGCAGCGCATGGAAATGCCATTTACCTTCCTGCTGGACCAGTACTTATTTATCTACTTGTACTTTGACGTGCTTTCGAACTGCTAGGTGGGCAGGAGCTGGGATTGAGCAACAGGAGTTCATCCCATCACAGGGATTTGAACCGCCAACCTTCTGATCAGCAAGCCCTAGGCTCTGTGGTTTAACCAACAACAACACCCGCATCCCTTAAAGAAACTTACATAGGAGTTAACCCCAATGAACACACTGCATAAACATAGGGTCGTGCTGTTATTCTTATAGGAAATATTTCTCTGAAATTTCTGGGATAAGGGAGGTTAGGGATCCACATATACACAGAAGAAGACAACATCACACTGGAGACAAGGAAGTTTTCGGTCGGTGGGTGAATGTCTCAAGCAAGGAATTTTCAATGTGCCCACACACTGCTCTTAGAAGCACAAACCTCCTTCTTTTAATTATTTCTAAGACTGGAAACAAATAAAAATAAAATACAAGGATTAAAAAAACCCAGATACAAATATTATGCATACATTGATATTGTCAGGCACACCTGATTAAGTATGGTTTTAACTCAAAGGTTCATAAAGTTTAGTCAATTTATGCCTGTCACTTGGACTTATTTATAATTGTAGCTCAGGATCATGATACCTCAAGGAGCATCTCCTTCCATATGAATCTACCCAGACTTGGATGCATCTTCTGAGGCCTTCCTCATCTGTGAGGAGGTCCAGAGGGTGGCAACACAAGAACGGGCCTCCTCTGCAGTGGCTCCCCGTCTGTGGAATGCTCTCCCCAGGGAAGTTTGCCTGGTGCCTTCATTATACACCTTTAAGCGCCAGGCAAAAACATTCCTCTTTAACCAGGCCTTGGGTTGAATGACATTCAATATCCTTTTAAAATGTGTTGGGGAGGTGGGGCTTATTGGATTGTTCTTGTTTTTTGTGTTGTTTTTTTATTATGTATTCTGTGTTTTTATATTGTGATTTTATCCTATGAACCACCTTGAGACCTGTAGTTTTAGGGTGGTATACAAATTTTAATAATAATAATAATAATAATAATAATAATAATAATAATAATATCATCATCATCATCATACCCGACAGCAGGGGGAAATGGGGACAATCTATTGCTGTATCTAAGGGCTCACCCACACTTCTCTTGTCCTGCACCCAGAAAGCATGAGTCTGAGAGGTTTTCCGCTTCTCCTGTGTTTTCTATGCCAAGATCCAACTGGATTTATGTTTGCCCTGCTACTTTCCCTGGGAAAACCCACTCTCTACCACTGAATCGGAACAAAGTCCATCCGTAGACAATCAAATGTTTGCTCCAATTCAGCAGCAAAGAGTGGGTTTTCCAGGGGCAGCGGAAGAGGCAGGACAAGCGAAACTGTGAATGAGCCCTCACTGGTATAAGATCCTGCATTGAGGTCCATGGTGTCCAGTTCTGCCCAATTAATTTCAGTAGGCCAAATGCTGATGAACTAGTCAATTTGAATATCTTATCTTGTCTTGCTAACAATGCGAAGTCGTATAGAAAAACAGTGGCGATGATGTCACGGTCTGAGCTAGAAGCAAGCCATGTTACATCAGCTGAGATTGGCTTATAGAGTCACCTATGAATCTGATCCAGAAATGTTGGTTTTTGTTGTTGACCACAAGGGAAACCAAAATGGACTATAGAAGCAACAGTATGAGGAAATATAACAGCAGGAGATTTTTAACAGCAAATTCAAATAGTGAGGTAAAAAAATAACTCAAGGAACAACTGCTAGAGGAAGTTAAACAGTGGGATATTTTTTCATAAGAGAAATCACAAATAGCAGAGAGACAAAAATTAGCCAGAAAAGCAACAGCCGGGGGAAACCGAGCAGCAGGAGACTTAGCAGCAAAATAGAAATAAAACAAACATAGGCTAAGAAAACCAGAGCTGGGCAAACCTAAAACAGTGAAGAGAGATCAGAAGATGCAAATCTGAGCTCAGCCTAGTGGACCATTTAAATAAACCCCAATGGCATGGTAAAGATAGCAGGATCATGGAACAAATCACAGTAGACTTTTCAAGAATTTAACTTGGGATTAAGATACAACTTCTCTTCAAGGATAAAGCTGGGGCTAAAGTACAAGGTCTAAACCTGCTTAGAAGCCATGCTGGTCAGGAAGCTGGACTAAATCTACAATTTTCTTGAATTCCCAAAATTATAGTATTTTTTTCAGTGACAGAAAATGGTATATACAATTTTATAAATTATCCATACTTTTCCCCCCAGTCTCTTCTTTATGACCTTCATTTGGAGCCTGCAAAACATTTGTAGCACCCATAACCCCAGTTATTTGACAAATTATTTTGGAGTTCCTCACTGTCTGCTTAGGATGCTGCTGTTTGAGATAATTTGGTCTTATTTGCAAAACTGCTTAGTAGTCATTGTTTTGTGTAATCCTTAGACTACTGTTGAATGTACCTACAAAATAGTCAGCCCCTGACATACGTAATGTGCCATTAGTGAAAAATCATTTGGTTTTGTCTGCGTTATTATGTCACTCCTTTTCCTTTGAATAAGGCTGGAAGCAGTATTAATATATTATATTGTGTTACCTGATACTCCAGTAATAACAAAGGTAGCCTCATTTTCATCTCTAAAGGGCTAAAAAAGCAAAATAGTTACAAACCAGGCCTACCTATTCCAGCTACTGTTTGTAAGTGTAACTCAAGGCACCTGAGAGTTATATAAATGCTGCAAATAAATAATTGGTTCAATTCTGATCTATCAGTAGTGTAAAGAAATAAAATACATGTAACTTTCTGGTGCTTCTTGTAGTGTTTTGAGCTAGTTACACAAGGAATATCAGGCAGAGATTTGGGCTGTGTGCCACCAGTTTGGGCAAAGGAAGAAACTGCATAAAGATCAGCTAAGGTTGAGTCAGACAGTTGTCCTTTTGGTTCACTTGTCTCCATACTAACAATCAGTGGTTCTTTAGTGTTTCAGTCAGGAGTCCATCCCAGCTATACCTGGAAAGCACTTTACCACTGATCTGGGAAAGTGCAAATTTCGCCATTAAACTGAATTGAATTTCTCCCCATTCCCAAAGCCCTGAATCTCAGGACTTCTTGTCTTGAGTCTGCCTATTGGTTTAATCCAAGCTGAGATGTAGACATGTTTCTTAATAACTTTCTATATGAGTAACCAAATGTTAAGCTACTTTCATAAGGTTTTCTGGGGTGTTTGTTTGCGTGTGTGTAAGCAATTGCATCCAGAAACATGGAGAACATGTTACTATCTTGTGCTATTTAGCATGCGAAAGGAAGCAACTGAGATAAGAAAATTTAAAAAGCAAAGCATACCTAATAGGAGGAGTGTCAACACTGTATCTTACTCCATATTTCCATATTACTAGCAAGTCCCAAAATCTGAAATATGCAAGAGATAGCATCTGATGCATGGCATTCTCCTGGCTAGAGCTAGGCTAATAATGTGAAAGAAACTCACCAAAGCAAATGAGAGAATGCCAGTAAACTAGCAGAAGGAGATACCACCTGGGAAATGTTTCATGACTTCTAAGGTTTTCAGTCATGTCATTGAAACTGTCAAAGGTAAGCAGATATATCAGACTGAGCTCCTGAGCAGTTATGCGCAGGGTAAGTTAGAAGCAGGAGAAAGTTTAAGGTTATATGTTGCTAATTAAATCTCCCAGTTGCTCCTACCAAGCCTAATCTGGAAACTTTTATAAGGAACAAAGAGAATCACCTGACCTGATTTCACCTACTGAGTGAGTGTTTGAACTAACTGGTATTATAGTGTGTTAAACGTATGGTGTAAATGTGGCCGTTATTTATTTTGCCCATCAGATGGGAACCGGTTTGGGGCAGTAGCAGGGATGGTGGAAACAGCCCATGGATGAGATGTGGCAGAGGTGCCACCACACTATTGTCATTTCCTCAGTATGCCTCTGTGCCCAACTATAGCACACCAAGAGCCCAGAAACATTAGGTATAATAAAGATGGTGTGGGTTGTGCATGCAGCCAACTGGCCTGCACTTTTCTTCACATAGCCGGCCCCTTAAAATGTTTCTCCATGGGTGTTTGTAAAGTGTGGGCCCCAGTATCTCCACTTCTGTGCTGGTAGAACTATGCAGAATGCCAACCAGTATGGCAGAGAACTCACTCAGAAGCATTCAGTGTGTGTGTGTGCGTGTGTGTGTGTGTGTGTGTGTGTGTGTAGTAGCAGTAGCAGCAGTTTTTCAAAATCATGTCTAATGGTTGCTTTTGAGGACCTTCTCCCATTCTTTGCGCTGTGATGTCCGAACTGAATAGTCACTAAGGGTTAAGCTCTAATGCGAGGGGGATGTATAGATTCTGCCAGCACTGAAATAAGCCTGTCCAGCTGGCTTCTGTTGCTGAATTGTGGCCTCTTTGGAGACAAATATTACTTATGTCATGTAGGGTAAAAAGATGAGTAACTTATGTGCTTGGTCTCACACAGCTTAAAAGTAATTTATGACTGGCAAAGCTTTAAGAAATGAATATCCCAGCACAAAAGATCTTATTACTTTTGGCACCATAATACATTAGCACTGCCCTTTTGCAGCAAAAGAAAACATTAATGAAAGCCTCTGATACATGCTCCAGATCTGAAGTACCAGGGAATAAAAGCCTCTGTATGCCTTAGCCATCAGGATTTCAGTGCTATTTAAGGATTTGAATAATACCTCATTCAGCACCTAAACCATAGGAAATCAAAGCAAAACAGGTTTCTTGGCAATTTCATTTATGATCAGAATGTACTAAATATTTCATTTTTGTTAAGGTTTCTTTCTCTCTATTTTTTAAAAAAAGTTTTCATGGAAACAGAACAAAAATAAAAATATAACGTCCTTGGTTTAAAGATCCCTTTTGCAGATTCCATAGGAAATCTGCATTAACCGATTTCAAGCATGTTGGTCATTGGGGTACTAATTAGGGCATGTTTTAAACCACTGCAGATATTTATTTATTTTCCTGGTCTGCACTACAGACAGATTATGCCTCTGGCTACTCATAATTTCCCCTCTTTTAATAATAATGAAGCTTGGAGTCACATAGTTTATAGCATTCAACACAGAAAAGATTTGGCAGTGCTGATCGAGTAGAGGCATGTCAGATTACAATTTTTACCCTTGAGTTACTAATTGGCCAGCGCTATGTTCGTTTCTGTTATTGTGCTTTGCCTTTGTCTTAGTAATACGTGTTGACAGGAAAGAAGTCTGATTTCCCCCATGGCTTGTAAGGGCAGTGTTAAAGCGAAGATCAAGACTGCTGGCTGACATTAGTGAGCTATCTTTGAAGTGCTTGCTTCTGCACCTTGCATCTGCCCTGAAGAACTGGGGCAAATTTCGCCAAAAAAAAAGCTTCATTCACCTACAATTCCTGATCCTGTTTCACAATGCAGATATTATCCACACGGTGTGCTTATGTACAAGCATCCAACTACCTCAACCACCTGAAGTCTTAGGTGTGAGGCAGAGCAGCAAAAAATAATAAATACTCTACACAAAATATATTTTGCGATTAATTAAAGCAGATCGACAATCTGTTATTCATATTGCTCCTAAAGAGGCACCTAAACATAGTCAATGAATTACAGGTTAGGGATAGGGGAGAATCATATAATTGTAGAGGTGGAAGGAACCCTCGGGGGTCATCTAGTCCAACCCCATGCAATGCACAAAATGGATTCAATTCACATTTAAAGGTGATTCTATCAATTTTGCACTTTCAAACCAACATGACAAACCACGAACCAAACCACAGGGACTTAAAAATATCGAGAAAAGTCAGCAGGCAGTCTAGCAGATTTATGCACTTAACTGGTTATTGCAAGTAGTCTTCTTCAATCATTAAAGAAAACAAGAAGGGGGCAGGAGGCAAGTGTGCTAGCTTCACCTCAAAGTGATACTATTGGAATATAAAGCCCTTAACAGCTTGGGGCCAGTGCTTGTGGGATCACCTTATCCCATATGTGCCCACTGGACTGCTTCAATAATCCTTCCTCACATGTTAGAAATTAGAAATTAAACTATTCGCGTTACAGCATTTATACTCCCCACCAATTGAATTCAGACAGGCGCTTTCACTCATGATAGAGTTGGCTCCGATTTCACTCCCTATCTCTGGCCCATCCCTCATATCACTTGGGGGGTAAAGACTGCATACAGGGTATGTACCATACTCAAAGTGTTGGCCAACGGCCATTGGAAGAAGCTCCATGGCTCTCAGGGAGTCCATGAAGTCCCATCCTGGCCCAACAGCAGCCCCGGCATGGATCTTGAAGTCACTCAGAACTATGGTCCTGGGGTTCTTCAACATCACACCAGAGACCAGTTTGGTCAGGGATGTCACTGGCTAACAGGGTAGTTGATAGACCAGAAGCATCTCCAATCTGTCTCACTAGCCCAACACCAGATACAGACTCTCTAAGCCGGTCCCAAGATCAAGATATTTTCTGGTAAAGGAGCTGGTGCTTCCATGCATAATAGGACACCCACCCCTTTGACCTCTTAGTCTAGCCCATGGGTAGGCAAACTAAGGCCCGGGGGCTGGATCCAGCCTAATCACCTTCTAAATCCGGCCTACAGACAGTCCGGGAATCAGCATGTTTTTACATGAGTAGAATGTGTCCTTTTATTTAAAATGCATCTCTGGGTTATTTGTGGGGCATCGGAATTTGTTCATGTTTTTTCAAAATATTGTCCACACACACACACCTGGTCTGAGGGACATTGGACGGGCCCCCTGCTGAAAAAGTTTGCTGACCCCTAGTCTAGCCTGGTGCTGTACCAAGTGCTCAGATGGGCACAGCAGAGTAAGGTCAGACCCACATAGCTCACCCATCCAAGTCTCAGTGGATGATTGTTTTAATTTCTCTGCTCTGCATGATACTTTACTCTGCTGGTTTCTGCATTTGGCTTTTCTGCTGGTTTTGTATTTTTTATGGTTATTGTGGGTTTTTATTGCAGCCTGTTTTGATTGTTATGTTTTTATTTTATGTTTCTTGTGTGAACCCTAGATAATTAATTTTATGAGGCGTCTCATAAATACACATAAATAAAAATTGAATTTGCTATCTTAAGGATCCCAAGATCTGACATCAGGGCATCCCTGCTTCCTACTCAGCAACCAAGAATATAATTCTACAGGACTGTGATACACTGCAGCAAACCACATGCACCCAAAGAGATTCTCATCTGCTTGCTTTTTATTGCCACTTGAAGAACGTTTGGCAGAGTTTTTGACAGACTAGTTTGATATGGCATCTCTCCACTTTGCAACCGGAATGATTCACTTCCCCTAAGCTTGCTTGGAACCATTTCTGGACTGACACAGAGGAAATGCAGATGCTGAAGAGCTGGCTCAGGCCAAGACTTATCCAGTACATTCTGATGTTTTCCCCAATGCTCTGAACTGGATTATTCTTTAAGTCTGCAGAAGGGAACTTCAATGCCATCCAGGTGTTTCTGAACTACCATTACCATCAGTCCTAGCAGGCACAGCCTACGGTCAGGATGATGGGGGTTGTAGTTCAGCAATGGCTAGAGGGCCAAAGTTTCCCCACATATGCTTTAAGTTTAAGTGTTGTGCCAAAGGTGAATACAGTGGAGGAATGCAAGTGAAAGACAATATGCCCAAACAATAACCATTTTCAAGGTGAGGTCCACAGTTCAGTGGCAGGGGACATACTCTGTTGAAGGTTCTGGGTTCTGCCCCAGCATTTCCGTTTGAAAGAATCAGCTTACAGTTTCTGAAAAGAACCTGTACTTAAGACCTTGGAGAGCTGTTGACCTTGCTGGGCCAACAGTTTGACTTGGTTTAGGCTAAGGCAACCTGTTGTGTAATGCATGTGGGTGTGTTGTTGTTTTTAAGAGAAGCCCAGAATAGCATTCTAATATATCTGATTATTTCCCCATTCATTTGGAAACTGCCCCACATCTTTTGATATATGTTTATTGACTGAGCTAAGAGATCTTTAGCCTTAACACTCATTTTTTAAACCCATTGGCCTTGCATCCATCTATACATTTACTTACTACTTACTTACTTACTTATTGCATTTCTATGTCATCCCTATTCTCCAAGGAGCTCAAAGTGGCATACATGGCTTCCACTCCCTTTTTCATTTAGTCCCCACAGCAAATCTGTGAGGTAGGTTAGTTTGAAAGGCAGTGACTAACCCAAGGTCACCCAATGAATGTCATGGCTAAGTAGGGATTCGAACCCTAGTCTACAAGGTCCTAGTCCAACACTCTAACCACTCACTTCAATTTTGTCATGAGCATTGTTACTCTGGAATATTAATATATGTTTCTTTTCAGTTAAAAAAACCCTTTCTCCCTAATCATCAGAGTTGAATCCTCTGCTGATTATACAGTCTCAACGAAGAGCAAAAACCACACAAATCCTGGATGAGTGCAAGTATTGCATCCAAATTCAGTTTTAGAACATTGAAATGGATTTTAATACCCCATTAGTTTGCCGAAAGGACTCTTGTCCAATTTGCATTCGCTCGACTTTGTCATAAGGTATCAAGAATCTGCATTCCTTTTCCCCCTTACCAGCAAACATTTGTCAGGACATAAATAAACCCAGAACCCAAGCTGTAACCATATGTGTGAGAACTACTAGTCATGTGTTTCCTGTGAAGTACCTGCCACTTCTTCCGGCTTATGCGACAGACAGACCCAGAAAGTGCTTTGGATTTTATTCTTAAATAAAGTGAAAGTTGGGTTCCAAATCAATCCAGCAATCTTACAGCACAGGCTACTACAATGTTCTGCACATTTTAGGAGGTTTCTGCTCATTAATTTACTCTGACTGAACTATAGAGGACACTGTTTTTGAATAAAACATATGATCTAGTGATTAATCAAATTCCTTTTCTGATGTGAGCGATAATCTGGCACCTGAAGGGTATGGAAGGACAGAACTAGAGCATCCGACGAAGAAAGTGAAATTCCCAGTTTGATAGTACCAAAAAAGCACTTATTCAGCGAAAGAGAATATCCAAGGGTTCTCCCCTCCCCATTTCTTTCTTATGAATGTCTAAATTAAGGTTACCTTGAGAGTGATGACATTAGTTAATACGTGACTACTATATTAATTTTCGACAATGCACTTAATTTGTCATTTCGTTGATTGAAATAAAATAGTACAAAAGCTTCAGCCTAATAAAACTGCAAGGGATTTTTTTTCCTCCTCAGGTAATGCAGTGCAGATGCCATTGTAGAACAGCGGCACACTTTGTTCACTATTATTAGTTTGCTAAATGTGTACCCAACTTTCCACCCAAAGGTGATTAAGAGCAGTAATACAAATGCAGTCGAATATAATACAGCAATAAAAATAAAACACAAAGTTAAGAATGTAAAACCTGGTAGGTAAAACATCAAGGTACCGTAATAAACAACAGAAACCAATTACAGCATATTTACACATTAGCTTATGGACTAGAGGCCTGTCAAAATAAAAATGTCTTATGCTGCCCACAGAAGGTCATTGGTTCTTTTGTTGTGTTCTTGAAAGGATCACAATGTACAGATCTTTCAAAAACAGCATAAAACCCCAAAAGAGAATGCACCCATTCACTCACCTCCAAGGTCTCCTTCAAGAGGACACATGTTCACAGATACATAGTAGGTATTTCCTCATTTTATTTTTTTTGCATATGTGTGAATGCAACAACCATGTGCTGTGGGACCATTGTGTTGGTCTTTCCTACTGCATGGAGTGAATGCAACAATCAGAAAAGGTGGATTCTGACTGCTCCTGCCCATGCAGTGCTGCCATCTCTTAATGTGTTCTGCATCTATCCATGTGGGATATAGCCCCATAAGGAAGCCTGGGCATGTTTCAGGGAATCTGTAGATACCCCACCTCTTGAACAGTTTGAGCTTCATAAGAAATACATGTGCAGACACAGGCAGGTTAGTACAAATTTATAAGGGCTAGTTACAGGTAGGTAGCCGTGTTGGTCTGCCATAGTCAAAACAACATAAAATAAAAAAATCCTTCCAGTAGGACCTTGGAGACCAACTAAGTTTGTTCTTGGTATGAGCTTTTGTGTGCATGCACACTTCTTCGGAAGTGTGCATGCACACGAAAGCTCATACCAAGAACAAACTTAGTTGGTCTCTAAGGTGCTACTGGAAGAAATTTTTTATTTTATATGGGCTAGTAACGTTTATATACTCATTTTCAAGGCTGTAGTAAGTTGATAACACTGCACAATTTGAGAACAGTCTCAAATGTACATGGGCTCCGCAGAGACTTAACTTGTATGTATACTAAAAGTTATCTTTGAGAGCCAAATGAATTTGAAATTGGCACAATGATGATTCATGTTTGGTCTGAAGAGACTTGGTTTTAGTTTGAGGGTCCTCAAAGATGCCTGATACTATTTTAGTCCAATAACTCAATTGCCTTAATCCAGTTTTAAGGTCACCAAGCATAACAATGGCCTCTGGTTACCACATCCCAGAGTAAACACCCCTACTTAGTTCCATTAATTTAATTGGGTTCTCTGAGTAGGACAACCCAGTAGGTTTTAGTATTGTCCAATTACAAATATAGTGCAGAGAAACTGGGATTCCCTCACCCTGTTACCTCAAAATTAAATGGAGGTTTATTTGCTGGAAATGTGCAGAGACTAATTAGCATGTATAATTACCTATGGGGCACTGCAGATTTCGCTGCTATTACTATTGCAATGCTGTCAGTGAGTGACAGATCTGTAATGTATTAGCTAATGATGATACAATGAAAGGTGTCTTCCAGGAAAGGTAATGAAGACATCAATTCAGTATAAACTTTACAATAGGCACGTCTGAAAAAGGGTACATTAAATGCCCTTGCATTGCAGTCTATTATCAACTTCCCAGGCAAATGATTATGCTCGCTGTCTTAAATCTTTAAGAGGAAATATATTTTCTGTCTTTTAACAGCAGTCGCCTTCCACCTCCCCATGGACCATCATAGTGTTAGTGATATTATAACACCATATCAGGTCTTAAACATGCAATTTAAGTCAGAGATAATTTAAATCTAATTACAGGAATTCCAGAGTGGAAGACAATGTGGGTTGTTCATATTTTAGATGAAATTATTGTCGGTAAAGTAAGTTGAATAACATCATAGGAGGCAACTGTGTTCAAAAGTACTTGTCAGTTGGAGGGGAAAACCCCATTTTATATTAAACTCTCTTGCTCCCTGTGCAAATAAGGAACTATTTGTTATTGGATTTTGGGACAGAGGCAGGATATCATCAGTGGGTCCATCCAAGCCTGAAGTTTTATATCTGTATGATGGAGAACTGCTGAAGTGGTCAAACCAGCCTCTCTGCCATATGCTGACAGCTTCAAGGAGCCACTGGTGAGAGCTGAGTGCAGGTTGGGGATCAAAGGTGGACAAATTACCCCAGAAGGAGCATGACATGTCCCCACCAGAGGCAATCTCCCTCCCCAAACACCCCATACACTACAGTCTCTGGTGACCTTCTTTGCTTGTAACCAAACCCACGGCAAGTCTCTCACCACGTAGAGATTAGGGCACATGTAACAATATTACTTGGACACACTTTAAACAAACCCTAATAGGGATGCATAATTGTGCCTCAAATTTTCCCCAGTATATTTGTGTTCCACTGAAATCGGTTTATATCCCGCCAGTCTTTCCTTCTCTGCTGATGAGGAAAGATACAATACTTATCATAGTGCATGACTGACACACAGATGTCAGCTATCAACTTATATGTACAAACGCATCTGTAACAACAATATGTGTCATATCAAGTCACACAAGTGGGTGGAAGTAAATCCATTATCTATGGATTCCTCTGACATCCCTACATGATAGAATACACACACACGGTTCTCGAACATCTTAGTTGATGAACAAATTGGCTCCCGAACGTCGAAAACCTGGAAGTAAGTGTTCTGTTTTTTTAATGTTTTTTTTGGAAGCCAAATGTCTGACATGGCTTCCTCTTGAGTGCAGCCAATCAGAAGCTGTGCCTTGGTTTTCGAAAGCTTCGGAAGTCGAATGGACTTTGGAACGGATTACGTTCAAGAACCAAGGTACCACTGTATATGAATTCGGAAATTGGAAAGGAAATTAAAAGGAGAAGCAGAAGAGAAGCAGGCACTCCATACACCGTATCTCTGCTTCGAATCACCCGGTGGCTTTCCTTTCCTGAATTGCAGAATGTGATTTGATGGTGCAAAGTGAAATAAGGAGCTTATGAGACAGAACTCTTCTGAGCACAGCCAATACATAATACATTTCAAGGAGGTTAAGGCATGGGTGGCCCTCCAGATGTTGCTGGACTCCAAATTCCATCAGTCCTAGCATGCATCACCAATTGCCATGGAATTTGGGTGCTGTGGTCCAGCCACTTTTGGAAGACCATGGGTCTCCCAACCCTTGGTTAATTTTTTTTAGATAAATCATACTCAACAATCTGAGGAATATTGTACAAGTATCCAATTCTAGGAGTTGTATAGGTGGCGGCTAGCACATCTGTCATTTCAGGGGTGCTTTGTTTTTCTTCTCTAAACCCAGAAGTAGAATAAGCCACATGCAAAGGAAGGATTTTCTACTTCACTTCCTACCCAATAATTGTATTTCATTGGAAGCCCTCACAGGGTGGTTGTGGGGAAAACCAGGAGTTTTATGGTGGCACACGTTTGTTTTTTCTTCTTTGTGATTGTGCACACTAGCTTATTTAGCTACCTGACATTTATTACAAAGCATATATATTTTACATCTCGTTATAAAGGTCCACCACGTACTTGATGAGATGATGACTAGCTTCTACTAACATACACTTTTGAAGGTTTGCTCCCACACCTTTCCAAAACATAAAGGCACCAGCCATAATTCATAGTTTAGACAGAGTACATTACCTGGTTGATGTTGGATTGGGCCCAACATTTCTTAACTTTGTCACGTTGATTTATTTCTAAACACCTGCACAGTTGTTTCCAGTCTTTCAATGACTGCTTTACTTTTCCAGAGATGCGGCTGGAGGCTAAAATGTTACAGTTGCTCTTTCTCGAAATGTATGTTTTCCCCCGGGGATTACAAAAGGTATAATTTCATCATTTCATCTCATGATTCTTAGTATGAAACGGCTTGAGTTTATGCCTACAATTTATGGCATTGCCTGAACCCCGGAAGGAATTACAGCTTTATAATCCCTATTTGAGACGCATTATTATTCTTCCCATTATCCATGTTTATGTCTACAAAACGTTCTGTGAATGGCATTTGATGGAAAAGCAGGTTGAGCTGTTGCCTCTTGAATGATTTTCAGCAATTTAAGAGACAACTGCATCTTGACAAACATCTTTTTATGCAGCAGATTAGGGAAGGAACGCATTTGTACGCCTTCCAGATCTAAGATATACTTAGACCTAGGATCTCTCAGAGGCTGCACTAGAATTTTGCAAGTGATATCACCTAACACAAGTAGCAATAATTTTCTGAAGAATAAGTTAGCTCTGAATGTTTTTTTCCCCAATCAATTTTTTCCAAAATAGCATGTATTAATAGTCAGTTTCAAAAGTGTTGTGACAGTTCACGCTGTCAGTCCTCTTACAGCAAAGCTTTGTTCTCTACAAGGGGAAAAATGGATGACTTCAGTGCCAAAAAACTGAATGTTTTAAATAGAAAATGGTGGAACTTTCTCCACATTTCCTCTTCCTCATGAAGACAAGTTGCTCAAAATATTTTGATTTGTTTTCAGATTAACCCAGCAATTGTAATATTCTTGTGATTTCATTTAGGGAGTGATTCCACAACCTTCTCTTATATTCAATTTTTGCTCACTTTTTTTTAAAAAAAGAATTTCCCTTCATAACTGAAAATAATTGTACTTGGCATAGTACAAACATAGGACAAACACCGTATTATGAGACCCAGAGGTCTTGGAATTTGATTTCTGAGTGCAACATTGGAGCAATAGGTATGCAGAGGCAGAATAACATCACTACTTGTGATTAAGGCTGTTGTTAACTGGAGTTAGGTATCTGGCATTTTCACATTGGGTGAATCCAAAGTTGTATTTTCTGTTGCCAAGCAACTATCCTTTATTTCCCTCATAAGTTTTCCCTTGACTATCTTAAATTTAGACAGACAGACAGACAGAGTGGTTACAATGAAAATGAAATGAGTCTGTTTTCAAGTTGGCAGTTGCAGAGCTTCAAGGATGGAATGTTCAGAACACATTCATTCACTAAAGCTAAGCAAGGCTGGTTGAGACAATGTGCACAGTATATACAACCTGAAATTCTCCCTCTTTTCCAACATTGTTGGATCTGTTGGCATCTCTATGGCAATGATTGGCAAGTCTGACATGCTGTGGTTTTGAGAATTAAAGATGCTCCTCCTTTTTTTGGTCAGCATTTCCAGTTGTGGTTTCTAAAATATGTATGGAGGTTTGGTGTAGTTTTACCTACATACGGGATATGATATCCTGGTTGGCTTGTTAAGGCATTGGGTGGAATCCTAGTCTTCAAGCATGGGGTGAAGTGGTGCATCACTCAATTTGATTCAGCGGCATTTTCAGGGTACCGAGTTAAAGGGGTCTCAGTTGATGTCCCTGTCCTGAAGCCAAGCATGTGGCAAATGAGCCAAAGGGCTTCCAGCGGTGGCCTTGTAATGGCCAACTCAGTAGACCGATGTCTTGGGGAGGCCACAATCCTGACCTGACCCTGTAGTGGTTCCAGTCCTCCAGCAGGAGGCTGCAGGAGCGTCGCAGGGGAGGGGCGGTGGGGGCGGGGGACCCCGGGCAGCGTCCCTGCTGGGGGTGACACACCGGTTGGCGGCCCCGTCCACTGGGCTTTTTTTTTTTTAAAAAAAGTACTTTTTAATAAAAAAATAGGCTATTTTCGGCTTGCGGAGCCGGGGCATGGAGAGGGGCCGTCCCTCTCCCTGCCCCGACTTGCGCTCCGCCAAGGGAGCCTGGGCGGCGGATTTGGGAGTCTTTGCAGCCCGCAAAGACTCCCAAATCCGCCTCCCAGCACCCCTTCGTGCAGCGGCTGTTCATGCAGGCACGAGCAGCCGCAGCACGAAGGGGTGCCGCCACCGGGCGGAGGCTTCGGGAGTCTCCCGAATCTGCCGCCTGGCACACCCGGGGGCGGGACGTCATGACGCACGTACACACCGCAATGCCCCACCCCCATATATTTGTGTGTGTGTATCTAGTGCAATATTCCTAGAAAAAGAGGTGCCAGAACTCACCATGAAAATCTCCTTTGTTTTTTATGATGACAATGGTACCCACCTGAGAGTATATACCACAGTCACATTTTAGTTATGTTTTCAATTTATTGATTTCTAAGGAGTAGATGACATTACACTACAATGTTTAGCCTGCATATTTTTTTCAGTGTTGATACTTGCAGTGGGAGTAAGGACAAGAAGGACTGGGACCACCATGGTAGAGAGGGGGCAGTCAACCCTTTCCCCCTTACCAATGTATCCTTCCTTGAGGATGATTATTTCAGCGCTTTCAATGGGAACATTCTTCTTAATGCTAATGGCAATATTTTGTCAGAATCCCAACAGCAGCAAACACATACAGAAAGGCAGAGAAACCTGCACATCTGAAAGCCCTACTGGGCTTGTGCTGGCAGGGCAGAAGATTATTAATTTTTTGCTACAATTCTCATCATGTCAGACCATTGACTATTGGGGTTGATGGGAGTTGTTGTCCAAACATTTAGAAGGTCCAGTTGAAGAAGGCTGAAAGTATTGCTTAGATCAGGGATGAAGAACCAGGGATGAAGAACTGCAAATCTCATTGCCCTTGACCATTAGCCACAATGGTTGGAAGTGATGGCAGTTGAAGCCCAAGAACATCTGGAGGGCCACGGGTTCCCCAACAGTGTTTTAGATGCACAAAAGGTTTTACCATTTCATATTTTTCTTAATGTGATTATTTTGGGCATGGGAATGATATCCTAACAAGTCCACTCTTACTGCTTTTTGCAAATGAAAAATACTTCAGAAGATCCAATTATGGATCACTGAATCACATTTAGTTTGGTCCTGAGATCAGACACTGTGGGCAATAGGCTCAAATTACATGTCACTGCAGTAGCATTTGCAAGAAGGAACCACGTGTGTCTGCTGAGTGTGTCTTCTCAATGTTATAATCTTCTGGCTGATAAGAATATGTGTAGGAAGGGACAATGTCACCTAGTTGATTTGCATGGTTCTTTCTTATAGATGTTACCAAAGTGGTGCAGGACCAGACTTTGGTAGTACCTCTCATTCTTCACTAGTAATGCATTACTTGGATAAGAATCTCAAACATCCATGCTTTGATATTTCACCTACAATGTTTTATTAGCCAATATTTCATTGGGTTTTTTTTGGGGGGGGGATTGAGAGGGGGTGGCTAGTTCCTTTACTTTACAAATACTTATTTTGCTGTTGACATTGTGAGTGGGGAACCTGAAGGAGGCATTGACTGCAGATTGTAGACAAGCCCACTTTGTTCAAACACGCAGGCAGTAATTCACTCTGTGTGCCATTGCTTCTTCTGTTCATAAACTAACTGGCTCTTGTGGTTTATGTCATCAGCTGAAAACCAAAAACTGAATTACAACCTTGCATTCAATCTCTCAGTTCTGTGTAGAAATTGCCAGGGTTTCTTCCTCCCAGAAAGCACAATTTAGAGGCATGGGATCTGGAGACCTATAAAATGTATTTCTTCCCGTCAGTACCAAAGTCAAAGGTAGGAGTGTTCAAAAAAGTGAAGTGTGATATGCAAGCAGGCTAAAACCTACCCATATTGTCATAGACTGCTCAGTGTTTTTGTAACAGATTCCCAGGAACCAACAAAATATGCCAGAATTGTTAGCAAAGACAAACAGGCACTAGGTTGCACCCAGGTGAACTGAAGAAGAAGTGTGCATGCACACGAAAGCTCATACCAAGAACAAACTTAGTTGTTCTCTAAGGTGCTACTGGACGGATTTATTTTATTTTATTTTGTTTTGAAGATATGAAGAAACCTTAAAGATACGCGTTTGCCCTACAAATGTCCTGTGAAGAACTAGAAGCAAAAGTTCTGGGAAACATGGTCACACCTGCAGAAAGAAACACAAGCACCAAGTCACCACAAATCTGAAAATGAGGGAGGGATGCACCTGTAACATGGATCCAAAAGATGGATGATTTTGACCCCAATAATAATATGTTGCAGTGCCAACAGGCAGCCCTTGTGGAAATGTAAGAAGCTTCCTTATATTGAATGAGACCATTGGTTCATCTACCTCAATATTATATGCATGGACTTGCAGTTGAAAGAAAGATTTGGACATCAAATGTTGGATTTAAATTTGATGTTGCCAGTCAATTGCATTCATTAAACTGGGGTCAGTGCATATGTGACAGGGTGAGAGAACATCTTTCATCTCATCAGTGTTGCCCAACTGGTCCAGTTATCCAGCCACAATTGCTTCTTGGTCACCATGGCTCAGGGCTCAACCATCTCATGATGGTGATGTTTTATGTCTGGCCCTCAGGGTGGTCCCCACCCCTGCCTTCCTATACAGATGCTGATTACAGGAGCTTCCTAAACTCTGGGGAGCTTCTACTGTCCCTGCACTAAGTACATGTTATGAAACTCAGGCAACCTATGTTGTTTACTTCCTCACTTACTGCCTTGCCTCCCAAATTGTGATGGCTAATATTATATCATCTTATCCACTCTTGCTCACTCCTGGCAGCTACACAAAGGAACACAGCCCATGTTGTCATTCCATAGCCCTTGCAACAAAAGTAGGATGTTTCAGAGGAGATTTTACCAACCCTACCACAACCTCACTATTAAAACTAGTCAAGTGGCTTGATTACCTACAGCTGGTATGGGGAACCTTTGGCCCTCTGGATGTTTTTGGACTCAAATTCCCTTCAGTTCCCAGCCAGCATAGCTAATACTAAGAGATTATGGAAGTTGAAGGTCACAAATTCTTGATGGTCAAGAACTGGTGACCTATAGACTGGGAATGTGTTTCCTGGGTTCATGTTCATTCATGGATCTTGGCAATGTGTGTGACGAAACTGAAAGTAGCAACAAAACTGCATGCACCATACTCAGTGGTGGAGCTTCATGCTCTGGCACCGGGGGAGGAGAGCAGACGGGGGCATGGCTGGTGCACATCCCGGGGTGTGTGGCATGCCACCTGCAGGGGCATGGTGCATGTCCTGGGGGCATGGCATGCCGCCTGCTGGGGCGTGTCACCCAGCGTGGGGGGGGGGCAGCCACGATGGCATCCCACTGGGATCGTGGTGCCTGGGGCAGTGCGCTCCCCCTGCCCCCTCTTCTTCCGCCAGTGACCATACTCTGTGTACATCTCTGATTCTCTCTCTCTCTCTCTCTCTCTCTCTCTCTCTCTCTCTCACACACACACACACACACAGGAACCAGGGACAGTGCATCCATTTGGAACTCTGAAATCTAATGTTAATTTTGGATGAGGGCTATTTCAGAAGTGCCTCTAATGACACCTTTTCTTTAATCTCCTATACAAATGAAGAACAGGTCATAAATAGATGGAGGTAAGCTCAGGAAATAGTCTGATCTGGCCCAGCTGGTAGACGTTGATGCTTATGGGATCAAGGAGGAAGGCCTCATCACCACAAATCTGATAAAGAAAGTTCATGCTACAACAAATTCATTAGCTTTTATGGAATCCAGAACTTTATTTCTGACACGAGACAAACGCATCTAACCTTTTAGAATTCAAATGATCACCATATATGTATGCCTTTTCCAAGTAACTGTAGGCTGGATTCCCCTAGCCAATATGAAGGTCACCCTTGTCTGCTCTTCTTTTGAGAAACTTAAATTTTTCCTGTGGGCCTATTTGTCTTTCAATCTGTTGGGTGTGTGTGTGTGTGTTTATATAGCCAATCAGTGCCAACACCAACTTCTTTTTAATTAAGAGTGAGGGGAAGTTCTGTTTCCCAGCATTTATAGGGGAGAGAAACATTAAAATTGGAACTTCGTGATTTTATGTTTGCATATTTTACTCATCATTTGGCAAATCTACCATCATTAAAACCCACCAAGTAGCTGGATTACCTACAGGCTGGGAATGTGTTTCCTGTGCTCATATGTTCTTCATTTGGTGTAATTGTGGGCCCTTTTCCAAGAGCAAATATCCAAGGACAAGTAGAAGCAGCAGGTGAATAATGCATTTTGCATTAATTCTTGGTGGTGGGATGTTTTGTAACACTAGGGGCTGAAAGGGAAATAATAAAAAGGCAAGGCTCCAACATAAATTCTTACAAGTAGTCACTGTACAAAACTTTGTCTGTTTTGACCTGTTTTCTTTGTGGACCTTTCCTTCCCCCGCCCCAAATGTTCAAATTTACATTGGCAGCGGTTGTAAAAACAAAAAACAAAAAACAACAACCCACTTTACTGGCGTTCCTATGCATGTAAATTGCGCCTTTTCAACATGTGTCAATTTCTGGGTAGAGAAAATGTAGCCCCCAATTGAATTCAATAATGCAATTCATCTAAAGTTTCTTGCTGACAATGCGAGCCCCAAGAGCGCAGTACTTTGCGACAACAGCAGAACGCGGCGATTGTACGACATCTCATGCATTTGGCTGGGGACTGCAGGCTGTTACGGGGATGACAGAGAGAGCAATTTTTTACAATTTAACTTTGATGTGCAGGAGAAGTTTTATCGTGTGTCAAATACCATGTGTGATGCCGGAGAGGAATTTATCATAGGTGACACATAAGGGAAAGAGGTTGCCTTGCCTTGCCTTTTCCAAAGCTGGCAGCTGTGTAAAGTGCAAAAGCTTACAAGGAGCAAACCACAGTGTGCAAAAAAAAATTCCCATAGTATTTGATAACCTGATAGTACTGCTTAGAGCTGGGCTAAGAGCTCCATGTATGAAATATGTAGGAAAGTACATATTTCAGAAAATGTTACAGTCTAGGGTCTTTGTGGGTTGCAGCTCGTTGAAAGGTTTCAGAAAGGGCTGGAATTTGTGGCAGGACCTCAACCTCAACCATATTGGCACCTGGCACCCTTTGGAAGGTACCTAGGTTCAAGCATGCAGGCCAGCAGAATCCACTGAAACTGAAATCTAATCTGCCCTGCCTAACTTCAGATTACAGCCTTCCTGCAACATGCCATTGGCTGCCCTCCTGTTTCTCAAGTAGAAGTGTCTGAGTCTGGAAAGCTGCTTCCCAGAATCCCTTGTGATGTTGCTACCTCAGTCAATCAAGGACATTGTGGTAAATTTTAAAGGCAAGTAGCTTCTCAGAGCTGTGGTCTGTGGTTGGAGAGTGTGTGTGTGCGCGCACGTGAGGGGGAGGGGTCACCAACTTTCACCTGGAACCCAGAAGCTGGAGTTGACTCCAGTTTTGGCCCTCAATAGATCACAAATTAGTCATTTGGTGGTGACCAAGGATAGACAGATGGGTCGTGCTTCTGCAGTGATGCAATGGTAGAGTGTCTTCCCCTGGAGCATAGTAATGAATACAAAAGGAACATGTAGCTGTTTTCTTAGGTTTAGGAAGAAGGTAGATGAGTTTTCATGTTTCTAAACTGTCACTGTTATGTCCCTAGTTCAAAAATTTGAGGTGAATTTGGGGGTTGTGGTCTGGAAAGAGGTTCTGAAATTTCCTCACCTCCACCGTCTGAAATTTCTGAGGTGTTGTTGTTTTTTTTTTAAACTAATCTCTTTTATGGAAATAAGTGATAGCATTTTTCTCACAGCCAAAGTGCCATTCCCAGAGAGATCACTTCATATCCATTTATGTCAAAAGGCTCTTCCAAAGGAATGCCTGATTAACCTGCCATTCTGTGCAAAGCTTGAGAATCAATACAGTAAACTGCCTTCAAATCTTCACAGGGCATGTGTTAGTCTGCTTTAATCCAGATTTTTTTGAATGAATCATCAGGGACGCAACTACCTTAGTGATGGGTGAGCTTCCCAGGTTCAGTCCAGAACTGGCAACTCACCTAATTTAGACTCTAGTTCTGTCCAAAGTATCTTATTTTAAGTCAAGGTCTTATTGCACTCTAGAGTTCATTACTCTCCCATTTCCTGATGATGTCATTGAGACCATGACAAGGAGAGAAGGTAGAAGAATTGTTTGTCCCACTTTCTGTGATGGACCAGCCCTCTCCGACATTTCAAAACTTCCTTGCTTATAGGAATGCAGCTTCCAGGTAGACCATGCATGTCTCCAGATTTTGCAATGCAGTTTCTGTAAGAAAAAGCACATACATATGCTAATTATGGATGGATGTGATGAAAAGTGCATATTTTCTTCAAAAAGTACATGGGAGATGTACAACAAAATTGTTGTAATACAGATTAAAAGCAAACTTTTTAGTGTGTTCTTTCAATGAAATGGAACAGACCCATAACTGAGCAAGACTGACAAAGGGTGAAATGGCTCAAAAGGCTCACAAATGTTGCTTCATTTCCAATCAGTGCATGGCCTGTAGCTTCCTTCTCAAATCCTGGAAATTTTCATGACACAATTTTTTGTTTTTGCCCCACTCTTGTGAAGCTATAGCGCAAGAGTGCCCCTCCAGACAGTAATGATGGAATAACCCTGAGGAGGCATCACAGAACAGCTAATGAAGTGGAATGATGTGCTGATGGTCCAGTATAAACCCACAACTAATGCACTATTATTGTGTCAATGGTATGTTTCAGAATACATCAGAGTGGGTGGGAGATGCCAGTCTGGAAAGGTCCAAAGTAATGAATGAATCCCTGGCTTTCAGCATCAGCTCTTTTATTTGTTACAGATGCCTCTCTTTATTTTCTTTGTTGATACCTACCAGAAATGGCAATGAGAAGGATACCTATGGTGGTGGTCTGGAGGTCTTCATAAGGCAGCAAAAATGTGCTGGACACCAATTGCCTTGATAAATGAGGGATCCTGGCTCAATACCAGTGGGAAGGCTACACAGGACTGTAATTTTATGCATATTTATGCACTGAACAGAATAGGATTTACTCACAAGTAGACATGCCTAGAATGTCACTGCACATTGTGTAACTGCATATGCATCATGCAACACTAAATGTGAGCCACAATCCTTCGTCAAATGGAACCCTTGCATTGGTTGAAAGGAGGCAAGGAAAAATAATTAGCCAGTTTCAAATTTCCATAACAAAGCTTTGATTTCAGGAAGGCATGGGGTATAACTTTGTCCTCCTTTTGCTTTTCCCCAGTTAACAAAACAGCATTAAGGTGGCCTTAACAGTTATGGGATTCAATAGAACATAAAAAAATGTTCTTGTCGAGTCACAATGGTGTCTTGAAAATGCCAACTGGATGCTCTGTACCTTGCATTTGCTAAATACATCTTGAATCTCTCTGCCTTTCTGTTTCCTTCCTCCCACCCCTCCCACTCTAAGACACATTCTTTAAAAGTGAAGAAGTAGATTATGCTGAATTTACAACAAAGGATGCTTTTGACATCCCCCCCTCCTCAACCTATATTTTTGTGCATTTACATATTTCCTATTAGAGTTTATCATTTGTTGTTTATAATTTAAGTTGACAGTTCATGTACAATGGATTTTCTAAATGAAGAGTTCCTTATTATGTTTACATCAAAAGTGACATATGATGGTAAATGATAAAGCCCAAACAAGTATTTCTTTCTAGGAGGCAACAAAATTAAACAAACAAGCTATGAAAGCAGGTTAACTCAGTCGCTCCCAACCATTATTTGGTTGCTCCATTCCTCCAGCCCAAGGAAGAAGGGAGTTTTGCATCGCTTTCTCTTGAGGGGTGGTTGGGTGGGTGTGCTCCTGCCTTGTTTGGGCCAATAGGCTGTGGAGGGGGCAGGGCTTGCCTTCTCAGCAGCATCTTCTTACCCAGCTATGGGGCTGATTAGGAATAATTTGGGGGTTCCTGATTTGGGGGTCGTCTTCTTCTTCTTCTTCTTCTTCTTCTTCTTCTTCTTCTTCTTCTTCCTACTTCACACTGAGTTGGAGTGTCTAATTGTGAGATTAGGCTTAATTTGGCTGTTAACCTCATATAAAACAACACAGCTTATCTAGACATGCACAACAGCATTTTACTTGTACAATAGATCCCCTTGCTTTGCCCACACTCCACTCTGCCAGCCGCCTCTTGTGGCGGATTAGTTTCGGTACATTGGGGGTTAAAAAATATGCCTCCAATGATTGGCAGGTGTTCTTTGGGAGGTGGAACTAGATTGTGTTGGAAGACAAAAGGGGAACAACCATTAGGAGGTGTCAGTTGGGGGGGGAAGAAGACAATTGGGAAGGTGGAGAGGGAGTTAGTGGAGAAGTGGGAGGTAAGGTTAGGAGGGATGGAATGCGTTATTCAGTCTCTGTCTCGTAAAGAAAGTAATGCGTTTTAAGATACCAATGAAATCCATGTTCTCAGGTTAATAAATAAAGTTTAATGTGCTTACACGTCAATTGGCTCCAGCAGTGTGTCAATTCTTCCAGTTGTGTGACTAGGAAGAGAACCAAGCTTCCCTGGGGGCAGGAATGGAAGCTGGCTCAAAAATACTTCTGAGATACAAAGGGCTAGTCAGTGAAGCCAAGAAAGCCACAAAGTTGCCTGAGGGAGAGGCTAACTGGAGCAGTAGGGATCCATGAGAGGGAAACCCCCACTGGTGGTAAGGTGGTAAGAGGCTTTAGATAAAGTGCCCTGAGGTAACCTAGAGCCAAGTCTTCTTTTGTAAAACTGGAGGTTTACGTCTGTTTTTGCTGAAAGAACAGTGGGAACCACTGTCGGAGTGTTAGTGACTCAGTTTTTCCTCACACCTCTTACCCCCAAGGAGTGAGCAAATCACAATAGCAAGAGTAGCTATTTAATCAGCAATACTAAGTTGATGCTGAATCAAAAGATATTATACCTTAGAGCTATGGTCCTTATTGCACTTACCATATATCTCCCAATTTCTGATTAAGGTTTGGGGATGCCAGTCTTCAAAAAATTGGGTACAGAAACCCTACCAATGAACCATGGGAATTCTGATGTCAGAGAAACCGACATGTCTGAAGCTCCACTCAATAAGTTAGGGAAGCTTAGCAGAAGGGAGGGAAGGAGGGGGAGATTGCATTTTCCACTCTTCCACACTCCTTCCAGGGCTATTTGTTTGTGACATGCCTCCTCCTATTGCTGTGGGAGAGAAAATACATATGCTATCCCCACAGCTCGTGTATATTTCCCCATATTTGGGGGCCATGATAAGAAAACAGGAACATTTTGGTGAGGGGTCTTATATAGTTGAATTTTTATTTTCTTCTCTTCTTCTCCATTCCTTCTCTTTCTTCTCTTCCCTTGGAAAGGGTGTTTTGAACCATCCTATAGCCATGGGACATCCTCCCAGGAACCATAGGATTGCAGGCTTAGTGGTTTATTACTGAAATTTTATTAACCTTGGATTTTTGAACTGCATGAAATTGTTATTACTCACTTGGAAATTGTTGATTTTTGAAATACAGTATGATATATTTGATCAGTACTGGATTGCCACGTAGAAGAGACTGTCATAAAATATATTCCCTTTTTTCTTTCCTTTTTGTGGCACACAGCAGTGCAACGTGATGTGATTTTTTTTTTTTAAATTGATCTATCAATAGAAATTATGACATATTAAAAATCTAAACACATTGCATTAAGTGACGAAACAGACTGTTATGTTGCTTTCATTAGCTCTTTACTGCTTATTGTAGTGAGCCTAAAACATTTTTTTTTACTAATTTCCAGTTGTGCAGCTGTATCTTAATGATACTGGCAAGGAAAACATGATCTGATATATGTTACACACACACACACACACACACACACACACACACACACTGAATAGGCAAAATGTTCACCTAATACTGATTATAGTCCTCCAAAAATGTATAGTTGTATTATAAGTCACATTGGCACGTTCCTTGCTCCCCCTCAAAGAAAAACAGCAAATTTAGTTCACTCTTAAATCAACAGACAAAATGTTATGCAGTAATATGTAAAACGTTTGCCTGACGCAAATTAGAGGAAAGTGTAAGCCCCTTTCAGAAATTCCTTTGTCCATGATTATCATGGAGAAAATTTGGTCAAGAAAGCTCCATCTCACTCCCTTCCCCTTCTGTTGCCCTCCATGGCTGTGTATATACACAATATATTTAAAGCATATTTAAAACACATTATTCCCATCAAATAATTCTGGGCACAGCATTCAGACAACACTTTATTCCATTGTCCTGACATTTCCCTACCTGATAATTTCTGTATGTTCTCATGATGTAAGAGCTACCTTTGGAAAACTAGCAGAAATTTAGGGTTCATTTCTGTATTTTTTGCTCCCAGAAAAAGATTTGTTTGCAAATCCATTAATGTGGAAAATTATCAGAGTTTTGTGCTATAATTTCATGTGGTGAAATTTGGAGAGGCATTTTGGCAAATACCTTTTCTGTCATTTAAAATTTAGTGTGACATGGTGGTATACCTTTCTTCAGTCCTTTTTTTCTGGGGGGGGGGGGGGGTACGCAGGGGTACGCATACCCCTAAACATTTTGTGAATCTAAGTTTGGCCTCATTGAGGGACAGTATTTCAATATGAGTAGGAAAATGAGAGTACCCCTAAACATTTTTTTTTTTTAGAAAAAAGCACTGCCTTTCTTTAAAAACAACAAGCACACACCAAATTGTTCCACTATGAAACATGTAATGCAGCGTAATTGCGCTTTAATTTCAAACCTAAATTTCCATTGTGACACACTTCGTTGGTGTTTTTGTATATTTGCAAAGTAAAAATCTGTCCTGTGACCTAGATATTTTTAGAATGCCATTTTTATCGCAGATCATATTTAAGTGGAACAGATATACCTGTACAACAGGGAGGAAAGTCATTAATGTAGTTTACTAGTAAGTGAGAAGAATTCAACCCTTCCTCACCAGTAAAGGAATTCTGTTTACTAAGAATTTTTGCTTCCCATTTGGGAGACAATCCTATTGATTCCGTTTAGCAAGTTAGTCTTTTAATACCTGAAACCAAAGCTCCTTAAGGTATTGGCATGACCATGAGCTCTGTGTAGTTAACAGAGCTTCCACTGTTTTGTACCCACTTCATCCCAGATGGGTTTAATGACAAATCCAAAAGCTAGATACACAGCACATCTAAACACACCATACTGCTCTTTTCCACTCGAGAAGCCATCTCAGGGACTGCAGGACTGTTCTGATCATTTTGCTGTGGGGAGATGGAATTGGACCGAAGAGAATCAATCAAGGCAGCAGAACTGGTATCTGCAGAATGTTATTATAGCCCCTAAGTACTTGTTTACTAATTCCCATCTGCATGTGTCTCAAAATACCTCTCACACTTTGTTTTCCTTAAGGTTGGCGGATAAAACGGCACACTACTTGTGTATGCATGCACCATAGCAGTATCAAGCATTATGAGAAAAGCTGTGTTTTTACACTTGCCTTAAAGCATTTCCAAGCTGCAGAGGTCTGGTAATTATGGAAACTGCATAATGCAAACAAACTAAAGTTTCTTTAGTAATAAAACTAAAGATCAAGGCTGAGCCTAGAAAATCAAATACGCATGGTTGTATCTCTGAGCCTATTCCCTGGGTTTGGGAATAATATCAGTGGGGTTGAAAAATATAATCTCCATTATTATTATTATTTTAAAAAGCACACAAACCTATTCTCTAGATGGGGAAATATAGGTTTTTTTTAAAATTTGGAAACTTGTTTGAAAATTGCAGTATTAAGTAAACTGGGCCATGATACTAAGTACATTGACCCTGTTCCAGCAGACACATTCATGCATCCCTAGCTGCTGGAATGGGCTGGGGACTCGTCCTCTCAGCATCCACGATTCTTTATCTAGATCCTTCATCTGGGCTTGGCTGCTCAAAGAAGCAAAAAATAAATAAAAAAAATGACCTTATATTGAGGGCTCACTCACACGTCCACTTGCCTCATGTCTAAAAAGCATGGGTCTGAGAGTTTTTCCACTTATCCCATGCTTTCTACGCATAGGTTCAACTAGGGTTGCAACCTGTCCTGTATATTACAGAATGCCCTGTATTGATACAGTTTTGTCCTGTATTTCAGGTCATCTCTCTCTCTCTCTCTCTCTCTGCCAAGTTAGGGATCCTCTCCAAATGCGTGTTTGAAAAGGTGTGTGAAAGGTCACGTATTTAAGCTCTGGGTAGCCAAACACAGACAGATTTACAAATTCATGTGCATCTGCATGTGTGCGCATGCGGCCATCCCATCAGACTGCAATAGATTGTAATAGATTGCTTTGAAGTCACTTCAGCACCAAATGAAAAAATATCATCCCCGGACCGACCTGACTCACCCTGTATTTTGCCAGAACAAATGTGGCAACCCTAATTCAACTAGTTTTCCATTTGTCCCACCAGTTTCTTTGGGAAAACCCACTCTCTCTTTTTTTTGAATATTTTTTATTAAAGATTTTCTTGATTTACAAAGGTGTGTGCAATGTCTCTCTAATATTTTTTTCCCCCATGTAACATTTTTACAAGTCAGTTTCGGTTGTTGAGACATTAGGAAGAAAAAGGGAAAAGAGGTGGGCGGGATGGGGAGATGGGTGGGGTGGGGTGACGATGTTTCTATCTTACTTAATGTTTGTAGGGTTTGGTGTCAGGCGTTTGTGCAGAATTGGAACCAACATTGATTTGCAGAAAAACCAATTGACATATGTTCTAATTCAGTGGTAAATTCAGTGGGTTATCCCTGAGGAAAGTGGTGTGAGAAGTGGAGTGTGGATGAGTCCTGAGTAAGACCATTGGCCCATCTAACTCAGTATTATCCACACTAACTGGCTATGGTTCTCCAGGCTTTCAAGTAGGGTTCACTCAGTGGAGAAACTGGAGATTGAATTTGGGACCTTCTGCATGCAAAGCAAATGCTCTATCACCAAACTACAGCCCACTCCCCACTCACTTGCAGCATATCCATTCTTACAATGTGGAAGGCAAGCCATGGATCTGAGAGCTGGTGATTCCTGTGTCCTAGTTATGGGTGACCTTCCCCTGGTGGATTAGGGCCAAAGCACAGAAAGGAGGATAATTGTGATTGGATCTTCTAAGATCTTCTTTTATTCTTAAAAGTAGCCATAGGGGCTATAAAACCAGCTTCATTCTGAGGAGGATGTTTTCAACAGGAAAAATAACCGGGCAGCATTTATTCCAATATAAACTGGAAGAAGGAGAGATGCAACAAGATGTTGAAGGAAATAGTATGATTTATTTACAAAAGCAGCTCTATTTTCTGTTCTTGTGCCAAATGCAGTTTGACCATAACTCTTCGTCAGAAGCAATGAAAAAGCAAACTCTGAAAATTCAACTAGCATGTCATAAAATTTATGATTTTAGGAAGATATGCAAACACATACCATTTGAAACATTTTTGTGTATGTTTCTGATCTATTTTAAAAAAGAGTACCCAGATTTTTTAAAAAATCTTCTGCTCCTCGAAGTGATCTTTCTTTTGGCAATCCAACAAGGGGAGGCAAATTAAAAAGCAACAACTTCAAGTAAATTTATGGGGTGGAAGAATGGAGTTGCAATTACTTCATTAAGCCTTCATTCCTAAGACTGTTGACAGCTTGGGGAAGAGGGGAGGTTAGATATTATGCACTGCCTTATCTGCTAAATACTACTGGTGGAGAGAAGCGGGTGGGTCTCCTTTGAGGAAGAGACTCTACCTCTGCCCATATAGGCAGTAGGCCATGGAAAGGTTTTTTAATGGGCCATTTGTGGGCTATTTGTGGTCAGGATGCCAGAGGTTTGGGGATCCACCGGATCCTAAGCCCCGTGGATCCTCTGAAGGGGCCCAAATCCAAATTGGAGTCTCCAAGGCATCCTGCAGTTGCCATATTATCAGGAAGTTTGTTCCACACAATGGTGGAATTGAGCCTGTCGTGTGGCAGCATTTAATCTTTTAAAACTCCTGCTGCACATCAGACAGGCCTTTTTATTGTATTTTTACATACATGCTCTTTTAAGTTTTATAGTTGTCCCAGGTATATGAAGCATGCATTTGTTTAGTAACTACTAGTTTGGTTCCCCTGCCTCTCCAGTTCAGTGTCACTCTGTCATCAACACACACACACAATTTTTTTTTTTTGGGGGGGGCTTGTTTTCCATTTTAAAAAATGTATCCTTAGCAGAGGGTTGCAGCAGGTTCACAGTTTCTCTAATGGCTTATGTTTTGAGGAAATAAACAGGTATGGAGGCAAAATGGTGAACTTAGAATTTAAAATAGCCCAGCGCTCCATATTTTTGCTGACTGTGTTGTGTGTGCGCACTTGATTTTCTTTCTGGTTCAAGCAAATCTAGGTCACCCTGCAAATGCTATTGCCTGCAATACCCAGGACTCAGCACACAATGTTTTCCTTCTATATATACTTTGAGAGGTGAACTAGGAGTTCAATGCCATGTTAGTTCAAGGGGGGGGGGAGTCAAATGTGCTCAGAAATATGATACATGTACATAGGAGGAAGTTCAAGAATAGTAAATGGGAATTCTTTGCACGGGAGGAAGAAAGGTGGCCTGGGGGACTTAATAAAGGAAAGTGTCTTGATTTCACAATAAGCTTCATGGCTAACCTCCAATGTACTATTACAGAGGGTAAAAATTCTCTCTCTCTCTCTCTCTCTCTCTCTCTCTCTCTCTCTCTCTCTCTCTCTCTCACATACACACACACACACACACACACCCTTAGGCAATGGAAGCCGGTCCACTGAAGCTACATGGGCATAGCCCTCCCAAGGTGAATGCTAAGCAATTCCCCCCCCCCCCAAATCGCAAGCCACACACTGTTTCTGCGCCACACTTATTTTACTGTCCTGTTTGAACTCTGATAAGCTCTGCAAACATTTATGCCAATTAAACTTTTCTCTGGCCAATCAGGTCTCTGTAGCACTCAGTCAATCCAATTCCAAAAGCACAGCCTTGGCAAAGAGGTCCCTCCCATAAGGTCCCTGGACATAAAAAAAAGACCCAACAACAACACATGCAACACTGCAGAGGGATTGCCTCTTCTCCAGCCCCTGCTGGAAAGCTTCCAACTCCATCTGATGTTATGATGGCTGACCAGCATTCCAAGTTTGGGCCTAGTAGGGCTGCCTTGAAGGGCTGGGGGTCAAGAAGCTAGTGATGGGTTGTTTTCTGGTGGGTTGTTTTCTTGAAGGAATATTCCATGCTAGACCATACTGAGGTTGCTCATAGGCCTCCAACCCCAAGCATGGGCTGGTTTAAGTTCTGGCATGTGACCAGGCCTGGAGGCATCTTGGTTTTCCTTACTTTCTCACATGGGTGGCTTATTATCCAATCTGTTACCCTGCTGCTCCATTTCCTTTCAGTATTTCAAAGATAGTGACTGGATCATTCCCAGCCCTCCATCTGGGGCTTGTGCTGCTCCCACAGGGAGATGAAGTGCTCTATTTGCACCCCTGTAACAACACTGCTGGTCTACTACTCTTGGCCTGAAATACCCCAATTTTGCCTAAGAATGGTTTAGCTTCCTTTTAATAAATTTGGGGAATTCCAAGGTAGAATGGGATCTTCCTGAATTTAAAAATACATTTTTTTAAAGGGAAGGAAGATAAAGAAGAGAGCTCTATCTCAGGAGATATGCAAACTCTACTGTGGCTGGGGCACTTTCCATGGAAGATTGAGCATGAAATGCACAGCAAAAGCTCGATGCAAATGCAAAATGTATGAAATCAATGGACCGTAGTCGTTGCTGTTTTGAACTGTTTCCACTGGCAGGCACATCGGAGGAAAGTAGTTAGACCTACTTAATGTACAACTGTACAATAACCTGTCTAAAGGGGATGATTGCTCCCAGTGCCTAAAGTTAATATTGCCTTATGGCCTAAGTCATGAGAATTTGAATATTTCCATGCTTCATATAAATATTGCACCACAGTGTTATTAAACGTATGTTTTTAAATAGATGTAGTCTATTTAATAGTTTCAAATGCATTCTTTTTAAGCGCTAGCAGGTCTCCTTGCTCCTTCATTCCAAACAGATTATGGCTTTACTGCCATCCATTATTTTATGTATACTACAGCAAGTTATGAGTTACAGCATCTGTTCTGAATTAAAGGCCCTTTACAACCTCCAGGGTTATTGCACTGAATTTTGCAGCTCCCGACACCCTCCCGACTCTGTTTCCATTCACACGTGGCACAGCTGTGACATGCAATAGCCAACTGGGCACTGTGCCACTTGGGCTGTGGTAGGGGAGGAATCACAGTTCTTTCTAGCTGGGGAGTCTGGTGCAAAACTGTGGCAGCCAAACTTGTGAATATTATAGATGACATAAATACTGGTCATTGACTGTAATAAAGAGATTGAATGCAGGTGACATAAAAGGCTCCAGAAAGAAGAAGGGGAGAGGAAGTCACTATTTCCAAGACTGCAGCTCAGGCCAATCCAATTCAACAGTTTGTTAGTGTTTGGTATTTTATTTTCCTAACCCACATAATTAGAGGTGTTGGGAGGTTCTGTTTTCAGGTCTATTAAATTAGCTGGCAAACAAGGCTAGTATTTGCAAGAGTTTGTACCTTCCTTCATAGTAATTCTTAAGGAGAAAAGAAGGAGAGAGAGAGAGAGAGTCAAAGTGATCATGAGAGAGAAAGAAAGATAATGACAAAGAGTGGAGTAGCCATTTTGTGAATGACCAGCCCCCTCCCACAGCAGCCATTTTGTGGGAGTCATTTTTTTATTGGAAATATACCCACAGGCTTTTGTTTTTTTAAAAAAAGGTTGGGAAACCCTATATAAAGGTGTATACCCCATTGAACATAGTGAAGCTTCATTCCAAGGAACCATGCACAGAATTGCACTGTTAATGGACAGCTTTTGAACTTCAACTTGAAATGCCCCTAGCTAAAACTCTTAACTTCCCCTTTTCACCTATATTATTCATTTAGTCATATTATCATACCTTTTCCAAGCCATTGACAAGTCTTTGGGTTCAAATCTGAGCTGTGAATTCTGCCTTGGTTGGTTTTGACATCTGGCTTAATCTGGTCTAATGAACATATAAAAACAGATTAAGGGTTCAAAACACTTTTCTTTTTGGTCTTAGGTTACACCATAAAAATATTTACTACATCTTCAGGGAAAGCTTCCTGGCTGACTTGGGCCATTTGAAGCATTTGAAAGGGATCTGAAATTTTTGTTCTGCTCTACTAATAAAATAAAAAGTTCCCATAAATATGATTTGACTAAAATGCTTTAAAAGCAGGGGTGGCCCAAAATAATTTGCTGCTTGAGGCAAATGACGTAAGGGTGCTCCCTCCCATGTCTCATATGGAAGCTGACTGACAGTTCAAATCTTATTTCAGCACTGGAAATGGGATAACTTTATTCACAGTACCTGAAGGAAGCAGGCCGGTTGAGGGGGAATATGACAGGCCTGTGGTCTTGAGGAGTGGGGAAAGTTGGGGCAGGACTCACAAGGTATGGCTGAAGGTGCTGCCACTGCTACCCACCCCCACCATCTGACACCTGAGGCAGTTGTCTCAGTATACCTAATGGTAGGGCCTTTCTTGTCTAAAAAGGCTATTGGGAAAAACACCTCCAAGTCACAAATAGCACATTTTAAAGACAAATACATATGAGGCTTTCTCAGTTACTGCCTGTTAAGTCATGGATGCAGTGTCTATATGATTTCAGCTCTTCGTGTAATCAGCTCTGGGTAGTGATTCAGCATGCTAGCAAGGATATGCTATGAGTCAAGTCTAACAAGAACAATCTCCTTTATTGCAGAAGGAACTTGACTGGAGGGAAAGGGCGAGCTCCTTTTATACTCTCAGGAAAAGGAGTTGGGGAAAGGATACGTTTAGATTTTGGTGGGACCCAATCAAAGTAAGGATCCAAATTGTGCCAACAAGTTAACCAATAGCAACTGTCACCGCACCCATTTGAATCACCCTGGAGCGGGAAAGGTAGTTACAGAACTAGTAGTGAAACTCATGTATGCATATTAAACCGATACATAACACTGCCTATATTTGGGCTTTGTTGCCAAGGAGAATTTGGTGTTCATAATAAGTACAATGGTACCTCGACTTACGAATTTAATCCATTCCGAATGCACATTCGTAGGTCGAAAAATTTGTAAGTCGAAAAAGCAATTTCCCCATAGGAATGCATTGGAAATGAAAAATTCGGAAAAATTCGTAAGTCGAGTAAACCGCATCTAAAATTCATAAGTCGAGTAAACCCCATCTAAAACCGCCAATGGATGTCCTTCGGATGTCGAAAAATTCGTGGGCGTGCAGGCACTTTTTTCATTCGTAAGTCGAAAAATTTGTATGTCGAGTAATTCGTAAGTCGAGGTACCACTGTATTTGTTTAGTGCCATGAGAGGATTGTTAAATTTCAGCCCATTCTCTTTTTTCTTAATCCATGCCAGTAGAAACAAAACCAACGGTGAGATTAAAAGCTAGCAAATACACCTCCTCCTTTAAAAAAAAAACCAAAAGAAAAGAAAAAGCATTTAAAATGGTGATGAAAGCATTTGAAATAGAAAACAATGGGGTCATATCTCTTGCTGGTGCAAAAGAATAATTACAGAAAAGTTTCAGCAGATGAGGATATGGGCCAGTTCTCTCATCACTTATGTAAAATAAGCAGCATGGTTATAGTGGACAAAGGCAATTGTTGTTTCAGCTCTTTTTCTTGTAAACAAAAATCTGGTTTTCCCTTGTCAGAAATGAAACTCTGATTAAGTTTAGTTTCTCTTTCAACCATGTAAGCATTTCCTGCAGATTTTGTTTCATGAAACGGTTGAATGCTTTCTGCTATTTTGTTATTCCCGTTCCTTGGCCATGTTGGTATAAGGGTATACACTGGAGAAATAAAGACTTCCATTTGGGCATTCTAGCACAGATATCTAAAAATGCTTTGACATCACAAAAATACATACATACGTGTGTGTGTGTGTGTGTGTTTTGCATGTAGCATACACTGTAACTGACAAAGAACAAAATCAAATTGAAGATGGGTGCATTATCACTTACAGTTTTAACATCCTGCATTTTGTTTACATTGCAGATAATAGAACACACTACTATACAGCATGTTTATAATTTATCTCCAGTGCTTCTGTTCTTGTAGGAAACATATGCATGAAGTACTTGGCACAAAACTAAGCTCATTATACTTTTAGATGCTAAAACATTTCGATCTTGCAAAGTACTAAGTTCCCAGGATTTCCTCCGGATTTCAGGGCAATCAGCATCTTTCCTCTGAGCCCTTCAGTAGGCTAAGCAAGATCATGTTATCAAGGAAAATATATAAGCAAGTCATGTGCACAGGGAATGTATGTTAGCAAAAACAAAAAATAAAAACCCAACCAAGAGTGTTCATGTTACACTTGCCAATTAACTGTGAGCTAAAGCTTCGTCTTCCGCTGCCCAGTGCTTAAGAAAACCAAAATCTTTCTATCTTGGTTACCTGTCTACCTGAATGTAAATGCTTAGTTTCCCAGACCACATGGACCATTTGTCTCTTTCCAGCCTCACATCCCTTGTACAAGATGCCATAATTAAGGAAGCATTTGTGTGCATTTCTACAAGTATTGAGAGACAAAACATGGCCATTTTCAGTTGGCCACTTGGTTCCTGAACATAGCCATTTAATAACCCTTTGCTAAGGAGGTAGCCATACTGGAAGCCCACTCTCAGCTGGTACTTATGCCAGTCAAATTTGAACTTTGAGACAGGGTTGTGGCACCTCCAGATGGTATTGAATGTCCAGCTTCCATCAGTCCCAGGTGGCATGGTCAATAGTCAGGGATGATGGAAGCTGAAGTCCAAAAACATCTGAAGTCCAAAAACATCACAGATTCCATATTCCAGCATTTACCATTAGCCCGCAGAGACATAAATAAAAGGGACGGGATTTGTTGAGACTAAATCCTCATGTGACTACTTCCATTAATGTTTGTGGGGTCAAAAGCTTCATCTGACACAGTGCTGCTAAAATTTTGTAAAAGTGAATGGTCTCAAGGGGGTTGGTGCCTAAGGATGGAATAAGGGCCCCATGAATAGCATCACTGTGGATTAGATTAGAATAGTAGAGTTGGAAAGGACCACAAGGATCATCTAGTCCAAACCTCTGCAATGCAGGAATCTTTAGCTCAATGTGGGGCTCAAACCCACAACCCCGAGTTTATGAGTCTCATGCTCTACCAACTGAACTATCCCTCAGGTTCACCCTTCCCTAAAGTTCTTTTAGCTATTAAAGCTGTCCCCCCTCCCTGCTTAACTGCATATAATATGTAGCCCTGGTCTTAGCTTCCCAACGGGAGATGGGGATATAAATGTAAAGAATAAGTAAGCAAACATTTGTTATAAGCTGATGGGGGGGGGGTATCTGAAAGTAAATAGCCCAGTTCAGTACCACTTAAGAAGCTGTATCTGGCTGATTTATTGCACCACAACCACATAGGAATAGAGCTATCTAGGTCAGATCACGGGACCATCTAGGTCAATATTGTCAATGCTGATTGGCAGTGACTCTTCAGGTATTTAGATATGGAGCCTTTGCCAACATGAAATGCCAGGGATTGAGCTGGGAACCTTCAGGATGCAGAGAATGTGGTCTGAATTGCAGCCTCCTTAGCTAAATGATACCATGGCCATCATAATTTGCACAGAAGGCAATAATGCTAAATCAGTCTTTATTCAAGTATGTCATGTTTACCAGGTGATGGATTGGGCTGTAATTCATGAAGCCATTTGTAAAACTATTTATGAAAAAAACTTTCTGCTCTACCCACTCAGAATTATCAAGAAAGCTTTGCCAAAAGTAAAGATAATTAAAAATAAATTTAACTTTTTTTAATCCTCTTACACTTAAAACCAGATGTTGATTTAGCAGTTCCAAACCTCCTGTAGAGGAGATGATAGTGCTCTAGTCATGTGATACGCAGCAGCAGCTGGTGATCTGAATATACATTTGTAAACATACTGCTTCATAGTTTTCATGAAATAGAATGCTCTGCTTCATTATAAGTACTGTATATCCCATGGGAATACTAGTAATTACATGCTAATTCATTTTAATGCTACTACATTATCTACTGATAACGGTGCAATTAACTCAGGTCACTACCAAGGGGTGTGAAGAGGTCAGGAAAAAATCAGAAGTTATTCCTGTAAGTAAAAAGATCTTTAAATCAATACAGTGTTTTAAGAATCACCAATGGAGAGATTTAAAGGGAAGCATAATATATTGTAGACTAGACTAGACTCTCAATTAAGTAGGGGGAAACTACTGTGCACACATTCGCAAATAAAATATAGTAGTTATGCTAAGAAGACACAAAGGGGAATGGTTGTGATTACTAGTGAAACCATGACCAAAAAATGTTGAAGAAGCATCCTACATCTTTACTCTTTCCTTTGTGGAGTGGACAACACAGTCCATCCCAGAAAGGGGAGTTTCTGCTGTTTTAGTGAAGGCATCTCAAAATAGTGTGTATGGATTCTGTGCAAAAAGTCCAACCTACCTATAGAGGTCAGTTGTGAGATCCTAGCGCACGTGTGTTAATCTGTTTTATTCTGTGTGTGCTGGAAAAATATGTTGGGAAAAGTGTAATGATAACACCAAATCCAGATGCACTTTGCTGGCATCTGGTTGCAAATGATGAGAAAGGTGGACTATAAGAGAATAAGTGGGTGTGTTTGTACATATGTGAAAAGATAGGTCCAAACTTTCTAGGCACACGGAAAATACAGTAAACTTTGAAAAATAAAGCATTTTTGGAGAGGCTGAAAGAAGGAGCCAGCTGACATAGCCTGAGTTGGTGCAGGCCCATCTGAACCCTGAATGGAATTTCGGAATGAAGACTGTTAAGAAATTCCACTCACCTGGTTGGTGGGCAGCCATTGCGGTGACACGTGGCTTGCTGCCAGTGCCGGGCCTGTTTGGGCTTTCCCAATAGTTGTCTGGGAGATGTTTTCCTCTCCCTCCATCCTTGGGAATTCAAATTTACCCACCCGTGATATCGACCTAACAATTATAGGAGGCAGCAGTGGAAGACCAGAGCCAACAGAAAACCTTGTCCTGGTTTCTACTTGGGTCCACTCTCCCTGCATAATATGGGACCTCCTCCTTGCTTGGCACCACAGTTGGATTTGGGTCCCCCTCCCCCCTTATTTCATTGGCTGCTGTTTTATTAAGACTTTCCTACAGAATAATATGTCGCCGTATTCAGGGGCAGGAAAGATTTTTATCTCCAGGCAAGTTGGCTGGTCTGGAAATTTTCGCCTCCCTCATAGCATTTGTCACAACTTTGGCGGTTAAGGCATTGGGTAGGATCCACAGTAATTAATCGGAATGGGCGGTTGTATAGCTTTGTCTTCCAGGAAATTGGGGTATCCCATTAAAGGGATCCTAGGGGAGATGTTTTTGTCCATAAGCCCAGATGATGATGATGATGATGATGATACCCCACCCATCTGGCCCATGGGGGCTGAGGCCCATAGCACTCCCCAAGTCATGGGCAGGCTGACTGAGGAGGAAATCCCCCAATGCTTGTGCTCAATCCCCTTACATCTGCAGTCAATAAAGTTCTGGCCTGTTTTTATCCAAGAATGTTGCCCTGTGTTTATTTAATCACATATGTGAGACACCAGGCAATGGGCTGACTGAACACGCATCTGGATAGAGACAAAATTATTTGCACTTGGTTCCAGTCAAGTGTCAACCATTCACACTGATTTCAATGGGCCCTACCTAAGAGGAGAGATGGACAAATCTGGCAATTTCAGCTCTCTGTTTCTTATTTTTCTAATCTTAAAAAGAAAAGAAATGTGTAGAACAGATTTTTTGGGGGGAGGAGTTTAAAGACTAAATGTTTACTTGGCATGTTGAAGTCACTGAATTTTCACAGTAACTTATTTTACAGTGGTCAAGGAGAGGGAGTAAATGCCATTTTAAAGACATTTTTGTTTTTAACACTTGATTCCAAAGTTCAGTGCTGGTCCCACTTCAGTATTTTTTATTGTTCTACACATTTCTGCAGCAGTTTGCAAACTTTAGTTAAAATAATCCTCATGAAAATTCACCAGCATTTTGGTGCAAATTTATTCTAACATAAACATTTTTGATGCAGCTTTGAGTAATATCAACATTTTTTTCTAAGCAATTTCCCCTACTGTAATTTATTTGCTCTTTTCACAATACATACATCTTTATGTGACTTTTACACCAGCATATGCGTTTTTGTACATATGACTCGGCTGGAGAACTGCATTGCGACATACAGAGAGAAGCACAAATTTTGAAGAATGGCTTTTTTCAGTTGGCACCTTGTTTCAGAAAGTGCAAGTTAGGTTAGTTCACCTTTAAATGTAAACTGAATCCATTCTGTCCATTGCTTCCCTTAATTTAGTGTTTCATTGCCTGTGTGAACCACATGCGAGACTTTAGCACAGTGGTCTGGAAGATGAAACAATTAATCCTGAATTACGGGAGGGAGCCTATTGTGGTGTCTATATTACTACCTAAAGAGTTCATGGTGATTAATGCCACTTAAAAGATACCAAAGGACTTAATATTGATTAGGTGATTATTTTAACATGTGGCCACTTACTGTAATTTATACCAGCTTCCGTTTTACAAAGATTTCACTGCTGCTCTTGACCAAGTGCCAGCTAGGCTTAAGATTTACAGCTGCCCTGGGAAGCTGACATGACTTTTTCAGCATTGCCACCTATAATTCATCCTGCCCATGAAAGAAAGGGACCTTGTCTCTGAGTCAGAAGCCTGATAAGCAGCTGTCCTCCCAGTAGATGGCAAGTTTGCTTCATAATACAATTCTATTCGAAAACGGCATCCCCTCCATCGCGTAAACTAACCTCACACTGTCACTTCCCATACACTGTAGAGAGTTCTGTGGCTAATAAGGGTAACACTAAGTAATCCAGACAGTAAATACAGCTTCTACTTATCAGAATTAATTATGGTTACTGCAGTAAGCACAATTTTAAATTAATTACAGTTCTGCGTATTAAAAGTGAAGACCGTAATGTCATAACTAAAATGTCATTACAGTGGGGAAATGCTGAGAGGTTCATACACTTAACAAGTGTGCATGTCTGCTTGAATGGTGAACACTGTTTTCTATGTTATTGGACAAACAGGCCAAACCCTACGCCAAAGGATAAATGGACATAAATCTGATATCAGGAATCACAAGACAGAGAAACCAGTAGGAGAACACTTCAATCTCCCAGGACATTCTATAAAAGATCTCAAAGTAGCTGTCTTAATACAAAGAAATTTCAGAAATAGACTGGAAAGAGAAGTGGCTGAATTGCAACTAATCACCAAACTTAAAACCATGGAGAAACCTGGTTTGAACAAAGACATTGGATTCTTATCTCATTATACATAACAAAGCCATCTTTAGCCATCTCACCCCTTCCCTGCAAGACTAATTGCAGCCGTTTAGAGTCGTCAACAGGTTTTCCACACTTATCAGCCTATCACCCATTCCCACCACCCTTCTGAGTAATACCCCTCCCCACTCCCCCACTATATTTAAGGATCTGGTGACTTCTGTTTCAGTGTATCTGAAGAAGTGTGCATGCACACGAAAGCTCATACCAGGAACAAACTCAGTTGGTCTCTAAGGTGCTACTAGAAAGAATTTTCGATTTTGTTTTGACTGTTTTCTATGGTGATAATCAATGTAGAATATTAGAGTAATGGATGTGGAGCAGGACTCTAGGGCCTTGAAAGCACAGGAGATGAACTTTGTTGTTGACCTCCATCCCCTAAGAGCAAAAGGGGCAGCAACCCACCTGCCCCCCCGCTTGACCCCAGGGCTTGAGTCTATTATCTCATGTGAATCACTCAAGCCACATCCATGTCATGTATTTAGAGCACACTTATACCACTTTAATGATCATGGCTTCTACCAAAGAATCCTGGGAATCTTGAGAACTGTAGTTTAGTAAGGGTGCTGCAGAGAATTGTGGATTGTGGAATTTTGGGAAATACCCCCCATTCTCAGAGTGGTTTAATAATAACCCCCTCTTCCCAGAGATGTCTGGGAATTGTAGCTCTGTGAGGGGAAAGGGGATCTCCTAATAACCCTCAGCACCCTTAACAAAGTATATTTCCGACGATTCTTTGGCAGTTAAAGTGGCATAAGAGTGCTTTAGATGTATGGTATACATAGGGCCTTCATCTCTGCCTGTCTTCCTTCTTGTAGCCTGAATAACTGTGCCCTGTGCCTGCTCCATAACACTCTAGAAACTGGGAATAGCAACCCCCCCCAATTCCCATTAAAAAATTGTGTCCAGGCAGGACAACATGACCCACTGATCCTCTTCCCATTAGAGTGTCCTTGTTCTGTCTTCATGTGGTTCCAAGATCACTTCCATGTGGCAGCTCATTGTGGAATCAGTGTTACATTAAAGATATAAGTTTAATGTGCATAAAATGTAATATTTACATGCCCTGAAGTTTGAAAACTTAAGTAAAGGTTTGCATTTTGCAAAGAGAGGTTTGAATTAGCCAAGAGGTTTAACTCCAGCAGATGTGGCAGGAGAGGGTAGAAGTTTCTGTTTCAGTGAGTACGGTAGGTAATGACTTGTCCTTGGGAAACCTGAGAGCTCAGCATCTCAGAAGTCAGCAGAGCCAACAGAAAGCATGTTCCTTGCATAGGATCTCTCTCTGGGATCAGAGAGAGGAAAGTTTTTGGACTATGTTAAGGGCTTAAAGAAATTGGGCTGCTTTGCTAGTTTGTTTAAGAACAATGTGTTCCTTTGTGTTTTTGCAACATTTATTTTGTAACTAGTTTAAGACAGCTTGCACTTGTAACACTTTTTGGAACTCATTGTGGTGGAGAGGTTATTCATTTCTACTCTGCACAAGGTGCAGATCAGGGGTTCAGCTTGCAAATTCACACACACACAAGTTTTGAGCTGCGTTCACACTGCATGTCCTCATCAAAATGTGAACACACATTCTTTTTCCATTTAATCTGACAAGTAGCATTAAAAAAATGCAGGGATGGTAAATCCAGATTAAAGGGGGAGCTATGGGATTGCATTTTGATGAGGACAACTCCATGTGGACATTGCACAAAACTTGGGTACAGAATCAACACTGAGTCCACAATAAACTGTTGTGTGATAGCTCTCTGGGTCTCCAAGGAAAAAGAAATATGAACAGCCCCTTTAGACAATGATAGAAACATGGACCTTCTCAGGACATCACAAATGGCTTAAAAAAAACACCTCAACTTTTATATCCTTTTTAAGCACTGTCTTTTCATAGAGAAAAATTGGCCCCACTGGGTTTTGTTAGGCCGCTGAACATACTTCATATGAAGTGAAGTGACTGCTCCCAAGGGAAATTACTCAGCTGTGCAAATGCCCTTGGTTTCGAGGCTGGTTTCTCAAAGAGATCTCTCAGAGCACTGTCATAACCACATCACTGTCCTCCTCAGCCAGCCGAAAACTGTCAAGCACAGCAGGCAGGGAGATACCTGAAAAGGTTCACAGCAGGGGGGAAATGCTGCCACTTGAAACAGCTGCTGAGAAACCTCTCCAAGACAAAGAAGGAGAAAGGGTCACTTGGGCCCAGCTGTGGCCACATTAAGCTGCTATTTTACTCTTTGTCTTCTGAGGTACTTTCAGGCATTTTACAATAACCCCTCTTGATGGAGGTTATTTTGGCCATCCTGCTGTCTGAGTGTGCCACATAGCTCCTTCTTGACTGCTCATTAACCCTCTTGATCGCTCCTGGGATGCCATTCCAGGAAAACGGTGGAGCTTTTGCAGTTCGCACATGTTAAACTAAGTACCACATCAGTTTTGGAATAGAGCCAATGGATAATGATGGTGTATGTCTCAAAACGCCTGGTGCTTCGCCAGGAAAAGAAAGAGGACGCCATCATGACCTGTATATACAAAGCTAGCTATGCCTGGAGACCATGAACTGCTGCAGGTGAAATGAATGAGTGGTTAAATCACAACATGACTGAACTTTTTTGTTTTCACTTTGGCCGACAGAAGTGTATCCCATTTCCTTCTTTCTTCAGATGACACCTGGAATTCCTGCTTCACCTTTCCTAAGATACAAGAAGGCCTACCCATCAGGAGGAGGAAAGATGAGTAACCCTCTCAGCTCCCCGCCACCCTTTGCAGACACATGGAATCCCCAACACAGTTTTGCTTCCTAAAACTTGGAGATTGTACAACCTGCTGACTTCTTGGTGTTCCTTTTCACACAGCTATCAACCTTCCTCCCTCCTGCTCTATGGAGCAGTCCTGGGGAAGACATCTATGCTGCATCGCCACCCAGGCGCATCACACAAGGTAATTCTGGAGCAGCCATTAAAATACAGTGACAGTTAACTCTCAGCTTGCAACAGGGGTAGACTAGCAGCAGCACAGGAATGTGAACATGAAAAAGCATCAACTTCTAATGCTAAGATAACCTCTTCATGCCTTTATTTGAGAGTTTGGGATCAACTGTTTGCAATTTATCATTTTACTTCTACTCCGCCTTCCTACTTCAGCACTCTCTCTTTCTTATTAGGCAACATTTTATGTAAATTGCAGAAACAGTACTTGTAAGACATAAATCCCAGTGGAATAAAACATGCGCATACACACAGTTACAATTTCCTATATTACATTTGTCATGTAGGTGCAAACTAGCAATTCACAGATCCTTTTACCTTCATCAACGACAGAATCCATTATCAGATTGCATTAACATTAGCACTAAGGTGTTTTTTTTTTTTTTAACCCAACTGAGTGCAGTTGTTAGAGCGATTTCCTTTGAGGCAGGCAGGTGAATGTTATTTTAGTAATTATGATTTTATCATTCATGTGCAAAAGATATTGTATGCTCTTGAAAAATTGTAGCACTGCAAATGCATAACAAATGTTTTGAAATCAAAGCCATGCTGGACTCCATTATGTTTTTAGGTAAGCGTAGTTGAAACTTTGTGTATTTCACAATGAAATAAGAGTAAACGAAGACATGCAGTTTTATTTGAAAAATTAAACTGAATAGGTACATTCAGTTTATGAAAATAAACCATTGAAAATACTTTTGGTGCCAACCTGGGCTCCTTCGGGAGGAAGGGTAGGATTTAAATTTAATAAACGAATAATACTAATGCTAAATAGCATTCTGTGAAATATTTCTTCGAATCCCAAACCTATCACTACCACAAAAGATAGCCACGTACTACTATTTAAACATGGATATGGAAGAAATTTGCTGAAACAATATGTGAACTAAAATGCATCAATCCTTTGAAATGTTCATGTCTTTGGATGTTATTATGCAAGTTGTCAACCAAAAAGGGTGTACTAAAATGGGGATATTTGTCATTCTTAAATAATAATAATAATAATAATAATAATAATAATAATAATAATAATAATAATAATAATAATTTATTACTTATACCCCACCCATCCGACTTGGCGGCTCCCAACAGATTAAAAACAGAATTAAAACATCAAACATTAAAAACTTCCCTGCCTTCAGATGTTTTCTAAAAATCAGATGTTTATTTCCTTTACATCTGATGGGAGGGCGTTCCACAGGGCCGGTGCCACCACTGAGAAGGCCCTCTGCCTGGTTCCCTGTAACCTCATATTTTGCAGTGAGGGAACTGCCAGAAAGCCCTCGAAGCTGGACCTCAGTGTCCGTGGAGATCCTCCTTCTCTATGACCTCTGGCCGTGGTATTTCTGAACACTGTAACATGGCTTCCTTTAACCTGAGATGGAGAGATTGAACTTGTACTCAGTACATGCAAAACATATACTCTGCTGCTGATCCCTGGACCTCCTCATGGACACAGACTGCAGACGTCATACCAGGCACCCCAATCTTATCCGCAAATGTACAGTGTGGATGGGGGTGTACATTTTCATCTGTTTTCTCTTGTGGGTGGGAATGCACATTTCCATGTGCTCTCTGGAATCACAGGGTTACTGCTTTGTACTGAGATGGCATCCCCCTCAGCTGTGCTGGGATGGGCATCATAATCAAATTCCATATGCAAGTAGAAGAGATTATTCATTTTTTGTTACATTGCCTGTTATACACAGAACCTAGGAGACACTTTCTAAATCCCTAGTTAGTTCAGGAATGCAGTATCTCCTTGGCGGAGAGGGTTCTGAAGCTGTTTAGTGCAGTGTTTTTCAACCACTGTTCTTTGTAAGAGATGTTGCCTGGTGTGCCGCGGGAAAAATTGAAAAATTCAAGAGAATTACTTTATATATAGTCAATATAGGCACAGAGTTAAATTTTTTAACATTTTCTAATGGTGGTGTGCCTCATGAAACAAGTGTGCCTTTGCCCAAAAAAGGTTGAAAAACAATGGTTTAGTGAGTCTGACACTGCAGTGATTCATAAAGGGGCCCTTTTTGTGCTGGCAGAAAAGAAAGATTAGGAAGAAGGAATTGGACAAAATAGCAGTCCAATAGCAGTAAATCGTAAGGGAGATTAGGAGGTATAAATTGAAATGCACTGTAAGTAGTTGTGGAGGCTCCTTGTCTTTCTTGCAATACATGGTTCTGCTGGTTTCAGCAGAGGTTTTGTAAGATTACACACACACACACACACACACACACACACTGTATATACAGTGGTATCTCAGTTTTTGAGCATCTCAGAAGCTGAACATTTCAGTTTTCAAACGCCCCAAAACCCGGACGTAATTGCTTCCATTTTTGAACGCGCCTCGGAGGTCGAATGGCTACCACTGTGTGTTTTTCAATTTTCCCAATTGAACTTGCAAACAGTGCCTTGGTTTTCAAACATTTCAGAAGTTGAACAGTCTTCCAAAAGAGATTACATTTGAGAACCGAGGTACCAATGTACAGTGGTAACTCTGGTTACGAACTTAATTCATTCTGGAAGTCCGTTCTTAACCTGAAACCATTCTTAACCCGAGGTACTACTTTAGCCAATGGGGCATCCTGCTACCACCACGCCACCGCCACATGATTTCTGTTCTCATCCTGGGGCAAAGTTCTTAACCCAAGGTACTACTTCCGGGTTAGCGGAGTCTGTAATTCAAAGTGTTTGTAACCCAAGGCGTTTGTAACCCAAGGTACCACTGTATATGGTTGTGTTTGTATGGTTTTGTCATAGCTTTGGCTAGCACAATAAACTTATTGAACCTGAGATGGCATCCAAATTTCACAGCCTCATTTGAGAGCAGCAGACTTGAGAGACTTGCTGTGATTTTCCACTTGGAAGATCATAGGGAGGGAAAATGTGCACTGCCAATTTATGTGGTCTATTCCACATCATAGAAGTCATAGATATTCAGGAACTTCTGTGAATGGCTCCAAGCTGCAAAAAAATCACATATTACACATGTATGTGGTTTGTACCTAAGGATCATAGCTGGGTTAACCCCCACAAATGTTTTTAAAATGGATCCAATATTTCATAAAGTTTCAGACTAAAATGTTACCAAAGTTTAAGATATAGCTTAAGAGTGCAATTTACTCAAGTCTCCCTCCACTTTCTTCTTTTTTTTGGATGCTTGTCAGGCTGAATATTTAGGTTTCACACTCATCTGCACATCTCTGAAGTTAAAAAAATATATTACAAGGGAGCAGGGTTATGCTATGCATCCAGAATTCATATATGGTAATAGTTCCAGTCATAGATAATAAAGTGGACCATAAAACACATGCAGTTGACAGCCATCTTCAGAAAATGGCATGGGCTCTTTGAGTGAGTATAACTCACACTGCTGCTGTCTCTGCAGAATACAAAGTAAAATTTCAAGAGATTTGCCCCCCTTCTGTGCTTACAATATGAAACCATGGCAGGAGTTACTTTTAGATGACAAAGGTATACCAGAGCTGCAGAGTGGAAGATTCGGCAACTGTGGAAGCGCTAAGTTACACCTGCATTCCTACTTGCCCCTAGAACATGCTTCTTTGCATAATAGGGCTCTGCACAGCTCCCTCCCCATTGGTCACCATGTGGGGTAGTGGTAGGAACTCTTGGGTTTTCCTCTTGTATTACAGGTTTGCTATATAGTCAAAACTTGGTTCTCGAACAGCTTCGTTTTCAAACGTTTCGGCTCCCAAACGCCGAAAACCTGGAAGTAAATGCTCCAGTTTTCGAACGTTTTCCGGAACCTGAGCGTCTGATGTGGCTTCTAGTTTGAGTTTCCCTATTGAATTGAGGCTTCTGCTTTCAGTTTTCTGTTTTCAGAAACAGTCTTCTGGAACAGATTACGTTTGAAAACTGAGGTTCCACTGTATGTTCAAAGTCATCATGAAAGGGAGAGATCTAGTTTAATAGAGGGACCTTTTTTCTTATCACCTAGATTTTGACTAGCAGTTCTTTTTGTTTCATTGTACCTAAACTAATCACTTGATTCTCCCCAGCTCCCCCCACCACCACCACTGCAATCTAAAAACAGAGGAGCTAGAACACACCACAAACCCCTTCCTTTGTTCTCTTATAATAGCAATGGTGCCCACCTGAGAGGTGCCAGAACTGAGTTCTGGCAAGTTCTGGTTGGGAAAAAAAGTTGTGTGTGTGTGTGTGTGTGTATCATGTACACATGGGTGAATGTTTGCTGTGGGGCCACAGTGTACATGTTTGACCCTCACCTCATTCCCCAAGGCTAACCGAACTGTTGGGAGATTCCATTCCACCTTTTGTTGCAGACATGGGATTGTTGCATGTCACATGTCTGTTTACATTCCAGCACAGACTGCTGGGTCCTGTGAGCAGAACTTCTGCTCTGTGTATAGCTTTTGTTTGGGGACTCTCTCCGAGAAGACGGCAAGGGGAAACGACATGTTTCTTTCTTCTGATTTATGTAAAATAAATCCATAGTTTTAGTGTGTATCCATAGCCTCCAGCCTCTTCTGTTGAGCAGTTTACTCTGCTATGTATAGTGTGCTCAAGGCAGCAAGCTTGAGTCGCTGATTTACGTCAGAGCCAGAGGTCAACGAATCTCCGCAGCGTGAAGGCTGAAAGGGAGACGATCCAGCTGGGGGCTAGCCAGCTGGCCTTTCGACCCCCAGACACCGACATTGAGGTTATGGGCCCAGATCCAAGGCTTTACACCAGAGTAGGACGCTGCATTCCTGGCTGCTGCAGCGTTCCAGGAATTTTTGAGGTAATATGGATTGTACTTCTGCCGCGACAGCAAGAGGGCTTTGAAGGCCGTGCCAGGCAATTAAAGCCGGCAGAAGGAGGCACTCCTGATTTACGAGCTGCCAGATAAGAGACTGTAATTGACTGTTTTCCTGGCTGAAGCAAAGAGCAGGAAAATGGATCCTTTGCAGGATGCATTGGGGAGCACCCAATGTCCCCAATTGCATGAGGGGAATTATCAGACCTGGGCTGTCTATTGCCACCAGGCTTTGCTGAGGAAGGCTGCACTGTGGCACACAGTCACAGATGCTGCACCTGTTCCAGGGACAGCGGAATGGTCAACTTCTGATTCAAAGGCCATGGGCGTGATCCTCCTGACTGTGTCTCCAGAGGAATTGATAACACTGGCTGGCAAGACGTCCACAAGGGAGATGTGGGATGCTATGAAAGATGCTCACCTGAGAGTAGAGGCTGGCTCAGTGTTGCTCTACTTCAACAAGTGGTGGGGTTGCCATATTTCAAACAGTAAAAACCCATTTTTATGGAAAATCAGCAAAAATATATACGGAAAAATGGCAAAAATGGCATTGGCGACATTGGCTGCCATATACCTGGAAATCCAGGACTTATGGCAACCCTACAAGGTGGGGAAGAAATAGACAGAATCATAGGCTAAGAAACCACTGAGCGTAGTGGCTGACATGCCCAGGAAAGGATAAAGGAAGTGCTCACACCTATATATTATTAAGAAACTAACCTGCCCTTACTTATTAATGTGCTCTTGATTTGCAGATCTGCACATGTTAATCTGATTAAATATAACTGTTCCACCAATATGTTGGCTCTTGGGTCTATTGCATGTTTATGGGACCAGTCCTATTGACAATACTAGTGATTAGAGAGAATGCGATTATTATTATTTTGCAAACATTTTTCAGAATTTCTTATACTCTGAATGAGAGCTCAAAACGTACTGAGATTTGTTTTTTGCCCCTTTTGTGGCACTGATCTCTGGCTGCCATGTGGTTATGCTGCTTCCTTCTAAGTTACTCAGACGAGTTTTACAGATCCCATAATTCTGCTAAGCTGCTTCATTGCTTCCGATGAACAGAGCTTAAGAAGTAGATGTGTTTCATTTTCAAAATGTCACATAAACAAACTCTACAAGGGGCAGAAAGTCAGCAGAGAAGGGGGAGGGAGAGAGTCTCATGATTTGCAAGTGCTCTTTGTTAGCTCAGTAATTTTTCTTTAGAGGCATGTATGTATAGACACCTGAGTTCAAAGCGAAGAACAACTACTTTGCACCAAAACAATATTAAAGCTATTTTCAGCGTAACTTTTACTGACAAATGAGAAATTATCATATCCTAATGCCACTGAATAACCTTTATCTTAAAGCAGGCCTGGCATTCATTTAAAATAAACCTTATACTTCTTCCATTTAATTTCAGGTCACTGTGACCATCCTTTCTGCTCTATTTCCTCTTTACCATTATTTTTCTGTAATAACTTTAACAATTATTTTTCCTAATTCCCAGTTACTCTGGATCTGCTGTATCCCTTAGCAACCATATTTTAACACATTGTTGGCCTTTTAAAAAAAGGTTCTTTGTAAGCGCTTTTATTCCTTCCATAGGGTCTTGCCCCTATATCCTGCTGATGTTATACATATTATGATGGTAATAATAAACTTGTTTAAGGGTGCTTTGTATTCAGAAGTTTAATTTTCCATTTGCACACAGGTAAAAATATATATTTGCTAGTTTCAACTGAAACACCGGGAGGTTCAGGATCCAACCCAACATTTCATTGTGGCTAGGAAACCATTTCTCCCCTTTCACTTCAAAAGGGAAACCTGCGCCCCCCATAAAAGAATTCCACCTCATTTCTCATACTTGCAAGGAGCTGATACTTAGCAATGAAAATCTATTACAACAAGCGAAATACTCAGATCTGCTTCTGAGTAGTTTTGGACGACTGTAGCCTGAGGTTCAGGAAGGAATTCAGCTTTGCACTTTTCTGATCCTTCCATCAGCGCAAGCATTTCTGCTTCCCAGATGGAACAATTCCCCATCTTCTTCTTTGTCATGCTGTTCTGGGGGCTCTCATCAACCCTTCAGAGTGGATTTGTGAGAGGTCCAGGGGTGTGCAGGTGTTGGAGAGAGGGTATAACTCCATTGTGCTAGCAGGTGCCCTTGTGCACCAGGTTTGCTGAATCCAGCCTTCAACTTCCAGTATGTCTATGCTGACACAAGATACATACACGGCCACACTCTATTCTTGTAATTTGTTTTAAACTATTTTCAAAGTTGTATTTCAAATTGCTGTGACCTGTCCTAGAACCTTATCGTGAAGGCTGGTTAATAAATCATCACCATCACCATTTAATTGTATATTATTTCTCAATTCTTCCTCTGTGAAGAATTGATTCAGCTTCTCTGCAATCTCGTTGTCTTCCTCTCACACACGTCTGAGTCCCTTGTCATCCAAAGATCCAACTTCCTCCCTACATGGACTCCAACTACTAATTAGTCTTGCAGGGAAAGGCAAGTGGTGAGATGGCTAAAGATAGCTTTGTTATGTATAATGAGATAAGAATCCAATGTCTTTGTTCAGACCAGGTTTCTCCGTGGTTTTAAGTTTGGTGATTAGTTGTAATTCAGCCACTTCTCTTTCCAGTCTATTTCTGAAATTTCTTTGTATTAAGACAGCTACTTTGAGATCTTTTATAGAATGTCCTGGGAGATTGAAGTGTTCTCCTACTGGTTTCTCTGTCTTGTGATTCCTGATATCAGATTTATGTCCATTTATCCTTTGGCGTAGCGTTTGGCCTGTTTGTCCAATATAGAGAGCTGAAGGGCACTCTTGGCATTTGATTGCATACACAATGTTGGAAGATGAGCAATTAAATAGTCCTGAGATGGTATGTTTGATGTTGTTGGGACCAGTAATGGTGTTGTCCGGGTTTATGTGGCAGCAAAGTTGGCATCTGGGTTTATTGCAGGCTCTGGTACCAGTGTCCATGTTGAGTCCTGTTGTAGTATTATTGTGGGTGAGGAGCTGTTTGAGATTGGGTGGCTGTCTGTAGGCGATGTAGGGTCTTCCTCCCAGAGCTTGAGAAAGAGAACTGTCATTGTCTAGGAGAGGTTGTAGATCTCTGATGATGCGTTGTACTGTTTTAATTTGGGAGTTGTATGTGATTACTAGTGGTGTTCTGTTATTTTCTTTTTTGGGTCTGTCTTGCAGTAGTTGGGTCTGTCCAACTACTAATTGTATTTAAATAACTACATGTTGTTGGTTTTAATGTTTTTAGCAAAGTGCTCCTCAAACTCTTTTTTTTTTAAAGCATCCCTTACTGTCTGCTTGCACATCCTCTGTCAAAGTTTGTAATCCTTTTTGTTTTCTTCATTTGGACAATACTTCATTCTGTTAAATGAAGTCTTCTTGGGTGTAATAGCTTGTTTGCTCATTATCCTCTCAGCCCTGGTGATAGTTTTCCTGATCTGCAGTATACACCCCATGGAGCTTCCAATATCATCCCTTAAGCCTTGTTCTGGGCCCAATAAGCATGAGACACATTTGCCCAGCAACACTGTGGCCCATGTTGTTGTTGTTCAGTTGTATCCGACTCTTCGTGACCCCATGGACCAGAGCACGCCAGGCACGCCTATCTTTCACTGCCTCCCACAGTTTGGCCAAACTCATGCTAGTCGCTTCGAGAACACTGTCCAACCATCTCATCCTCTGCCGTCCCCTTCTCCTTGTGCCCTCCATCTTTCCCAACATCAGGGTCTTTTCTAGGGAGTCTTCTTTTCTCATGAGGTGGCCAAAGTAGTGGAGCCTCAGCTTCAGGATCTGTCCTTCCAGTGAGCACTCAGGGCTGATTTCTTTAAGGATGGATAAGTTTGATCTTTTTGCAGTCCATGGGACTCTCAAGAGTCTCCTCCAGCACCATAATTCAAAAGCATCAATTCTTCGGCAATCAGCCTTCTTTATGGTCCAGCTCTCACTTCCATACATTACTACTGGGAAAACCATAGCTTTAACTATACGGACCTCTCCTTCATGGATCACTGCCTTGTCGTGGCGAAGGGGCTTGAATAACTCAGGGAAGCTATGAGCTATGCCATGCAGGGCCACCCAAGTTGGACAGGTCATAGCAGAGAGTTTAGACTAAATGTGATCCACCTGGAGAAAGAACTGGCAAGCCACTCCAGTATCCCTGCGAAGAAAACTCCATGGACTGTGGCCCATAGGTTGCAGCAAAATACTAGGCAAGGTTTTGCCCCGAATCCGCTCTGGTGGGCTCATGGGAAATAGCTGTCCCATGAGCCCTTGCTTCAGAGAAGAGGGGAAAGCCTATATAAGGCTGCTTCCCCTGGATCTCACAGCCATTTTGCTTTGAGAGCTACCCGTCCGCTCATCCTTGGGTTAGAGCCTTGTAGAATGATGAGATAATCCTGGGACCCAATGCCTTACCTGCTGCTGCCAATAACGAATTGGCCGGATTTTATCTCATCAGCATTGTACAGTCTTGTTATTTTGCTGCTCTCATGGGTCACATAATGTGCCTGCCTGGGCAATCAACTCCCAAATATTTTCCATTTGACCATTTCGACTTTGCTTTTCAACTTCCTTTTTTACAATTTCCCTCATTTGGGGGAAGTTTCCTCTTTTGAAAGATGCATGGGGGGAAAAGAAACATTTGGACCCAGAACCTTCTATTTAAATTTCCAACAGTGCTCTTGGATGACACACATTGGACGTATTTGGGGAAATTAAAATAATGGCTCCTTGATGTATTTGATTGACACTGCAGCCCAGTAAACTGAAGGTATTTTGTATTGCCATAGTAGGTAGGGTCTCCAGAGAGCCCCTCAAATCAGGAGTCAGTTCTGACTCCATAGCCATGCTGCAGGCATGCTACTTAATTTGCAACAGAACGTGAGAAATGAAATATAATAGCAGAATTTGAACATTGGCTTAAACTTTATAGTTCTTTCAAAACTTATGAACAAACAAACAATGTAGCAAATGCAGGCAGATGATCATGAAAAGAAACATTCATCTTGAATAGACAGAATAGTAAATGAAATCGGGAGTCTTACATTGTGGAGGTGGAATGAGGAAACTGTCAGAATATATTAGAATTTCATGTAGCTGTCATGCATTTCCAGCAGAATGAGAACCCTGCTGCCTAGAGGCCTGGGTGCAGCCCTGCTGCAAGTTGAAAATATGAATCCCTGTGTTCGGATTTCAGCTCTGATCCTGACCCTAGCATCCTTCTGAAGCAAGAAACCAATGCTGCAGCCCTAATAATGCTGAAGTTGATAGCAAACTCCGGAAGCCCAATATACTAACCAGTGCTTTTCTTTCTGGGGGTACTCAAGTGTATGCAGTGCTGGCACCTTTTCTTCTAGGAGAAAAGCACTGATACCAACCAATATACTACTGGAATCATCTTCTCTGCAACTCCACTGAAACAAGAGGTGTTTCTTTGTGACATCTGAACTGGAAATGGCTGGGAAGGTCCTAGACTGGTGTCTGGATGCAGTGGTGAAATGGGTGAGGGCTAATAAGCTGACAAGATGGAGGCTCTATAGGTGAGCGATTCCCAGGCTTGGGAAGTCAGCAAGCTGCCTGGAAATTAGGTGAGTTGCATGCCCTGGATGAGGTCCTGCTGTCCATGAAGGAGCAGGTACATCGTTCAGAGCTGCTCCTGAGCCCAGCCCTTTCACTGAAGGCGCAGGTTTCCTCAGTGACTAGGAGTGCCTTTTAATCATTTTGGTTGATAAAATAGCTATGGCCTCTCCTGAATCAGGATAGCTTGTCCTATCCTGAAACGTGCTAAGAGGAAGGCACGCTTGGCAAATCCATGCCATGATCAGCTCCCGCCTGGAAACCAATGTCCCCACTGTGGAAGGGCGTGTGCATCCAGAATTGGCCTCCACAGTCACTTATGGACTCATTGTTAAATTTAAAACCATGTCTATGGAAGGCAATCTTACTTGGCTACAAGTAATCGTCAAAGAAGAAGAAGTTTGTCCTGCATTGTAAGCACAACATGACAATGACCTATCTCCCTGACAGCATACAAATTGATATGGCAATCAACTGAACACAACCAACCAAGCTCTGGACACTCTGATCTCTTACACCACCAACATAATAAATAAATGGCCTACTCATGTGACACTGACACAAAAACCCTGCACAAACACTATGCAATAGATTGAAGGATCATTACCCCCATCTTTCTCCCTCCTCTCTTTGCCCTCCCCCCCCCCCAACTGCAGAATGTCCATGACAACAGTGTCTTATACCAAATGTAAATGAACTGTGAAAAAGACTCTAGGAATTCAACATCGAGACACTATATGTACTTTTTTTGTTACACAAGAAAATAATAAAAATAATTAAAAAGAAGCAGAGGAAGAAGAAGCAGGGCTTTTAGTGTGGCCGCCCTTGCTCTGTGGAATAATATTCCTGTCAAGATAGAATAGGCACTCACTATTTGCACTTTCCCGAAACCATTGAAGACATTTTTGTTCTGACAGGCTTTTCCAGCTGGATAAATGAGTCTTTACCACAAGTGTCTACTTGGTATGTTTTTAGTTTTGTTTTAAACATATTTGCTATTTTTTACGTTTAAGGGCTTTTAATTATCTTCAGTGTTGTGAACATTGCCCTGAGACAGTTATTTAGAAGACGATTAATAAATCAATGATAATAATGTTCCTCACTAAAATGTACATTTCAGTTTATGCTGAGGGTACTCAAATAATGGAAAACATCATTCTCTGCTCCTGGTAGGTCACATACATAAATAATATGTATTGTAATTTGCTTATTTTGTATTCGGTTGTGAAACATGATTTTTTTTTTTTTAACCTGGGCTTTTGCTGAATTTCAAAATGAGAGTGTATAGTTGGGAAGACAGTCATGAACAAGTGGCTTATGAGTCAGGGCACATGACTGGCAGGTGTTAGGTAGCAATGAGAGGCCCAGCAGCCAGGTCCCCTGAACCAAGATCCATTTTGCAGATGTGCATCCAATCTCTGCTTAAAAACCTCCCATGCAGGAGAGTAAAGTACCCAGTCTGTTCCACTGTCCAACAGTGAAGATGGGAGGCAGCACATCCATCTAATATTGATTCTTAATTGTATTACAAATCGTATCGCAAATCACAATGAATTAATTTATTAATTAATTCCAATAAAATGAAGTAGAAAAGAAAAAGGAAAAGAAAAAAGAAGTAATGAAAATGCAATTTAAAAATCACATAGCATCTGGTCCAGTTCATTATAGTCACTCCAACAAGCAGGAGAAAAGAAAAGAAAAACATTCAGTGGTCCATGAAGATTCAAGACCCTCAGAAATTTTCAACGAATCTGTGGGTTTAGGAACCACTGATCTGGGGCTCTGCTAGATGACAGTCATGTCATTTCTATGCCTTGTATTCAATGCCTCTTTGATGCACTACTTCCTTGGCACATGTATTCCTGCCTTTAGATGACTACCAATAATACACAGGGCCTTTTGAAAGTAGAAAAAGTCCTTGTTAAATAGAGACTTTTGTTCCAAGGTCAGTTATTAGCAGTAAGTGGAAATCGTCTCCTCTCCAATTTTGTCATCTTCCATGGGCTGATTGGATGACATGGGGGCACAGCATTCAGCTTCATAGGATCTGCATCCACAAGCCCACTTGAGGGCAAACTTGTTCCTTGCTCTACATACATCACACCCTGAGCAAAGCAATTCCTTATACGTTAGATTTACTTCCTATGAAAAATGATACAGCACCTTTTGAAAAGAAATTAATCTCTTGCTGAAAAAGACAAGGGGGGGGGAGGAACAGTCACCTTAGATCCAGATATAGTGCGTCCGCCTATTAAATCAGATACGTTATTCATGGGGGTCAAATATTTCATATGCTAATTACAGCTCCACACTTTTATCAAAGTCCTGAGTCAAATACATCAACTGTTAGCTCTCATCAATATTGAATAAAACAAATTACATGCTAAATGGATGATGTGTAAAAACTATAAGAGGCTGCCTGAAAAATGCTCAGAAAGTTTTGCATTGCACAGAAATAGGTGGTGCTCTTCCACTTTCACCACACATATCACAAGTGGTGTTGGTACCAAACTTTCCAAATAGCTACAGGGAAA